>NC_063993.1:9385000-10010000 GCF_932276165.1 Plutella xylostella | reverse complement strand
CAGTTAAATCTAAATAATATGGGTCTATTCTGTATGAATCTACAATTGTGTTATAAGAAGAAATACAGAAGGTACCTACATTATGTATTTATAGGCAGGTATGATAAATACTGTTGATATAACGTGTTACGGTTTATTTACGATGAAATAAACAAAGGGGAATTATAAAACGAGCGAACAAAAAAAAACTTTGCGACTGATGATGACATACTGTTTTAATAACTTGAGCGGTATGAATTTTAGTAAGCGAAAAATTAACTAAACTGTCGACGAATATTGATTTATAATAAAATCCAAAACGAGCTTACAAAAAGTGGATTATGATAAATCCATTTCAGATATTAAAATTTTATCCGAGCGACTTAATTACTAAGTGAGCGACTGGAAATACAGAGAGGGCAACTTCAATATTAAGATAGATTCGATTTTTCTAAGTGAGGTTATACTTAGCGAACTACTAAAAAGTTCACTTTGAGCAAAGTTTTGTATGCTGCTTTATTAATGATTATTGGTTACTGATATTCTATCTGAAGCGTCCGTAGTCGAGCGGGCCTCAGTGATCGTAACTGATCGCTGAGGTTAAGCAACAACTGACACGGTCAGCCATTGGATGGGTGACCAATTTCAAGTGGTGCTTTTCTGGACGCTTCCGTGCTTCGGACGGCACGTTAAGCCGTGGGTCCCGGTTGCTGCTTCGGCAGCAGTCGTTAAGCCTAGTCAGAGGGCGGCTTGAAAACATCTGACAGTCGGGTTGCCCACTTACCCGACAACTCTCTCAGCACAAGCTTGCTTGTGTTGGGGTCCACCAACCCGCACTTGGCCAGCGTGGTGGACTAGGCCTAAACACTTCCTTCATTGGAAGGAGAAGCGTGCCCCAGCAGTGGGGACGTAATGGGTCGTGATGATATTCTATTTGAGGGCTTATGTTTTTTATTTTGATACGCTTCTTTTTGCTTTGCTTTGCAACGAAAATGCTACAGATTTAAACTATACTATAAGTTTAGTCATATAAGTTCTTTTGTTTTATTTGTTGTTTCCTTGTGTATTTTTGGTGTGTGGTGCTGGTCACCGAATAAATATTTTTTATCTTTTTTATATTACCCTGACTACTGAGCCGATGGTCCCGGGTTCGATTGCCCGGCTGGGGCAGATATTTGTTTAAATACAGATATTTGTTCTCGGGTCTTGGATGTGCCCGTAAAATGGCAATAGGCCCGCCCCCTATTACATTGGGACTAACATAACGCTCTGGCGAAAAGTGGGTGCAGCAATGCACCTCTGCCTACCCCGCAAGGGAGTACATTAGTACAAGGCGTGAGTGTATGTTTTTTATACTCTGCTCATTAGTGTATTTTTCAAAGTGGTTTTTGTATTCGAAACACTTAATTTAAGATAAAATGCCGCTCAGTATAAAAAATACATTTGCCAAATATTGAAAAAAATGCAGGACGTAACGTTGACACTCAAACAAATATTAGGTCGCTCAAATATTATGAAGCTGCTCATTTTATATTTTAAGTAACTCAAATTAATGTTTGTAAGTTGCTGTTCTGTTGATTTCTCGTCACTCGCAGTCAGTCGCTCACTTAGTAATTCTATAACCCAAATTAATTAATTTTGACACTTAGAACTGTAATTTACAGTCACTCGTTTTATTACTACCCATAAACAAATGGTGCCGTTAATAGAATGTTTGCAAGCCGTTTCAGTTTTATGAGATGATGGATACTATTGGATACTAATTTATGAAGGATACCGTTCCAAATTTTTAAATTATTGCACGATGGCTATCCAAGCATCCGTCCATAGTAGGTAATTTAGTTGCTTTTATAGCCATGTTACAGGTTCTGCCTAGTTTGGGATCGGGTGGCCGTGTCTGAGAGGTCCCCAAATATTATTGTAATTCATTATTAATATTTTTTTCGAACTAACTGTAATAAAAAAGATAAAGATAAAAAGATAATCTATCTGTAAAGGCAATCTATCTGAAAAAGTAAGTAAATGTCAAATGTTCATATTAGACGATTGGCGGGTCGCTGGCAAGCGCGGCCGATATCTTAGAGAAAATCAGTGCTTTCGGGCGGAAAGGCTGCTGCTACGTGCGCCGCCTAACAAGCGCCAAGTCGGGCCAAGTCCTAACGAATACATGGACTCGCCTGATTGGCCGGGCCCGCCGGGAACTCGCATTATTTACGAATCGGAAAAATCAGAGCGAAACCCATGCGGCATCCGCAAACACACAAATAACTGCCGCCACCGCCAATACCAATGAGCACCGATACTGAGATATACAAAGGTAGGTACTACCTATGTGGTAATCTCAAAGAGTGGCGCCGCCGGCGAGTGTTTGCCTCAAGTTGTGGGTTGTTTGTCCGCGCGAGTCAACAGCTCGCCCCAGCCGCCGCCGTCACGCCCCGATCAAACATCGATCGCTCCAATAATCCCACTTTACGATTTGTTGCCACTCGTGCCATCATCGTAAATTCATAAATTGCGGCCATCAGATAAATAGTACGGCGAAAATGTCAATAATAAATAACGGGTGGGCAATTAAGCGTTAGGGTCGAAACAATCGAGCTTGAATCGAAATGCACTTTGCAAATGAAGAGAGGGGAGGGTTGCGGGGTGTGGGGGGGGGATGCATCGGGGAATGTAATTAAAGTGGAGACGGCACACGCCACAGCTGCCTCCGCCATTACCGCCAGATCATCAGCAGTCGGCGACGGCCTCCGAATTAGGTTAATTGCCGCCGAACAAAAACTTTGAATGTCAGATCATGCACTTTGTTTCGGGTAAATTGATTAGATGTTGCAGAGTGAAGGCTGAGTTTCATTGTCGATGTTTATCTAATCAGTGAAAGAGTACCTACCAACTTCAAATGTAAAGTACTTATGTAGCAACCTAACCAATATCTACTAGTAAAATTTTATTAAATTTAATACCTGCCTATTTTTTTACATATATGCGTTCACATATTTTGTTTTACTTCTTTATCAATGTATTTTTTGTGCGTTTTTGGCAATCCAGGCAATGAGTACTTAAGGACATCGTTCGTTTTTTTTCTAAATACACCGCTGACCAAAACAGTACAGTTAATAAAGTGTCAAAACATCGCATTTAACAGGCGCCGGCCCCTAATTTAGTCGAGCTCAAAGCTAACACCTTACACCAGGGGGTTGTTGAATACAGTGGCTTCAGCAAACAGCACGAAGCAACAATGGTTGAGTATTAAAATAAACAATGTCAAACGACGCCATGTGGCGGGTAAACACCCTGCTAATATATGCAGCCAAAACCCTCCCACCAACTTTGAGCGACATTTAGTTTTGTCTGCTGCCATTGCTGCACTGAGCACGACTCCAGAAAACTTTCTCCTCACAAAACACTAATGAATGTTCGTCTGGATTCTAGATAAACAAAAAAGAAGATGCATCCAACGTTTTTTTGTAAAAAGTTTTAAATTACTGCCAAAGAGTTTTTAATCAAGTTTCTCTATGGTGTACGCGCCATAAATTCAAAATTCGAGTATCATTGGCACGTCATTGGTATCATCATTTTTCTTTTTAAATTAGGGCAAGGGAGCGTCATGTGTTCAGCCTATTATTGTGCGTTAAAAAGTTTAGCTCGCGCTCAGCGCAGCGGAAAGGGGGTGATTGTCATTCTTCACGCGATAATCGGCGTGACCAACCAATCGAGAGCGTTTTACTGTCTCGCCACTTGTTCGTTTCATCCTTTCCACTCGTAAGTATTATGATTTCATAGTAAAATATGACATGTATTTAATTATAGTGCTGAAATAACTAAAATTTCCAAAAATAATAATGAGGCATCTAAAAATTACTCATCTAAAAAGACTCATCAACTGACCTGTGTTATTCACGACTCCTTAGATTATACTTTTATACTGAAGGAATAAGAAGGTATCTTAATGTTTTACCAGACAACGAAAGACCAGTCGTTTCGGTTGCGGTCCGAACCTCCCAATACGGTCCTCAGCTCAGCCAGTGAGTCGGCAGCGTGTGGCCAGCCGGAATGATCTAATTGTATTCATTAGCCGGGGCAGGGCGCGCAAATATTGACTGCCAACGGCTCCCTACAGATAAAACATGGCTTTGATCATAACGGGATCGCTGTGAAAAAAGGTTCTGGCCTTTTTGGCCGGCTCGTGGATTTGTGTTTGGAGTTCCGGTTTTTGGAGGTTGAGGTTTTATCTTTCGGTGAGCAGAGTAGCTTATTATTTTATAGTACAGGTCCGGATTAATATTGAGAATGCTATTGTTATTTTTTTTTGTTTGTGCATGTAAAACTTATATTACTAAATATTACCAACAAAAACTAATAAAAATACTTGTATTTCTTACAAGTAACTACGACATAAATTCCACAATTTTATGCAAAAATCATACTGATGTAAATAAAAAGAAAACTCGTGAAACAAAATTAAATTCTCCGAGACGATCTCATTCACCTCAACAGCAATATTTAACTTGCGTTCCAAGCTCCACTTATTGGCGGCGAATCATCTGTCGATAGGCCGCCCGCGCCCCGGCCGCCCGCGCCCCGGGCAGAAGCAAACACCGCTGTTTGCATTCCCGGGATGAAAGAGAAACATCGGACCGCCCCGCCAACTACCAACCCTATAATCCCGCCAATTCTCACCTCTCCATCGTTCAATTACTAACTCTATTCCTTACTCGTTACGACTTAATTCAGCTTAGAATGACTTTCAACTTTTTTATTTTATTAACTGGTAACACATGTTAACATTTGCTGATAATCCTGTATTAACACATGATAATAAAGCAATGAATGCATAGTTTGCTTAACGCGTATGGCGCGGTGTTGAAAGGTCACTGACAGGTGTGCGTTTTGCTGCGTATGTTGTTTTGATTAACATTATTGCGTTTCGGCGGTGATGACCCTAAAAAAGGGTCGGTGATTAGTTTTTAGATGATTTCGTATTTAGCTTGTTAATAATAAACGGATTAGTACGGCAATAGTTAGCGCTTTATTATGTTATTAGAAACTGCAAAGATATCAAGAACTGATTTATATATGTAATGGAACTTTTGTTTATGAATGTATAAAGGTTAAGGGTTTATGTACAACTGAGCGTTAATAATATGAATATATAAACAGCAGTTTATGTATGTATGTACCTACTTACATTGCATAAAAAGTCTAGAACTGTGCTACAAAGAACCATACCACGCGCCTATCTAAAACTGTTTAAAAGCTTTTTAAATAATAAATTTTGTTCAAGTTGCAAATAATAAGGTCCCGGCAGTCAATAAAATAGTATTTTGTGCAAGTCACGGCGCGTGAATGATGATCGTCGAACTGTGGGTAATGTGACGGAAGGACCAGGATATCAACGCATCTGCTACACTTTTGCTACTAGACAAGTTAGTTATGTATCAAGCATTAAAAAAATAGTATGTACGGTGGCCTGCGCCTAAAAGTATACAGGCGGAGTTTTTAAAATAGCGATCCCTGATGATGAAGGGACCAGCTACATCTTTTATAAATCCGGGGGCGGGTTGTGTGTGATGTGTGTAGCAGTGGTGTTTATGTGGATGTCCTTGAGCAGCATGTGAGCTTGAGATCGCTATTTTAAAAACTCCGCCTGTATACTTTTAGGCGCAGGCCACCGTACCTACTTACGATAACATCTCGTGTATTTTTTTTAATTTATGAATAAATGACTGAAATTGAAATTGAAGTTTTATAAAATTAATTTACGCACTTTTGTGTCTCAGCTGTCTAACTTTCTAAGGACCAAAAAAAAATCAAGTATTTATTACTTACTAAATATTTAATAAAATAATGAAAACAAATCAATCGGTAAGTAAATATGATAACTTCTAAATAATCCATAACGTATCGGCCCCAATTCGATTAATCATTCGAAATCTCTGTAGCTGGCACAAAAGAAACAAACCGCTCAATTTAAAAACTATAACGGTTCAAATTGAAACATTGACGTGTCACCGTGACCCTTAGCTTCCGCAGTGATATTGCCAAGTAACTATAGCCCTTATTTTCAATAACATAAGGATTTATAAAACGTTACCATTATTTGTTAGTTTACAACAATACTCTAATCAGGTTGATCTCTGCGCACGCGCTATGTGTCTATGGTCATCGGCAGATGTTATTCTATCTATGAACAAAATCTCAAAATTGATTGCTTTTATATGCGACGTGAGTCATTGATTAATGAAAAGATAGATGCTTAGTTCTTCTTCTTTAATCATGTAAATGCAGTAAATGCTAACTCCCTCCAGTGTTTTGCTACTCTTATTGCGAGATCATTGGCCTTCATCAGGTCTCCTTGACTGCACTTTGGGGCTTTAGGACACTCTATAAGATGTGACGTAGTCTGGAGGCTTCCGCAACTGCATAGAGTGCTAATGCTTAGTTTATTAAGCACCAAATTTAGTTTGGAAGTTAATTATTAGGTACATTTCATCATTGCTTACATAGGAACTTCTTATTCTTGACGCACATCCATTAAACGTGAAAATACTCAAGTTGTATGGTAATAGCTATTTTAATATTTAAATGCATAATCATTTTCCACTCTTCCTTTCTCCCGTTCAGCATCAAATGAGGCGCCCTTTAGCAATAATGATAAATGTCTGCCGGCGGGAAATATAAACTGCAGTTAATGTTGGTACGATGGAAACACTTGTCCCTCATTCATTGCTAAATGGACCGTGAGTCCAGAATCGTCATTTCTGATTGCTTACGCTGTTTTGGAGATATAGGTCTTGAAGTATTATGTTTTTAACTTAATTATCTTCTTATCTAATATATTTTTAACTTCTAACTACTTCTACATTTTGCACTTTAGTTCATAATTCAGGGTATTTTATGATGATATTTCCTCTTATATTCGGTTTGTTTGAGATAAAAAAAACTATGTACATAATATATTATTATTATAATTACCTTCTAACAGATACTCTACAACCGTGAAGATCGTTATTCCGTTATTCTGATAAGCGCTACTATAAAATGTTAAACCATAACTTGATGCCAAAGATACACAATTCTTAGTGGCCAGTATCACCCAAAAAAAATATACAAAACGTTCCAAATCCTCAGAAGAAACATCCCGCGTCCCCTTCGGCCCGGCCGGCGGAATAGTTACGATATTCATACATTACTTGGCGTCTCATAGTTTGTGACGGGTCGTGTATGTTCCCCTCGCAAATATTATTATGATAGCGGCAGTGGGGCGGCCTCGGATTTGATTATTGAAATGACGCGCGACTATTTATAATGCATGGTTATTGTATTGTTTTTTTTCTAAGTGAGTTGTTCAATGTTGCAGGTTCATGGTGTTTTGGTTGGGATAAGTACTTAGATATTGATATTTTGCTTTTTTGTGTAAGAGGAAATGTACTCAATATAAAATACGGATTGATCTATGTTTTCACTGAGGTTTTTTTCGACTTCCTCATTTTTGCTCTTTTCTGCACTGTTCGATATCTAGATACTTTATCATGCATCATGCAGCTTTCATGATTTCCAGTTACGTTAGAAAATAATACGTTTCGCTTACTTTGTTTTAAATTAGGTAGGTACCTATATAGGTACACTAACTGTTTTATTTAATAAATAGCTCATTATTCACGCCGAGACATTTATATCTATCAGAAGAGTAAGGTAAACGGTCTTTGTATAAATGTGTCGGCGTAAATAATGAGCTAAAGATTTATACAAAGACCATTTACCATCTGATAGGTACCTATAAAATAAAATAGAAAACAGCGTGAGAACAAGAGTCCCTGTTTCATCACACTGGGAGTCTCACTCACAACTCCCAGAGGTGTTGGCAATATTTTTGGCACTTCAAACGTTGCAGCAACGTTGTATGATAGTTGTGTGTTGTGTGGGAGAGGGCTCGGCAGGCCCCGAGGGACGCAGCAAGTGCGACGGTAAATGAAAAATAATTGCGTGAAAGTTCAAGCTTCCCATGTTAGGGTAGAGGAGGTACAGTTGTAGTCTATTTTTTATGTTAATTCTGATTATCATATTCATAGTCATATTGACAAAATTTTATACAACATAGTTTATATTATTTGATGATAAAGCTTTTTGTTTTATAAATGTCTAGATTGGTGTGATGATATTTAATACTAAATTTATATACCTTAAAAATTTATATACCTTAAATTTATACACTTTAAAAAGTTGCATCTTTTGATTCAGCTTACATCTTTGATGTCATCTATCTTGTTTTTAAAAAAATGATCTTTTTCGTCTATTTTTTTTATTTAAAGTGGAAGTGAACACACTGTACCTCCGCTACAATCCACAGCAAGGAGGTTAAAAACAACATACAAACAACATGCAGAACACCACCGCCGCCGCCGCCGCCGCCGCCGCCGCCGCCGCCTGGGACTTCTAATGTGTGAAACTACGGGCGGGGCGTTTTCACACGTTTTGAATAAATGTATCGTTTTATCACTTGTAATTTAGGTGCTTAGGCTTGCCTTTTTATAGAACGTTTGTTATCAAGTGTTTGACTTGGTTATAGGAACAGTATTTTAGTTAGTGTTAATTCTGAACGTTTCTACTGATATATTAAATTCGATATGAATGAATTTACTTACTTACGTTTATATCCGTTATAATCGATAAAACCAAAAGACGAGGCTGTTCTTATTTTGAAACTAACAAAAGCAACGTTGCACAAAATAAAACAATGTTAAGCTACGACGGTGCTACGAAGGCGCTACGGAGGTTTCGTAGCACCTCGTAGCACCTCGTAGCTCGTAGCACTTTAATCATTTTAAGTGGCTCTACGATTTGTTACTCTAATCGTGAATAAGTGAATCATAAATAAAATCACTATTATTAGATGATATCGCTTTAGGTAAACAACGTGGAAATGTGAAATAAATTAGTTACAATTTTTTTTTTTTTTTTGTGTTTAACCAACGCATTTGTTTTTTTTTATAATACTACTTAGATTTTTATAACTATGTAGGTTTTCAGTATTATTATATTATGTAGGTATTCACATATCGTTTATAATATGCAGTTTATAAATATCTATTGTTTTCACACGTTACCCATTTTCTTACTCTTTTTCCTATCTATATGTGGTTGTCTGGAAGATATTACTTTTAGTAATAAGGCTGCCGATTGTACTATTTCTTTTCTATGTTTTTAAAACTGTTTCTGTTTATGTGCAATAAAGAGTATTTCATCTTTATCTTTACTAGGGTTTTTTTTTTATTTGAATTTATATATGACATTATTTGTGATTTCCGTAAACAAATAATCCTTAAACGCCACACTAAAATCATTCCCACGTCATTCAACACCGTGTGAATCGCGCCTACTCAACAAATCGAGATAAGAATCAATTCGTCACATCGAATCATCACATCATCCTTATCTCTGCTATGCCCTTTTCGTACTACCGCGTCATCTCTTTCACTCATCACTGGCATGAGGGAGACAGAGCTATGGTCCAGTACCATAGAGATAGAGAGTCGGCGAGCCCTCGGAAGAATAACAACGTACGGTGCCGCGGGGCAATCGTTCAGAAATGTACAAACTGTGGGAACATTTCGCTTGGACACTTGTAGTGAGCGTAGCAAGTCCTAAACGTGCGAATTTATATCCTGATTGCAGAATGTTGTTTGTTTAACTTGGTTTCTCAAATAAATATTATTACCTACCTACCTCATCCATTCTGTAAAAAATACAATGGGCTGGTTGACTGTCATTTGTTTTTTACTTATGAAAAAGAAAAAGCGTTGGACGTTTAATGGTCACCAACATTTTTATCATTAAGTTAATTTAAATTATTTCTAATGTGGTTTTCAGCATACAAATAAATATTTTAGCCTCCTTGCTGTTTGAAACTTCACCTAGAAGACAAGAATTTATCTGAACAGACCAGGAAACAGTCTACTCCTAATTTCTTCTATGACTCCAACCTATAAAACTCCTTTCACGAATCCCTTATAGTAATGAGTAGTCAGTAACCCCCCATTACCGGTTCCTCCCTAATTAAACTGAGCTCGTCTGTACATGTATTAGTGCGCCCACTGTACTGGCGTCTAAACTGTTTAACTGTTTGTTTCAGAGACAATCACATCTTCCGCCAGCCACTACCGCCATTAAGGGGGTTTGGATCCACTGGGACTTACTCATTAGATTCAGAAAATTAATTAATTCGCTTTTTTATAGTTAGCTTTTATTTTTTGACTAATTAACGTATAAAGTAAGTATTTTCAAAAAGCTAATTTTAGATGGTACATTTTATATTAACATTATTTGAAGCAAAAACCAAGTAGTACCTAGTTATGGTTACGATGTTTTCCATTGAGAAAAATATACGTATAAATAATGCAGATGTGACATCCAATAATTCATGTAATTATTTACAATCTTATTAGATATTTATGTATTAAAATTCTCACAAAATAGTGAAAAAATACTCTGTAATCAGAAAAGCGCGTACCCAACTCTACAGTCCACTCCGAACTCGTCCAACGCCGCTTCGCGCGACCCTCGCTAAGTGATTACTTAATCCACCGCACAGCCGACAATCAACGCGATTAACTATGCCCAAACATCGATTACTTTATCCCACTGTCTACTACTTACTACTCGATATTACGGAGATACTAGTGGAGAGTATGAATCGATTCATTCAACCCTGTTATCGTGATTAGCTTGCGTAATCTCTGGAATGTGGGAAAACTTAGCATAAATAATTAGACTGGCTTGATCCAAATATTAATTACTTAAATCTTCAAATCTATCACTACATGTACTCTTACATTTGATTTAATATTTTAGTTAGCAAGCCAGACCTAATCAAGTCTTTGTTTTTCGTTAAAGTCATGGGCGTTTGTTTTAAAAGCTCGTTGTGAAATAATATAATTTACTTAGGTACTAAATTACTTAGCTGATTTTCTTTATCATAGTCAAATGCGTTCAATTCGTAATTGCCTGTTATTTTAAAACAATATAATGGACTTCACGTTAACCCTGAAATGTTTGCAACAAAGAATTTTATGTATTAACCCCTTTCTCATAATGACTATCATATCCAATAATACCCATTATTCCAACGACCAACTCAAAAACATCTAATACAACCTAATCACTAACCGATACAAACCCGACCATTTCCATTACAGCACAAAAACGTTAACCAAACAAAACAATTATCCAATCAAACATTCTAATCCGGTACAGTCGCCGCCACGAGTCATTACAGGCTTTACGACAACGGGAGTGCAGTCGCGCACACAATGGGATGTGTCGTTGTACTCGCGAGAGACAATTTGTGGCAAGTGCGCCTAATCGAGGATGGAATGGCGCGTTGAGACGGCGCGTGGCGCGCGCGTGTTGACGCGTGCAGGCGCGTGCTAGGCACCTGTGTGCGCGACTGAACTTGTTTGTTTGTTAGACTCCATTGATAGTAGTGATGTGGGGTGATTGCTGTTGAAGTAAAGCTCTAAGTTACTGTAGAGAAAGCTCTACTCGTCAGAAAATGAATTAAGGACGTTTAACGGGTGACCGACATGACATGTTTACAGCAAAATAAGGTTTCAGCCTATAAGAAATTATAAAAGTGTTAAACATAATTTGATTATCTCTCATCATAAGAAATGTTTTCTTCTACACCTAATGCGAAAATCGTTAACACACGCTTGCAGTACTTATGTAAGATTATTTTCATGAATACCTGTAATAACAATATGTACCTACCTAACTTTCCGACAGATTCAGGTCCAGGCAACAGGGGCCATATCGCGAAGTCCAAAAGAAGGACATTATTATTACGATTTAAGGGTGGCTGTTACGAACTTCTATTTAAATACTACATAAATTCATTTAGCTAATTGCGTTTAATGCACTAAACAATTTTATCCTAAACATGTTTAGCTTCATAATTCACCATGGTATTTCGATTACTATTTAGTTAAATGCGTTTAGCATCCTGCGATTTGTTATTTACGTTCAGTTCCACATCTTTTTAATGAGAGACTTCATATTTTTTATTGAACATTCGAAACGACTCAGCGTAAAACGGAGTCAATCTATCAATTTCAAACATAGACAAAATAACACTATTTATTTCAAAACAAAACTTATTTCGGCTTTCACCGCGTGGTGGTGTTTGTATTTATTTGTTGTTGTGATTTCAAAGTAAAATGAATAGTCAAGCAACTTCTTCTCGTGTTCGTGCCCCTAATTTTACAAGGGAAGAACAAGATTTATTGTGCAATGTATTGGAACCATACTTGCACATTATAGAGAGCAAAAAAACGTTGTTCCTAAATGGTATCAGGAGATTTAATGTATTTTTTATACAATAATGCTATTGCATGAGTAACTCTATGAATGATTCTGCAAGCTGCTGTTGGTTCTTCCACACCTATCACATCTCCACAAGTAATTAACTGACTGCCAGTTGCATAATATCGGAGTGTGCATAACAACTGGTTCATTGGAGTAACTGCATTATTTCTGTAACAATAATTATAGGTACTTACTTACAAATAAAAGTATAAGATAATGATGTAGTCAGATAACTTTATTATTTCAATACCTTAGCTACTTACCTGGTGGAAATAAATTCAAGATGTTGTTGAATTTCTTGTAGTAGAAGCATTGACTTATATATTACTAGCGTAAGGACAGGCCCAACCGCTCTAGAAAATGACACCCTCGCGTTGGCCCTAAAACCTCATAAATCTGTCATAATTTGTATGAATTTAGGGCCAGCGCGCGGGTGCCATTTTCTTTTGACAAAACGTTCTGACGGGCGTATCCTTCCTTTTGAAATCATTGAGTAGAAGCGATACAGTTTGTTTTGTCAAACGAAATCTCCTAACAAATGTTTTATCCGGTAGTGTCTCAAATAAGTTAGTTCTTTCTGCAATATAGCGTAATGAGCGAGGTCTATTCATAAAGAGAAGTAATTCTTCATCATCGTCATCAAACAAAATATCCCACAAATACATTATTTATTAGATAACCTCAACATAACCTCTGAACAATGACCTCTGAATCTCTCACAGACTACAACTAGACATCACTGAGGAAAAATGCTAGAAATGGAAAAGTTCTCTTGACAGCCGGTCGGTCAGCTGGTCGCCGCGACTGACGCCATGACAGTAGATAAATGTGTTTAGTAAAGTTAAATAGCCATTTGACCGCATTTAGGTTTAACAGATTACTAATCATATTTAAGTCGTGGTAAAAGATGTTTTACGAAATTTAATTTCAAATTGTGTTTAAATAAAAAGTTAAATACATTTATCACTTTTATAAAAGCCACCCTAAGGGTGGCTGTTACGAACTTCTATTTAAATACTACATAAATTCATTTAGCTAATTTCGTTTAATGCACTAAACAATTTTATCCTAAACATGTTTAGCTTCATAATTCACCATGGTCTTTTGATTACTATTTAGTTAAATGCGTTTAGCATCCTGCGATTTGTTATTTACGTTCAGTTCCACATCTTTTAATGAGAGACTTCATATTTTTTATTGAACATTCGATACGACTCAGCGTAAAACGGAGTCAATCTATCAATTTCAAACATAGAGAAAATAACACTACTTATTTCAAAACAAAACTTCACCGCGTGGTGGTGTTTGTATTTATTTGTTGTTGTGATTTCCAAGTAAAATGAATAGTCAAGCAGCTTCTTCTCGTGTTCGTGCCCCTAATTTTACAAGGGAAGAACAAGATTTATTGTGCAATGTATTGGAACCATACTTCCACATTATAGAGAGCAAAAAAACGTTGTTCCTGAATGGTATCAGGAGATTTAATGTATATTTTATACAATAATGCTATTGCATGAGTAACTCTATGAATGATTCTGCAAGCTGTTGGTTCTTCCACACCTATCACATCTCCACAGGTAATTAACTGACTGCCAGTT
The DNA here is from genome assembly GCF_932276165.1 of Plutella xylostella. Taxonomy (NCBI): domain Eukaryota; kingdom Metazoa; phylum Arthropoda; class Insecta; order Lepidoptera; family Plutellidae; genus Plutella; species Plutella xylostella. The sequence continues at coordinate 9,996,060 of NC_063993.1, read as the reverse complement.
GCATAATATCGGAGTGTGCAAAACAACTGGTTCATTGGAGTAACTGCATTATTTCTGTAACAATAATGATAGGTATAAATAAAAGTATAAGATAATTATGTAGTCAGATAACTTTATTATTTCAATACCTTAGCTAATTACCTGTTGGAAATAAATTCAAGATGATGTTGAATTTCTTGTAGTAGAAGCGATAGGTAGCTCAGTCGGGTAAGCGCCCGCTTCTCACGCCAGAGATGCGGGTTTCGAATCCCGGCGCTGCCATGTACCAATGAGTTCTTTTAACTTAAGTACAATGTATATCATCGCTCTTACGGTGAAGGAAAACATCGTGAGGAAACCTGCATATCTAGATCTAGCACATCTAGATAATAATATGTGAACCCACCAACCCGCAGTGGACCAGGGTGGTGGGAAATGGTCCAAGCTTAGGAAGGCAGTTTAGACCTTGGGGATATGCACAAAGGTTCCACTCGAGAGAGCCAGGTGCAGGTACTTACACCCACACATAGAATAGAATAGAATAGCGATACAGTTTGTTTTGTCAAACGAAATCTCATAAAAAAATTTTTATCCGGTAGTGTCTCAAATAAGTTAGTTCTTTCTGCAATATAGCGTAATGAGCGAGGTCTATTCATATAGAGAAGTAATTCTTCATCATCGTCATCAAACAAAATATCCCACAAATCCATTATTTATTAGATAACCTCAACATAACCTCTGAACAATGACCTCTAAATCTCTCACAGACAACAACTAGACATCACTGAGGAAAAATGCTAGAAATGGAAAAGTTCTCTTGACAGCCGGTCGGTCAGCTGTTCGCCGCGACTGACGCCATGACATGCGTAGTAGATAAATGTGTTTAGTAAAGTTAAATAGCCATTTGACCGCATTTAGGTTTAACAGATTACTAATCATATTTAAGTCGTGGTAAAAGATGTTTTACGAAATTTTATTTCAAATTGTGTTTAAATAAAAAGTTAAATACATTTATCACTTTGATAAAAGCCACCCTTGTGTTTTTAATGTCATATTTAATACAATTTGAATCCGAAAATCGTTGTCAAAACAAGTTCTCAGTCAGCTATCGACTCGTAGCAAACCGTTTCGTATTTTCTGTCTTCGACATTCGTGCACTTTCAATGAATAAACGTGTGACAAATAAATCAATAAGCAAGTGATTTAGTTTGTGATAAAATAGAGCTGCACATTATAAAGTGATAGCAATCACACGGTCGACGCGTCGCGATCGCATCCCTAGTCGCTAGCGGCACATGTTGATCTTATCACTACGGAGCGGACTAATTGTTGCATGAAGGGTCAGCTCGATCACCCATGAATAACGTCGAGTTCTTTAGGTTACATTAGAACGGGTACCTACTACGGAAAACAGAGAAAAATACGTGTCTGCTATGTTCTCTATTAAATCTAAAATATGGAATAAATAGAGTTTTGATTTTCATACCATGGAAGCTACCCTATTGCTTAAGTATATCGATCTTTGTTTTGAGTTGTCCTGAAAAGGTTTTAAACAAGGTATTTAAACAATTTAAGTAATATATTTAATATCTACTTTATTAAGTAACTATGATAAATTATTAACACCAAAGCCGATAAAGATCTCGAATCCGACTTTAAACACAAACATGGCGTCGCGTCGATCAAACCCCATTACGCCCCCCGCGGGCGCAGATTGAGACAAGACAAGAGAATCGAAAGCCAGCATTTTGGCATTTCGTCCCTTGAGCGCGTCAATCTTTATTGCAAGGCTGACCAGCCAGTGCGAGCCGGGTTTTCTGTCAACTGTCATCTGTCACTGTGACAGCTGGAGTATGATTGCTGCTAGTCTATGCGCGGCCGGGGACGCTCCGCTTGTGAATTTTGGAAGGACTCGCCCGGTTCGCTATCGGGCGTTTTGTGTGGTAAATGGAAATGGATGGGTCCATGAAGCGGGCGGTCATTTTGACAGTCTCTAGGTGTGTCGTTTATGCCCGTGGTAAGGGTAAATCAGTAACTGACTGATTACCCAACAAACATTTTACCCTCAGTTACAGCTTTTTTTATAACTTTAACCTGTATAACTGTGTTATAATTATCTCAGTTCTAACATAAAGCGATAAAGATGAGTTAACAAATGGAATTAGTGTTAACAGCAGGTTTAAGTGTTAAAATGGTATTAGTCAAAGCAATTATAATTAAGATGTTATAGGTTTAAACTGTTTCTAGAACCTAAAGCTATACAAGAGTGCTCACTGACACCTGTTAACACTTATGGTTGTTAAGTGGTTTCCTTTAATACTCATATATGGGATAAACAATATTTTGCTTTAAAATACTTACTTATTTATGTTAATTTTGTCATTCCAGTCATGCCAATCGATTTATGAAACTAATGGACATACAGCAAGGATGCAAAAAAATACAAAATTGAGTCGTCTATTTTATATTTACTTATGTTTCATTTGAAATCCTTAATAAATTTGGAGCGCATTAAAATTGAGGTGGGAAATATGGTATACATTACAGTAAAATTACAATGGCATATTATTTTCAATTCACAAAACATGTTAAGTCAAGTTAATATATTATATTTACTGTTATTTAGTAATGATCAATACTGTCACTCTAATACTATCGCGTATGATTGCTGTTGACACTATTATTTTCAAAGACATACAACTTGTATGGTAAAAGTGTATTCGAAAAACGGTAACATACTCACTTAACCCTTTTTTACCAAACAAATAAGAGTCAGGGATTCAAATAACCATTCTACAACTACAACTATACCGGTAAAAGTTCTAGCTGAGAGGGATTAAACGCTCTTCTATAGTAACTTTAGCACTTCAATGACACCGTACTACAGGCTTTCTATAACTTAAACACTTCAATGACACCGTTCTACAGACTTTCTAAAGCCTTAACTCTCAAAATCGTGGGCCTCTTTCGTGGTTATAAGTGAGTTAGAGCACTCTCCTACACTCTTATACAGCTATGTCTTAACACTTTAATTTTCTAATGGAACCATTATACAAGTTATATGAGAGTTTTTTTAACGCTACGGTGTTAGTTGGGTAAGTGAGGTATTAACACATTATCATAAAAAGGTAGGTACTTAAGGCAGGAACTATGGTTGTAGAGAATGTAAGAATTCAAAACAAAGCAAAAAGAAGTTGCGAACACTTTATAACACAGCAAAGCTTAAAGAAGCACAGTTCTAAGTGTCTAATCACACAGGACAGGCAAAGTGGCGCGGTCCATATTTCCCATGTCCTAATCCGCCGCGCGAGGCTCGCAAAAAAGACCGATTGTGATAATGTAGAATTTATCGACTGGGACGATGCAACGCCCATTTGATGGATTAAATTGCCCCGTCCCTATGACAACGTGGGCTAGGGAAAAATGGGAAAAATACGCCGTGTATTAAAAAGCAGCTGGTCATTTTTCACGCGTTTTCTTTTGTTTCCGTGGAGGTTAGCAGGTGGCCGGTGTTGCCACACTTTTGTTGTATTTCCCGGGTTTCGGCGCAGGTGGCCAGTTTTCGGTGTTTTATTGCTTCGTTCCGCAACTAGGTTTTAGCATGAGACTAGTAACTATTTGCTTAATGGCAGTAGGCTGTGTTTATATTGCCGTACAAAAATAAAGAGAAAGATTCATGATAAAAATTATATGAGTAATAGGTACATTATTTAAGAAACTCCCGCTAAAAATTATAAGAGCAATAGTAAGTTATTTTAGAAAATAAAATGCAGTTCGTAATAATCCCACCCACATTCAGCATAAATATCAAAATCATTATCCAAACGCAGAGCCTCTTCTAACAAGGGAGATAATTAATTCATTTTTTCGTGAGGCGAATCCCGAAAGGGAGAGAAATTTTCAGCGGAATGCAAAGTAAAATTTTGCAAATGAATATTAATATTTGAAACGCGAGTGTGGTTGTTCCCCGCCCGCCCCGCGCCCCGCCCGCCCGCGCCTGTCGTAACATTTGAGAAATAAAATGTATATTACATGTAAATCTGTAACATTCTGACCAGCCACTATTTAATCTCATGCACATTTTGAATGAAAAAGTTGGCTTTCTATGTTGGTTTCGCTTGATTTTCAACTTTTTATTTCCAGTCGGTATTACACTTCATTTAATTGCTGAAAATATGAGAATGTGCCTCATCGATAGCTTTAATTAAGTACCTAAATCATCATTAGCCGAAGCAAAACGCGTGAACTTCAATATAAACACATAATCAGAATGAAAATGAACCACAACGCGCGAGGGGCCGAAATTACAATGGTTTTAATTGTTTTATGTGTTGCCATTTCAGTAAACATGTAGATTGTAGCTCGGTCGCGATTGCAGCGCGCATAATTGTGATATGTGAAGTGAATTCGCATTTTCCGGCGAGTTTTAATTATCAGAAGTCGTGTCCGCTGAAATACGCGACCGCCCTCCGTATTTATAGCCTCGGTGCGTTCCGATACACACTTTTTAGCGTAATGAGCGCAGATGGGGAGCGGTATGTGCGCCCTTCCCTTATTTACTTACGCGCTGACGGGTAGCGGAAAAGTGCATCTGTGGTTCTTTGAATTGAGTGTGAAATATAATGTTTCGACAGCACTTGAAACGGTCGTTTACCCTAAGGCTTTTGAAGAGTAATCCAATAAGACATTCACAACACAACCAAACTAGTTGCCGCCCGCGGGCTCTCTGTCACTAAAGATTCTATTTATACATGGTCCATGTTTAGTTTGTCGTCCATCCGTGTAAGTTTATTCTATCCGGGTCAATACAGCAGCCCGGGGGCTCGGCGACTTCAGAATATAGAATAAGTGTCGTGACTCCAGGACGTGATCAGATAGACGTGGGGCTGCACGCCATCAAATATTCATGTGCCGCTGTGGGCACGTAAAAATAAGCGCTTATTATGAAATTATGAACTTAACCACGAAATGTTTTCTTTTTTCACGCAGCCGTCAGCCAGCCAGGAATTAGTAGACACTAATTGGAATGCGGAAGGCTGACGGGCGGACTTTTTTTACGTTCCTTTTTGAAATACTGGCCGACAATAGAAATAATTCAGCTGTTTGTTTTTTTTTTTGGCTGTTTGTTGCGTAACGACGCATTTGCATTGCATGAACGTTTTGGTGCTTTGGTTTATTTTTATTTCGTTTGTAAAATCTAATGGGTAAATATTTGCTGTTGACATTTGGGTTTCATAAATGTTACTGGATTTGCTAGCATGCCGCCAGCTGGCATCAATCAAGAATATACAACGACTTAATTAAGATCACAATAATTTCAGAATTCACCATCTTTCAAACTTGTGGTTTAGCAAAGCATATAAGGAAAGCTACAACCAACGAAGTGTTAGCCCAGAGAATTTTTCGCTTAACGAACGTCAAACCACTGGTGGATGAAACCGTAAAGGTAAGCGTCTACCTATCGGTAGCGTTATCGTACATATTGTTAGGATATCATCATAAATTAATCTTAATTTTGTTTTGTTTTGTTTTGTTTTGTTTACAGTTTTTATTATTTTCTTTTAAAAGGCGGCTAAACGCTGATTCAATATATATAAATGTGTACCTACCTACATGTACAACGTCTACCGGCCATTCCTAGAAAATCATTCGAGCGCGGGTTGTCAGAAGGCGTGCACTGTTAAGTTTATAACTAACCAATTTGTTTCGAATAAGTAGCACTTATGTTATTACTGAATCACTGTATACCTAATTAATTAACATCATATCATAACGTACATCACAGTGGCTTTCAGTTGTTTCCTATCACTACAATTACCTGCTCATACTTACAATATCGGACCAAGCTGATTTTCATAAATGTACCAAGAAACGGCGTCGGAAATGCCAATGAAGTGGACGCACTTGTGTAAATTATACACACAAAGAATACTGAATGCTGAATGCATGTTTTACACTCTAATAACCTAAAGCACCCAACATATTATTATATAGTTATTTCTGTAGTTTAATTTACAAGGCCTGTTAGACTGTAAGTATATTGTAAATAAAATAAACGCACTGGGCATGCTGAAAAACAGCGTCGATCGAAATCAATTTTTCCGTCGACTTATGCTGAGCATGTCACCATTTGCCAAAAGAAAAAAATAATCTCTTTGAAGTACTTATTTTAACTAAAATAGTATAATGTAATTATAATGTAGAATAAGTTATGTAGTTAGGTCATTTTTATTTTGGCAATAAAGCATATTTTACTTTTACTTTTACATACCTGCACTCTTGCCTCAGTCAGATCAATCTTCATGGCGATTTCTTCCCTGGTGTAGATATCGGGGTAGTGCGTCTCCTGGAAGGCTCTCTCCAGCTCCTTCAGCTGCGCCGACGTGAAGGTGGTCCTGATGCGGCGCTGCTTCCGCTTCTCAGTGAGCGAGCCTTCGTGCCCCCCGTATACTTTGTAGGGGAGGCCGGCTGTGGATGGAGAGGAGGGGGGTTAATTTGGGGATGGTGTAATTATGGGAATGATATTTGATTTCGATTCTGAACGCACAAATTATAATTTTATTCCTGTCGAAAACTTAAGTAAATTCTTTTTTCAAATTATGCGTCTGTGACAGTTTCAGTATATCTCATTTTCCAAACGTTTGACTGCGTAAAATTAAATCTTGTGCTTTTAGAATCGACATCACGGTAAGGTGATTATTTTGGGTTCGAAGAACTTGATAATTTACTTTGTCGTCTCATTGAATTATCCGTCATACAACCGTAAAACATAAGTTTACTTCTAATGTCTGGGGATCATAACTCCACATTCAGAGGTATTAAAAATCCTCTATATAAATCTTAATAGATAATCGCTGAAAACCATCACCAAGCTATAAGAATCATTCTATAAATAATAATTCATCAAGTTAATTCCAGAAAATACAGCTATAATAAGTATTATACAGTGATCGACAACTTGTTATAACTCGAAGCTATTTATACCGAAACTAACTTATCTACCCACCAACAGCCAATGTCAAAAGCCTGGCACATTTTTCCCCAATACCCCATGTAGGCTCTGTAGGTATAGAACCTCCCCTCGCCTCGCCCCAAGCACGTGCGGGTTCGATCCCCGGCCGGTACCTACGTAGGTACATCAGGAGGTAGGTAGAACGGGCCGTTTTTAATCCGTTAATGTGCTGTTATGTGGTGCCAGTTTTTTCTGTGTTGTAATTTTATGGTGTGCTGTTTTCTTTGGAGTTGTTACTTGAGGTTGTATTATGATTGGAATTGACAAAGGAGAATGGCGAATTCTCTATGGCGCCATGACCCAGAGCGGCCATTGATGAAACATACACTGATGTGTAGTCCGTGACTACAGCATATACTGGTATTAATTTTATTATTATGAGGCATGGGAGAACGAAGATATAGGTGCTGAAAGATCAAGTCTTTCTACTGTACTAGATGTTACCCTCGAGTTAAAAATTGATTTTAAAAGTGTTCCCGTGGGAATTCCTGGATAAAAAGTATTTTATGTTACTTCGGGATAACGGGAACTTGAATAGAATGAAATAATTTTTGAAATTGGTCTCTTTATAAAAATAGGTTTCTGAGTGTGAAATGTGCAAAAATAATTATGATATTATTTGCATAAATAAAATCATGTAATACATTCTGTGATGCGCTATGTATTGGGAATCCCATGATTTAGATTATAAAACTTATTTGTGCTTGTACCATTCATCAAAATCTTATTTAACGAAAAAAAAATCTTTAATTAATTTACTTTTGAACCCTAATATCTCAAGAACCCCATGGTTTAGATTTTTTAAAATATTTTTCCCTGATAGTAGACATTTTTATCAATAACTTAAAATAGGTTTGGTTAGTGGCTGCTAACTTATGCAAAGCGGGTCAGGTTTCGCCATTCTTCTTTATTGGTCGGATATTAGGTTAATGAAATTACGATTGTACCATCCGAGTTTTAAAATACAAAATATAGCTTATGAAATAATAATATAGTTTTTATATAAAACTGACAAAGTTTATAAGAAATATATACACCCATATGTCAATGGACTATTGAATTGTAGTTATCGAATCCCGGTGACCAGAGTCAATTAAGCGAATAATTGAGTTTATTAATTAAGTAATTAAAGTAATTTTCAGTAAATTACCAGCACAACCTCATACATCAGAGCTCGTCTATAAATAGCCACGTAGTAGCTACAGCTACGAGCGTTCGTAGCGCGGCGTAGCGCGTAGCATATCGATCGTAGCGGCTCGTAGCTCGTAGCCGGAACTCTTTTTGTTTCCGTTTCCGCTCCTTCATTATTACTGTAAGGAGGTTTGGCTGAGATGGCCAAACATTGTTCTCGTAGTTTTTGTCTTATTTTTGTCGATGTAAGCTGCTGTAGTGTTGTAAATGTGATGTTTTAACGTTATTGTTATTTGGTTATTCGTTTAAATACAATGTATGTATACGTATAATTTATAAATACTGTTATTTTACGGCTTACTGTGTCATGCATAGCATTAAATAAATAATACATATTTCCTATCATTTTCATAAAGGTAATATTTAATACTGGTAGACTTAATGAAGATTCTACAACAACAACAAAAATATGCCCTATAATCTGTATTGTGCCGATTACTCGACACGCTATTCCAGAAACATCAACTCATCCTAAGCCTGCGCGACATCTCCAAACCGCACATCCTAATCCACAGCGACTTAACCCTGCAATGCACCCGTCACAACGGCTAACCCTGCGGCGGCCGCGGTCCGGGCGGCCGCATGCGTTGCGACAATTATCTCAAATGAAGCCGAATTAATCGGGCCTCCTTGGTCGCGCTGCGGTCTCATTTGCATTATTAATAGAGCCTCCCCCCCCTCCCCACCCCCTTCTGCCCCCTCCAGTGGCTAATGAAGAGCATCGCAAGATGTTTCTGGCTGTTTAATTTGTCTTCGCGGGTCACTGATGAGCGTACTGTTATTGCTCGGGGTTTGTGCTGTTTATGATTTAGCTATGTAAAGTTGGGTTGGGTTTTCGTGTGTAAATTACTTTAGTTTTTTGTTATAAAGATAAGTAGGTACATGTTAAACAGAAACGCTTTCATGTCAGTTTCGTTTAACTATTCTTGTCGGTTTGATTTATTTAAACAAAATTTGGCCACAACAACTTAAGAACGTAAACGTATAAGCGTAAATTTCACTCAAGAAATAAATAAATATTTTGGAAATTTACTTCTTGAAACCACGGCCACTCACCCAAATACACTATTAATAATGGAAGTACAATACTAGTACTACTTAATACCTAGTAAACTACATGTAAATGAGAAGCAGCGTGCCTCCTCGCGAGGCTGAGAACACGTGTCTCTAATTAATCGTCAGAGCCCGATTAATTCACAGGTGATATGATCCGTGCTTGCCCTCCCACTTGGAGGCTGAAACCGGTTAAGAATATAGGGATAACCGCGACCGGTATAAATATAAAGTATGTATATCTTAATTCTATGCGAAGACAAGTAGGTATGTTTATTCGTAAAACAAAACATAACGGATTTCCATGTTATTGGATACAGAAAATTTATAAAACTATAAACTGCAGATAGCAATTGTTTTCAACTTGACGAGAAATACGTATGAATGAAAATAATTCCACGGGAACCGTTAATTCGAAGGTAGGAACATACAATTTAATTTAAAAGGTATGTTGGACTGAAAAACGGCGATACGGCTTGCGACCTACCACGTTAGTACAATTAATGTACCCGCTTGCGAGTCACCTCTGACTAACCCTTTGGGTATGACAGTGGTGAGCATATAATTATAAGAACCGCATTACATTTCACATCAGAATCAAACCCGTAACGTTTAATACCGGTACATAGGATATTTTCCGGTATCCCATAGCCCGCCCCTCCCGGCCCCTCCTACTGCCCCCTCTTGCCAGACGTTCAGTTAATTACTAAAACGCGAGACGGCCGGGCCCTAAAGACCCGCGTCTGTTCCTTTGCTCGGGGGACTTGCACAAGAAATAGGGGGTTGGATTTTTGTTCGGTCGATGGTTAGGTATGTTTGGTTGGTCGATTTCTGTTTGTGTTTAAGTACATAGATAAGAGATAAAATAGTTTCATGAGTGCAGGTTGCAAAACGAAGTAGATACACTCCCGGGCAATGAAAAAGTTCCATTCAGAAAATCAACAAATTACTCGTATACCTACGGAAAAAAACTTTCTAAACGACGCCTTCTGCTATATTTAAGTACATTTAATGGTGCATCAGAATATAAGAAACTAAAAACGCCAAAATTTTGTTCAAATATCAGATTAAATGTATAAAAAAATTGAGGCTATTTCGTGTCTGCATTTTGTAAGTGCAACTGTTTCTTTGCCCGTGAGTGTAATTTCCTATTTTTTTGCAGACAAGTAGACGTATTAAAGAAGCTCTTGTAAAGAACAAGGACCTATATGAATCCATCACATTTCATGCGTTTCACATACTCAAGGCTTTCGAACCGGATCACAAACCTCAAAACACAAGCACAACAACCCCCGTAGGTACATGCCGGCTACATAAACTTGTGCCTCGCATATATCATACAGTTCGCGGATTTAATCCTCAACATTTCGCGAGCTCGGTGCCCATCCATCTTATGGCGGTTCATTTTTCGAGCGTCAACCCGCCAACACGCCGGCGTCCTTAGATTAACAATATATGAACAAGACGGAGAGTCAGTGCAAAAGAAACGCCTCGAAAAATAATACCCCACTTCTACCACTGAGCTCTTATTTTGAATTATTTGATTAGAAGATATGTGAATATGTTACTTTATTCATACAATGGTTGCCATTTGTTCGAATATAAAACGGTATGAAAGTACACAAAACTCGAACAGTTTTTTTTTCTTTGTTATGTGACATACCATCTTATTCGTATATTGTTTATCTAAGCTGGCATCTATAATGTACGCTCGTCGACGCGTCCTCCGGCATATGCCGTGCGGACGAAGGGTTAACACTTAGATTGATGGCCGGAGGTATTTGTTGCTGGGTTTTAGTGTTTGCCGCTTTCAGCAACGATGAATTTGTATGGAATTAGACAAGATTTGAGAGCCATTGGGTGAGTTGGAGATAACCTAAACATCGGTTCGATCGTTGTGTCATATCGACGAAACATCAAACCGTCTCTTTATCATTAGAGAACTTCATCGTCGTTTTAAGTAGATCTGAAGGAAATGCACCACTGAAATTAGTTTAAGTGTCGGTTTTCAGTACATAGGTTCATTATGCTTAGCTAGATAACTCAACCCAGAAATTTTAAATTAACTCTATTTTTTCTTTAATTACATTTAAACTTTAGGAAATGTAACATTTTCGTAACTTAATGTCGCCTATTTGATATTCTGATTCCGGCATTATTAATAGAAGCAAAACGCAAATTGTAGCCGACAAAGCTGGTTGCGGTGCGTCAAGATTAATGAATACCCACTTTGTGTTGGGAATTTCATATCATGTTCTCTGGCTGAGCTACCGTTAGAACAAATACTATGCAGGTACTGTATGAGTATCTACATAGATACATCTTATTGGTGAAACATTAAAATATAGTCAATGTATGGATATAGTGGATTATTATAGGCCAGTAATCGTCCACTGCTGGACATAGTCTTCTCCGGAAGAGAGCCATAACATGGTATCAATCGACCTTTCTCATTTAACTTAGTACTTTATACCTCTTGCAAGAATATAATATGCAAATAGGTCAGATGTTAAACTAGAGAAAAAAACTCAGGTGTTATTTGGAAACACATCATACCAATGATAAACGCTACTTAAGTACGAGTACATTATATTCAAAATCGTACAGCTAATACCGATACGAGCCGCTAATACATTATATTTTTATTCGTACATAAGCGTGCGGCAATATTTGCGTAATGGCGGACATAAAACGAATACTCTTGACGGTAGAACGAAATACACCTTGAGAACGCTGCGTTTTCTCTGCCTAAGCCGTAAAATATATAATAGCCACTTTTATTATGGAAGCATTATTTTCATATTGTTTTTTGATTTGTATGCTAAGTTGGTAATAAAATAAACTGTGAAATAGTACATCAAGCCTTTACCTTGTGGAGTAAAAAATATTTGAATAGGGACTCTACATACGCAGACTTTATTAGATATGTGGGATTTACGATCACATGCAAATAACAAGAGTTTTCCGAACTTATCATACCAGTGTCGCCAGAATCTGTGACATGACAACGTCCCAACTAGTTACAGACTTTGTAGACTCGTCAAACATATAAAAGAATGTATTTTCTTGTGCCCGGATCGCTCTTTGTCCTGGATGCCGCAGTAACATTGTGGAGTTACGACCCGGCCCGGCTCAGCTCAACTGTGAGATATTGCCTTTTTTATGACCCACTCTACTATACTATACTGGGACAGAACAGATCACAAGATACGATAAAATATCACCCTCCAGCGTACAAATTGAATTAACCCGTCAACTTGTATGCAGCGCGAATAGGAATGGCGCTATATCGAAATGTGAATAGTTGGAGGGTCTCCGTACATTGTTACTCTCGAGATTCGCCTGATATTTATTATAAAACCTTACAGGCACATGTGCAAAGAAATTTATTATTTATTTACTACACTGCAAAGCTTAAGACGCGATTATTTTTGTATCAATTTCTAGGATATCACAGTCCATTAAAGATTTCTAGCCGCTATAAGCCTTTCAAACCCAACCCATTTACATGTATCTACTTTTACAAATCAACCAAGTCATAACATAGACTTCTGAACACCACCCACGTAAATCTTAGCGGTAATTCGTGTTATTGTACAACAATTAATACGCAACTTATAATTAATTTCCGCGTGATTAACGGGTATAATCCGGCTTACTTGAGATTACGCCGCGCCCCGCGGTGAGATATTGTGGGGGGTGGGTGCATTGTCCCCCCCAAGATTCTCGCGAGCGTCGCGTCCAATTAGGGGCGCAATCGCTCAAGCCGTGGGACGCCCCCCGCTCTTTGTTCGAGCGGTCTCCGCCCGACACTTGTTCAAATGAAAACGGTTTCACTTTAGCATTAGGTTTGGACCGAAGCAGGTTTTTCACGAATCTTACATTGATCGTCGGTTTTGGGTTTGCCCGAGGTGTTCTTGTTATGAGAATAGAACCATTTGCAGATATTTTCACGTTTAGTCTGGGATACTCTAATAAAGATATTATTATGGCCACACACATAAAGTACAAGTTCATTGTGAAAAAATTGTGTCCCACAATGCGTTTAGATGTTTTAACACCGTACAAGTGGATAACCTCCGTACAAAGATAACGATTTCCCTGTGACGTCCACTAATATTTTTGTAATCTTTTAAATTGTATGAAGTTACGTCTTCAACCAGTGGTGTAAAACGTGACACTCAGCATGCTATGGAAAGAGGTATCAAGGTTTCTGAAGTGAGTCAGGAAACTACGGTATAAAGATAAGAAAAAAAAACTATTTACACAGAAAAAATACGAAATTTGGTTTTAAAATAATCCCTTTCAAACTTAGTGGTAATGGTAAGCTAACAATGGTTTGTCTTCCTTAAACCAAGCGAGCAATAGATTTTAATACGTTTTAATGTTTGGTGAAATCAACCAAAGCTCATCTAACATTAACCATAATGATCAGAATATGTATATTTCGATTGATAACTTTAAGATTTTGAGCCGGTATATTGTTTTCCATATTTGAAAATGTTCTATCAAATTATAAACCCCAGCATTCTGAAAGAAGCCAGGAGAGTTTGAAGGCTTGTATGCATTGTCATGTTGTAAAAAACGATTTATCACTGTGTTTCACCGGTTTATAACTGATGCAGGGATAGCGTGGTTGACATATGATAGCCATTTGTAATTAAATAATTCTTTCACCTTTTTTGTAATTTTAGTAAAAACCCACTAAGGGCTGATTTTACAATAGTCGGATAAAAGTAATCTGGGGAATAATCCTGATGCTGTCGCATTTGAATGTTTGTATTAGGCAGTGACAGCAACAATTGTATTCCTCACATAACATATATTTATCTGACCATTGAAAAATCAGCCCTAAATATAAAGAACTACCTTCTTAATAAGTACTTGAATGTTTAACTGATTCCTTAATTAATCATTATGGCAATAATAAAGGCTAAAAAACATAGTTTTTGAGGTAAATCAGTAATTCTTTAAAAAAACAGATGGTCACGGTAGTTGTGCTGTGGGTCCAAAAATAAGAAACGTCACTACAATAAACCCACATTAAGTCATAACGCACAAGATAAACTGGTTATATACACTGTAAAATATATTTGATACATCGTACATACATCGTCCTTACTCTTTGAATTTTTCAGATAACCAGTTTATATTTTATGCAGACTTATACTTGGTTTACTATAATTATTATTATCACAAATTAACAAAGAATACGTCCATCATCCGTTATAAAAAGCCTGTTGTATTTATTTGTACTTTTATTCCAAAATTTACGATAGTAATCATGTTTAATCAGGCGCGGATCTAATGCTAAAAGCATTTTCTACTAGTCAACCTACCAGGAGGTTCTAAAGTTAAAGGTAGTGAAGTAATTATTTTTTGTGTATTCAGAGGTTACAACGATTGTATTGTGGTCTTCTAGTTATAAATCACTACAGTGTAAACTATAACTTCAAACCTGAACGTTCGAAGAACAGGGCTACTGCTATTATCATTTTACAATAAACTTTTTATCACCAAAAAAATTAATAGATTGAGAAACTTTTAATTATCATCATACTGATGTTCTACTGTGAACTTTATGCTAGTATGTTCTTGTCTTTTATCTACATATCTTGACCGTTAATATTCAGGAAGTGATTAGACATTCATAGGTTTCTAATCGCGATTGAAAAATTACACGGTCCGAATGTTGATACGTATTTGAGCTTTTAGTAACCTTGTGCTGTCACCTAAGCGCAATGGTTTGATTCTGCAAGATATTTTTGAAAACCCGGCTGAAGCCGCTTATAAGTGTAAGAACTTCGAAGCGCTACGCGTTTTGCTACGAAATGTTTGCGACGGGAAATTCGTAGCGCCTTGCCTACGCCGTCTCGTAGCCGCGTAGCAGGAAGCGTAGCTTCACTGGTGGTTATGTGTTTTTTCTTTGATAAATACATTAAAAAAAACATTTATGTGAATAGGTACTTTAAAAATATAATAATGGTTTGCCACCTGTATCACTTTTTTGAAAATAATAGGGCTTTTTATGGGAAATCCTTATAATGCGATTTAAACTTACGAAAAATAACGACGGTAAAATATACTTTAGGTTTTTGACCTTTACCTACCCCAACAGAGATATTGAATATACATGTTTGTATTTATTATTAAGCTGTTCGTTATTTTTATCTCTTCTGTTACACTAGTGCCAATTTCTCCATAGTCGGTTATCTAACCGACAGGGATTGATTTATAAATTAAACGTCATCTCCATATAAAATTCATTTTAGATGTGTCCAAATTCAACCACTACTCCCTGGTTATGCTTTAACCGACTATGAAGAAATTGGCACTTAGAATTACAGACTGACGAGTTTTGCCCTAACACGGATCATAATACTCACGTTGCAAGTTCATAGCCGGCGGGAATATATGGTGGTTCCTCATAGCGGCGTCCTGCCGAGGCGCGCACTGCGGCGGCGGCGCCTGGTAGCGGCCCTGGTAGCGGTACGCCTGCGACATCTGCCCGCACGACGCCAGCTCGCCCCACGCCAGCTCGCCACCGCCCAGGCAGCCCGCGTCGAAGCCGCCGCCCGCCCCGCTCAGGTAGCCGTACTCCATTGCAACGATGGCGGTTGACGGGTTAAGAGATGGTTGGATGGATGTGGTGGTTTAAGGGTTAAGGCCTCATTGGTCTTTTCTGGTCACTAAGGTTTTCGTAGGTTAAATTGAAATTTAAATAGGGTTGTCAATAAAAGTGTGAGCGTGCCACTGGCCCGCGCCGCGCGGGGCGCCCGCGTCTTCTAAACTCGTAGCCTGACGCGATAACGCGATATCGAATTATGCCGATTACGGATCGGTCGCGCGGCAGAGGTCTGAGCGGTCGCCCCACTTGAAATCGAATGATAAGCCTAATTCAATAAGGGCACCGTCGAGATAGGGGCGGCGCTCGCACCCCCTACCCCCGGCCAATGGGCACACCCCACTCGCCGGCGCCGCGCTCCCATTGGTCCGCGGCCACCCCTGCCCCCCGCGGCGGAGGGGCGCGTGTCACGACACTTGTCTACTTTTCTTTTCGCCGACTCTTCCTTTGTCATTGAGGAAAATAAAAAAGTTGTAATTAACGATCCAGGTAGCTAATGAATGGCTATAGGCACTGGGCCGCTTTCTCAGAAATTTCGAGCGAGAATGTTGAGAGTTGTGCGATTAATGAGCTAACTTTAATTGAGTGGTTTAATTAAGTGGGGGCGAATTATGATTATGTATTTCAAAGATCGATGCTCTACATTTCATTTTATGCTCATTATAAGTACACCAAGTTCAATTTAGATTAATAAAATTAGACTATCCCATGGGTAGGTAGGAAGTTAACTAACAAACTGATTTAATCTCCATTTACGTACACCGTTGAGAATGGAAAATTCCCCGAAGATGCGCGTTCTCAAAATATTACATTCATGCTGCTGAAATTTTCACAAACTCATATTAATTGAACGAAAAACGTAAAAAGCTACATTTTCGTTCATTGCTTTGAACTTCAGGGCCTGCATAATTTATTTTATGCTGGATACTTTCAAGTTACTCAAGTAGCTATCTTTAACAGATTATTAAATTAACTTTTGTTACTTTTGAATAGACTCAATACAACTTCATAATGAAAATATTTATCGCAACATCGAACTACTCGTTACTAACATATTCTTATTAAAATTATAGATTTTCTAATCAGACACCATGAATTCTTACATATACAGGTATTCGGTATACTAAGCTGAAATCAGAATTTCAAAATTCGCGAAAAAACGTCATTCTCAATAACTTCTCAATAATAAAAAAGTCACGTGACCAATAAAGTTTCTATGGAAAATGATATATTTTTTTCGCGAATTTCTAAATTCTGTTTTAATTTTCGGCCTTAGATATAACATGCTGCACATGTATTAGTATACCCTTTTTGCAACACTCTGTATATGTATATGAGTACCTAAAATCAAATACTATACGACATGACGACTTGACGACAAGACGTATGCGACATGAATTTTTCCAAATAGATACTTATTTGAATTAGTTTTTTCCATATTCCAACCAAACCAAATCCAAAACCAGCCAGTCTCAATGGCAGCAAAACCGCATTCGAAAATTAAAAACCAATTCGAAAAAGTTTCGCACCGCTCGCAATAAAACCTCTATGGTGCTGCGTCGGGGGACGCGGGGACCGCGGGGGACGCGGGGTGCGTCGTGAGAACGCGACGCGTTTCACAACAATATTGAAATTACGATATCAGAATGTTGCCCTGGGGAGCGCCGCGCCTGTCGCCTGCCTGCGAAGATAGTAATTAATGTTTTGATTTGTTTTTATTGCGCGTTTTATGGTTCTAGATGATAAATTTATTATATACCTACCTAGTTTTTTTTAAGCCCTCTAAAGTACAAACAAGCACCTGTAGAAGGAGGTTAAGGACAAAAGCCAAAATTTAAAGGCAAAGGTATAGTGTCTGACATAATTTCCGTGTCCTTACTACTTACCTACTGCTTCCTATGGCATCGAAAGAGATACCTGAAATTTTACAGGATCTAATTACATATTGTGTGAAGTAGAGTAAACTGATTTACATCTATAAACGAGATCTACACTTACTTTTCAAAAGTTTAATCAAGGAAAAAGAAAATAATGACTCGCCATTCCTTTTTTCACTCAGAAATCCCTGAAAAAGGTGGGTAAGGAATGAAACTCATCTCATAATGCGAATAGCTGGTATTTATATTGGCGACAGGGAAGACGAAAACAAGACGTCGGTCCAGTATTCAGAAACCCTAGACGAATATATGGCACTTTTCACCAAAATGACGTAGTTACAGTACGACTGTACGACATACCTAATCTCATTTAAAGTATACAAAGTTGAAAACGTCTGAAAATTAGGAAAAAATCTTTGCGATTATATTTTATTATCTATTTATTATTGGTTATATATATATATATATATATATATTAGTATATGACTTAACATTAGTTTTTCTATGTGTCGGTTTTAATTGAACAATATTTAATCTGTTTATCATATTTTTGTAAAACTTGAAAAAGGATAGTATGCGTAACTACAAACACAGCTCGTTGGAGCAAGTGACTACAAACAAATATTCTTAAAAAAAAACCGCAACAACATCGCTTTGCCTTCCAGAATAACACCTCAGAGGGCTTGAAATATGTGATCACTTAGCGACCTGCAATCAAACCAGCGACGAAAGAACTCGCGACCAACTGTAGTGTTTCACTCTTGTTCGCGTTTTTAAAACGATATCCAGAATAGGAGTGTTTTTGTATTGTTTGTTTACCTTCACTTATTTACGCTAGTGCGTGTACATTAGGGTGGAGCGTAATATTTTTTTTTACATATCACTTACTGAATAGCACTAGAAAGTTGCAATACCGTCTTATCTACGGGGAAAAAATAATAAAAAAATATTGGTACCTACTTTTAGTCCCCTA
Organism: Plutella xylostella; assembly: GCF_932276165.1. Taxonomy (NCBI): domain Eukaryota; kingdom Metazoa; phylum Arthropoda; class Insecta; order Lepidoptera; family Plutellidae; genus Plutella; species Plutella xylostella. Next base: position 9,977,350 of record NC_063993.1, on the reverse strand, counting down.
CCGCCTCTTGAATATTTGAAAAAATCATTGAATCGTCCTATTTTAAATATATAACTTTAAAAAAAACTACGTTACTTTTATTGTTTTTTTCGACTTATCTTTATTGTTTTTACAATTTTCATATATAATAGATACATTTATAGACAAACGTAATAAAAAATAATAATATATGCGACGTCAAAGGGACGAAAAATTACAATAAAAAAATCAAACTTCTTCTTTTAACGCCTTCTCGAATCTGCAGCCATTCTGAATTAGTAGGTATAACTTTATTGTACATAAAACACGTAAATAACATTTTAGACTTAAAATCTATAATTCAATAAGGGCGATCTTATCGCTAAAAGCGATCTCTTCCAGGAATTAATTTAACCGCAACCCAGTACATCTAAAACTCTCGATGGTGCGCCGATACTACCAATACCGTATCAGTCAAATAGACTATTGGGGATTACATCTAACGAGTACAGTGGTGGGACAGTATCCTCGGCCAATCCTCGACCAATGAACGGCTAGCAAGTGATCGAGTGCTCGGCCGAGGACACTGACTCGCCATTGTACTCGTTAGGTGTAATCGACCCGAGCAGTCACAGTTTGTGACCGCTATGGCACCTCGGATCGATTGGCAGCAGCAGTTGCAAGTGCAGTACTACAAGATGTCGGTCTGATTACTTCAGAACATGCTGAAAACGTCGTAGATCGAAGCAAAGTTAGAAGAGCTAGAAAACGAGTGCGTGATGACATTCAAAGGCAAGAGTATTCTTCTGAAGTCAGTGGACTCGATGGCCGAAAAAACAAGACGCTAGTGATTCAAAAGCGAGGTCAACGTTTTCACAAAACGATTTTTACATTAGAGCACATCCTTAATAGTGGAGCCAGAATCACTGTTCTTAGGCCATTTAACTACGTTGTGTGGTACAGGAAAAGTTATAGCTGATTCTATACATTCGTATTTTACTAAGAGTTCCATTGATTTCACCAAGTTGTCGGGTGTGACGGTACAGCTACAAACACTGGCTGGAAAAGTGGCGTAATTCGATTGATCCAATTAAAGTTAGGTAGACCACTACAATGGTTCATTTGCCAACTGCACGCGATCGAATTGCCCCTTCGGTTGTAAGATGGAGCTACCAGTGGCCCTCAACTATATTCTGGCGTAATAGGACAAGCTTTGGAAAACTGTTAAAATCTGTCTGTCACGGCGTTTGCTCCTATTATATTCCATCTAACGTGCCTCTTTCACCGACTGAAACTGAAAATACTCTAAGTACAGATCAGAAGTAAATGGGTGAAGCAGTCAGCAGCGGTTCATGTCCTCAGGATTTATGCCAAGTCCTGGAAAAATGGCCCCATTCACGTTGGTTAACAAACCCTAATAGAGTTAATTAAACTCGCAGAATATGTTGTGAAAGTGTATGCTGCAGTATGGTTTTATGTAAAGAAGGATAGCTCGTTTAAACAAGGACCAACTCACGTCTACAGATTAATTGAATTATCTAGATGTTTCAGCTCTGATGTGAAACAGATTATTGACCCAGTCATACAAAGAAATGCATTTTTTGCGCTTCCTGAAAACCTTCTACTAGCGATGCTGTTCGACAACCGACCACATATAAGGGAATTGGGATTAAAACGAATTATCGCGACCAGGAAGAACTCGAAACCAGGGATAAGAATATATAAAGTACCAAAGTTAAACTTTGAGGCCCATTATACTGACATGATGTGTGTGAATCGCAAATAACATCTCCTCCAATCCTACAGGCTGCAGCGATAGCCAATTGAGCGACCTGATTGGATCAAGGATTGCTTTAAGGTCTACAAAAATACTAATGAATAACTTACGAAATTTCCATGATTTTCCTCCTTTTTTTGCTATTGTTTATGATTATAATTATATGTTATTTTTAAAAAAAGGTTTAGGTTTACAAAATTAATGTTTTATTGTCATATTTACGGTAAAATATTTCCAAGATGTTAATTGTCGTTACGTTCTTTCAATATTCAAAGATGTACCAATTTTACCAAAACTACTCAAACTTTGAGCTGAGGTAGGGGACTGAAAACTATAAAAAAATGATTTAAAAAATATATAATTAGGTATAATTCAACCAAATGCAACTTTCCGCAGGTATTCACAATCGATCCAACGAACTTTTTTTTTCTTCATACAATGACGCTCCACCCTAGTGTACATGTGGCTTTATTGAAGGAATTTCCTTTAGTTTTTCTTCTACTAACATACAGGTGATATCTACATTGTAAGTATACGTTATTGAGACTCTTGATAATGATGCTGATTTGTTCCTATATGTGTACAAAAAAATTACCTCGTAATTTAATAGCATTGAATGACAAATCCTAATCGAAACTTAAAACCCATGTAAGAGATTTTAGTTATTAATCCTTGACGGAAAAAGAGTAATTAGTACATCCAATTTTATTGAATTGTAATACAATATAATATATTCAAACAAATACCTGCTGTTCAGTTCTTGAACCTGGACTGACCTTGACTGTTTCAACGGTCAGCATGACGAACCACTGATCCACCTAAGTCCCTCAGGTTTCGTCGAGTAGCGTAAAATCTTTACGCAAAAGGTATTTGAATAATTCCGTAGCCCTTAAAATAACAAAACAAATACACGGCAGTCCGAGTTACAACACAATTGAATTATCCCTTCGCGCTGTTTGTATAAATACAAAAATAAACACACCTACTTAGTGAACGTTTGCTTTAGGGACTTTGTCTACAGCCGGCGGTGCCAGGTTTTACAACTAGGTATACGGTGAAGGAAAACATCGTGAGGAAACCTACATATCTCGATTCTAGATATTAATATTTTACCGCTTAGGCATAACAAACACTCATTCCAAAACGGCGATACGGTTCGCGACCTATCACGTGAGAACAAAATGTATAGCGAGAAGCGAGTGATTCGCTCCTTATACAGTGCGAGAATCATACAGAAAGATTTCATACAAACTGCGGTGTACCTCCAATTTGAATTAGTAAGAGTCAAAATATTCGTGACTAGCACACTGAAACACATTTGGTAGAGGCTCAAGGGTCAAGACAAACGACTGCCTTAGGGGAAACATAGGTACATTCTTATATATGACCAACAAAAGACATAATTTAAACTTCTTCCAGAATCAATCGCTAACTCGGTCTCCCTGGGAAAGAGTCTTTACACCTTGACTTTTGATGCAGACCTTGGGTATGACGTAAAGTTATGTAAAACAAAGCAGCCGGCTGGAAAATGGAAGATCAGGTATAATATAACTCATATTTGACCTTGACAATTGGACAAATACCAAAAACAAACGTAGCCAGAGTCGCCAGACACGAAAGTTGCCTTCTATTTTTAGATCTCGCCAAATAATTCCACGTAAAACAGTCTTAACAGAATCGAATTATTGTGTTGTTTTTGACCGTGAAAATGAGAAGAAGCTTGAAAGAATGAAGTTGAGCCAGGTGAACTTGAAGGTAAGGTGCCATCTTTCTTTTTTTCAGTTCAAATCAACGAATCAAACAGATTCACGATAAGAATAACATGCATTTGGTTACGAAAACTACTTATGATACTTACATAACAGTTTTCATTAGTTAATTATCTGTATTCAGCCTGTTTATTTCAGCCTCTGTCCATTTTCTGTCATCATCGTTTCTTGATTTCTATGATACTTTATATGTTATTGCTGTAGTAGTGCCCAATAGTTGTTAACTATCAAAACTCACGTCTCACACTCGTGAGGCGCATAGGAGGAGCGTTTTGAATGAAGCAACATTGATTGGCTACATAACGTAAATGTTATATTTTGCCAAGATTTAACTTTTTTGTGGCCTCAGAATTTTTGTTTGATACTCCTACTACTGCTAAATGCATAATCATCGAAGGCAAGGCTCATCTATGCAATTTACCATACACGATTGTTTATATTTACCATCCTAACATCCTACAAAATAAAACTCCACGCACTCAACCCAGTAAACCGCAATATCCGAAATCAAATGTCATTTTCTTAACCCCTCAGCGGTGGCGTGCTTTCCTTAACCCCGCGACCGACGGCGCGGCGGCGTGTGTGCAGCGGTTATTAGATTAGGCGACGTGCGACGGACGCCCGTAAAGGATACATTATCAAATTAGACAGGGTTGCGCGACACACGAATGGAGAGGCGAAATGGTGCCGTATACGTGTTTTTTCTAAGGAATTTGGGTTATTGACTGGAGTATTCTTTGTTGCTGATTTTTGTAGTATGATAAGTAATCAAATAAAAATAATGCATAAGCACCAACATATTATGTAGGTATCTTTCAGGGGGGTTTCCGAGTAAGCCGCCTAGGGAAAATCAAGATTATCAGTAGTATACTTAAGTAACTAGGTAAAATTCAATATTGTATAGCATTTACCTAACAACACTCTAACTAATACGTAAAAAAAACATATTTCTAATCAACATCAACTTCTCATTTCGCCTGCTCGAAATTTCAACAACAAAGGGTGATTGAAATTTTACAACTTGGAATGATTGATGTATTCCAGGTTTTTAAATAAGGTGTTGTATTTAAACAAGTGTAGAGGTAGCTATAATAAATATTGAGTTGAAGATGTCAGCGGCGGCGTCAGGAGCACTGTTTGTAATCATGACAATGGCGGTAGGGACGCTAGGGCAGTACGGTATCTTGCAGAAAAGGTGTATCAGTTTATATTGTTATTGTTGGGAGAAATCTTACAGCTACAATTTCAGCAATATGGCGTCAGAGTTAAAGGGCGCATTTTGGATCGTGCGTGGTATTGACAATGTTTTCCAGCTTTTTAGCCTAGCTAGGAACCAGTCGTACCATACTTAACACCCTTTTTCGATACTAGAACCGGCATAATCATCTTCTATCACCAGGTGGTAAGTATCTTCAGACATCCCGCATGTATCGACATGACTGTTTAGCCTGAGCAGCTATCGTACCACCATCGACCCTGTCAAACATCAGTCAGAACTATACAAGTTTCCTCCGAGTGAAAGCTAAGAAGGTAGTAAATCCTATAACCAGCAAATTTTTACAGTGTATGTAGCTACCTCACTCTCCACATTCCTCCTTCTGGTTCCACGCTCATCAATCATGGTCGCAGGTGCAACCCCGCGCCCCGCGCCCCGCCCCCGCATGTACCCTAGCATCGGCCTATTGGGTTTTTTATGTACACGGATAGGTATTAATGTCTGGTGGATATGTTTTGTTCAGTCCGGTAGGGTTGAATAGAACGAAGCAGTAGACAGGACGATGTCATCCTAACTAATATTATAAATGCGAAAGTAACTATGTCTGTCTGCCTGTTACTCTTTCACGCGAAAACTACAGATCTGATTTAAATGAAATTTGGTATACCTATAGATAGTCTTGAGAAAGAACATAGGGTACTTTCCACAGGAAAACTTTTTCAGGCGAAGCGAAGCTCGCGGGAAAAGCTGGTATTATATAATATACGGTTTGAAAAACAGTGTTGTGTCTTCTTCCTATAAGTATTAAATAGTTACTGAAAATAAAACGTTTTACAGAAAATATGTACTGAAAAATATGTAAACTTGGGTTACTTGGGTATTTTACTTTACCGATCGAAAGGGTCAATTGCGACTCATCGCAATCAAGTAACATCCCATTTGTCCTAAAATAATGGCTGGCTGGAAGAAATTGCTTTCTGGCAATAATGCTGCCTTGTATAACTTCTAAGTATAATGTTTTTTTTTCATTTGTTACTATCCAATAAAGCATTTATTAATAAAATACTTACTTATTGGTTTCTAATTAAGTAGGTACATATGTACTTCAATTAGTACGTATAGAAATAACTTACACTAAACACTCATAGCATTCGTACACCTACTACTAACCTATACCTATCTACGCGACTAGCTACAGAGCTGTACCTCGGAGTGGGTGTCGGAGGGCGATACGCGCTGGAGCTCAGAACAAACACCCGGCAGGACCTCCGCAAACCCGGCGCGAAAAACCCAAGATCCCTCCAGTGTTGCCACACGTCTAGCGTATACGTCGTTTAGGGGTATTATTGGTACACCTATTTATTTATTTCACTCCATACGTAGTCATAATATTCACTCATAATCATAATAATAATGGTTAGTTTACCTGTTCATATCCAGGGAATCTTTATTGGTCACATGATTTTGAGGGGCACGAAATCGACGTACGTATCATCTGTTCAAAAATTCAAAAAAAATTCAAAAATTGTTTATTTACGTTAACCAAAAATATGCTTAAATGCTAGTTGCTGAAGCCTCCTTTTAAGTATTACAAACACCTGTGCCAGGAGACTCCGCTCTTCCTATAGATACTTATTTTGTACGCATATACAGGTTCTAGTTTTATCACATTAACAATTTTGCTATGAATTTACTAACAATTAAATACTAAAAACAAAATTCTAAAAGGCAGGTTATTTAATGATAGGTACATAAATAACAAAAATAACAAAATTAAGGATTTTTTTAGTGTGTACAAAGTGTGCAAGTCTATATAGTTTCGTGTTTGTGTATATATATATATATATATATATATATATATATATATATATATATATATATATATAAGTATGTATGTACATAAATATGTATGTGTGTGTGTGTGTGTGTGTGTGTGTGTTCATAAACTTTCGGCCCACCCTAAGCGGTCAGCGATCCTCTTATCACTCACTAACAAGATAAGAAGAAGGGGAAGAAGTAGGAAGTATGGGAATCACCAAACCAAAATTTGTTCCGAATCACAAGCTGAGCCCTTTCGCCTTAAGTATACCATTTTTGCAATACCCTGAACATTTTAATAAATAAATTAAAAAAAAAAAAAAAAAAAAACACACACTCACGCCTTGTACTAATGTACTCCCTTGCGGGGTAGGCAGAGGTGCATTGCTGCACCCACTTTTCGCCAGAGTGTTCTGTTAGTCCCAATGTAATAGGGGGCGGGCCTATTGCCATTTTACGGGCACATCCAAGACCCGAGAACAAATATCTGTGTTTAAACAAATATCTGCCCCAGCCGGGAATCGAACCCGGGACCTTCGGCTCAGTAGTCAGGGTCACTAACCACTACGCCATTCGGTCGTCTAAATAAATAAATACCTACTATTATATACCATTTTACTACCGCGAAAATCTCTCCCAACCCTGGCAACCCCGTCAGGTCGGGGGTCGGCAAACACGCCTCGTCCTCATTAGTTGTCCAAACACGGCGCCCCGCGGCCACTTTGACGACCCGTCGGGCGTGGGACGCCCCCGGCCCAAACACTGCGGTCGTACGACACGGTCTGAGGAGCTCGTGTTTAGTTAGCTTGTCAACACGTGTAGGTACGGGTTATCGGCTGTTTATTATGCCTTGAGAGGTTAGGTTTGCGTAGCGTATGGAGTATAGAGAATTTGGGTTATCTCGGTTATTTTTTTATGTATAGTAATTTGAGCTGTAAATGTACATATAGAACTGGAGTTTAGGGACTGCAGTTTCATGCAAGTAAATATGTCAAAATTCTATTTGATAAAAAAACTGTGATTAGATTTCTTAAGATTGATGAAACAAGTTGCTTTGACGGACGACCCCCCATATATTTTCTTAATTAACTCACCAATAAAATGTATAAATTCACCACATACCATGAAGCTAGGGCAAACTTATAACAATAACACTTGAAAAGCTGAAAATACTAGAATAGAATAGAATAGAATAGAATAGAATAGAATAGAATAGAATAGAATAGAATAGAATAGAATAGAATAGAATAGAATAGAATAGAATAGAATAGAATAGAATAGAATAGAATAGAATAGAATAGAATAGAATAGAATAGAATAGAATAGAATAGAATAGAATAGAATAGAATAGAATAGAATAGAATAGAATAGAATAGAATAGAATAGAATAGAATAGAATAGAATAGAATAGAATAGAATAGAATAGAATAGAATAGAATAGAATAGAATAGAATAGAATAGAATAGAATAGAATAGAATAGAATAGAATAGAATAGAATAGAATAGAATAGAATAGAATAGAATAGAATAGAATAGAATAGAATAGAATAGAATAGAATAGAATAGAATAGAATAGAATAGAATAGAATAGAATAGAATAGAATAGAATAGAATAGAATAGAATAGAATAGAATAGAACAGAATAGAACAGAATAGAACAGAATAGAACAGAATAGAACAGAATAGAATAGAATAGAATAGAATAGAATAGAATAGAATAGAATAGAATAGAATAGAATAGAATAGAATAGAATAGAATAGAATAGAATAGAATAGAATAGAATAGAATAGAATAGAATAGAATAGAATAGAATAGAATAGAATAGAATAGAATACTACTTTATTGACTAAACAGAACACAAATAACAATTTATAATACAGTGAATACAACGCAATAGGCAGCCTTATCGCTAAAAGCGATCTCTTCCAGGCAACCTTTGGGTGGAGGAGAGACTAAAAGAATAAATGAGGAAGGTGTACAAATGATGTAGTAAACATTCAGTTTTAATAATAAATACTTAAATACATACATACATAATATACTCAAAGATAGAGGAAATAGTTACAAAGATTATATAATATAGAGGTACTAAAGCAAGATGGAGGAAAGATAATGTTCTTTTACCTGTTTTTTGAATGCTATATCTGTCTTCGCAAAACGGATATTAACAGGTAATGCATTCCAAAGTCTTATAGCAGTAACCGTAAATGAGGTACTGTAAAATTCAGTATATGCTACTTACATACGCTCCTTGGGCATTGGAAACTTTCAAATATCGAATGAGATTCATGAGTGAAAAATACTGTACTTAAATATTTTAGTAAGTAGAAACTTACAGAGTACTACCCATCATACTCAATGAGTAACCAATATGAGTAAAATATTATACCTACTAGCGACATCTATACTTAAATTTATAAAACTATTCTAAGCTTGAAATAGCTTGAAATTAAATTAAGGGCGTCTTGCACAACAAAGTTAATCAAAATTAAATAGTTTGCCTCTTGCTCTGACATTATACTGTCAGAGCAAGAGGTCATAGATATAAATATGTTTAACTTTGTTATGCAAGTCACCCTAAGTACTTAAGTTTAAAACTTGTTTAAGTAATATTTTAAGGGGGGGGGGGAGATTTTATAAGGCATAAATGAATAGGCTAGTCTCAGTATGATAGGTAAGTACTTTTTTTATTTGTGAATTTCACTAATCAAAGTATGGAAATAAAAAATATATATAAGAATAAAATTATGAAAACTGAACTAAAAGATAAAATTTTACAAATTCAAAGTAACGTAACGCGTCCATATTCCGAGGTAAATCACAACATTTGAAAGTAAGTAAGAAAAATAAGCATTTGTAACCATCAATATTGATGTGAAACATTGTCTTCTGTAAGAATATACGTTAAATTTTATATTTCTTAACACAGATTCATTGATAACACATTTATTATACTTAAAAAAATATAATTTATTACACATGTCGATTTACCCTAATACCGAGATTACCGAGGTAGGATTATGGTTTCTTCCATATACCGAGGTAGCCTGTTCCATATTCCGAGTTACTCCTGTCAGTGGCTCCATGAGTGTGGCCATGAACGTAAGGAAATTACAATCGAAAATATTGATATACTTTATTAACCTTAAAGTACTCCAAATAAATTTAATTATTCTAAATAGTAGTTGAAAATAATGAAAAGAATTAAATACTCTCCATTTATATTGGTTTTCGTGATAATTTCTATTATTTATGTAACATTTTCATAATTCATTATTACAACTGGTAACATTGGCTAGAAAAAATATGTATAATGCTTCTATGATGTTCTATGGACTTTTCCAAGCGATTAAAAAAAATAGAGTAGAGATGGGGTAAATTGATGAAATAGTGACAGTAATCGAATATAATCGATTAAGTATTGAAATCGAATGATTTAAACATTTTTTACTATAGTTTTTACCTAAGTAGGTAAGGTCTAAATTTTTTCCACGATATTTTATGTTCTTAATACTTAAATGTTAAATAGTTGATGATACGTAATAAAAGTAGGTTGTAAGGGATGAGGAAAAGTATCGAAAACTTACAAAAGCACAAATACCTTATCAGTACTAATCCGATGAGTACCAAATGTATTTACCATAAACGAATATGATTTTAATAAAAGTATCTACCCAGGAATCGATCCAGCATCGATTATTTTTTCATTCAAGCATAGGTCGGAAGCAAGGAACATTGCACTAGGTACATCTCTATGGCGCATGCGCGCTGGACTGGAGGCGCGCCGGCGCCATGTTCAATTTTCCGCCGAAAAGTTTGCCGCTATTCTTTGAAAGTATTTTTGTTAAGTCTTCACATTAGAAAACAAACATGTTTTATTAAATTATTATGTTTGTATTTGCAATATGCAATTGGAAAATCGATAAGGTAAGCTTGTGTGCGAATTATTTTAGGAAATTACGTAAAATGGAAATATTTTTATGTTTTTATCAGAAATTTGGCATCAGTTTAGTTACTAACCTAGGTTTTTGTTTCTAGCGTTTTCGTTTCTAAACTCTAAAGTTTTGTGAAAATGGGTACCTACTTATAAGGATAAGCTTAATTCTGTCAACTATCCATACAATTTACCTATTTACTTTATTTTTCAGTGACAACAACAAGAAAATGAAATAAATCAACCAGACCCATAAACCAAACATGAAATGCAGTATACCAGGACATTCATTTATCTGGGAATTCTGGAATATCAATATTACAACAGGCCATCAGACCACGAAGTAGAAGGATAATGGAAATAAAATACAGAAATGAAATTAGGCAATTGTGTATATAAGTGTTATAAAAACTCAACCGTCGTGTGTGTTATTTTATTCACCCAAATAAAGTTTTACGTCTACAAATTTCTTTCTTTCTTCTTTTATAAAGTAATAAGTAGTACCTAGTAGTAGTTTCGTAAAGTCAGGCATATCTATCCAGACCCCTTTTAAATTTAGGAAGAAAGTCGCTGATTCATCTTGATTTTATGGTTTGATGACGGCATCGGATGACACTGCGAAGGTGTGATGTAGAGTCATATTCCGATTTCCGAGGTACCTACCTATGTAAAATGTTATACTCCATATTAGGGGTTCAGCAAGTATTTTAATAATCCATATTTCGAGTTATCAAATTATCGATTTAGAAACAACATAGATATGTTACTCAAATCATACATAAAATATTGGTAAAAATATGTATCACTTACGTTAATACCGATAAAATAACACTGTTTTTTATCATTTCAAATATACATACTAAGTTAAGGTTTTCTAGGTAACAATGATTTTTGCTTTAACAATTATCGTGTCATATTAAGATTCCTAGAGGATATTTTGTACCGCCGAATTAGGTTATAAGCTTGTCACGTTCATCATTATTATTATGTAATCAAGCATATACTTCAAATGTTATTATTTGTAAACTTATAAGCTAAAAATCATGACATAGTATTTTTCCTTATACCGAGGGTACCTCGGAGTTAGGAACAACGTATAAAAATCAGGCCCTTATACCGAAGTATTTTGTTTTTGAGTTTAAAGGGGTTAAATTAGTTTAAAAAGAGTTAAAATTTAAATTTAATGTAAGTATAAGAATATAATAAACTAAATATAAACTATTTACAAAGTTGAACGTCGTATAAATATTAAAAAACACAATTATTAAATATGGCTGGCCTTACGTAAGCCGGGTCGCGTTTGTATGAAAAACATGGCGACGTCGCCCTCACGGCACATTACATGAGTTTTTAGTAATTTTAGGCAATTTTAAACATATTTACTACACCAAGTAGTTTCAGTTAAAGATAATGAACGATTAAATGTAATTTTAGAGTATCCAAACCTTTTAAAATGAGTAATAATCATGAAAATAAATATAACTCGAAATAAGGACGCCATTTTGAATACCGCGAAATATGGACTCTCTACCTTACGAGTATTCGCCTCAAACTTAGTCTAACTAGTCAAAGATGCCGCCTCGTATCGTTCCTGGCTCGAAAGTGCCCAACAAGCCAGCCGCATTACCGCGCTGTATCGCCAACGAAATGCGCTGAACCAGGAACGACCCAGAGCGAGCATCATGACCTTTTTAAATTTTATTTATTTACAATTAGGTTAGGCTTCATATATAATAATTGGTTGTTAATTAGTTTTAGAGCTTACTATTCCAATGTATTGTTTGTTTAAATAAAAATAAATATAAGAATGTAAAAACTGTCACGCTCTAATATTTTCTGTATTTACTCAATACTCCTTATTTTACTTCAATAGATATTACGCTTGTAAAGTTATGACATAAAACTCTAGATTAAGCTTAATTAATTTACAATAGTAGCGCTATCTACACTTAACAATCGGCAACATGAACAGCTTTTTAAAGCTCCCTCGTGTCGTGCCATAGAGCGGATATTATAGTTCATTGGTTGCGAGCTTACGAGCTTCGAGTGTAGTTCCAACATTTGAGTCCAGGTGTCACTAGTAATATAAATAGCTAACATTATTGTTTTTAGTAAAGCTTACGTACTGCCATTTACTGTCCAAAATCATGAGATTATTAAAACACTACACTACAAAGTTTATATGAAAAATGTTTTTATATGGCGAATTTTGTTTTCATTTCTGGGCTTAGATATACATATTATACATGCTGCACACGTAGGTTTCGGCTTAGTATACACTGTAGAGCCACGTGGCCAAAGTTATTTCGCAAATTTTCCAATTTTGTAAAACAATATTTATTCAGAGTTGCTCCTACACTACAGTCAGTATTTAAATTCACATGGGTTTGTCCCCACTGTCCTGTGACACTTACCTACTAGGTACTTTGTACCGCTGAGCGTCATACCTGGTAGGTAAATACTCGAAATGTAAAAAAACTATGCAAGTCTAGTGGTATATTAGGTATGTACCCCTAGAGGAGTGCTTTTAAGCTTAGAAGCTGATAAGGCTATATAGGGTTTGTCAGATGATACGCCAGTAAGATTAGCTGCAAGGTATGTCAGTCGCTGATGGCCCAAGGTGCACCGGATGGCTACGGCAGAATAGGAAACATTTAGTATGCTGTTAGCCTTTAGCTACTTCTATACACTTAACCTATGAGCATATAGGTAATGGAATTAACTATTCGTTTAAAAATAACTCAAGCCTTTACTAAAGACCTTATTTGTTGTCTTTAGTTTTTTGCTTTCAGTTCAAAGCTCGCCTTTTTTTCTGCGTGTTTAACCCAGAACGCACCTGGTGTCTGTCCATAAAGAATAAAAGGCTTTTTTCACATTGGGACCCGGGAGCTTTTACCTACTGATGCCTTTTTGATATCGTTTTTGTATATCTTTTGATTCATAGCAAATGTGATGAAGGAAAAAACAAAGTTTGTTGTTGTGTTTTTTTATTTTCTTTCTTATATTTTACAAAAAATATTCAAACTATACAATAATATCAATCAAATCTAGAAAGCTTTTACTTACATAATGTAATGAAAAAGTACAAAACTATAAACAGGTTTAAGGTACATCTAATGAACAAGAACACAGGCTTTTAGATGTTTTAACATTTTTGTGGTTTCATAATATATTTTTTACGAATTACGTGAGATTTATCTAGACTAGCACTCATGCTACAGAAACTTAAAACGTAAGTACAGATTTGTTATTTTGTAATGGTTTCAAAAATAAAAGAGATTGATTAATTAACTTAGATCATATTGATAGGTATTGCGGATTGAATAAAACCAATGAATAATCTAGAGTACTAAAATCAAACCTAATCAATTATTCAGATTTTAAGTAATCGAATCGAATCTCTCTTATTTCTCATGGGTTTTTACTAAAAATATCATAAATTAATAACTAAAGAGTAAAAAAATACGTAAGGTTTGATTCTTTATAAATAATAGAAGCGACGTCAAATCTCAAAATGGAAATAAGTTGTACCTATAAAATAATCAAGAACCAACATAAAAATTACATTAGGTCAAAAATATTTTACAGCACATGATTTCAATACGATTATTATATCATTAACCTTACGTTAATTTAAACCCTTTCATCCTAAAACTATTTTCATTTTAAATAATTATAACATACTTACAAACGTTTGGTCGAAAACAGGAATGTGTAAACATTTGACTAGAATTTGCTAAAACTTAACATCGACCCTATACTTAATAAAATACCTATTAATTTAACACTCGCAAATACCTTATTCTAACACTTTTGTACAGCTTTCCGCGGCAACATGAGATCTTACAATAACAATCTACAAGGGCGTACCCAGGATTTCAGCTAGGGGGGGGCAGCTCATACCTGTTCCGAGATGATGGTCGGTCGGGTTATATTGAAATATTATAGATGAAAGAATATTAAATCAAAATATCTGACTAAAAAGAAAAGATACTTTGTTTCCAACACTTCATATTGCGCACAGGTACGCCCTTGACAATCTATACAAGTTACTAACAATACTCACATCATGAAACCCATTTTCTAATACATAAGTAATTCAATTTCAACTCCAAGAAAATAACTTTATGGATATTGACATTACATAACTTGTAAGCACAGCTACGAATAGATAATACGACACAAAACTGAAATGCATTGATTGCAAAATGCATGTAAGGAATGAAATGAAATCTTCTTTGAAAGTGATTAATATCTTAAATTAATTGATGTTACTCGTATGTATAGAAAATGTTCAGTAAACGATAGCTTGAGAGACATTTCCGTCTTATGGAATCAGTCTTATAAAAACTTTTTGGAACAATCAGAGATCAAATCTGTAAAAACAAACTTAGACAAAACAGTGCTGTCACACGTAAGTATCCAAAACTAAAAATACAATTTAACAAAGCCTACCTCTAATAAATAACGTAAATCTAATGTATTATTGTACATAAATAAATCTGAGATCAATCGACAATTCTTCTAACATTTCGAAACGGATTCAACTCGGGGTGATATTCTTTCGGATTCCTTTTGTGGACGCGCAAAAACGCCATGATTTATAACGCAACATCCATTGTTGACCCACCTGCGAATACATCAGCTTACATAGAATGAAGCGCAGACGCATATGACAAGACTTGACCAAATTTTTGTGTCGTGATCACGCAGATCGCGCGACCTGAGACCTAGTCATTTGGATCTTACGCCCCGTGCTAGGTATGCTGATGCTGAGTATGCTTTATGTATATTTCAAAAGTGTACATCTTGTACGTCGGTGGGCGTGGTGGAGAGCTCGGTGTGTTCAGCGGGGGCGTGCTTGGGGGCGGCGGGGGCGCGCGCGCGGGGCTCGGGGGGCGGCTGCGTCTCCCGCGCCAGCACCCGCTCCACGTGCCGCGCCACCAGCTCGGCCGCCGCCGCCGGCGTGCGCGTGAGTGCGCACAGCTCGGCCACGGACGCGCGCACGCGCAGCCCGCGCGCCGCCGCCGCCAGGCACGCCAGCGCCACCAGCGATGGCGGCACTAGCAGGAACTCCGTCTCTGTTGACAAAAGATATACAACTTTAGTACTATTGTATGTGTATGCATATAAGCGGCTGGCATTTGGTAGGCAGGCTAAATTAACTTATTCGTAATTAACAGGATAAAAGTTTTGCACGTTTTGTTTACAACATAGTAAGAGACGGGTTAGAAGGCGGTATGGCCGGCGAGGGCGCAGGTAGTCGCATCTGTCGCGAGATAATGGCCGCGGACAGGTGGCCGGGACACCTTGCATCCTCCGCGCCTTGCTCTCATTACTCACTACCTCACGCGAGATTCCAGTTTTGTGTTGTTTATAAATGCGAGTGCGAGGCCGTCGAGCGATCGAAAGTCTGTTGTGTGTTGACGCAACATTTCGGGCATAAATTTGACGTCTTTTGACGGGTCGAAGATTATGCGCGCTCGATTTAAAGGGTCTAGGGAGGCAAAAACGTCTCGTTACATTTTGCACAATACCGGCGGCGCATTGTTCGGGCAAGGAGAGCGAGCAGCTGCCGGGTGCACTCCGTCCCTGCATCTTTGTGCTGTGCCTTCCGGGACAATGGCCGCCGGAATAATGGTAATTTTGATCTTAAGTCGCCCAGCGCCGCGCGCAGCTGCGATTGCGCCGCGACACACTATTGTTCGGTTCAATTAAGCATTAAACTTTAAGGGCATCGAGACGCAATCGATAAACGACCTTCTAATAAAAGTTATCATAAATTTTGCGCAACGGCTTCTTCAAAGTTTGAGGGGCGAAACTCGTCTTTGATTTATTCTGTAACCGCCTCCCGTGAGCGTGCAAATTGCCGGCACGCAATGGTCGTAAACATGAGGCAATATCGACAGGTCATCGAAGAAGTTGTAACAAAAACAGCACATGGTTCATAACGGCGGTGGTAGTGAAGCGAGACGCGAGTACGACGTGGCGAGGTGTGTCGCTCCTTACGCCCGCAAGGAGTCGCGGCCGGCAGATGTCCAGGCACCTGGCTCGGCCGCCGCGGCAGGGTCACTGCCACCTCCGCCCCACCTTCACTTATTAATGTACCCTTAGCAATCGCGTATCGTTGCCGAGCTATTAAACTTCCAGCTAATCTAGGAAAAAACTAGATTGCAACACGCGAATATTGTAATTTAGTCATGAAAAAGCGAGACGTTATAACGTATCCGCGCGTCGGTTTGCTAGACAAAGGTCAGAATGTATAATGGCAAATAGTAACCACTTGATTCTTTATGTGATTTTTTGTGGTTACTATGCAACCGCGCAGTCAAACTATACCATGCCGACACAGTTTGGTTCCAAACGTAAACAAAATTTACGTTTAACAACAGAGTTAAACATTCAAATCGCATGCAATCGAATCTGATATCGGGCCAGTGATCTCGGCGAGGCGGCCGAGCGGCGCAGGCCGTTTCGACAGGTTGCCTTTCTGTTACACCCTCGACATCTGCTGCTGTCGCGAGCCAAGACTACACCCCCGCGTCTTACAGGGCAGCCCTTCTAATTACCACAATAGCTACCTCAACCACAACTGTCAAGAAAAACCGTTAAGTTCCTTTTTCGGAACCCGCCCGGAAAGAATACACTCCGACATGCATAGACAAAAAGATGCCGCAAGGGTTGCGAATCACAGGGGTATAATCGTGACAGTTCTGACATTGCGAAAAAGAGACGCTTAGCTACATTAAGCGTAAGAAAGAAACGTTAAGCTGTAAATGTTTTTTGTCCTTTTTGCTGTGGCGCCTGTTTACGTCAGTTCTCTTTGCCAAACAATGAAACAAATGAAAAATCTTTGCCAAACAAAGGCTGACAGTTACAACAAAATTTTCTAAATGCTATTTATTTTTGATTTGCTATTGATTTGTGGGTGTTTATTAAGTTTATTAGACTATTATCATCACTTATCGAGTGTGTGACATGGGTGGGTGGATTTTGTTCGGTTGTATAGGGGTGGATTTCAACAAGTCCTAAAAAATCTTCATTTCCGTGGACTTTTTTATCTTAAGGTTTTTTATATTAGAAAAACGCTTTTATTAAAGTTTTTGTTAATGTTAGTGTTCTTACTAAATGGGTAGCAGATAATTTAAAAACTTAACGAGATACGGGTGATTAAAAATTTCGTGCCACGGCGATGAAACATGCGTTCACGGCAATGAAACAAGCGTCCACGGCAATGAAACAAAGGCCCACGGCAATGAAACAAACTTCCACGGCAATGAAAGAACTGTATACAATGTAAATGAAAGAATCAATCCACTGCAATTTTTTTAAAAGACTGTGAGGGAAACGCAACCTTAAGACAGGTATGTATGGCAGAAATATTTGGATAGATATTGGAACGAAAGAAAGAACGACAGTAGGTATAAAAAATAAGAATATAGTATGGAATTCTCTAAGTAGCATTGTGGGGTCCGTATTGCGACGTATAAAACAAAATGTTTCATTTCACACTAATAACGTTCACAAACCTTGATCATAAACCTTACCTATAACATCTATATTTTCATAAGGTATAATATCCAATTTGTATACTGCGATGCGCCTTTCAGCCTCCTTGTCGAAGTTGCTTCTGCCATAGAATAACAAATACCTACAAGTGCTAGTCTCGTTATTCTATGCTTCTGCCTAGCCGAATAGTCTGCCTCCGGTAGTCATATTATTGCACAACTTCGATAGTTGTCTCACGAACGATCACCGGCTCCGGTTTTATGTGAACATTCTACATGACTTTTGTCTTGCCCAAGTTCATACGAAGGCCTACACGTTGCAAAGAGCATTAAGGCCACTTATCATCCAGCTGAGTTCCTGCAGAGATGTATGTTCTATTATATTCTATTCTACTATCTGTGGGAGGTGTAAGTACCTGGCTCTCTCGAATGGGACCTTTGTGCAATGTGAATATTCTATTCCAAGGTCTAAGCTGCCTTTCTAAGCTTGGACCATTTCCCACCACGCTGGTCCACAGGGGGTTGGTGGGTTCACATATTATCTATATGTGCTAAATCAATAGGTAGATATGCAGGATTCATCACGATGTTTTCCTTCACCGTAAGAGCGATGGTATACATTGTATTTAAATTCAAAGGAACACATTGGTACATGTCAGCGCCGGAACTCGCACCCGCATCACTGGCGTGGGAAGCGGGCGCTTACCCGACTGAGCTACCACCGATCTAATTTATACATAACGTTCATTATAATTAATGTTGTGATTGTTATTATTAATGTAATATTATATATTTCGTTTTTATACATCGCGATACGCACCCGTTTTAACGCACTGCAAAAAGAGGTAATTTGACTAGTCCTGTAGGTAATATGTCAGTGATCGTTATTACCTGTATTACAGGTAAAAGATGGTAAAGATATGTTACTTTGCCTAATCATCCATACCACGGCGATGAAAACATAAGTCACGGAAATGAATAACCTGGCCACGGAAATGAATAACCTAACCACGGCAATGAATACAAATTATTTTACAAGACATGGCAATGAAATTTTTTTCATTGCCGTGGCTTTTTTTTCATTTCCATAGCAAATATTGGCCACGGAAGCCACGGAAATGAAAGCATGGCGATGAAAACCAAGGCATTAAATATAAATAACTAAAAAAGTATTAACTATTCGAAGAAATAAACACTTTATAAGGTAAATATTTTCAAAATGTTTTTTTTTGAATGCTTACTCTAGAAGACAAACTTAATTTTAGAGAAGTTATATCTATCCACGGCAATGAAAGAAAAACTGTCCAGTCCCCAAATTTTTTACTGATTTTCACTATAGCGCAAAAACGCGGGCACAAATGTACCTCCTTCCACGTCGAGCAGTTAGGCGACACTTGTAAGAAACGATTAGCGCACTGAGGGGGGCACCCAAGTTCATAGGTAAAACAATATCCTTGATCATGTTTAGGACACGGCGATGAACAGAAGTTCTGGGACACATGAATTTTCACTTACCGTTCGTTATATTCTTTATATATTTCAATAAATGTATTCCGTGACAATACTTTAACTATTAATGTATCAAATGAAACTAAGTTTAACTATCAATACTCAATATTTTTTCATCAATGAAGAATAATACAAAACGTGGTGACGTGGGGACAGACACGGCAATGAAAGATTTGGAGGTTCAATCTTTTTTTTTTAAATATCCATTAATCTTTTTAATACAATATTTAGTGCTACACATAGATAACTATTTCACTTAACCGGAAAAAAATATTAGAAAATTATAACTTGGTTTTTAAGTACCGATTTCATTGATGCCACGCAATTTTTGGCTGCGGGAAATTCACCCATAGAGCATATTGAACGAAAACACGATGGAATGATGGATGATGGATGGATGATTTTCACATGTAAGTAGATACTATCAAGTTTAACAAGCTTACATTCATCATAGTACTATCTATTGGCTCGATTTTAATATAAAACGATACTAATTTTAATACTGTAAGGTCTTTTAGTATCAGTTTTAAGTAAAAATTACGAGGTACCATATCATAACAAATCACATGGTGTTGCAAGTTATTGAAAATTTATTTTACCCACAAATATTATAGTATGCAAAGAAAATACTAGAAATTGTAACGGACTCGGGTTGGGTTTACAAATGGGGCGCACGAATTCGGTTTTTGTGAAGATTGTATTTTGTAGAAGTCATTCTCCTCTTTCAAATGAGGTGCCTCTCATTGTGAGGAAACGTTCGTTTCTTTTTTTTCCTTCTTCCATGTGTGATTTCTTCTGTATAATGTAAAGTTTATTGTATTGATACGAAATACGTGTTTCCTTTAAAAAAAACCCCATCACATATTTGGCCCACGATTATAATGCTCATGCTCATCCATTTATCTCTTTCATAGGTTTCCGACAGAAAAAAAAATATCAAGAAAATGGATAGACATTATTACCGGTCGCACAAATTGGGAACCAAGGAAACATACAAAAATTGTGTTCGGCACATTTTGAAGAGGATTGTTTCGATTGGACGAAGACAATGAATTATACAATCCACTCAGTTTGTGTATATTAAATAATTATATTGAAATCAAATAAGTATGAGTAAAGTTTTTTTTTCTTATATCGTCGGTTGACAGGAAAAACTCACTAAGGCTGATTTTTCAATATTCAGATAAATGTTATCTGGGTAATACAAACATTGAGAAACATTGAGACGCAACAGCATCAAAATTATATCCCAGCAAAACTTTTGTCTGGCTATTGAAAAATTAGCCTTTAGTGTCTTTTTCCTATCAACCGACGATATACTCAAGTTTTGTTTTTGTTATTATGATAAGTTAAATTTCCCCATATTTAGGTTTTATTTTTTTGTCGGCAACATCTATGGTTTGAGTGAGAAAGAGAATAGTGCACACGGCGATTGCGAATCTATTTGTAGTTGATCTGAGGTTGCGAATAGACGCCTAATTGTGCGAAACTGGTTGCATTTTAATGCGATCCCTAGCTTGAGAACTGCATTCCTCTTTTATGTCTTATTTTGGCAACGGCTCGGGGTTGTTTTTACAATATTATTATCTGCATTTTTAATGTCTGTATTTGCTTTGTCGTAAAAAAGTTACGTTTGAACCGTTTAATTTTAGTGTCACTTTATGATCGTTAAATTCAACGCATACGATTTTTATTTACACCCTTCCCTACTCCTTGCTATTCGCAACCATCCCACAAGGAAGTCACACATACTTTCAAAGGATATCTCCGGAAATGCGCGGTCGTGAGATACCTTTACGGATTAACAATTTGGTGTTTCTTAGCGGTGGCTCCCGAGTAAGTTTAGCTCGAGCCAGGTGCGAGCTGAGACAACCTTGTGTGAAGACAGAGGGGTCCCCACAATGGCCGCGGGACGTCTTATTGTCACCAGTCAGCTGTCCCGACCCTCCTGAGCAAGACTTGTTGCTGCCCCGAGTCAATCTTGTTAACTTGAAAGTAATGCTATGGTTTCGGGATTCATTGGTTATAGAATGTGATATGCGTAAGAATAATATTTCTCGCGCTTGCAAGGTTTCCGTTATGTTGTCAGTATCAGAAGCCGTAATGTTGTATCAAAATATGCACTATAGATAGTTCAGTTCGGTAGAGCAGAGCCATTACTAGTAATTTCGCTTACGGTACATGTTTAAATTATGCCCAACGTAAAACAGCTATGGCGTTTATGGTATTTCCGTTGTCGTTGTTCCAGGTCATTTTATACCGAAAATATTTTCTAGTTTAGACATTAAATATTATAATTAACCCGCCAGTGCTCGCGTCAAATTGCGTGACACAAACCGTCGCATGTGGGTCTTTTAGACCCGAAAGTAAATTGCTCTTTTTTCTGGAAACAAAAGAAAATTGAGATATTATTGTACATTAAACGTAAGGTTGGTAATAAAACTATATTCAAATCAAAATTATTTATGGATTTATGTATAAAAAAATATGTTTTGACAGTTTCAAAAGTAGTATGCTTCATGTTCTTATTTATCTACATAGGAACATAAATTACACCGTATTTTTATAAATTTTATATTTATCAACAAAAAAAACTTATTTTTATCTAAACCAATAACCATTCTTTTCAGTAACAAAAAAAAAATTACTTTTTATATAAAAAAATAATCAACAATCAGCCTTCAAAGTTAACATAAATTTACATATAAAATTACTTCTTCCTTGTATTGATTAATTATATAATTAGGTATTTTCTTTGGTATTTTTCATATTCGGATTACAATTAATGCATAAAAATGCAGTGTGATCTCTACAACGATCGTCTGAAAGGTTACGTGACATTTCTGAAAAGAAAAAAATATAAAATAAAAAAAATATCAAAAAAATTATACTGACACAAAGCGTCGCTCTTGGGTCGAAAAGACCCATACTCACTTTGAATGTCCGTCCTGTCCAAATGCCGCGGGCAATCTGGTCGGGGCGGGGAATGCGGCTAGCCTATATGGTAACTTAAAGGTACTAGGCACGCCAATTAGTAATGTCGAATATTTTAAAAGTTATCAAGGTATAAATAGGGTACTGGGTCTTTTCGACCCACGCGCGACTATCCGCGGGTTAACCTTTTAAAGGTGTAAAGGGAATTCTAAGATTACGAAATGTTGGGGTCAACCGGTGTTGTTAAGCCTTCGCGCGCCCGTAATGTGGGTATAGTTTAGCGCCCAATTATGATACTTCCGGCCGAGAAATTGACACCACTGGGCCCTGTTCCATAAGCGTATTACTTTGTTTTCAATATTTAGAGAGAACAGCAGAAGAGCATAGTCCATACAAGAACTGCAGTTGTACAGTTGACAAAAAACTATTAAAGAAAATATCGTAGACTTTTATTTTATGCGTAATTATTGCATGACTTATGATATGTCACTATTAACTCTTTAAATATGTAGATATGCAGATTCGAATATACTAACATACTGAAGAAGACTGAATAATTCGACTCCACCAAATATAAGAATTTTTCATTGCGTAAGTCGTTTTTGCAGTCTGTACCAACAAGTAACGCCAGACAAAGCCGGCTACCTGGGTAACCTTGCATTGCCGACCGTCCTTGTCTGCGTAGATATTGGCCATTTCATGCAGATATGTGTATCACGATCACTATAGCAAAAATACAGACATTAAAGTCAACATGCAGGTAGGTAGGTAACCTTCGGTGAATTCCTTGTATCAATAACATTTATAGCCGCACTATTTATTGTACCTATACCTACTATGTTTATAAATTATTGCAATTTGGATGAAGATTTCGTCAACCGCAAATCGGTAAGGTAGGTAGGTAGGTATAGTGCATTGGGATCAGTATGAAATGGTTACCTTCTGGGTAGCTTTCAGGTTAGTTAGTAGGTAAGTAATAAGATACATACCTATATCATTAAATATAATTTTTTACTAATTACTCTTATTAGGTTACTGTTCGTGAAAGTTAAGTACTTATACATGTATAAGTTTACCGAAACGAAAGCATAATTTCGGAACTTATTGGTAAATTCCTACCTAAAGCCTGTGTAGTTCCCAATAGCTTGTTATTGTCTTTAATGGGGTTAATAACTGGAGAGCAATATTTCACTCTTATCTCAAATCCAATACACCATAGGGGTTACCGAGGACACAATGATTGTCATCAGTTTCTATGAATCCTCCAACAAAAAAATAACATTATAAACTACATACTTTGTAGTCGGTATCCACTTATCTCGGTAGTAAAATAAGATAACTTTTTAATCTAACTACCGCACAACTAAAGAGCCAAAAGCTTGATAATCGAGCAATAAAAAAGTTTTATTATTTTTCCACCTTTGTTGTTTTATATCTTGCCCACAGTTGGTGCAGCGAGGGTCAGCGCTGGTCAATGATAATTATAAGCATGAGGTGTCAGTACGTAACCAATCGTTAAAATAAACGTAACAAAAATAGCAATGCATTCAACCATTATAAATAATAAACGCACCGATGCATTAGCAGCTGCCTAGTTTTACTGATAAATATACTTAACTTAGGTTATGTTATTTAGAAGTGAAAAATTACGGAAAATTTAAAATGCGTGCTCATACTGCTCATCACACCGTCTCATACGTAACAACGACTAATGGACAACATTTCAAAAAACTAAAGCTGCTATAAATCGAAAACCATTTCGAGATTTATCTCTAAAGGCCACAAAAAAAATGTTTTTGTATTTTTTGGATGTATCATTTTCGAGAAAATCATAAAATAGTAAAAAAGTGCTGATGACGTCATGCATCAGGTGCGATGCATTTTGATGATCAAAGCCCATAGATTTAAAAACAAAGTAACTGTCACTTTCATTTTTGATTGACGTTGACGTTTTATCGTGACGTTGTTGTTTGTTTGGGTCATTTTCATTAATTCTGTTCTGACACTTTCGTACTATTTTTTTTATTTTTTATTAAGAGATGACCTCAATATAATATGTCCCTGAGCATGCCACCGCATACACAGCTGAAAAATGCTTCTGCTTATTTTTTTACATGATAAGTACACACGGCAACTTCAAATGGTTGGCAGGGCACACTAACGTAGTGTATGTGTGCATACTAACGTTGTCTATGTGTGCGTAAACGCAGAAATCGGTTTACACACCAGTAACAAACCACACACACACACACACAACAGCACAAACGAGTTTGCGCGTAGGCAAACGCCCGTATACCAGCTGTGACATAAAAATATCAACCGGTAGTGTTAGTGAAATAGTTATAAAATTGATGTGAAGCAAAATTTCACTACCTGTGTCTATACACTTCGTAGCTCATTGGTAGAATGTTAGACTAATGAAACATAGGCCGTGAGTTCGAGTCCACGGATGGTTATTTTTATTTAACTTAATTCAAATTTTGCGTTCATTTAAACGCTGTTGAGTATAAAATTAATATATTTGAAACTGACAAATGACTACAAGCTGCATAGCTGTCGACTATTTCTCTTCGCCAAAAATATATGATTCGTTCTTCATTTGAGAATTAAAACCATTCTACCCTCATACAATATGAATAAACGAAATTTGTTTTTAGTTTTAGTGACAATTCACCTCTGCGTCTGCAAAGTGATTCACTTTGTGATTTGTCAATTTAATTAATTACTCTTCGCAGTCACTATGGAAAGTCACTTAACCATGTTCAAAAAGGCGGAGATAATCGTATTTATATGAACAAAACATTACAATTAGTGAAATCGCAAGACGTTTAACGGTAAGTAACATAGAATTGCAAATATTTTATTTGACTGTTAGAATATTTGTATTTATATAAGCTAAGTATTTGTTTTTTTTTGTTTGCAGAGGAGAACTGTTCAATTATGGGTTCACCGATACGGAGATTCGGGACATGTAGACAGTAGTCGTCTATACGGATGCATCACCACGCCATCGAGAAATCGTAGCTGCACATAGCGCTGATCCGTTCTGCAGCACCCGTTCTACGGCCACAACACATAATCTATCCCTACAAACCGTACGGGTTCACTTGCGTGCTGCTGGGTTGCGGTGTCGGAAGCCGGCGAAGAAAATTGCTCTAACCGATCAGCATCGTCGAAACAGAGTGCGTTTTGCGACTGACTATTTTAAACTTTGATTGGTGCAATTTAGTGTGGTGATATTTAGTGATGAAAAGTCAGACAAGGATGGACGTAAGATATTATGGCGAAAAAGTGGTGAAAATTATAGTTATTGGTTAGCTCAGTAATTTTTATTTTTTCCATTTGTATAAGATTTTAGTTATTTTGTTAAATACTTATTATTATTTACAATTATGGGTAAGCCAATGTGTTAATGATGTTATTGTTACTGAGGTTGGAATAAGTTATCTTATTTCTAGCTAACTAACATGTTGATTCATATAACTAATGACTTGCCTATTTACTTTAGTAAAACAGCCAGTCCATCCTTTTCTGATGTTTATTATGATTTAAAACTGCTAATTGAAAATTTTCCTTATTAATATAAACTAAAACTATGTTTTAAAACGAAAAACAACAAAAACGTAACATCCTTAATGTTTATGTTACGGCAAGAATAAATTTGGTAATTTTAACACTTAATAACTTGTTTCATTTACTTTCTGTGTTGCTTTTATTCGTATATACTACAATAATATTATTAACCATATTAAAAATAAATTAAATCTATAAAAAAACAAAAAAGGAATGCTGTAAGTTCAGTGGGATTTGAACCACCATACCGATTACTGTAAGTCTTATATCATACCAACTGAGCCATTCAATCTATTACAAGGCCTTGCAAAATTTTGCTTCATATCATAAAAACAATGAATCATTGTCTGGCACAACTACATGCTTACAATATCCGTGTGTGGGTTGCCCAGAACTAAATAATTACGTCGACGTCGCCGACACACACATACACTACCTGCGTTAGTGTGCCCTGCCAACCATTTAACGTTATAAATAATAATAATAATAATAAAGCCTTTATTCAATATAAATTTTTAACATGCAATTGACATTATTAAATTAAATTCACTTTATAATTATTAAATTAAATTCACTTTATAATTATTCATGCATTTTTTAAGAATTATATAAATTTATATTTTTTGCTGACATTAAATTACAATAAAATTAAACAAAAATCAATAAAATTCCTACAATTCATTTAGTTATACAATAACATAAAATTAACATTAACATTATAAGTACTTATAGAATTGATGTCAGAAATAATAATTTAATTTTCAAAATAAATAAAAAATAATAATAATGTCAGACCAAGCAACACAAAGCAAAAAAAAAATGATGTTAAATTTATATTCCAAATGTCATCTTATTAAAAGTCCTTATAAGGACAGGTGAGGCCTCTCACTTACTCAAAAATTTCAGTGAGGTGTGGTCTGTATCACCCTGGCTGACCAGGCTTGTCTGGGTGATTGATCATTTTGCAACGATTTTGAGCAATGAATATTTTTGCCATCTTGTTCCACGCAGCTCTATTATGGGCAAATCTCCACCACAGCGGATGGAATGCTCGTAACTCATCAGACCATCTCATGAGTGGTCTCCCGACTCCTCGCCTACCGTCTCTAGGTATCCACTCAGTAGTTAGTTTAGTCCATCTCTGGTCTTTAATTCTCATTACGTGACCCGCCCATTGCCACTTCAGTTTGTCTATTGTGGTGATGATGTCCTGAATCTTTGTCTGGTGCCTTATTACTTCATTTTCAATTCTATCCTTCAACTTTATACCCAGCATGCTGCGTTCCATTGCTCGTTGGTTCACTAGCAGTTTCGTTCTTTGTTTTTTGGTTGTTGACCAAGTCTGAGCTCCGTATGTCATAGTTGGTAGAACGCACATATTAAATACCTTTCTTTTAATAGATATGTGGAGGTTTGACTTAAAAATGTACTTCAGTGACCAATACTTTTTCCATCCCATGTTCACTCTTCTGTCGATCTCTTTATCTAAACGATTTTGAAATGAGATAACTTGGCCCAAGTAGACGTAATCTTCAACATATTCCAGTTGTTTCCCGTTAGCTATCACTGGTATCTGTGTGTAGTTTGTCATAATTTTGGTTTTTGATTCATTAAGTTGCAGACCAGGCTCAGTAAGTGCTAGTTGAAACTCGGAAATTGTATTTTGTAGTTCATGGGATGTTTCAGCAAGAAAAACAATATCATCTGCAAATCTTAAAGCTGTCATCCTGTATCCATTGATAAGAATTCCTTTCTTTGTCCAATCTACTGCTCGAAAGGTTTCTTCAAGCAGGCAATTAAATAAAATTGGGGAGACAGGGTCTCCCTGTTTCACTCCTCTCTTCAATGGGAATATAGGACCTTCGGACTCTAACTTTATTCTTGCGCTACCGTTGCTGTATATCTCACCGAGCAGTTGAATATATTTTGTCTCTATACCTTGTTGTAGTAAGGATCTTTGTAGATATTCGTGACTAATGCTATCAAATGCTTTGGTGAAATCTATAAAACAAATGTATAGTGGCTTTTTCCATTCTGTATATTTCTCTATTAGCATATTTAAGGAGTGCAAGTGATCCGTTGTCGAGAATCCTTTTCGAAATCCTGCCTGGTCTACCGGTTGGTTTTCCTCGATTTTTTTGTGGATTCTGTTTTTAAGCAGTGTCATAAAGAGCTTGTAGAGACAAGAGGAAAGGGTGATTGGCCTGTACTGATTAATATCTCGGCGACTGCCCTTCTTGTGTAGTAAAGTTATCGTTGATACATTCCATTGCTTTGGTATTTTTCCTGTAGTTAGAATATTATTGAAAATTACTTGAATCGGTTCTATTAGTTCTTCCATGTAACATTTAAGGGTTTCATTAGTAATCTTGTCGGATCCCGTTGCTTTTTTGTTCTTCAAATTACTAATAGCATTCCTTAACGTTGCCGTGTGCCATTTAACGTGCCTACTTTCCATCATCAGAAATATCAATGTCATTTGAAAATGACCCATTTGTTGGTTGGCATGTAAACAAAGTTTAAATGTCACTTGTCAGTGTCATTTATGTTTTTTTTCGAAACTCAGGCAATAGACAAAAATAAAAATTGAGCCGAATATGTGACGTCTCTTCCGGTTTTAAAATAATTAACTTTAAAGTTAAAAATAACATGCAAAAATTAATGTATATACAAAATAAAAAATACGGGTCCACTAATTTTCTATAAACTTTCCGAATAGCTAATAAAAATATAGGGTAAAGAAAATGAAATGTTGTCCATTGCGCCGATGATTTATTTTGACACCAAATAAGTACACAGATTAAGCAATAAACAAGTGGTCGTGCCCAGTAATTAAATTTAATAGCCATATATTTCATTTAGGGCCAGAGTGGCTACCAATTAGATCGGGTTCGGCTAACGGGCCGGCCGCTACTGTTGCCGTCATATCAGCGATACGATACGGCCAACAATTTTATCGTTCCATATCAGAATTCACGGCAAATGCAGAGCTATTTCCGCGCACATGGCGCCTGCACGCTCTCGGGAACTGATTGTGGACAGATAACGAAACCATTAACTTTATCCAGAAAAAATACGCACTCCTAGCCAACTTCACCCTTGCAGCTTGATGGTGCTGCGTCTAATTTATTTACGAGTACTGACCAATGGTTTTACGACGCCCAATAAAACTGCGCACGATCCCGACCGGTCCGAGCTACGCACGTGGCATGCCATCCCCATTGTTCACAATCTAGACTACTATTAGCATACTCGACAAATCAAACTGGTCCACTTTTGTCCACTGTTTTACGATTTACACAAAATTATAATGTTGGAGTTTCACCTGCTTCAGGAGGGTCCGTTAAGTACGTAGTAAAAGTAGTTTTTGTTGTGTAAAAAAAGTGTTTACAAAGGGAGGCCGGAGGGTCAGTCAGGGAGCTGTAGGGGAGCGGCGCAAGGTGGGCCGTATCACGGCATGTGTGCGTTCCAGCACACGCGGCCACGCGCAGCCTCGATACTAATCACCCACCCCATTAATGTCCACCCCCTATTGTTTGCAGCTCACTCGTGTATCGGAATGGGTGAGAGGACAAAGCTACCACACTGTTGCGCGCACGCATTCAGTCATACATTCCGAAACAAAGGGAGGTTTTAAATGCACCCCAAAAAATACATTGTTCAAAACGCACGGGCGAGAAAGCTTAATTGATGCTCAGTCGTAGGTTTTACACCATCGATCAATGGTAATTAGAATTAGTAACTACAGTAACTATAGTGGAGTAGGTTCACCACCCGCATGCATAGGTTTTATCAACTAAACTACCTGTAAGTTTTCTATTTTTATGAAAATTATCGGAAGGATAATGAGCGTATGACACAGTGACATCGTTGCCAGTCCGGAATACGCCAATTTATTTAGGTCAAAGGAGGGACGCGTTTCACGACAAAAAGTAAGCAAAAAATCAGAAACATCTGTTAACAGTCTGCTTGACCATGATCTCCATAAAAGTAAAAGACAGTCATACTTACAAAAAGCGAAGTATGCAGCATTTTGTTAGTTTGACTGTGTATTTTAAGTTACATAGACGTATATTCTCAGCTTAGAGCTTTGGGCTACAAGTACAAGTAGCAAATTATTAGGAGGAGATCTTTTCCTCTAGTCACATTGCAGTTGTAGTATCGGTTTTCGAATTTTGGAAATGTTACAATAGTAACTACCTACCTAACTAGTAGTTCGGACTCTGTCGTCGGTAATCGCCTCCCTAAGAAGACCAATGCCTTGGACCTCTACATCTACAGTACATAACTACCATTACAGTCTTCAATGACCATCATCATCATCACATATTATGTAGGTATATGTATAGATATAGATAAGATACTAACCAGTATAGCAGACAGAGGTGAGCGTGAGCGCGTGCGTGCGGACCAGCGGGTTGGCGCGGCCCCACGGCACGCGGGCTAGCAGCGGCTCGATGAAGTCGAAGGCCGTCGCCACCGACAGCTGCCAGTTCAGCCGCTGCAGCAGCATCACCTCCCATTGCTGGGGGGAGGGAGATTAATGTCAGTTATGAAGGGTAAGATTGTGGAAGGGAAAGAGGGTAAAGAGGGCTGGTTAAGTAGAATGAGATGAAGGTTAAAAGTAATGTGGGACCAGGCTATAGAGCTGAAGAGTCCAATTCAGATGTTGACTCATAGATTACAGGAGGACTTGAAAGGTTCGCCGCTACTTATTGTACTAATAAAAGTGCTGAAATTAGATGTTTGTAGCTTGAGCATTTATGGTAATATGGGATATTTTCCCAAGTTACATCATATGACTCACAACTCCCATGATAAGAGACTTGAGAATAAAATTATCATAATCACGTGAACTTAAGACACCAATTTCATTTTAGCAGTTGAATCGTAACCGTTACGCGCCATGGGTCGACGGAAACCGCAAAACGTAGCGAATCACATTACAAAAGAAAATAGAATCATCGCAAGGAATCGAAGGGACAAACCCTGGGACACATTTCGCATAGGGGGAGCTAAATAAATAAGGGAAGCCAAGCAAAGCAACTGAAATTACAAGAATCACGACCAACAGAATTAAAACATTATCTAACCATGACCATTCCCAGTGACGTTGAACTCTCACACTTATCTACAAGTTCAATAAACTTATTTGGAATATTTCGATACCAGCTATCTAGAGCCCAGCAGAGGTCAAGATGACGTGCCACAATAAACAAAAACATTCCTCTACCGGGAAGCATCACGGGTCAGGAAAGAACGATTAAAATGGCAAGAATGAAATTTTAATTGAAGCATAATGTATAGTATGACATAAGGCAAGACGAGCCATGGGAAAGTTCGGGCGAAGCTACCCCGCGCCATATGACCTCATTGAGTATGCGTCAGAATGCGACTTATCGGAGTCATCGCTCGATTTAATTGCAAGGAAATGTGTTCGGAGCCATACGGCACCCTGAGAAACCAGGCTAATTCGACACGAATTCTCATGGAGTCCTCGATGACCACAATAGGGGAGGTTGTGGGAATCGCGCGGGCGTCGCGATGAATTAATGAACACACATTTTGTCACCTGTTTGTACATTTGGATTGCGGCGTGAGAATGTCAGGCGACAGAAGTTAACCACTGGGTGCCGCGTTGTTATAATTGATCCGATCGCACCTGCCCCAAGCTGCACTTCGAATGAAACGCAGGTAAATTACACAATAGCGCGATCATGGGAATGTTACATTTTAGAAGAGCTCTGCCATGTGGCACCGCGTGTCCTGTTTACTGACGAGTGCTTCCCCGTCTTAGTGTTATCTTTAATGTATCTAAGTAGCCATGCTGTACCCACATTTCCGGCGGAATCACACAACTCTTCCTTAGAAAGTCCGTCACAGGCCGTGGCTCGGAGGGTGACATGCTCGTACCCTCTGAGGAAGACGTAATCGTCGGAAGTGTGTAAGGAAGGTGCCTAATACAAAGACGTCGTGGGGCGAAGCGGTGACATTTGACTCGACTAATCGAGTTCATTCACAGCGGAATCAAAACAAAGCGTAGCAAGTTGCGGTCGCGGGGCAGGATGTGAGGTGTGCGCCGTCAGAAACACTTGACCTTTCTTCGGGCGAGGGCGCCGCAGACATAATCATCAGGTAGATCGTATCGCCGGACATGAAGGAAATCGCTATTACACCTAGGAAGTGGCTTCAAGTGTTTTATGAGTTAGTTACGAGCTTACGAGACATGTAATTATGAGGGAGCTTCTTAATTAAAGACGCTCACATTAAGGCGAGCAATCAGCTAGGGTAGATTATCTACCCTTTTGACTAGCCAAGCCACAACTTACCCGGACTTCATCAGGCTGCACGGAGTGGTCGGTGTAGGCGCACAACAGGTCGACGGGCAGCGGGTGGCACTGGCGGAACTTGGAGGCTACCAGGAGCGCAGTCACGGCGAGGAGTTGCAGCTGCTGGCGGGAGATGGCGCGGGCTGCGAGGAACCGGTCCAGATAGCTCACGGCCAGAGGGAACACCTGCTCTTCGCACTGCTGCTCCTCGCATACCTGCAGGTCAAGGAGATTAGATTAGGTTTGTAATGAGAAGACGATTAGGATAGTTTCGCAAGTTTCTATAACTAGCCCTGGTCCTAATGAATATTTTGTTTGTGAATTCGAAACGAGTTTTATACTTCAAAGTTTCAGTCGGGTTGTTTTAAGTTTTAATTGAATGACGACACACTGTCTATTGATGCGTACATACTCACACCGAACTGTTATCTTTAGCTTAAAGTTCTTAAAAGGGCATCGACAACTCAAGGACAATAGTCAGTTATCCTCACCGCTAACCCGACTATACCATACAAGTGTTATGTTTCAGGCTTACGCGAGAAGAAACCATAGACTGTCTTCACAGTGAATGGCACGTCCCGCTACTCACGTCGTAAAGTCTGCATGGCATTCAACTCTTTGATCACTGAGTAGATATAGTCAGTGCCTTCCATTCAAGATATACATTCTTCGGTTATTCCGGAAGCTACCACGCCTACCTAATCATCATCCTTTAACATCAACACATATGAACATTGTCAACAAACGTAATAAGTACAGGATGTCTCTAAAAACTTCGGAAAGTTCAATAGCAAAGACCCAAGCAACTTCCGATTAACCAATGCATAAAACATGACAACAACGAGCATAATTTCATACTGGGTAAGGAGTAGGTAGGTGGGTAGGTAGCAAAAAATCCCCTGTGTGCATTGAAGTAAGTCAGATGCAAGAAAGTTGGGAAAAAAGTTTCCGTTGGTGAGCTTTTGTAAGGGCTTTTATGGGTTCAGTAGGGTTGTCTGTGGGTTCCACTTAATCCTAACAGTTTTATCGACCTTTAACACTTGTGTGTGAACGTACTTATTTATCTGATTTATATGCTGAACTTATATTTGATTTACCTATAATATAGCATACGACGTAATATGTTTCAGACAACGACGTGAGTATGTGTCGATGATACACTGTCGCTCGTGTGTAAGATCCCTCTTGTACTTATACCTACTTGTCAACAAGAATATGATAGAGCTCCCTACGATATTGCAGACATATTTTTAGTATCAAACTAGGTAGGTATGTACGCCAATATTTTATCGACAAACAAAGATGTTATCGAGTATCGATAGTCCAACATAGTATGCCAGCTCTTCGCCAACCCTAGGGTCCCTAGGTATTAATTTAATCTAGACATTCCCGAGCATTGCACTCCGGGTAGTCTGCAGTTTTCACACTGCACTGAGCGCTAGATTAATGCGGATAAGCCACCTGTGTAGACTTTATGACACGAAACCTTCCTGGACTTAACACTTCTATGTTAATTTAACTGAGCTTTGAAGCGGTTGAGGTAAGTTTTTTACAGGATGTTGCAGAAATAGTACCTAAGCCTAGAACTGATTATAATGTACATGTATAGGTACATTTTATGTTGGTTGTTACGTGACTTTAACTTATGGTAAATTTTCAGGAACGAATTCCTATAACAAATGTTACGGCATTCGATCTCAAATCTAAGTGCTTATTTTTATTTTATAATTATCTAGATCGTAGTAGTAGGTAGATACTCTAGATAGGTACATACGCGTTCTTAAGCTGCTGAATGCAGTATACAATAGGTACTGTAGGGACTGAAAGTATGACCTACATTACAACATGTATTACCTAATTATACATCAATCATCACGAAGATATACCTATTTACTCTCAATTATTCCACATTCATATTTTAACCAACTAACAAAAGTGTTAATTAACAGATAGTGGATAGGTCTAATCCAAATGAAGACAATTCTTAATTAATCATAAGCAGTTGTGTAAGAACGTAGGTAACTTCCTGAACTTTCTAAAACCGTTTTCCTTGGTCCGGAACGATATGGAGCTACCATGGAGAGGAAAAAGAGGATAAACATCCCAATTAGACTATAAAAGTAGAAGACGAGAATACCAACAAACAATTAAAAATATAATGAGAATGTTTGTTTGCATCTAACATCTAACTGAAGAGCAAAGAAGTTATTAAAAGCTTAAAATATGCAAATTATGTAAAGAGTGTAACCGCGCCTTATTATGTGAAAGTAAATTTTTCTATTGTCTGCTGTAATAATGTGAAGACTGTAAGGGCCTTAATCAAGTAAGTTTAGTTTACACGAACCCATTAGGTACCTACCTGCGACGTCTTTATTCATAGAGGAAACTTCAGCATGATTGATAAGTAGATGCTGATTGATAGTAGTTCGGTATTTTATGAGTAGGTAATATACTTAGGTACAGTATATAATATAATACTTATTGTAGCAAATGGCATCTTAATTTACATTTCAGGAAGTGATAACTAAGTACCTAGTTTATGTAGGTAGGTATTTCAAATTGTTTGGATGAAACTGAAAGATAACACTTGTTTACATAAATAAGTGCCCGGGTAGGTACTTACTGGAATTGGTAAATGGACGATCAATGGCTAGACGTGTTGTCTACTTCAGCTATGAGGGTAGTTCAGCTTCAAACCCAATGTAAACCAGGTCAACAACCTTTGATCGTCCTACTGTCCCATCAGCTGTTTTCGCTACTATTGCACCACTTACATCACACCGGCTCGCCTACAAATTCACCAAACTCAGCACATTCCTGTGCAACTTGACTCGTCAACTCAACAATCCACCATCAGTCTACCTACTTTAAATCTGTCAACAACCAACCTCAAGCATCCAAGTGGTGACGACTTTCCTCATGAAGGGCTGGATGTCGATCTGGACGTGCTGGAAGTAGTCCGTGTGGAGAGCGTGGGCCCTCTCCAGGGTCAGGAGGTTCAGGAGGAGGCGAGGGTCCCGGTCCAGCGCGCGGTCCGGCCCGGCCACGCAGCCGTCCGCCACCAGCCGCCCGCCGCTCGACGTCGAGATATTCTCCCCGCAGGACAAATCCATCATCAAAAAATCACACACTGTAGTATCCAACACTGTTGTAAAGTTCACAAAGTTCGTTCGGAAACTAAGTTCGAAAGTTGAAGTTCACAAAGTACGTTCGGAAGTTTCGCGCAATAATCGGAGTCGGTCGCCAGCCAGCCGCCTGCTCCGCGGCTACTACGCAAGTGTCAACAGTCGCGGTGGAAGCCCTGTGTCGGAACGTGCGTACTACGAGCGGTGTGGGGCCGACTGGACCAGCTGATTGGACCTCGTCGGGTTTAAAGACAGTTTGTTAATGATCGTGAGCAATGCTGGTATTCATAAGAGGTGTTCTTATTTTTGTGTAATGTAATTAAGTAATGGTTTTGTTATGCTTCAGATAAAGGTCTTTCCTTAGAATTTGGTAATAAAAAGCTATGCTATTTTTCCTAGGTCACTTTTTTTACAAAACACCTTATTCTACCTTACGAGAATAAGCAAATAACCTTTTAATTAGCTAATGTACCAATTCTTGGGTCCAATAGTTGTTGAGTTGTTGACATCAGTCATACGTTAAATAAGTTAGGTGCAGCGCCAAGGTCTTACGAATCCAGACCCCAATAATACAACACTTGCATACCGTTGCAAGCTAATCCAGTCTTTATTGTCTAGCACCGAAGGGGCCACGTATGGGAATTTGTAATGCAAAAAACAGGGTTGTTATTATAATGGGTCCCCCTCCACCGGCCATCAGGTAAACGGGACAATGAAACCAGCTTAGGTATTATAGTCCGTAGAAGTCGTCTCAATAATAATAAAATAAGAATTTAATATTTTTTAACTAAGTGGACAGTAATTTATGATGAGCGGTTTAGTGACCATTCAATCAATAAAAATTAAACTTATGAGTAAGTATGTAAGATGACCTTTCTATTAGTCTTAACACTCACTAACCTTACGGTAAGTCGATTGTCTCATGAATAGTTTAGTGAAAGTTTCATAAAGTCTTTGGATGGGATATTTCCCAATATTTCTTCAGGATCTATCTTGTAAGTAGGTATATATATTGTACCTATCTACGTGTAAAGGGATCAAAGCTTATTAGATAGAAATGTGTACTAAAAAATTTAAGTTTTCATGGAACTTTGAAGATTAATCAACATCTAGCCCAAAGTAAATTTTATAGCTAAAAACTAAACAGTTTAGAGAGTAAGTAAATCCTTTTTTTGTCGCCATATTGTTGTTTCGGAGGGCGGAGGGCAGCTGTGCCGGGTGCCAGTTGACATCAGCAACAACAAATCTACACCCGACCTCACCTGATATTCGAGGCCATTCATTTGCTTTTATTATAATTTCATTTCTTTTATTCCCTCTCATTGTAATGGCTGGCCTCCTTTGTTGCGATAATTTTATTTGAAATATTGAAATTCATGCTGAGGTATGGAGCGTGCCATGGTTAGTGAGGGCTATATTATAACCTGTACAATTTGCATCTGTTTAATATTGACTGATTTACTTTTAGACGGGGTTCTAAAATCTCCCTCCGGTTGTTTATAATTGCTTAGGTACACCTGCCTGCAAGACTCGTGCTCCTTAACAAACCTAAAAAAATCATAAGTTTCATGACAACATAGCAACATACCGAAATAGGTAAGTACTTATACCTACTGATGTCTCTACTCAATAAGCTTAAATAATACTAAAATAGGTACTTAATACTAACATCCAATATCCAGACTCAAAATCGTATTCAGGCAGAATTATTTAACTAACACCGTGACATCCTGTGGTCTACCAGAATGTATGTATGTATATTCACTGAAACTCATATAGTATCAGTATAAACACAAGTTAAACCAATTCAAAAAACACTTTTATTTCATAACACCAACCAATCCATCATCACTGAGAAATCTTCCATTACAATAAAATTTATCCTGAAAACAATCTGAAAACCTGGGAACACCTTAGTCAACATGTATACGTCTTGGTCTTAGGTTCCCCGACAAAAGCGCCATTGTAAAAGGGGATAAGCGTGACGATACACCTCCAGTCGGTAAAGTAGATGGTCCCGAGAACCCCGGCCGCCCCCCAGTGGGCCAGAGACGAGGAGAATGACATCAGCAGCTCTGTGTGCTTCTTGCTGAACTTCATGGTGGATTGGTAAAGTTTTCAACTAGCAGTAATCGCACCTAGGAAAAAAAATCAGTAGGGTGAGGGCCTTAATGGGTTGGGCTAATTATTGCATTATATGAACATTATTTCCCATTGGTGTGCCCAAATTTTGATAAAAATAAAACTAACAAAATAAATCGGAATGATTGTAAACAAACAAAAATGAACAAATAGGATTTTGACGCTTTTTACAGACAAGAACACCGAGGAAAAAAAATATGAGCAAGAATAATAATGAAAACCTCTTTCTGAAACTGATCATCGTGAAAAACCTAATGATTCCCAAAGAGCAAAGGAATTTGGTGTAATAAACTAGGTAGTTAGTGGTAGTTAGGTACATCCAATGTTTTCATTTGTTTAAACTAATTTCCGAGTACTTATGGTAAACCCGCAACTGTCACATGCTATTGTCGAATTAGTTGACCGCATAACCACTAATTATGAATATTTCAATTTGTCAACCCATCCCTGCTAGCGCTTCGTAATCGCCTGATGATGATGATTCC
The DNA here is from genome assembly GCF_932276165.1 of Plutella xylostella. Classification (NCBI taxonomy): domain Eukaryota; kingdom Metazoa; phylum Arthropoda; class Insecta; order Lepidoptera; family Plutellidae; genus Plutella; species Plutella xylostella. The sequence continues at coordinate 9,939,272 of NC_063993.1, read as the reverse complement.
TACTATGTTCCCATGAGAACACCTCAGCTCAATATTTATCTAGTTTATATTCATAAATGATAACATAAACACGCCTGTCCTAGGGTAAGTTAGTACATACCTATACAGGATGTGGCAAAAAGGATATACTAAGCCGAAACCTACATGTGCAGATGTAGGTTTCGGCTTAGTATAGTTACTCTTTTAGCAACATTCTGTACAAAGAACGTTAATTAAATCGAACCGTTTTTAACCGACTTCAAAAAAAGGAGGAGGTTCTCGATTCGTCGGGATCTTTTTTTTTTTTAATGTATGTTCACCGATTACTCCGCCGTTTATGAACCGATTTTGAAAATTCTTTTTTTGTTGTATTGGGTTGAGCTCCCATTTTTTTTCAGAATTTTATCTCACCCGCAAGGGTGGGTAAAGGGATAAAAACAGGGTATGAATTTCCATTTTGGGCACATATTAACCGATTCTAATGAAATTAAGAACGTAAATATAGTTCTTATAACAAAAAAATATGATGGTGACCTTTAGCTGATCTGATGATGGAAACGGAAGGCAGTCAGGGGAACTCCTCAACGGTATATAGCAACTACTTCGTGTTTAGGCTTGAATGATTCGTATTGATTAGTAGAACTTTTTGGTATCATATGCACCTTACTTTTGATTGAAAAAGTTATTGCGAATAATTAAAAAAATTAAAAAAACCGACTTCAAAAAACCACTAAAATGTAAGAAATAATTTAAGGTTTACACAAATTCTACTCGTATGTGACAGTACAAATATACCTAAGCAGAAACTGTTCTTTTTTGAAGTTGGTGCCATATTTCTTTAGATTACTTTGTCACCGCACCAACATAAAAAAGAACAGTTTCTGCTTAGGTATATTTGTACTGTCACATACGAGTATAGTGCCACAAACTTATCTGTTCCGGTGACAGCTCAAATAAATCTCTATTATTTCTTAATTCTATAAGATTTTAAGTTTGCTCGTATTGTTATTTCGCTCTTGCGGTGTTAATAAACCCATCTAATGTTTTAAAATATACAATTCATTAGTAAGTAATGAGATATGGATCAATTTAGTTCGCTGTCACCGGAACAGATAAGTTTGTGGCACTATAATAGAATTTGTGTAAACCTTAAATTATTTCTTACATTTTAGTGGTTTTTTGAAGTCGGTTTTTTATTTTTTTTAATTATACGTTAGCGATTGTTACTCATCTATCATAACTAGGTAGGTAAGTATTAGGTATGTTGCATTGCATTATTATTAGATTTAAAAAAACTACTAACTACCGACCTAGTTCCTATGGTATTTTTATCTTCTGGGATCTCCTTCGGCCGAGCAGATATTTATTTACTTTACGACTCATCGGGTCAACTGACAACTCATCCCGAGTTTGACCTGCTGGGTGATTTACTATCTCGGGTGTCATGGACTCGCGATTTCCAACCGTATAAATCTATGATGGGTTTCTTACCATCTTTTGGCATCGGCTATCTCGGTCATGATCACTAAACGAATAGTGGGTATGAGATTTATCGATACATTAGAGGTTGCAAAATGTTTGTGAAAATATTCTGTGATTTGGTTAGCCGACTAAATGAAAACTTCATTTCACTTCAAACTACGACTACTGTATTTATCAAATCTTTAATTTGCCGCATTATTTAGAAAAATGGCGATACTGGAAGCTATTGTCAAATGATTGTCAAAACAAACTGCAAGGAACCATCCAAAACGGAAATTGATTTTGGTGTGTGTTTTTTTTATAATTACCTGCTGGGTGATTTTCTATCTCGGGTGTCATGGACTCGCGATTTCCAACCGTATAAATCTATGATGGGTTTCTGACCATCTTTTGGCATCGGCTATCTCGGTCATGATCACTAAACGAATAGTGGGTATGAGATTTATCGATACACTAGAGGTTGCAAAATTTTTGTGAAAATATTCTGTGATTTGGTTAGCCGACTAAATGAAAACTTCATTTCACTTCAAACTACGACTACTGTATTTATCAAATCTTTAATTTGCCGCATTATTTAGAAAAATGGCGATACTGGAAGCTATTGTCAAATGATTGTCAAAACAAACTACAAGGAACCATCCAAAACAGAGATTGATTTTGGTGTGTGTTTTTTTATAATTACCTGAATCCTGTGTTTTAATTGTTCATTATATCTAAGGTAAGTACATAATTAACGTATTACTATTAAATTTTTAAACTTAGTCATACACACGAACGAAATATGGGAAATTTTTACAAAGTCGTGAAAAATGAACATTTATTGTTCTTAATAAAAGCATTGAGATCAATGATTTCTAGTACGATACGCTAGTAATATAAGTCGATGATTGAGATCTAACACTTGGTACTGGGAACTCAGTTATTAAAAGTAGATTGATCACTGAGCCATTAAATAATCTTCACATTTGTGCAGGTTGTGCTTGTTAGTAATATTTTTGTGAGGCATATCATGTGCCAAGAAAAAAGATTGAATAGGACATTAATATTGTATTTTATTTCCAGGATGGCGCCTTTAAGAAAAGTCTCAGATCGACAAATGGACATTTTGTTGGAGTTCGTTGAAAGACATAAAGAGCTTGCTGTTGGCCGGTACCCTCCCGGCCTACTAGGCATACAATCAGCACGTTGGCTATGGGACAGTGCAGCATTACAATTATATGAATTATATTCAATTGGGTCTGGAGTTACAAAAACTGGTCAAAAATTCTGATGGGCATTCACATGTAAAGTGGCAATGTGCAATCATAACTTAAACAAGGTTAAAGTAGAAAAATTATTTTAATAATGATTATAGTAAGACTGGTAGAAGCAAAATGTGAAAGGAAGTTATGTGATTTAAAATCAAAAATAAAAGCCATTAATATAAATTGTGTTTTTTATTACTAAATTATACATATACAGCAAAAATCAGCCTATCAGAGTCAGGTTATTTTAGTTCCTTGAAATTCACAGCCTCTGGACAAGGTTGGCCCTCATGCGCCCTATCTGCATCAGCAGCACCATAAGCCACGTTACCAATATGCTGCACCCGAATGTTACCAGCAGCAGGCAAGTTGTCGTCACTGGTATATTGTGTGCATTTGCTATATTGTGTAGTACACAACAGTCATTTACTGCACACGGTGTGCCAGCAAACATCTCCAGCGTGTTTTAAGGGCCCCAATGCACCACTCCACAGTATTTCTGACACGGCAGTGTAGATCAGTGTAGTGTTCTTCTGGGGATCCTACAGCTGCATTGAGGATAGGTGTTAATATCCATGGCCGTAGAGCATAACCAGAGTCCCCTGAAACCAATTTTAAAACAACAGTTAGGTACCTATACTTACTGAAAAAAAAACAAATACCTACTGAAATAATTTCCTTCTAACTAATTACTTACTATTTACTAATTATGGAAGACCAAAAATTTGCAAGATTCACAAAACAAACATCAAAGAAATATGATTTTGTTCAAGACAGTTCAAGATCATAAGAACAAGAAGATTTCAGCGTCACAATTTAAAAAAAAAACGTTATTTTCTACATTCTATGGTGACTCTATGGTTTAAAAGCTACTATTTACTAGTTGCCCAAGACAAGACGGTTGGCCAACCCAAATTAGTACTTATGATTCCAACTATCCGATACAAAATACCAATCTCGGGTTTCGATAAAATATTCGCATACAAAATTTTAACAAGATGGCGGCCGGTGGGTATTGAAGCCCATACCAACTATGACGTCATTATTCCACCCCAACCGAACATACACAATACGAATAGTGTCAAAATTTGCTTTTTGACAGTAAGATCACGGTGAAGAGAGTTATCAACTAGATAGACAATAACCCCGCTGAATCCTGTGTTTTAATTGTACATTATATCTAAGGTAAGTACATAATTAACGTATTACTATTAAAATTTTAAACTTAGTCATACACAGAACGAAATATGGGAATTTTTTTACGAAGTCGTAAAAAATGAACATTTATTGTTCTTAATAAAAGCATTGAGATCAATGATTTCTAGTACGATTCGCTAGTAATATAAGTCGATGATTGAGATCTAACACTTGGTACTGGGAACTCAGTTATTAAAAGTAGATTGATCACTGAGCCATTAAATAATCTTCACATTTGTGCAGGTTGTGCTTGTTAGTAATATTTTTGTGAGGCATAACTATCATGTGCCAAGAAAAAAGATTGAATAGGACATTAATATTGTATTTTATTTCCAGGATGGCGCCTTTAAGAAAAGTCTCAGATCGACAAATGGACATTTTGTTGGAGTTCGTTGAAAGACATAAAGAGCTTGCTGTTGGCCGGTACCCTCCCGGCCCACTAGGCATACAATCAGCACGTTGGCTATGGGACAGTGCAGCATTACAAATACCTATATGAATTATATTCAATTGGGTCTGGATTTACAAAAACTGGTAAAAAAATCTGACGGGCATTCACATGTAAAGTGACAATGTGCAATCATAACTTAAAGGTTAAAGTAGAAAAAATATTTTAATAATGATTATAGTAAGACTGGTAGAAGCAAAATGTGATAGGAAGTTATGTGATTTAAAATCAAAAATAAAAGCCATTAATATAAATTGTGTTTTTTATTACTAAATTATACATATACAGCAAAAATCAGCCTATCAGTCATGTTATTTTAGTTCCTTGAAATTCACAGCCTCTTGAAAAGGTTGGCCTCATGCGCCCTGCATCTGCATCAGCAGCACCATAAGCCACGTTACCAATATGCTGCACACGAATGTTACCAGCAGCAGGCAAGTTGTCGTCACTGGTATATTGTGTGCATTTGCTATATTGTGTAGTAGGTATACAGCAGTCATTTACAATTTTCGCAGCTTTGGTGGGCGCATAGTGAAGCACACGGTGTGCCAGCAAACAACTCCAGCGTGTTTTAAGGGCCCCAATGCACCGCTCCACAGTATTTCTGACACGGCAGTGTAGATCAGTACAGCTGCATAGAGGATAGGTGTTAACATCCATGGCCATAGAGCATAACCAGAGTCCTCTGAAACCAATTTTAAAACAACAGTTAGGTACCTATACTTACTGAAAAAAAAAACAAATACCTACTGAAATAATTTCCACCTAACTAATTAGGTACTTACTATTTACTAATTATAGAAGACCAAAAATTTGCAAGATTCACAAAACAAACATCAAAGAAATATTATTTTGTTCAAGATCATAAGAACAAGAAGAATTCAGCGTCACAATAAAAAAAAAATGTTATTTTCTACATTCTATGGTGACTCTATGGTTTAAAAGCTACTATTTACTAGTTGCCCAAGACAAGGCGGTTGGCCAACCCAAATTAGTACTTATGATTCCAACTATCCGATACAAAATACCAATCTCGGGTTTCGATAAAATATTCGCATACAAAATTTTAACAAGATGGCGGCCGGTGGGTATTGAAGCCCATACCAACTATGACGTCATTATTCGACCCCAACCGAACATACACAATACGAATAGTGTCAAAATTTGCTTTTTGACAGTAAGATCACGGTGAAGAGGTCGACTTATACATATATTCTAGCTAACCATAATTTTAGACTGCTGCAGAGCGTATAGATGACTGTATGCCTCTGTGGCTGAGTTATATGTAGGTGTCTACATACACCTGTTGATGTTCTCTGTTCATTCGTTTTGCAGACACCTACCGTACCTAGTATGGTCGATGTCGTTGCTGTCCTATCCTATGGTAACCCCGGTAGTACAGTACAGGAAGGGCTTCCGATGAGTACAGTGCGCCTCGCTGTCCAATCCTCAGTAACCCACGGGTTATACTATCATAAGTAGGTATAGGTACACACGGCAACGTCAAATGGTTGGCAGGGCACACTAACGTAGTGTATGTGTGCACACTAACGTTGTCTATGTGTGCATAAACGCAGAAATCGGTTTACACACCAGTAACAAACCACACACACACACACACACACAACAGCACAAACGAGTTTGCGCGTAGGCAAACGCCCGTATACCAGCTGTGACATAAAAATATCAACCGGTAGTGTTAATTAATAGTTATAAAATTGAAGTGAAGCTAAATTTCACTGCTTAAGTCTATACATTTCGTAGCTCATTGGTAGAATGTTAGACTTATGAAACATAGGTCGTGAGTTCGAGTCCACTAATGGTTATTTTTATTTTACTTAATTCAAATTTTGCGTTATTTAAACGCTGTTGAGTATAAAATTAATTTATTTGAAACTGACAAAATGACTACAAGCTGCATAGCTGTCGACTATTTCTCTTCGCCAAATTATATGATTCGTTCTTAATTTGAGAATTAAAACCATTCTACCCTCATACAATATGAATAAACGAAATTTGTTTTTAGTTTTAGTGACAATTCACCTCTGCGTCTGCATAGTGATTCACTTTGTGATTTGTCAATGGCAAGCGTCCTGATGGGCTAACGCTGGTGCCGTGGGAAAGAGGGCGATGTCTGTTGTGGGACGCAACATGTGTCTGCACTTTCGCGCAGTCGCACGTAGCTTTCACTGCAGCAACAGCCGGTGCCGCAGCGGAGGCAGCAGCAAGGCAGAAATGCGCTAAATACCGCGCACTCATGACCTCATACATATTCGTTCCTCTAGCGTTGGAGACGACTGGGGTCTGGGGAACACAGGGCAGGGCATTCATAAAAGAGTTAGGGCGTCGTCTTAGGGATCGAGGCCATGACAAGCGCTCTGGGGCGTACTTGATGCAGAGGATCTCCCTCGCAGTGCAGCGTGGCAATGCTGCCAGCGTCATGGGAACCTTTGGGTCGGGTGCGTCCTGGGGCGGGCTATTTTAATTATTTAACTTGACGAAGCATGTCGCGGATGAAATTATGTAATTTTATATTTTAATGACGAAACCTGTGGTGGATTTTTTTTATATGGAATTGTTAATTTTAATTTGGTCTTGTTTGTCAATTTAATTAATTACTCTTCGCAGTCACTTCACAGTAAACTAAACCATGTTATAAAGGCGGAGATAATTGTATTTATATGAACAAAATATTACAATTAGTGAAATCGCAAGACGTTTAACGGTAAGTAACATAGAATTGCAAACATTTTATTTGACTGTTAGAATATTTGTATTTGTATATGCTAAGTATTTGTTTTTTTTTGTTTGCAGAGGAGAACTGTTCAGTTATGGGTTCACCGATACGCAGATTCGGGACATGTAGACAGTAGTCGTCTATACGGATGCATCACCAGGCCATCGAGAAATCGTAGCTGCACATAGCGCTGATCCGTTCTGCAGCACCCGTTCTACGGCCACAACACATAATCTATCTATCCCTACAATCCGTACGGGTTCACTTGCGTGCTGCTGGGTTGCGGTGTCGGAGGCCGGCGAAGAAAATTGCTCTAACCGATCAGCATCGTCGAAACAGAGTGCGTTTTGCGACTGACTATTTTAAACTTTGATTGGTGCAACAATGTTGTGATATTTAGTGATGAAAAGTCAGACAAGGATGGACGTAAGATATTATGGCGAAAAAGTGGTGAAAATTATAGTTATTGGGGTTAGCTCAGTAATTTTTATTTTTCCATTTGTATAAGATTTTAGTTATTTTGTTAAATACTTACTTATCATTATTTACAATTATGGGTAAGCCAATGTGTTAATGATGTTATTGTTACTGAGGTGAGAATAAGTTATCTTATTTCTAGCTAATTAACATGTTGATTCATATAACTAATGACTTGCCTATTTACTTTAGTAAAACAGCCAGTCCATCCTTGTCTGATGTTTATTATGATTTAAAACTGCAAATTGAAAATTTTTCTTATTAATATAAACTACAACTATGTTTTAAAACGAAAAACAACAAAAACGTAACATCCTTAATGTTTATGTTACGGCAAGAATAAATTTGGTAATTTTAACACTTAATAACTTGTTTCATTTACTTTCTGTGTTGCTTTTATTCGTATATACTACAATACTATTATTAACCATCTTAAAAAATAAATTAAATTTATTAAAAAACAAAAAAGGAATATTATAAGTTCAGTGGGAATTGAACCAGCATACCGATTCATTTAAGTCTTGTATCATAACAACTGAGCCATTCAATCTATTACAATGCCTTGCAAAATTTTGCTTCATATCATAAAAACAATGAATCATTGTCACTGGCACAACTACATGCTTACAATATCCGTATGTGGCTTGCCCAGAACTAAATAATTACGTCGACGTCGCCGACACACACATACACTACCTGCGTTAGTGTGCCCTGCCAACCATTTAACGTTGCCGTGTGTACACAGGTGGGTAGAGTAGTTAAAATTTAAAAAAAGTTTTATGAAACCTTTGAATAATGTTTCATACCGGTGTTTTTTTTTTTTTTTTAAGGGTTTTGGCTTGGCCACTGGGCCTTTAAGCCATGTCTTTATTTTCACATTTCACAGCACAGTTGCACTTTCACTTCTTCACTATATTTTATTGAAGGTATTTTTTATATAATAGTAAATAGCATTAAAGCACACTTTTAATTTTAGTAGCATAATGAGGCGGCGGGAGGGATTATCTTCATTTGTTATAAATTCACTCACTTCACTTGCAAAAACTAAACGTTCCATGTTGTGGGTTTGGTTGGGATTATCTTCATTTGTTATAAATTCACTCACTTCACTTGCAAAAACTAAACGTTCCAGGTTGTGGGTAACAGCATTTTGACATGATAAACATCAATAAACATGTGCTATCTTCTATAATGTTAAATCTTTTTAAATGCGATGGTGCTTTTGTGTGACCAAATCTCAGTCTATTCATTGTTGTGATAAAATCTCGACTGGCTATTTTCAAATCATTATACCAGGGCTTAGAAGGTAAGTCTTCTTGTATACTTCCATACCATTTTCCTTTCCCATTAATTTCTTGGTCTTTTTTCCAAAAATCTTTCCATAAACTGTACATGTCATTACTAATGCTATTATAACAATCAGTAAATGGTATATTTACAACTGTACTTATATCTAAAGAGTTAATACCTTCATAGGCTATTCTATCTGCTATTTCATTACCTGTTATGCCTCTATGAGAAGGAATCCACATAAATAATATGGTTATACCCATTAATTCATATTTTTGTACATTATTTATAATCAAAAATAAAATATAATTAGTTTTAAAATGACATTTTGGGTTCCTCAAACTTTCCACCAAACTTAATGAGTCTGTTAAAATTATGAAACACTTGTAATTATGTACAGAGTTTATACGCTTCAGGGCTTCTAACACTGCAAAAGCCTCTGCAGTGAAAATGCTACAGTAATTATTGAGAACAAAGCTCTGAGAAAAATTCAATTGTGGATCATATACAGCACTACGCACATGAGAGCTTGTTTTACTTCCATCAGTATAAAGTTTATAATATTCTCTATTAAGATCTAGAAATTGTAAAAGTTCTGTATTATTATTCACTGTGACATCTATTATTTTAATTTTGAATAGAAGATTGCTATAGGTATTTAAATACATTGGCCATAAAGGCCTAATACATATATTTGAGTATTTACTTTTAATTTCCAGGAGAATCTGAGACAAATTGGGACTTCTGTTCCATAACAAATCATCACCTGAGGTCATAGGTGTTTGATGGACAATTGAATTAGGTAAGATTTTTTTAATTATCTGTTGATTATTGGATGATACAAGTTTTAATGAAAATCTTTCAGCTAATGAAGCCTTCGTATATTAAGAGGCATTACCATGGCTTCAATTTCCATTGCACGAATAGGAGTTGAGCACATAGCACCTAAAATAATTCTCAAAGCTCTGTTTTGAATAATATCTAACTTATTTACATGAGTACTATTCATATAAGCAAAGCAGCTGTAATCAAAATGGCTTCTGACTATAGCTTTATATAGTATGGTCAGTGTCTTTGGGTCTGCACCCCAAGATACACCAGCTAAACATCTAAGAATATTTAAGCCTTTAAGGGCATTTTGAATTATATACATAATGTGTTGTTTGAATGTCAATTTATTATCTATGATAACACCTAAAAACTTGTGACAGCTAGCTGTTGAGATCTCTACATCATTGTACATAACTGCATCATTGTTGGAGTCCTTACTAAATATTACTACTTTACTTTTATTTGGATTTATTTTAAGTTTCAATCTACCGCTATAATAATGATGTAATTGTGTTAAGGCACTATTTAAATTATGTATTGCTACATCCACATTAACATTCATACTGTATAATACAAGATCATCCGCAAATTAAAATAAAATAAAATAAAATAAAATAAATTGCAGTATATTTACAAACTTATTATTTACATATTTACATATCTCACTTGTGTATAAATTATACAACAATGGCGATAAAGTTGCACCTTGCATTGTGCCTTTAGAGGCAGTTTTTGGTCCATATAAGTTATTATTATGCTTTACATATAAAACTCTATCAATCAAAAAATTATAAATCCATTTACATAGGATACCGGGAATACCCAGCCCTGATAACACTTTTACAAGTATACTTGGTTGGACATTGTCAAATGCACCTTGTACATCTAGGAAAGCACACACAGCACTAACTTTATTATGTTTTGCATTTTCCAGATCTGAGATAAGGGAGACGAAACTGTCAGCACAACTTCTGCCTTTTCTGAAGCCATATTGAACATTGGGAATCAAGCCATTTGACTCAACAAACCAATCAAGACGTGTTTTAATCATATTTTCAAATATTTTACCTAAACATGAAGAGAGAGAAATGGGTCTATATGAATTTGGATCTTCTGGAGGCTTATATTGTTTTAAAACAGGAATAACACATTGAGTCTTCCAAGATTGTGGGATTATTTGATTCACCCAAAGACTATTAAGTATATTTAAAAATAATTTCTGCACTGAAGTATCTAATTTTTTTATAAGAATATAAGGAAAATCATCTAATCCAGGTGATGTATTCTTTCGCGAGTTCAAACTGTTTTCAAATTCGTGGAAAGTAAATTTTTGTATAAGAAAACTTGATTTAATGTCTGAATTATGAAGATCAAAATAGGTATTTAATTCATGAATGTGTAAGCCGGTTTCTGTTAACTTATCAAAAAATCCATCAATGAATTTGTCTGAATAAGATTTATTGGAAGCTTTTCTATGTTTAAACATTTTAATGTAATTCCATATTTTACTTATCGGTGTAGTTCTATTAAAACTGTTACATAGTCTACTCCATCCATTTTTCTTTTCTTCTGATATTGTTCTTTTTTTAATAGCATTTAATCTTTGATATTTTACAAAATTTTCTATTGTAGGATTACTTCTATAATACTTTAAAGCTTCATAAGAGTCTGTAACACTTTTTTCACATCTATCGTTCCACCAAGGAGCTGGTAGTTTACTTTTGTATGAGCTAGGTTTTGTAAATTTCCTAACGCATTCTTCTTTAAGAGAGTTTAACTTGTTACAAAAATATTCATAAGTTTCTAAAGGATTATCACTATTAATGGTAAAATTTGTAAAAAAGGACTTAGAAAGTTCGTAGTATTTTTGCCAGTTTGCTTTACTGTACATAAATTTATCTATTGGAGGATTTATTTGATATCTATCAATTGAAAGTGCAATAGTAATGATCACAGGAAAGTGGTAGTGCTACCCATATTGTCATCGTGAACAGTCCAATCACACAAGGGTGCAATGGCTGAGCTGGTAAAAGCGACATCTATAGCCGATGGGTTTCGATTAGGATAATTAATAGTAGTAAAATTACCATCATTAAGGATACATAAATCCAATTCATCTATAACATTGTATAATTGTTGTCCTCGTCCTTTAGTGGATAAGCACCCAAAAGCAATATGGTGAGCATTAAAATCACCTGATACTAAAATAGGTTTAGGCAGATATCTAATTAAATTACGTAATTTATTAATTCTAATATGACTACTTGTAGGTGGACAATATACACATAATAGAGTTAGTTCTCCACATCCTGTAGAAATTGATATAGCTATTGTTTGAATATCTTCATAAAAGACAGTGTTAATTAATTTGTATTTGAAATAAGGACGAATTAAGATGGCAACACCACCATGCTCATTTTTTGCATTTTTAAAGTGAAGATTGTAACCGGGTATAGAAATATGTTGGTTCTCCTTAAACCATGTTTCATTTAAAAGGCAAATATCAAGATTTTTTTCCTGTAGAAATTTTATAAGTAACGGCTTTTTGTTATTTAAACTTTGAATATTAAATTGAGCTATTTTGAGTTGTGTTATGTTCAAGTTATTATCCATATTAGGTTAGGTTTTTAAATAATAATTCTTTGATAAATGACGTAGTTATAGGATTATCGTCACTCTTATTACCCAGTTGTATTAGGGTGCTCACTATGACGTTAACTAGGTCATCATTGTTGATTAGCTGCGTCTTTAAGGGCCCGTACAGGGTGACGTGCCGCGCCAATTTTGGGTTTTCAATGCTCTTCACACAGCACACGCAGTGACACGCACACATGTAAGTTTGCACAGTGGGTCGATAAACTTTTACTCGCCAACTTTATTGACAATTATGTTCAAGTACATTTTGGGTGATTTTAGGGTAAGTAAGTATAATTCTTACTTACACTGGTAGGCACCAGGAAAGAGTAGAAATTAATAGGGGTGCCACTTTACTCTATACTCGGAACCCGATTAGCTTTCTCAAACAAATGTGGTATTTACTTGTAGAAAGGTAACTACAAGTATTAAAGTGTAGATAATAAGTTTCGGGCATTCTCTAGCCAACTGAACCCCGACGACAACGACGCAAAGTAAATACATAGTGTCGCAAAAGGGCTATACTAAGCCAAAAGGGGATGACTCAAGGGGTCATCTGAACAACTTTTGTTCTACGAGATTTGCAAATTCGCGAAAAAAAATATTCGTTTTCCATGGTAAAAAGTCACATGTCCAACAAAGTTAATTTCCAAAACTCGCAGAGCAAAAGTTCAGAATGACCCCCTGTCTTACTCCTTTTTACCGGACTGCCGAAAGAGGAGGGTAATGTTTTTTGATTGTATGTATTTATGTTTGTCTGTTTCTTTGTTCCCTCCTGTAGCCTAAACGGCTTGATAGATTTTGATGTATGAGGTATTGTTAGAAGCGTATTGATGGCGCGATGGTTATAGGCTATGTGACGTTCCATTAAAATGAACATAGCGCCCTCTAGAAGACATAACGTGATGATCGAAAAAATAATAATTCAACTTTGCCGTGTAAGGTATCAAATGAAAGGGCTTGATTTTCACATTATAAAAATATGCATATTGAAGGTATTTAAATAACAACACCAAAATTATTCAAATAAAAAATGATCATGAACTACTGACGTAAAATTTCATAAAATAAAAAAAACTAAAAAGTTACAAATAAAAAAATACAATTATAAACAAACGAAAAACCCGACTGTACGCTAAAAACATGAAAACAAGTCCCAATGTTAATGGAAAGTATCGCAGGCGGGGACCAACTTGACCGCCACTCAAGGCCGTTTTCTAAGTAACATTCAGCTAAATGGTGAACCCTCTGCTGGTCCCCGCCTACGATACTTTCCATTAACATTGGGACTTGTTTTCATATTTTTAGCGTGCAGTCGGGTTTTTTGTTTGTTTATAATTTGTTTAGTACTATATACCGCTTTTTCAATACCTGTAAGTACATTTTTTGGTAGCAGCATAATATTTTTACTTAATTTTAGGGTTTCGAACGTCAAAAGAAAAAAAGCAACCGTTATAGGATCTCTTTGTTGTCCGTCTGTCACCGCCCTTTTTCTCAGAAACGGGTAAAGATATCAAGCTGATATTTCGCATAGATGGGGAAGCCAAAAAAAATATTATGGTACTCCCTGTCCCACACAAGTAAATTGGGGCTTATATTTTTTCCAGTTATTTTGATGTGTATCCTTTTTTTTCTTTGATGTTTTGTATAGTATGTGTTTGTTTTCTTTAAATCTGTATTTTTTTTGTTGTTGCTGTCTATGTGTCGAATAAATGTATCTTTATCTTCAAATCACGCCATCTATCGTTTGTTTTTTTTGTGGCTACTGTCTATAGAAGAAATTCCGTCATTGACAATTTTACGTTACGAATTTATTTTTATTTATTTTATTTTTATTTTTACATTTTCGTGGAGAACCAACAGCATTTTGTTAAAAAATAATTATTACTTATGAACACATAACAACTTGATGCCATTAACAGAATGAACTTAGAACCCAGTAAACCTAACGCATCCAGAGGAAAAATAAAATCTCTTTCTCTCTCTCTGAAAAACATACTTAATAGCCCAAACTCAATGCTTTTAGCTATTAACATCTTTGAAATAAAATTGAGCCACCACCGTGTTACTGCCCTCATCAGATCCTCACGAGACCATACCTCAACCAGCACCAAGAGACTGTATTTTTGATCCCTAACCTAATGTTCGTGCGTATTGTCATCACTTAGATCCATTCGCTATATTCCTGCTCCTCATCAGACCTTTACGAGACTGTTATGTCACGAGAATATTGCACACTATCTAATTTAATTTAATGTATTGAATATACTGGAAGAATTATGCTTCCTCAATTTCAAATCAAATTATGTTGGTGTCATAAAAGTTGAAAAAGTGCAATGACAACCAATGTGCAGTGATTTTGTATCTGTACACGATAAGATCGCGAGCTGTCAGTGCTGCCTAAACCGACGTGACCCTTCTTTGGAGGCCAGCGGCCAACTGAGTCAAACGTCACTTGTGTTTATGATTTTATAACACAGAAAACCGCCATAGATATTTGTATGAAGTTTTGAGGGAAAAAAATTGCTCAAGTTTGGGATTAATTTACACAAAATAAGTGTGTGTTTATTAAAAAACAAGGTATTCAGCGCCTAGTCCAAGCCTTTAACTTTATAATATGATAAAAATCATATGAAAATTCTCGATTATTACGACACAGTTGTTACAATACGGGAGTGTCATTTACTGGTTTTTCGTCATATTCTGAATTTAATTTACAGTTATCCATAAGCTTTTACTTAAATTCGAATGATTCAGCACCTAGCTAGACTCTTCGACTACCGGTGTGATTTTTTTCAAGGCTGTAGAGCATCATTTACTACATAATTCTATGACAATGCCAACCCTCGATTGTCTATTGCCGACCCTTAAGTCAACAGCCTTAGGCGAAAAGTCTTGTGAGACAGGTTCGTTACCTTTTTGTTTATTTTTATTTACATTGTTAGATACACTTTGTACAGACTTGTTTACATTCTTATTATTAAACTTATTACTATTTACATTTAGAGTTTTATTTACAGCTGGTAGAGGTGGGAAGTTTACTTCAAGTTCTAGTTGTTTACTGGCAGCAGCGCTAGCATATGTGATTTTGCTCTTTTTTTCCATAATCTTTTTTAATTTAATTGGGCATGACTTTGAAATAGCCAAATGAGGCCCGCTGCAATTACAGCAGCGAACCTCATCCGGTGTGCTGCATTCTTTGTAATGGTGCTCACCAGCACAGCAGCTGCAGCGCTGCTTGCCATTGCACACCTTTGCCGAATGGTTAAACTTAAAGCACCTAAAACATTGCTGTAGTGGTGGTATGTAGTCAAATACTCTATAAGAAAATAGGTCATATTGGACATGGTCTGGTAGCGAGTTTGACAGAAAGGTCAAACTGACTGTTTGCAGTGGGACCCTTTCTTGCCCTACTTTTTTCGTGAATCGTCTTATTGCTATGATCTCACTTGTGCTTGAGAGCTTGTTGTACAGCTCTTTGTTGGATATGTTCGTAGGTACAAATCGAATTATTCCAGTTTTCTCAATCTGAGCTGCTGGAATATAGGCCCTTAATTGGTGTTTAGCCAGGAATGTAGCGTTGGTAATGAAGTTATTCGCATTGTTGGATTGTTTGAAAACAGCCGCAATTTTGTTAGCGTTAACTCGGTGAATGCCAATTACCCCCTTAATGTCCGTCGTGAATATATGGTTCAAATATATTGGACTTTTGTTTCCCAATTTGTCCTTTTTATCCGCACTTTCAACAAACACTTTGAACTCAACGTTTGTAGAATTGTCTGGATATAGTCTTACATAGTTTTGTTTTAAAAATGGACTGTACGAATTATTGTCTACATCCTCACCGCCGCCGCTACTCTCCGCAGGTCTCTTTTTTTTATTTACACTGGCACTACTCGGGTCCCCTTCATTTCCATCCATTTTATATACATTTATTCACAATATTCACACTTAATTTACAATATTTATAATAAAATTTAAATTTTTGAAAATAAAATTTAAAATAGGCGCCCTTTCTCTTTCCCGCCAAAAAAGAAAGTCCTCATACCGGTGTTTCATTGAAATGTCTATGGTAGGTGTTTTATACTGTGTCTGGCACACAGAGTACGTAGTACTCTATGTTGTCTGTGGATCGATTCGATTTTGACATTTCACAAACACAACGGAAACGTAAACAAACTCAAGGCGTCTCAAGGAAATACTCAAATTTTTACGAATACAAAAAATATAAAATACCTGCCGTTCTATTTTACTCGAGATGACTTCAGAAAAAGATCCTTTAGTTAGTGAGCGATCCGGAACAGTAAGAGAAGTTGGGAATCATGCAATTTGGAGTTTGTCTTCTTGCAAGCCAGGTATCTAATTTTTATTTTGAACAGCAACAAAACCAAACCCGCTTACTATTCTTCTACTGCTATGTCCAATTTGTTTTACAGGCTTTGGCATCGATCAACTGAGGGACGATTGTATGGACACCTACTGGCAGTCAGACGGACAACTGCCCCATTTAGTCAACATTCAATTTCAAAGGAAAACAATGGTGTCCCATATTTACATTTACACCGATTACAAACTGGATGAGAGCTACACCCCGAGCAGAATCTCCATCCGCGCGGGAACCCACTTCAATGATCTGCAGGAGATTGAGGTCATTGAGCTGATAGAACCCAGTGGTGAGTGGCTTATACTGCTCTGTGGATCTCTACATTCTGTTGTGTACCTTCTTGTGGAGGTGTAATGTCCCAAATCTGACTCACTTGAATGTAGCCTTTGGGGGATATTAATCTTTGACTTCTATACTCCCTATATTCACAAGCTTGGGTCATTTGCCACTATAGTTTGATGGTAAAGATATGCATATTTCTACTTTTGCCTTATTCATTGTGTTCTTTCCATAGTCAGGTATGTGTATTACTTTCAACACTGAATTTTGAATAAATTCTAACAAACAGTACATTCAGACCCCAGTTCGAATAATCTGGAACAAATATAAGAGCTTTGTGACTTCCAAAAGACTGGACTATCTTCCATCATTTAATCATATTCTTATGATGATGATGGTGATTTTTTTAACTAACCAATACCACTTTATGATTCATAGAAATCTTCTTTACTCATTTCAGGTTGGGAGATGATACCTATAAAAGACATTCATGACCGGCCAATCAGGACCTTCATGATCCAGATAGCGGTCCTCAGCAACCACCAGAACGGCCGAGACACGCACATGAGACAGATCAAGGTGCACTCCCCGTGTGAACCCCCCTCCTTCGATATACACAAGTTCAGAAACTTCTCCACAGTTCAGTTCCAACAGTATGCCACTATCCGTTAAGGTTTTCTGCCCTAATAGCTAAATCCATTCTGAGAGGGGGCAAAACTACTGTACATGGCTCTCTCGGGTATAAAGTTGCCCTTAGTATAAAAGTATTTAATTGTGATGATAATAATAATAAAACATGTAAGTAAAAACATTATAGAACATTTATTTTCATAAATAATATATTCCACATGGCTAGCATGGTTAAAAAAGTTCCTCATTTTACAAATGGTATGCTAACTGAACTTTCAACATAATTTCCTTCTCAAACTAATCTGATTCTTCACTCTCCTCACTGGCTTGTTGTAGCCATTCAAAGAACTTCACGAGCGAGGCCTGGCCCACGATGGGGCTCTCTTCCTCCTTCAGGTCTCCCTGCCACTCCAGAAGAGAGTCCTCGTCCACTACATCCATCTCGTACAGCAAGTGAATAATCTGTCCCGCTCTGCCTTCCAGCCATTCACACTTTGTGCAACTGTCCTGTAATGAGAAATTGTTGGTTAAAGATAGTAGAATTTTCCTAAATGCCTAGAAAACTGGTGGATATTTTATAAGCAGTTTTGGTCCAGCAGTAAGCGATCTTTGGCTTTGAGGATTTACAAAGAAAATTATCATAGTATATGAAGTATAGCTCACCTCAACAGCTCTTAAACAATCCATAATAGAAGGTTTGGTCTTGATGTAATTGGCTAGCACTGGCCTGAAGAACTTGAGTATATCCTTGATGGTGCTGAGTACATTCTTAGCTTCAGTCAGCACTGGCAAACTGAACAGTGCTCTCACAACGAAGAAATTCACTTCATGTAGTTGAATGTTGTATGCGTATCTGGATGAGTTGATTTCTAATATCAAATAGTCACATTTGAGCTTCTCTTCATAGCCTCTTGCTAAACTGTCAATGACTTCTTGTAGGAAAACTGAAATAAGAGATTTTAAAACTGTTAATCGTATGATAAATAAAATTAAGGTTTCTAGTAATCATAGATATAACTTTAGACAATGATACATTGTTAATAGCTATCTTTACAGTTTATAGCGCATTTTGGATGTTTTTTACTTTTTCATGTACTACTTGACGAATTTTCATAAAATGCCTATGGGGCTACTAGTAAATCATGATGGAAGGGCTTTAGTCCTAGTCCACCATGCTGGCCTAGTGCGGGTTGGTGGATCCCTAACTAGCGTAATAGATACACAAGGCAATAAACAACACTAACTGTTGGTATCATCGGGCGCCGGCTCGGCCTGCGACGACTGCGCGCTGCTGTCGCTGGAGTAGCCGGACGCGGAGTCGCTCCACGCCGCGTCGAAGGCGACCGCCTCGTCCGCCTCGCTGCCGGTTGAAGAGTTCTCCCATTCCGTGCCGCTTTCTGATGTGGATTTTGTGACGGGTTTTTCTGTGGGAGGTGAAAGGTTTTGTTAATCGGCATCAAAAAGGAAGTTCTCAGTTTGACATGTAAGTATGTTTGATGCGAGTTTTATTTCCTGTTATCGCAAGAAATCCGTTTATTGATATGGATTTTTATTCCTAGGGACGTAATGCATTGTTATTGTTTACAATTTTAGAATAATTTTCGAATATGTTTCTCAAAGCCAAAATTGGTTACAGCTCTGAATATGCCGTAAATATAAAAATCATAATGTTTATCACTCGGAATACATTGCAAGTGTAACAGTATATTTTAGCAGTTATTCATTACAAACTATTAAATAAAATGTCTTACCAGTAGCATAATCAGTTTCCGAGTTTTCAATAAGATTTCCTTTCATTTCGCTGCCAGCTTTCACATTGACTTTAGCGGCTAGAATAGTGCCAGCTTCTAACGTCGAATCCTCGTTTATTACACAATCTTCGTCTATAAAACTGTTAATTATCTTACAATTGTCCTTTACAACCACATTGTCTAGTAAATGGCTGCCAATGATAGTCACATTCTTGCCTATTGAGCAGTTGCTTCCAATAACTGATTTAGTTACAGTTGTGTTGTCGTTTATTTCTGTGTTTTCTCCTATCAGCACGTCTTCTGTGATTGTGCATGATCTGGAATATTTTATGATAATAATTAGCATTTATTTATAAGCCTATTTTGGAAAACTTAAATCTATCTTTAGGTGAAACATTTACCGTTTGAAAGTAGTATTATTATACTCTTATAGGGCGGGCGTTTATATACTGGCCGTGGCTCCTCGGAAATCTAAATGTTGGAATAAATACATAGACATTGGTGAGGGCCTAGGGTCGCCCAGTGTATTAACGCACCATTATAATTGGAAAGTGTGTATTTACCTGCTAAGTTTAGAGTTTCTGTGTCTGTAGTTGTGGTTTCCCATGAACACATACTTATCCCGGTAGAAGCTGCCCGTTTCTATGGACAACGGGTGAGCCCAATGGTGGAGGATGTCCTGGCTGTAAAGATAATTATTACACAATTAAATTATAGAACGTTAAATTCAAGAAAAGTTTTCTAGATTATAGTGGAAGATTAATTTCAACAGCAAAAGAAGCACTTTGGCTCAGCTTTGGATCTATTCAGACCCTTAGTGCCAATTTCTCCATTGTCGGTTATCTAACCAACCGGGATTGGTTAATCAATGATATGTCATCTCCATATAAAATTCTTGACAGATGTGTCAAAGTCAAAAACTAATACCTGGTTATGCTCTAACCGACTATGGAGAAATTGGCACTTAGACATAATTCACTCCAAAGAGTAAAGTAAGAAATTCACTCCAATACAGGTTGCTCTCCTAGCCTAGTTATTACACTTTACACTATCAACTAAATACAAAACAAACCGTCTGAAAATAAATTACAAAACAAAACCCACCAAACAATCTGATAAGTCTTCCAATTAGTCACAACACCCGCATACTGCTCTCCCTTCAGCAGCACATAGTACAGCGAGCTCGCCAGGATGTCCTCATTGATGAGGATGCCGTGCACGAAGTCGTCCCTCGTCTGGAAGTCGAAGTTGTCGGAGAACAGTGGCGGCACGGACGCGGAGCAGAGCGCCACGTTCGCGTCGGCTAGGTTGTGGTGGAGTTTGACTTCCGAGTGGTTTAGGACTAGTTCCTGGGGAAGAGAGTTAATAATAATAAGATCAAATAGGTCACCAGGGTAGGGTGAGGACAAGACAGAAGAAGTATTAACTGACTTAGCCCTGTGCCTCTGCAACAGAGAGTAGAGCAATTCATAGTTCTGTAAGATGGTTCACAGTAATGTCCCTAATAAACAATACAAATAGAAGTGAGCATTCATCAGCTCTATCACTACTGGGTACAGCACAGATATATCCCACAAGGGAGTATCACTAGTACATATTTGATTCTACTAGTATTTGATTAGGATAAACAAGCATGTGCTAAATTTCACTTATTTCCATATTTAATTCAAAGAACCCCCATTTACAACTTACCAAAGGCAAAGATATACACTTCTCAGTAGACTTGGGCTTGTACTTGCGGTGCATCAGCACTTTGTTGGTGTTTCCATCAGCAGCGAGGAATATGGTCTTGTCAGAACTGATGAGGGGGTGCCTCCACGCCACCTTCTTGTAGACCAGGGTCATGGCCGCCCCCTTGTCCTTTTTACAGGTTTGTCTGAGGAATGTGAAATTAAATTTTGGTACAACATGGATGACTCAAAAGAAAATTACAAGACAAGCAGAGATCCACACCACAGTCTAGTGTCTGAGTTTGGTAAATTTTGTACATTACAAGTATGTGCTATTTTCAGTATCAAATAAACATAAATATTCTATAAAAAAATTTGGGGAAAGGCTATTCAGAAATTTTAATTCAACATTTCTACTATCTATTATGATTTTATAAGGTATGTGCAATACTTCATTCCTCAAAGTATACATGCATAAATTTAAAAATATCCACTGTGATAAATATCTAAAGCAGTCTAAAATAAAGTAAACATACTTATGCTGCTCCAGCAAGGAAGCAAATGGGATATTGGTGATGCTGTTCACTCCAGTCAGTATAAAGAACCCTCGGATGAGGCCGGCGGCATCGATCTCCCGCATCACATCGCCCATGGTCTGACACGTCTCTGACATCATCACCTGCACATCCATAGTCAGACTCCACGGGGCCTTGTTGTCTTTGCTTTGCCTGTAAAAGTCAACAAAGATATTACAACAAAGTTTACATACAAGGCCTTGTGAAACAAGGTAGGTACTTAAGTACCTATGTATTGGTAAACAAAAACATTTTATGTACTAGCAGGTAAGAATAAAGTCAATCAAACATAGATCAGGACATTCAATTAAAAATTTATAATGAAAAGGGATTCTTACTTGATGTACTCCTTAATTTTGGATCCATTTTCACAACAGAATAAGATTGTTTCACCGACCCCTCCTTGGGCAAGTGATTCTAGAACATAATCCACAAGTGGAACTCCAGCCATGGGGAAAAGACCCTGCAGGAAAAATGAGAAATTTATAAAATATAAACATTATCAAATAATAGTTTTGTAAATTGTACTCTGAAACTCACCAAAGTCTTGGTTATTGGATTAAAGTTATTATTGAAATTATCCATTATCACCACAGCTTGAACTACATTTTCATTGTCAATCTCCATGGCTAAGTATTTATAATAATTTAAAGCCTTTTTGATAGAAAAGCTTAGCTGAAAAGGTTATTTCACAAGATTTCGTTTGCAAAAAGCGACAAGAAAAGCCAAGTTTACCAAATCATATGTCACATTTATGTCAAACTCATACACAGAACAGAACGCAATACTCTCTGGTGATCAGCTGATTAAAGTTATTCTTTTGAGGATGATTACGATTATGCGACCAATCCAACATTTATGTGGCCGAGTTAATAATAAATTACATAACACCTAACACGCACAATCACACCTTCCACCCGTAAAGATTATGAGGGTAGCATAGATTATAACTTGGCATAGAACAGCAGCATGCAGCAACGCAAACCTGATTATGTTACCGTGGCGATATCGATCACTTTTAATGTAAACAGATGAAAAGTTCTTATCAAGTTCTAATACAAAGGAAACTAAAATAATGAACTATGACTTATCAAGGATTGATTATACAATTTGTGGTATCACCTACCCCGATACTCTAAAAATACTTCCTTCGCCTAGTACCACAGGACTTCAAAAGGTTTGTTATTTAACCATTCCTCACTAATCTACGTACACAACGGTACTACTTAATAAAGTGTTTGTAAACTAACCTTACACTCGTTAAATAGGTAGGTACCTAAACTAACTAACCAACCATGGATGGCACTTACCGAACTTATCGTAACTTTTTCGTTAGTTATAATCTTAGGTGCTTACCTAGTCATTACTTACCATAACAATTCATTTCAGTTTGCAATCGGCGATAAGGCGGGAGTTCTTCAATGCCTCAGCATCAAAGATGAAGAGCCGGTGGTTCAGTTCAAGTCTTTGCCGGGAAAACCGATCACTTCTGTCCAACTTGCGAGCACTTCCGGTAAGCATAGAGAATCACATCCGGTAGGTCCTCTCTTTACCGATCACATCCGTCCAACTTGCGAGCACTTCCGGTAAGCATAGATCATCACATCCGGTAGGTAGTAAGAACAAAGGTGAGGTGAAATCTATTTATGCATTTCTCACGTTTATGGAAAAATCACTGTTTCGATATTGTATCTAATTTTCACAGGGTCACCATCGGACAAAATATTCGCAGCTTCAGGGAACGAAGTCAAAGGATACACCAAGAAAGGAAAAGTGTTTCTTACCATCGAAACTACCCTGTCAGAAACCATCACGTCCATGTATGTTCATGCTTAATATAGTTACCAAGGTATCTGTGCTAAGTTCTGATGTTAAAAACCTCCGAAGATCGTATAAAAATGTTACGGCTGTCGACTGTCTGCCTAAACCTTTAGAGTCCTCCTACTTTTTGAAGCTGTAGGTCAAACTTATAACCCCCCTATTTTTATATAAGGTGGTAATGGAAGCAAAGTACCGGTGCTTGCTCATTATATCTCAAAATATAGTCTCTACATTTGCAGGTTCATCTACGGAGGGGATTTGATTCTTGGAAGTGGTCGCGTGGTCACTCACTATCGAGATCTGAAGGAGTTTCACTCTTATAACTGTGACGATAGAGTTCTTGATGTGGCCGCCTTTGGATCACCTAATGTAAGTGAGCTATCATGAAACAAAATTGTCTACATATAAGGCTGGCTGTTTACTAGAGCGGCATGCAAAAACCTACCAATATATTTGCGTAAAATGTTTTTTTTGCCTCCCATAAACAGCCATTGCGACCCCGCTCTGCTTCAGTAGACAGGCACCTTATGTAATAAGTCCGTGATACCCATTTCCTCGCAGCATACCTGAGTCAGAAGAGTCACACATTTCTTACACTATTTTCCCTATCACCACCTCACTACCTCTTCTCAACTTCCTTCACAGAGTACCAGGCTAAGACTGCTAGTACTGGTGGCCAACAAAGGGGCAGTAGTCCTCGAGAATGGCCAGGTGGCAGCCCGCATGTCCGTCCCCTGCGGACCATCACGCCTGGCCGTGCCGCCCTGGCTGCACAACAGTGATGTTTGCGCTTACTATGGCGCTGCTGATGGATCTATTGGACTCATTGCTTATGTCGAGTGAGTAGATTTTGTTGTCTTCTTGTTCTTAACTATTCTACTAACTAAAAGTAACTAGGTGTATGAAGGTGTCGCGAAAGATCGCGAATCACATTTCGACTTCACTTAAATCGAGTAGAATTTTCAATAGTGTAGACGAGCCTAAAATTTATATCGGTAACTAGTGGGTAGAAGTGAATACGGGGCGACTCGACGGGTGTGGTGGAGCGCCACTTTTGTGTGAGCAGCCGCGGTGAGCAGACGGTCAGAGTGAGGGGGTGATCAGTACCGTGGGATCGTGAGGACCCGGCGCAGCGGAGCCGAGGCGACCAGGCACGTGGAGCCGAGGCGGGAGTGATGGCCCGGTTCAGACAATAGTTACAGCGAGTACAGCTAAGTGATCTTTCTACTTACTTTTTATCTCTCGTTTATGATTGATAAGTTATACACTTTATTCCTTGATGGACCAATTGTGTTTATAATGAGTAACGAAACTATGGAGATAATGTAACAAGTGGAAACCATTTTATACTTTATTTTCTTGGTGTTTGAATTGTGATTGCTATTGACATTGATTATGCTAATGTTGGTATGTCGTTAAGCATACGGATATACTGTGTGGTCAGGGAGGGCTATAAGGGGTGGTTGGAGGCCTTTCGTCGGTATCTACAGAACCGACATTTAATGTTTATAAATCATTAATAGTGACGAAACATGATATGAGAGAGTGATAGATGATGAAAGAATGATAAACGTATGCACGTGTGCATTGCGATGCAGGTACGCGTACTACGGCCTTTAGCGAAGACGCGAGGCATGAGCTAATGACAGTAATCGTATGCGAGTGTGCATTGCGGTGCAGGTACTCGTATTACGGCCCTTAGCGAAGACGCGGGGCATGAGTTGATGATAGTAAACGTGTGCGGGTGTGCATTGAGGTGCAGGTACTCGTATTACGGCCCTTAGCGAAGACGCGGGGCATGAGTTGATGATAGTAAACGTGTGCGGGTGTGCATTGAGGTGCAGGTACTCGTATTACGTCCCTTAGCGAAGACGCGGGGCATGAGTTGATGATAGTAAACGTGTGCGGGTGTGCATTGAGGTGCAGGTACTCGTATCACGTCCCTTAGCGAAGACGCGGGGCATGAGTTGATGATAGTAAACGTATACGCGTGTGCATCGTAGTGCAGGTACGTGTATTACGGCCTTCAGCCAAGAGGCGGGGCAAGTGAGGATGCTATTGACATATATTATGCAGTCTGAAGCTTTAGTGCAATGCAATGGCAATGAGAGTGGATGTATTATTATTTATTTATTATTTCGTTTATTTTCCAAAAACATTTTATAATAGGTACATAAAAGTTTACAACAAAAACCTGCCGCTTAAACCACGCAGGGTTTATGTGTGGCAAGTGCAGTCAGAAGTTGTGCATTAAACACTAATAATGGTTGACTATATAAAATTAATGTTGATAAATGTTAGGTACTAATAGCTAATTAGGTATTACAATTACAATTTGAGAGAAAGTACTGTTTCATTATAGTTTTACATTTATTCCTGTTTATTAGTAGACTTTCAAGTGTATCAGTAGGTAGTTCATTTAATATCATTGGTAGTAGGTATTCCCATGTTCTAGAACCGTATACATTCATATACCTTGGTAATTTGTATGTAGACAAGTATGACAAATAACGCAACTGCTTTGGTCGCTCCCGTCTCACCAGTGAATCCATCTTATCACATCCTTCACAGATAATAGACATCTTAAACAAATTAAATACATTTAAAATTTTACAGTAATTAAATAAGTCGCTTTCGATTTTTATGTGATTCTTTCTGGCTGATTTGGGAACTATATGTTTCAATATTCTAATTTGAAGTCTATATATGTTGTCTAAATAGGTTTTATAGGTTCGACCATAACTGCTTATGCCGTAACTTATAATGGATTCTGCTAATGATAAGTACATTAATCTAAGTACGTTAAACGGAATCTTATATTTAAGTATACATATTTTAGATAAAAAGGCTCTAAGCTTGTTGCATACATGATCAATATGTGGTCTCCAGTTGAGGTGTTCGTCGATTATCAACCCTAAGTACATGTGTTGTCTAGTCAGTTCTAAGGAATCACAGATGCAATTTATATGGTTTACATGAAAACATTGGTGAGTGTGAGACTTTATAAGGGGGGTGTATGGTGATTTTAAGTACGGAGAATGTATGTGTAATAGTTTAGTTTTCTGTGAATTAATAACTAAGCCAACGTCGTGTGCCCATTTACATAGTATATTATAGTTATGTTGCATTTGTTCTTGCGCTTTTATTACATCTTTGTTAGCAACCAACAGGCATGTGTCGTCCGCGAATTGATACACTGAACCTTCAGAGAATATATTGCACATGTCGTTTACATACAAAATGTACTCCAAGGGACCAGTTATGGACCCCTGCGCGGCTCCCATCTCAGTAGGATATCTTGTGCTATATTCACCAGCTATTTTTACAGTTGTAAACCTATTTGTGTGATAATTTTTAAATAAATTTAATAGTGGACCCTGTATACCATTTTGTTGAAGCTTTAAAAATAATGTTTCGTAGTTAATTGTGTCAAAAGCTTTACTAAAGTCAATGAAGACAGCGAGTACATGCTCGCGATTGTTCATGCACTCGCTGACCTCATTAGTGAACTTTGATAACAGCTGTGTTGTACTCCGTTTTTTCTGAAAGCCATATTGGTTTTTATTGATTTGACTATTATGAATAAGAAATTTGTTTATTTCATTGCCAAGATATCTTTCGATTATCTTGTCAATACATGGCAATATAGTTATAGGTCTATAGTTATTTACGTCTGAACGAATGCCTTTTTTATATATGGGGCGAATTATACCTAACTTTTGTGAATCTGGAAATAGTGACGTTTTGATGCAAGTATTTATGAGGTGAGTGATGACTGGTGTTATATTTGATTTTATGGATTTTATATCTTTAACCCTAATACCATCAAAGCCTGGGCTTTTCTTGTCGTTCATATGTGTAATTATAGAATATATGACGTCATTACTGGCCATTTTAATTCTCATTGACAAGTCTGGGCTGTTGTTATACGTTTTAGAATCCAGTAACGGTATGTCACAATATGTACAGATTTTTTTAACGTTATTACGAAATTCACAAGCAAAGTCTTCAACCAAAATTGGGATATTATTTTTAAAAGTTTTAATTAATAAGTCATCTATAGAATCAGTAATTTTACCACTAAGTTTGTTGATAATTTGCCACATTTTTTTGCAGTTATTAAAGTTTTTACATATTTCTTTTTTATAATAATTATTTTTTACATTATTAATATGTTTGTTAGTTTTATTTCTATATAAATTATACAAAATTCTATTGCTAAGATTAGTTTCATCTTTTTTCCATATTGATAAGAGTTCATCCCTTTTCTTACACATATAGGTGATTCTGTCACTTAGCCAGGGAGCTTCATATCTTTTACCTAATTTTATTTTTACAGAGATTTTACTGTTTTCATAAACTTCATCAAATTTTTTTATAATATAGTTCACAATATCATTTGGGTTTTCATACATTAGAGGAATATTCCAATCTACTTTTGTTAATTCGGTTTCAATTTTAGAGCTGTCTAGCCTGTTTATAAATTTATAATTGTTACATGGGGTCTTGGGCATATTATCTACGATTGTGAAACCTGTTATATAATGGTCGGCTAGGGCATTATTGATTACACAGGTGCGGACAGTATTGTTATTGACATTTCTAACAAAAATATGATCGATACATGACTTTGTAATTATGTTTTGTTTCTTCTCCACCCGTGTATACTGAGTTATACCACACTCTAGACCCTCCCCATACAAGCAATCTAAATATTGTGTTACAAATGTATTTGACTTTTTTAGGTCTATGTTTATATCACCTAACATTACATAGTTTAGATTTTTAGGACACGTTGATATCAAATGACCTAATTCCTTAATAAAGATAGCCTTACTTAAGTCTGGAGGTCTATATACCGCACACAAGTTAATTTTGTAGTTACACTTGGTTGACACTTCACCAGTTATGCACTCAAAACTACGTGAACACGATTTACGTTTTGTAAAGGTTACACTTTTATGGATATACACAATAACACCTCCTCCTTGTCTCGCTCGGCGAAGATTGGCGTGCATCTCGTAGCCCGGCAGCTCAAATAAAGGTTTGCATACCTCGGTGATATTCGCCTCTGTGATCACGATGATATGTATCGTACTTTTACTACTTGATACAATTAGCTCCAGTTGCGCAAAGTTTTTTATAAGGGATCGTATGTTCACGCTCAGTGTATTAAGTAAGTTTGAATTGTCTGATTTTGGTATAAAATCATTCCAACAGTTATAATTAAATTCCTTTATGGATGTGGGTATGTCATCCATTTTTAGTTATGAAATGTTGGCATCTCATTGTACATTTAGATACCTAGTTAAGAAATAGATAGCAATCACTTAGAGAAAACCTCTTTCATTCTCTCCATGTCGCTCTCTGATCTGATGACGTGTGCTTTATCATTCTCGGTTTTTTTTGCCAAGACTACTCCATTCTTTAGCCAAACAAACTTACAAAGGCCTGTCTCTTTTAGGTCCTTCTTAGACTTCCACAGTAAGAAAGCTGTAGTAGGTGTAAGTGACTCACGTATGTAGATGCGGGTACTGTCCTCGCGTCCCAGGTCCCTGCCGGTGATGGATGTGTTCCTGGAGCTCGATAGCCACTGGTCGCGGCATCCTTCGCGCAGAGACACCACTATCGGCGATGGGGGTCCTTGTACGGCCACGTTAGGTCGCATCTTCTTCTTTCTGTATGCTTTTGATGCGTCAGCAGAGCTCAGTTGGAGCTTAGCGCATATCTTGGAGGTTATATCTTGTAGGTTTTCGTTTTCTGATTCACTTACGCCGCAAATTTCAATAAGATTTGACATCTGACGTTGTTCCATTGCGTTTATCTTCTGTTCTAGCACGTCGTTCTTCAGTTTAAGATTTAGATAGGTGTTTTTCATGTCTTTACACTGGTTCTCAACGGTTTTAAGGTTCGATTCGTATCTGGATATTTTTTCTTCGTATTCGTCGATCTTATCGGAATAATATTGTAGGGTAACCTGCAATTCCGTTCTAACGATTTCTCGAACTTCTCGTCGTATGTCGCTAAGCATTTTCTGTGTGAATTTGTCTTGCGCAGCCGTTGGTATTGACTCACTATCGGTGTTGTCCTCCTCCTCTGCTTCGGGTAGAATGCATGAAAGCCGTTTTGGTTTCACATTCCCCGTGCAAATTCGACATTTCCAATCAATGGAGTCCGTCGCAACCAATGCACTTAGCTGATCTGCGGAAATATTTGCACATTCACAATGTATCCACTTGTTGCACTTACTACATTGTATGCCCGGGCTTTTCTTAGTAACCGCTTTTGTACATTTAAAACATTTAACCATTTTGTTTTTGTTTGTAATTGTTAGCTATCAGCGCGCGTTCGACAGATCGTAACGTTATCTCACTTCCGCGTCAAGCGACTGTGATTGGCGATGATGTATGTGATTGGCGTGTAATGTTTTAATATAGGCTGTGTTACCACAGTGCACCGATTTGATTCACCCGGTGAGAGTTGGCATATTCGTATTTATTTTAATTTCATTTCTTATAGTATGAACACAACGTTACCATATGAGACGGTCCGGCAGGGTACGATTTCCTGTGCCTATTCTACAAGAATCACAACCTCATATTACATCTCTTAAATATTACCTATGATTGAATAGTATCATGACAATTCGTGATCGCCATAATTATGGCGGTTCGCGACATGTTGGAGATGCTGGGATCTGAGTCCAGTTTTACAGCTTTGTTTGACTTGGGTGTATAATTTATTTTTCCCTGCAAAAGGGTTTTGCAAAATACAAGAAAAGGTATTATGAAATATCATGATAAACGTTCACCAGTGAATACTTTAGTTGTTTGAGAGAAATTGGGGACTATTCTTGAGACTCGTAAAAGGTTTTAATGAAAATATATACATAAAGATTAAGATACAAGTAAATTAGTTTGGTGTAGCTGTTATATTAGTAGTCAATAGTATTTTAAGCATTACTTATTGAGTATTTGATGAAAATATAAATATAAATTGAAGTAAGCCTATAAAATGTGAGTTTAAAGGTTACATGCTTTAGTTAAAGTTAAAAACGATATACGAACGATTTTCGCTGTTATGATTGGAATGTTGGAGTATGCCAGTTTGCAGTTAGCGATTGATCAAAATTAGACCAGCAAATGGGCGAAGTCAGATTTGAAGTTATTATTTCTCATGCGGATATAATGTGAAAGTACAGTCAGGTCACCGAAATGTGACTTTTAGATAATTTTTTTGATAAATTTTATTTAGGTATTGTAGACTGCAATCTGTTCACACAGTATATATTTTTCCTGAGTAATACAGAATAGATATATTTAGTGAATTTTTTAGTAATCTATCTTAGCGTGTGTGAGTAATTTACTCTTGGCACTTATTATGGTTCAGATTCAGATATTTAGTGATTGAATTAGACGCCATCGGGACAATCAAGTGGTTGCTTACAAGTTATTGGACTGCATAGATGTTACATAGTTAATGCTATTCTTGATAAATGAAGCACAAATTCTACAATTTTATAATGAAATGAAACTTGTAAAGGAGCAAGTCACAGTAAGCTAACTGTACGAGGCGAGTAGACAAGAGACGCCCGCGCTGGCGCCACCGGCCGTTTCTTTGTTATGTTACATTGTTGCGGTGTAAATAATTTGCAAAGAAATTTGTTTTTTATTGCCTATTGAATATGGTTAAGTTTAATGAAGGATTTCCCAGAAAATATTTTTGATTTGATGATAAGTAGTACAGACTCAGGTGATGCTCTTGCTTGTACCTACACGACCTACCCATTGAAATTTAGAATAACCAGTTGAAAAGCTATGAGCTAAAGAATATACCTATACCACATGTTCAAAAGGAACAGTTTGCCTATTACCAAACATTTTATAGTTCTCATCGGATTGATAATTCGAAAATATTAGAATTAGATATCGTGAAAGTTGGTAGAACTTGTACTGAGTATATCAGTAGTCTGAGGTCGAATATAGTACCGAATATGAATAGTGAAGTTGTCAGCTAACGAAGATTATACCCATGTATATTCTCTGAAGTTATACTTTATAATATTAAGCTTCAAGTTATTTAGAAGTTAAATATATGTCTTACTTTAGTTCAATGTGAACTTTAAAATGTTTAGATTTCAGTAAGCGTTAAACTTTAGTTACAAGTGAATGGCCTTAACCAAGGAGCGACTCAGAAAAGGATCAGAAATTAAAGTACTTAGTTTATAAATCAAAGAACGTTTTTGGTTATTAATTCCCAAGCAGGGTGGCCAATATCGGAGAATGAATCTCCTCTTAAAAAATAATATGATTCACATTGTGCCCAATACTGTTAAGAATGTTTGAATTGTCATTGTATTGAAACTCGTACTCTTACTGAGTATACTTACTTATACTTACAATGTCAAATTTCAGATAAATTCTTGCGATTTTCTTCTCAAGCAGACCAGACGTAACATAAGTCTGTATAGTTGCTTAAGTACTGTACCTTCAACCTAAAGTTTCTGAAGGTAAAGGAAAACAAACTGTAAAATTGATATACTCAGTTGAAATTAGATATATGTATGTATACTGGGTTAACTAAGACTATTCTTTTTCTTTGCATATAAGTATCAAGTTGGGACGCACAATGAAAGAAGGTTTATAGTAATCATAGAATTTAAAGGATCACGAGTGATCTCATAAGTTTTAGTCAATGAGTCCGAGAGGAAAATAAGTAGTTTCAGTTTCATCAAGGTTGAAACAGTTGTACTTATGTGGGATGAAGTTGATTAGTGTCGTTATAGCTGTTAGAATTATAACATAAGTATAACACAAAACTTGCATGGTTGCATGTTATGACCTATCAGTAACAGTAAGTTGACTATTCAGAGAGACCAAGTTAAGTCAGTCAATCAGAACGTTGCATTGTGGTATGTGGTATTCACCATATTTTTAAAATGAGTTATTTAGCTAATATTCAAATCTGCCTTAAAATTGGCCAATTTTATGAAAGTTCTACTATGATTAATGTTATAACATTCTAGTAATAGCACGTAAAATAGCCCAGTTGCAGCAAAAGCATTGCTATTAAGAAATAAGAATTCAGATCTAGTTAAGAAGTCAATCTAGACTACTCATTGACAATGTGGAATACCTACAAAGTAACTATCATAATCTTAGTGATACATATCATGTTGGTACAGTAGATCGATTATTAATTTAGAGTTTTACTTTACGAAACGTGATCTTAAATCCATGGTTATAACAGTACTGATATAGAGGAACGTTAGATATAAGACATAGACCACCACAGACTTAAATCAGTCATCAAAGATGAAATTCAGATCCATGTTATTTTGAATCCAAAATGGTTGTCAGAACAAGTTTGCCATAGGTAAATAGCATAGAACAGCGCGGACTCGGGTGAAGTCGGGTGTACCCTCGGGAAGCGTCATAGCGATCATTCTTGATACAAAAAAGTCTGCCAATTTTTGCGGGAGGAAATTTTACCGTTTACCATAATTATGTCTCATGGGACCTATCATTATGAGTTTTCATTCGCAGCAATAAGGGTTACGTGAAGTTGTAACGTTTCGCCCTACCTCCTGCCTACTTAACTCCTAGCTAATGGATTTACTAAGAAGATATTTGAAACTACAACAAAACTTACTTGAGTGAAATAAAAGTGAAACAAATACTGCTTTGAATTGGCCATGAAACATCCAGGGAAACCCTACGTTGTGTTGTAACCCAATAAACGAAAGATAGTGAATTAAATAAAACTATGACCTAGAACTGATTACATACTTCCTACCTGCCTATAATTATTGACCTATATACTACAACTTTGATGTATAACTTTTATTTGTACGATAAATACATATTTACAGGTAAGTACATAAAGATAATAATATAGATAATAATGTTTTTTGGTGTTGGTTAATAAGGGAAGCCCCTCCATACGCTTTGTAGGCCTTGATCACTACACCCGATTGAATCAATATATAAGACTCTAAAATAGATAAATAATAGCAAATATTCAATCGGAGCCCTCGTGGAACACAACCATTGACTTGGACATTCCTCCGACCAACTTATTAATCACTTCCCTTGCTCCTAACCTTATATATTTACATGTTTTATATTTATTTCATGTAAATAAATCAACATGAATACATGTTGTCAAAGCTAAAGGGGACAATTTTATTTATAATCATAAATTAACTGAAACTAGAATAGTTCAATAATTTACAGTATAGTAACTTTATTAAATCATGAATTTCATAATAGATAAGTAAGTATTTGAAAATATAATAATATGACTCTAATTTTAGTTATAGCCAAGTGGGAAGTGATTTAGGTATTATTTTAAAAGATTAAATATATAATATGAAATAGTGAATATTCTTTGATCTTATTGGAATATAGGATAATTGTTATGAAATAGTGAATATTATATAATCTTATTCAAATATATTATAAATAGTTGTAATAAATATATCCTAGCTAACTTTATTCCTACTATATCCGTGCTATCTTATTTACATTAGAATTTATTGATTTAACAAGGAAACAAACACTTCTATGGGTAAGAATTTACATAACTTTCTGAAAATATGCAAATTGGACAGGAATCTGATCTACCTTCCAGCCATTTGTATTTATTGAGCAATGTAGGACCAGAAATGATTTAGTTTAAGTATCTAGAACCCTTATTTGTGATATCTTGACACTTATTAGAGTAAATTTCTCCGTCAATCAATTCTTTCCCTGCGCTGTTACTTGTTTTTAAACTCAAAGTCAAATAATCTTCTCTGCCATATAGATACTACAATAAATCATCTTTGAAAAGCTTATCTGAGTATGTATCTACTTTATTCTTTGAATAATTACTATAGCATAGATTCTAAAAATCAATAATTTGAACAAAGAACCATAGAACAAATTTGAAGGTAGGTGTATATTTTTTATTTGATAAGAATTTATTATTTTTGAAGTGAGATCTATTGTCAGGTTTTAGTTATTTGATAATCATCATCATCATCACCAGCCCGCTTCTGCCTATTTGTATCTATCCAGAAGTCCCTATTCTAAACTAAAATAAGTTGAACCAAAGCTAGGGAATGTGTAATGTGTAGGTTTTTCTCTAGCTAGCTAAATACTGAATGAGCGAGGTAGAAGACCTTTAGTATACCTATCTAATCCCTATACCAGTGTGATGGAAATTGCAGCCGTGGGTTAGCGTCCTTCAAGAAATAAAGTGTATAACTTCTCAATCATATACGAGAGACAAAAAGTAAGTAGAAAGGTGACTTAGCTTCGCACACGGTGTTCCGCCTCGGCTCCACGCGCCTGGTCCTCAAGCTCCCACGGCACCGATCACTCCCTCCATCTGACCGTCTGCTCACCACGGCTGCTCACAC
Organism: Plutella xylostella; assembly: GCF_932276165.1. NCBI lineage: Eukaryota > Metazoa > Arthropoda > Insecta > Lepidoptera > Plutellidae > Plutella > Plutella xylostella. The sequence goes on along the minus strand of NC_063993.1, from coordinate 9,904,439 downwards.
AAAAGTGAAAAAGTGCCCACGCGCTGCTCGCTTACGTGGATATTATCCTCTACCCTCAACTCGCCGATATCAATATTAAGGCTCACCTACACTCAGAATAATTATCTTGATTATTCTGTGAATCGAAATCGGTACAACAAAGCTTGGCACGAAGTTAGCCTACTTTTCAAAAAGTCCCACGGGAAAACCCTTCCAAAGCGCAACAAATCCCACGGAACATCCAGTCGTAGTTTAAATTCATTATTTGCGATATCGTTAATGTTTCGGCATCGATGGAACATTACATTCAACCCCTTATATTTTTGTAGTATCGCAAGTATATTATAATTGAGATATGGAAAAAATATACACAATAATATACACCACCCTTTATTTTCGCAAATATCAAATTCATTGAATTTAAACGATGAAAAATTTGTAAAAGGAAATTCCGATCATCACCTCAATATGTCTGTGTGTATGAGTGTAAAATGACTCAGATGATTAGCCAACAAGATCCCCAGAAATTATCAAAAATCATCGACCATCCCTATTATTATTTATTATTTACATAACTATTGATCGAATACTTAGTAGATTATTCATGCTCCAATAAACCGGGAACAAGGGGATACCCTGTCGATCAGAAGGATCCAATGCTAAATGAGAAACCACAGAACCTTAAATTTATTTTTAAGAATTTTGTAGCATCTTTAACACGCCCTCTTAGAGCACGAACTCTCCCACGCCCTATGTTTTCGACGATGCATCATCAATAGAAATTAATAAAGTTCAAGTCTCATTCTAACAATCCCCAGGAACAATGTCCACCAATCTCCGAGCTTGATGTAGAGTGTAGAATTATTACTAATCATTTTACCAAAACTAGAAAGAGAATTATTATTGTGAACCATTATTGCATTCATGTTTACAACTGATTCACAACTTTTCAGTCCCCCTCCAATTCAGCAAAATGACAAAATTTGTGTTGAAAATATATATTTTTTTTCTTTAAGTAAGTAAGTACATGTTGAGTATAGAATATTATGAAGATACTGTACATACAACAGTATAATTTGACTATGCTGTCCTAACCTAACACCAAAATCTTCATAAATATTCTCTTTTGTATAGTGTTGTGTGATTAAGGTGAAATCGGAATCTTTCCTTCAGTGCAGAAGAACAGCCATGATATTTTACTAAAGCCACTTTCACTTTACTATATGATTATAGGTATAATTTTTTTTCAATACATAGGTAGGTTCTTAGATATTCAATTCACCACAACTCTCATCCTCTTTCTCTGATTCACGCCACTCTAATAAACATCAAGGCCTTCTTCCTCCCCACTGATTAATCAATAAAATATCATGTATCTAATTATTAATTTTCTTTTCTATCACTTACCTACCTAAATTGAAAAGAAAATACATCTAGTTTATTTACACTTCGATCAGAATGTGTTTTTGGTGTAAAGTGTATTTGTTTTCCGTCATGATCAACTTTTGTTATGTAGATATTTTTCTAAGCAAATTGTTTCAAAGTAATTGTTTTTTTTTTTTTTTGTGTAAAGTGTAGTGTGTCGTGTGGAGTCTGTAAAAGGTACTTTGTAAAAACATCTATAGCCTGTATAGACGTCTCATGTGTTAATGCGTGCATAGCTAACTTCAATAATAAATCGACTAAAGCGTTTGTACCACGTTTGTGCCCGAGTAGAACCGCCTTTCTTCGCCAATTTACTACAAAAGCAAGACTAAGAGTGTATGGTGTGTAAATTACTTGAACCAATTTGCACACTACTAACTGACGGTCCGATATTATACCCATATTGCAGGCTCTGCCTAATATAGGGTCGGATGGCCGTGTGTGAGATGTCTTCACATATTATTAAGTTAGTAGTTTTAAAATGAAGTTAACTATTTTTTTTATAAAAATCTTTTTTTTTTCCTTTTAAGATTTTACTCAGTATTATTATTTTTAAATTTTTATTAAAATACTTATTACATAAGTAGCAATAATTCTTGTATCTACATTAGTTGATCATTTGGAAAATATTTGTGAAATAAAGGTAACTTTTGGAATAATTTCTTTTTTAGCTAAATAAGTACCTTTATAATAGGTAACTACTCAATCAAGTTTTACAGAAACAATATACCAAAGTTTCCCTTATAAATGTGTGTGTGTGTGTCTGAACGAAGTATCAATAAACCCTTCATTTCCCAGTTGTATTTGTCATGATTATAAATCGCACTCAATATTAAATAAGTAAAACTTCATTCTTCAACATCCTTTAATCAACTATGTAAGACCTGGCCAGGTACCTTTAACATTCTTATCATTCAGACTTTAAAATGACGTTTAAAGTAGTTTTCTTCCTTCCACATTCTTTGCCCTTTCAATTTTTCGAAACATTATAATCACGACATAATCCCCGGGAAATGGCTATGTAAATACCCTACCCTTTTGTTTTCTCTGTAAAAGAAAATTATATCAGATCAATTTTACCAAAATTTAAAGTTCCTACTCTCATGTAACAGACAAATCCACCCCAATATTCCATCGATACCAAAACATTAAAATACCGCCATCTAGTTTTGTAAAATAAAATAAAATAAAACCATTTTCTACCCTCAGTAACTACCTAAGTCGAAAATAATGTTACTAGGTAACTAAAAATATTTCTGAGAAATTACAACTCTCCCTCACAACCCCTATTTAAAAAAACACGGTCTCATCCTTTATTCTTTCCTATTTTAGGCTGTTTGTGTAAATGTGCCTTACCTGTCTAACTGTCAAATTTATTAAAAAACTAAACTGTCAATGTCAACCTGACATAACCTTACTGGTTTTTTTTTTCGGCACTAAACAAAACAAAAGCATGCGTCGTTGTGTTCAACAACATCGATTGCACGAAGAAATCTAAAGTTTACCCGATTAAACTTACGAAACTCTAAAATAATGAGTGAATCTTACAGGTAAGTGTAATTATTCTTTCAAATACCCTGTATGCATGCTACTAAACTAAGTCCTCATGCCCAAATTATCGTGATTCAAAATAAACAACCTCTGAATTGTTAGTTATTTATACATACAATAGCTCTGTTTTACGGATCTTGTGTTTATAATAGACCTATTGTTATAAAAATCTAACTCAATTAAATATCTCCCATACAGTTTTTAATTGATACTGACAAGACTAACCAACATATTTTAACTTATTGTCAACCCCTCACCTTTTAAATAAGTACCTATCCTAATCATTTGGTCTCCAACTCCTATATTTACATAATTTTATTTGAATTATACCTATATCATTATTTGTTTTATTTCAGGACCAAACATAACAATGCAAACCCAACTACACTCTTTGTTGAACTAAAACCCATGATAAACCACTGATCAAACCATCCACTGTGACAAAACATTCACAATCTCTCACTACTTATATACCAAAGTTACTATTCTACAATAAGTAAGTACCTATTTCTTTTCTACATATGTTGTAATCCAATTTTAATTATACTACCCTGTACTTAGATTTTGTTAGATTGCTATGAAAATCATACCCCTGTAGATCCAATATTGATTACCATTCATAAAACCATTCCCTAAATGTATTATCCTATTAGTCTACTTAAGTTATATTGAACTAAATAGTCATTTCCTGAATTTTTATAATTATGTAAATCATCTCAATACTTAGCTTTTCTAATTAAATTCTATTCTTCTTTTCAGGATATGACATACTTTTTGAATGCTGATGATGATGGATGATGTTCTTTGTTTGACAACCAAACTCTGAGATTATATACTATGAAGTAAACATCCTGACTCAGATGAAGAAGTGAATTGCAACCGCGCTCAAAATAGGAACAACTAAACTACCCACATAGTTCTTAACTTACAAACAATATATTGATACTAAATGAGGTCCTAGCCTACTTCACCTGGTCTAACACTTAATCAACAACAGTAACTTGCTACACATTAATTGTTTTCTAAATTTATTGTTATGTCGGACCGCTACCTTTTCATCGCAAATTTTTTTTCAAATGAGATTATTGTTAAATTTTCTTTTCTTTATTGACTGTAACTCATACTTGTATTTGTTTAGGGAAATGTCTGATCTGCTACTAATTGGCTCTCTGGAATCTGATAATTAGACATTTGGGCCTTTTCGGTTACTCTAAGTTAGTTGATCAATGTTGTATAATATAACTACTTTTTCAAACATTCAAGTATAATAATTTAAGAGCCTAGTTTTTAAGTACCTAGTCGATGACAAGCAAAGATCCGATCCAGAAGCACAATCAACCACATCAACAAACCAAAGAACCCGCACAACAAAACTCATACAACCAATACCAAACTGAACCAACCCAGCCAAAAGGATAATTAATAATTATAGACTAGTTGCTATAAGTACCGATTCCCCCGCAACCAGGCCAGTCCAGCCCGGAACCAACCATACAAGCTCCGCCACGCAAACTCCTCGATCCACCGATGCAGCCGACCGCACCTCCAGACCGAAATCCCCACCCCTCATCTACCTAGGCCAGAATTTCTTTATCTATTCTAATCATTTCAGGTTGTTCATAAGGACTAAAATGCGCCGTCTTTTCGCTACATTTGTTTCTTTTTATAAATTTTTATTTTAATAAATTTACTGCTTTTACCTAAAATAAGACCATATCATTATTTTACCTACAACCCCTATTCACTTATAATTCCCTAATCAGCTACATAATCAGAGGAACCGTTCATAGTGATTCAGACCAACACTAATATGCCCTACCTACAGATAAATCAGTCTCTATACAACTATGTTTTATGTTATTCTCTTTAATACCTTTACCTACCAATTAAATTTTATAAATAATGTCCTGAACTAGAATCCATTATATATCCAACCCCTGATAATGATGACGATTATTTCCTCTTACTCAACGAGGAGCATAGCCACATACATATACAATTCCTGATGATGATGATTATTATTTCCTTTAACTCCACGAAGAGCATAGCTTAGCCTTATACAACCCCTAATCTTTTGTAATTCATTAATGAGCTACATAACATTACTACAACCCCTACTTATTAAGTAAATTTTAATAAATGGATTAAGTTTTTCCAAATCCTCATCCTAACTTTATCAACTACCTACCTATCTTCACAAATGCTTCCTTATTACGTTCCGTTCCAATACAAAACCTAGTCTCTTGCGCTTCCTATTAAATTTCTTTCGTTTATAAGTTCGATCACTCCACGGCAACAAATTGTGATTATATCAAGGATATAATCACTTTCCTACCCCTAGTATGTAACAAATCATTACGAACAAAACGCAAGCGACTTATTATAACGTAAACATATTGAGAGTACTAGTAAGGTGATAAATTATAACTTGCAGTGATTTTATCATGAACGTAATTTAATGCTGCACTGCATAATATTATACTAGTCTGTGACGCAATAAAAGTTACTCTGTTAAAAAAATAACCTTTTGTCTTTTATTGTTTGTGGTGCAATGCTGTATAAAGTTTTTCCAACAAAAAAAAACAAACTTTTGGAACTTTCTTCTAGCCATAACATAACATTAATTAAAAGAAATGCCTTTATGTGAAAACCGCCATATGAGTAAATATTTACTTACTAATCGCAAAGGCAAACAACAAAACTTAATGTTTTTTCGAGACAAACGTAAGTTACCTATATACTATGCAAAAGAGTGTTCAATATTGTGGTTTATTTGTAAATAAGTACTATCTTAATCAAATTGACTTGTAAAATTTCAGATAAAAGAACAGAAAACTAGCTGCCTGACATCTAACATGAAGAGATGAAGCAAAATCTAATATCCTGGTCTTTTGGTACCAAATTGTAACGTTTCGCCCTACCTCCTGCCTACTTAACTCCTAGCTAATGGATTTACTAAGAAGATATTTGAAACTACAACAAAACTTACTTGAGTGAAATAAAAGTGAAACAAATACTGCTTTGAATTGGCCATGAAACATCCAGGGAAACCCTACGTTGTGTTGTAACCCAATAAACGAAAGATAGTGAATTAAATAAAACTATGACCTAGAACTGATTACATACTTCCTACCTGCCTATAATTATTGACCTATATACTACAACTTTGATGTATAACTTTTATTTGTACGATAAATACATATTTACAGGTAAGTACATAAAGATAATAATATAGATAATAATGTTTTTTGGTGTTGGTTAATAAGGGAAGCCCCTCCATACGCTTTGTAGGCCTTGATCACTACACCCGATTGAATCAATATATAAGACTCTAAAATAGATAAATAATAGCAAATATTCAATCGGAGCCCTCGTGGAACACAACCATTGACTTGGACATTCCTCCGACCAACTTATTAATCACTTCCCTTGCTCCTAACCTTATATATTTACATGTTTTATATTTATTTCATGTAAATAAATCAACATGAATACATGTTGTCAAAGCTAAAGGGGACAATTTTATTTATAATCATAAATTAACTGAAACTAGAATAGTTCAATAATTTACAGTATAGTAACTTTATTAAATCATGAATTTCATAATAGATAAGTAAGTATTTGAAAATATAATAATATGACTCTAATTTTAGTTATAGCCAAGTGGGAAGTGATTTAGGTATTATTTTAAAAGATTAAATATATAATATGAAATAGTGAATATTCTTTGATCTTATTGGAATATAGGATAATTGTTATGAAATAGTGAATATTATATAATCTTATTCAAATATATTATAAATAGTTGTAATAAATATATCCTAGCTAACTTTATTCCTACTATATCCGTGCTATCTTATTTACATTAGAATTTATTGATTTAACAAGGAAACAAAGACTTCTATGGGTAAGAATTTACATAACTTTCTGAAAATATGCAAATTGGACAGGAATCTGATCTACCTTCCAGCCATTTGTATTTATTGAGCAATGTAGGACCAGAAATGATTTAGTTTAAGTATCTAGAACCCTTATTTGTGATATCTTGACACTTATTAGAGTAAATTTCTCCGTCAATCAATTCTTTCCCTGCGCTGTTACTTGTTTTTAAACTCAAAGTCAAATAATCTTCTCTGCCATATAGATACTACAATAAATCATCTTTGAAAAGCTTATCTGAGTATGTATCTACTTTATTCTTTGAATAATTACTATAGCATAGATTCTAAAAATCAATAATTTGAACAAAGAACCATAGAACAAATTTGAAGGTAGGTGTATATTTTTTATTTGATAAGAATTTATTATTTTTGAAGTGAGATCTATTGTCAGGTTTTAGTTATTTGATAATCATCATCATCATCACCAGCCCGCTTCTGCCTATTTGTATCTATCCAGAAGTCCCTATTCTAAACTAAAATAAGTTGAACCAAAGCTAGGGAATGTGTAATGTGTAGGTTTTTCTCTAGCTAGCTAAATACTGAATGAGCGAGGTAGAAGACCTTTAGTATACCTATCTAATCCCTATACCAGTGTGATGGAAATTGCAGCCGTGGGTTAGCGTCCTTCAAGAAATAAAGTGTATAACTTCTCAATCATATACGAGAGACAAAAAGTAAGTAGAAAGGTGACTTAGCTTCGCACACGGTGTTCCGCCTCGGCTCCACGCGCCTGGTCCTCAAGCTCCCACGGCACCGATCACTCCCTCCATCTGACCGTCTGCTCACCACGGCTGCTCACACAAAAGTGAAAAAGTGCCCACGCGCTGCTCGCTTACGTGGATATTATCCTCTACCCTCAACTCGCCGATATCAATATTAAGGCTCACCTACACTCAGAATAATTATCTTGATTATTCTGTGAATCGAAATCGGTACAACAAAGCTTGGCACGAAGTTAGCCTACTTTTCAAAAAGTCCCACGGGAAAACCCTTCCAAAGCGCAACAAATCCCACGGAACATCCAGTCGTAGTTTAAATTCATTATTTGCGATATCGTTAATGTTTCGGCATCGATGGAACATTACATTGTGACATTTAATAATGAACACAGTGTCTTCATTTTTCTTGCCAATGGATGTAACAATTATCGATAAGTGTTATCGATGAATTCGAGAACATGGGTTAGAAATACTAATTTCAAATTAATTAGGTATAGTTAAGTTTAATTAGGAATGATTAATAAACGAAGTCACCCGCTTTTCGCTGTACATTTATACTCACGTGATAGGTCGCGAGCCGTATCGACTTTTTTGAATGAGTACAATGCACTGAAGTTGTCGAGTAAGTGGGCAACCCGACGGTCAGATGCTTTCAAGCCGCCCCTTGGGGCGGCCTCTGACTAGGCTTAACGACTGCTGCCGAAGCAGCAACCGGGACCCACGGCTTAACGTCCCGTCCGAAGCACGGAAGCGTCCAGAAAAGATCGTTCAACACATGTAGGTACATGTGTTGCACATGATGTTGGCTGTGTTTTAGTGTGAATAAATGAAAAGAATATTTGAGGCCCAATTGGAATGTAACTGAAATATGATGTAATTATAAGATAAGATAAGAAGACCTTAGTGCAAGTATGCAGATTGGGGCATACAATACCGGATAAATTTTCAAGAGTTCCGGTATTACAACTCAATACCGGGATTCCGGTATTGGTGCCGGTATTAGACTTAATTGTAATAAATGGCATATATTGTGTTTAAAGGTCGTGTAGGACCAAATTAAACAAGAAAAGGCAATAAAATTTAGTTTTACTTACAACAATTGAGTATTAGAGTTTATATTTTAGAATATATATTTTTTAACATTGATTTTTGTTTACGCATGGACAACAGTAGATTTCCAACGTCCGAAAACTGCATTAAACGGTTGGAAACAAGTGGGCTTTCATGGTATGTAGGAACACAAGACTAACTATATCCTAATCGCTTTATTTATAGCCTAAAAGGGTCCGATCCCGGTATTGCGGTGTTGCATGCCCTAATGCAGATAGACAGATATGCAAATGGTAACCTGAGTGCATTTTATAGTGAATGGGTACTACTATACTTGTTCATTGAGTCAGAGTCAGAGTCAGAGTCACAGTCACAGTCAGAGTCAGTGGCAAAGTCAGTGCCCGTTGTAATTGGAAAGGTTGAGCTAATTTATAAGTAACTAGCTGTTCCCGCGAGCTTCGCTTCGCCTTAAAAAGTTTTCCCGTGGAAATTCCGGGATAAAAAGTAGCCTATGTTCTTTCCCAGGGTCTATACCATATGTATACCAAATTTCATTCAAATCCGTTCAGTAGTTTTGGCGTGAAAGAGTAACAGACAGACAGACAGACAGAAAGACAGACAGACACAGTTACTTTCGCATTTATAATATATATATAGCTGTTCCCGCGCGCTTCGCTTAGCCTATAAAAAGTTTTCCCGTGGGAATTCCGGGATAAAAAGTAGCCTATGTTCTTTCCCAGGGTCTAGACCGTATGTATACCAAATTTCATTCAAATCCGTTCAGTAGTTTTGGCGTGAAAGAGTAACAGACAGACAGACAGACAGACAGACAGACAGACAGACAGACACAGTTACTTTCGCATTTATAATATTAGTTAGGATGAACCTACCCATACATCTGAACTTTCATAGAACGTTGAACAGAACTATAGACAGAACATAGAATTGCATATCAGTATCAGTACCAGTAACAGCATCAGTATCGGTGTATCACTAACCGTGTCATCAAACTCTGTATAATAACCAAGTCCAGTGTCAGACCAAGAGAGAGTTAGCCTCAGTTTAGGAATACTAAAGTATCTTATTCATGATCAGGACTTCTCTTGACTTTTATGTGGGTTTACTATCACATAATATTCCCAGCAACTTAGGCCTATTACAAATACTTGTTGCAATGAATGTTTCCAAACTTATATCATAATCTGTTAATGATAAAGAGACAGATTATTTAATGGTTTTCTAATATGAAGGGATGAAAAGACAGAATAGCACTCCTAAAGTTCAGGCATACAATAAGAGTCTGATGACTACTAAGCTAATATTTTATGGCAGTAGACAGACATAAGTATACCTGCTTTCACTAGGTATTTCAGTAACAAAATGGATTTGTTGTTTTGCTAGCATTTATTATCATTAATAACTAGCACTGTTTTATACGAATAGTCGTATGGATAACAAACTTGCCATAGGGCAACGACGTAATAAGTCGAATACCAAATCACAATTTTTAACTTTGAACTGCTGTTAACTTCCTATATTTGCCCTTGAACCATGTATGTGTTGGTTCAACATTTTAACTGTCAAAGGCAATATGAAAGCATAACAATAATGATGGAGGTTACAGAATGTAAAATATTACAATACACAGAAATTTACTCTAATGCTTGTTATAATAAAAGCTAAGGCTTAGAGATGTTCAAATTAAAAGTTTTTCTGTGCCGGGGAGGGTCTTCGAACGTAGTTCAAGATAATAGCTTGTAGTAGCTAACACTCCACTTATACCAAAACATAAATACATATAGAATAATAAAATTGAGTTAGAGTATGGTTATAGAGGAAGAGATTAATATAGTTGTTGTAGATTGAACATTCATTTGGGATACTAATATTATATACTTAGAAGCAAACTAGCAAACAATAAATACAATATAATATAGATAAATGATAAGAATATGACATGATTATATTGTTTAGTGTGAAGCGTTAATTTAGCTATATGGGAGACGTATCGACACCGAATACATTATTGTGTGTTGAAATAGATCTATTCTATTCTGATCAGAGAGGGTGCGAAGTTTCTGTGCGTGGCTCTCTCGAGTGGAGCCTTTGTGCATTACCCCTTGGTTTCGGCTAGGACAGCCACAGCTCCCGAGTAAACTGTCACAATAGTTTGTTTGCTAATTCTTATTTGATTTAAGATTATCGTTGATTGAGTATTAAGATATAGTGTTCAAGTGTCTACATGCTGAAGTCAACAGGACCAATAGCTAAAAGCAGAAAATTACAGTACAGTCGTGTGTGTTATGTGACAGATATCAGTAATAAATGTAAATGCAAGAAGAGGTATAGGTAGTAAGAAAAGAAGAGGTGTAGTAAGAATAGAAGATAATAGAAAAATAGGATGAATTATTTGTAATAGAAGCCACATAGTAGAAGTATCAAATATAACTTGCAATAGAAAATTGCTTGAATTACTGAATAATGTTGTAACAGTATATGTTCGCGACAATCGATAGATAGAGTAGATAACTCGCGAAGGTTCTGGAACATTCTATCACTTTCCAGTAGTTTCGATAAAGTTCTAGAAGGATTAGTATGGATTCAATAGATCTACAATAGTCTGGAAGCTTCTAGAACAATGGTTAGGGAATGTTCCACAACGTCCGCGAACTTTCTAGATGCTAAGTTAGGTACTTATAGTTAGTAGATAAATATGGATTGTTCTACCTATTTAGTAATAATAATAATAAATAGTGTGACCTCGAGTATCTCTGGAACTTTCGGGAAGATCGCCCGCCGGCCTATATAAAGCGAGGTGTCCGGCGCACATTAAGTTCAGTTTATTAGTAACAGTCGAACAGTTCAGTTCTAATAGAAAGCTCGAATAGTGAACTTCTCCAGAGACACTCGAGGTGAATAGTGATAGTAATACTGGTGTTTTCTTTTAAGATTCGTACCATCCGGAATTCGTAATAGTTGTGAGTCGTGTCGAAGGGGCTCACATTTATGGTCCTTCGAGCCGGATAGTTATAGCCGAGCCGGCATTCGTGTTAGTTCGTGAAGTGACCTTACATATATGGTCCTTCGTGCATCCGGATTGGAAGAAAAGAAGATGCCTGTAACGAGGTCTCAGAAGTCGTACGCAGTAAAAAAGACTTCGGAAGAGTCATCTGCAGTCTCCATGGTGAAGTCTGCAGATGCAACGGAGTACGCATCGGCATCGGGTGCAACCACAGGAGGTACACCAGGTCCACAACCGCCGTCAGAGCCGACGACGGAGACGCTGTCCCCTCCATTGTTGCCACCCTGCCCTATAGTAGTCGCCGGTGTCACAACTGCCGTTGCCCCCACCACCGTTGTCACCACTGCATTAGAAGGAAGTGTCTACGAGTCTAGATCGTCGAAGAACGGAACTTCACATCCACCAAGTTCATCGCGCCACATTGATTCTCGTGCGCGGCGCAGAGAATTACAGGCCCGCTTGGAACTTCTTGAGCGACAAAAGGAGATGGCTAAAGCTAAAGCTCTGGTGGCCATAGCTGCAGCTAAAGCTAAAGCTGAGGAAGCTGAATTAGTAGCTAAATTGGCTGAAGACAGGGTCGCCGCACTAGAAGAAGAGATAAAACAAGCACGGGTTCGGAGAAGAACACTCGCACACGCACCGCAAGACGTCGCTACGTGCCAAGTCCCGCCTGAACCTGCAGGAAATGTCGTCGCCAGTGGAGTTACGCCTGCACCAGTAATAAAAGAATTCGTCGTCAGCCAAGTCTTACCTGAACCTGTGGTGGAATTCCTGCCCTGCCTTCTCCTGCCTGAACCTGCGGTAGAAGTCGCAGTTTGCCAGGTGCACTTACCACCTGAATTTGCGGAAGAAATCATCGCCAGTGAAAACCGGCGGGAGCCACAGCAGAGTCAACCGCTGCAGATTTATAAAGAGGCTCCTGTGGAAAGTGCGACAACAACGGAACAGGAAGAATTCAAAATCACGGAGTTTGAAGACGGTCCTGCTTGCAACTTCATCGTGTCAGCTACTGCTGAACCAGTCAGTGTCGAGAGTGAGGGTCCAACATCGCCGCCCCCAGCTGAAGTTGACGGAGCACTCACGCCATCCATAGACACGAACAAAGATCGTAGTCTAGAGAATCATAGGATGAGTGTGAGTGCCATAAAAATGGTTCATCTCCCTACAGAATTCGATAGTCCGACAGATAGTGGGATAGATCGGCATGCGCTGCCGTTTCTGGCGGACAAACTCAATGGTATACCGGCGGGAGAGACCGAACTGCTGCGGAAAGTAGTGTCCAACAGCAAGTGTGACTTGGCAGTTAGAAGACTGGATCTCATAGACAAGAGATTAACGGACAAGTATTGGGCACGATGGATGGAGAAGTATGTGCGAGATTCTCAGCAGCAAGGAGACGTCATGAATCCTGCGGGCGCCTACCATGGAGATGACCGAGGAGCTGCCCATCGACGAAGATGTCGCGACCTGGATAGTTCAGCTACAAGAGCTGCGGCGGGAGTAATGTTCGCGACAATCGATAGATAGAGTAGATAACTCGCGAAGGTTCTGGAACATTCTATCACTTTCCAGTAGTTTCGATAAAGTTCTAGAAGGATTAGTATGGATTCAATAGATCTACAATAGTCTGGAAGCTTCTAGAACAATGGTTAGGGAATGTTCCACAACGTCCGCGAACTTTCTAGATGCTAAGTTAGGTACTTATAGTTAGTAGATAAATATGGATTGTTCTACCTATTTAGTAATAATAATAATAAATAGTGTGACCTCGAGTATCTCTGGAACTTTCGGGAAGATCGCCCGCCGGCCTATATAAAGCGAGGTGTCCGGCGCACATTAAGTTCAGTTTATTAGTAACAGTCGAACAGTTCAGTTCTAATAGAAAGCTCGAATAGTGAACTTCTCCAGAGACACTCGAGGTGAATAGTGATAGTAATACTGGTGTTTTCTTTTAAGATTCGTACCATCCGGAATTCGTAATAGTTGTGAGTCGTATCGAAGGGGCTCACAGTATACTTATTAGTAAAAACAGTATAGTAATATCATAAATCATACTTATATACCTACTACTATAAACGGATTTACCGATACTACGTATAGTGTAAAATAGACATTATTTATTGACTTTATATTATTATTTCACTTTCTTATTGCCGGGAGTGTCGCGAAAGATCGCGAATCACATTTCGACTTCACTTAAATCGAGTAGAATTTTCAATAGTGTAGACGAGCCTAAAATTTATATCGGTAACTAGTGGGTAGAAGTGAATACGGGGCGACTCGACGGGTGTGGTGGAGCGCCACTTTTGTGTGAGCAGCCGCGGTGAGCAGACGGTCAGAGTGAGGGGGTGATCAGTACCGTGGGATCGTGAGGACCCGGCGCAGCGGAGCCGAGGCGACCAGGCACGTGGAGCCGAGGCGGGAGTGATGGCCCGGTTCAGACAATAGTTACAGCGAGTACAGCTAAGTGATCTTTCTACTTACTTTTTATCTCTCGTTTATGATTGATAAGTTATACACTTTATTCCTTGATGGACCAATTGTGTTTATAATGAGTAACGAAACTATGGAGATAATGTAACAAGTGGAAACCATTTTATACTTTATTTTCTTGGTGTTTGAATTGTGATTGCTATTGACATTGATTATGCTAATGTTGGTATGTCGTTAAGCATACGGATATACTGTGTGGTCAGGGAGGGCTATAAGGGGTGGTTGGAGGCCTTTCGTCGGTATCTACAGAACCGACATTTAATGTTTATAAATCATTAATAGTGACGAAACATGATATGAGAGAGTGATAGATGATGAAAGAATGATAAACGTATGCACGTGTGCATTGCGATGCAGGTACGCGTACTACGGCCTTTAGCGAAGACGCGAGGCATGAGCTAATGACAGTAATCGTATGCGAGTGTGCATTGCGGTGCAGGTACTCGTATTACGGCCCTTAGCGAAGACGCGGGGCATGAGTTGATGATAGTAAACGTGTGCGGGTGTGCATTGAGGTGCAGGTACTCGTATTACGGCCCTTAGCGAAGACGCGGGGCATGAGTTGATGATAGTAAACGTGTGCGGGTGTGCATTGAGGTGCAGGTACTCGTATTACGTCCCTTAGCGAAGACGCGGGGCATGAGTTGATGATAGTAAACGTGTGCGGGTGTGCATTGAGGTGCAGGTACTCGTATCACGTCCCTTAGCGAAGACGCGGGGCATGAGTTGATGATAGTAAACGTATACGCGTGTGCATCGTAGTGCAGGTACGTGTATTACGGCCTTCAGCCAAGAGGCGGGGCAAGTGAGGATGCTATTGACATATATTATGCAGTCTGAAGCTTTAGTGCAATGCAATGGCAATGAGAGTGGATGTATGTGATTGGCGTGTAATGTTTTAATATAGGCTGTGTTACCACAGTGCACCGATTTGATTCACCCGGTGAGAGTTGGCATATTCGTATTTATTTTAATTTCATTTCTTATAGTATGAACACAACGTTACCATATGAGACGGTCCGGCAGGGTACGATTTCCTGTGCCTATTCTACAAGAATCACAACCTCATATTACATCTCTTAAATATTACCTATGATTGAATAGTATCATGACAATTCGTGATCGCCATAATTATGGCGGTTCGCGACAGAAGGTACAAGTTTAGATAAGTAGGTGCTCGGTGGGTTTCTTTCAGCGAAAACAGTATCCTCTGTATTCTCATTATGTGCTCTACAAAATTGAGCCTCCATTCGTTTCATCTTTCGTGAATTAATACCTAATTACCTACTTGCTAAAGGTACCTATTTCTCTTTTGTTGTACCTACATAACTACTTATGATTAAATTTTGGTTTACAGATCCGTGTTAACCTGTAAAAGCTTGGTGGACAAAGGGAGTTTGGGTGCAGTAGTGTGTGTCGGATGGTTCACTATGAACAGCGCAATGCATTTGGTCGTCGGACGCCATGATGGCTCCATTCAACTTTATCTAATCGATATGGAAAATCTGTATGAGCTACCTCGACTCAAGTATACTTATGTAAGTAGCTTACCCTCTCTGAAGCTCACGAACCAACCACAAGATTATAAGGCGGCCGAACGTTTTGGCTCCATAGAATGCTATCAAAATCACAGTTAAGGTATACATACCTATGTACCTCTACATAAGGTTCAACTAATGGTCTACCCTTTCCTTCAGTTTTGTGGGGAGCCAATAACATCAGTGGCCGGTGGCTGTGTTGGCACGGAAGAGGGGGAACTGGTCGCCGCCACATTTTCAGGAAGGATCTTCGCGTTGAGGTCTAGTCGGTTAATAACTGGGGCGAACTCACTGTCTAATATTTCTCAAGATGCACTGGCGTCCAGGAGAAGTAAATTAGAGTGAGTATTTACCTGGTCTTGTTCTATGTACCTAGGCCCGTGTAAATTCTGAAAATGTTGCTCATAAACGCGACAGCCGTAAATGCTTTACGGGGAAAACAAGTCCAAAAATGGCCAGAAAATAGTTGAAGTAATTTAGTACATAGTAACTATTAATCTATATTTATGTGTTTCAGAATAGAAGTAGCTCGTCTGGAGAAGCAGGCTGCGAGTGAGCGGGACAAATATCAGAAGAGCACGAGATCTTCTTTGGCTGGTTTGTCTGCGCCACCTCTACTGGATTTACAATGTGAGGTAATGATTGAGCATAAATACAACTTATTTAGCCACTTGGAGTACCAAATACCGAGATGAGGACATGAAGGGGCCCTTAAATTCCATACGTTTCTGTTTCCAGCTGTCCGGAGCGAAGAACGATGGTTGGCAAGAAGCAAGGGTAACTTCTGCTGTCCCACTGGACATGCTGTTCCTCTATTGCCAGAGGAAACTCGACCTTCTGACTGACAGCGCTGCAGTACTCAGCATATGTCCATCACAGGTAGGTTACTATAGGTACCACAGCTTATAAAATATGTCACCATAATATAATGAATATAAGAGGCCATTATTGCATGCTGGGACTAATAACAAGTCTTGCTATTACAGGGTTCATCAGAAGACCTTCTAGCAACAGTGCGGTGTCAGGCCGGCACAAGACGTCTGTGGATCCGAATGCGTCTGGCTCAAGGGAGCAACTCCCAACCTCTGATAGGCCAGTCTACTAAACTGCTAGTGTATGCGCTGCCAGCCGGCGCTCCGCGGGTAGCTCGCTTGATCTCGCTGCAACTACCCGCGTTCCCTTATTACTCCCTTCACGATGATCCTGACACAGCTGACGATAGCGGCAGGTGATTATGAATACCTATACCTTGTAGGTAACTTATAAAATTGTTTTATAAGTTACTACAGGCAGGCATGAATAAAAAATAAAATAAAAAATAATACCTTGTAGGTACAAGTTCCTTTATACCTATGTAAAGGGTCAAAACAAAGGATATAATAGTAGGTGCCAAGTCCCTTTCTGCTTTTGCAAGCAATGAAATGATTGAACAAAGCAGATTTGGATGAGGAAGGCTAAGGGCATAGTGTTGCGGCGCTTCTTGGGAGAGGCCTATTTCAAACAGTGGATGATTACGGATCGATCGACGGACGATCATGATCTAAATTTGAGCAAAAACTGGATAGGGTACAGTAACCTTATGATATTTTTAGGTCATGGTGTGTACTACGCGTAACCGGAAGCTTCTCCGTAGCGGAAATGACGTCATGGCTGACGGAAGCGCTGCCCGGAGACTTGCCGCGCCCATCCACGAGCATGGCGTTTGCACGATCACATACTCTTATAAAAACCATACTAATATGCCGATATCAGTAAGTCGATAAACCGTTTTATAAGTATTTGTAGAATTGGCGAATAAGTAGTTATAATTTGTGCAAATGGCGGTACCTACTTTTAAAACTGAAGCTTTAATTTATTTTCAGGAGAGGATTGGCTACGTTCAAAAGCGATAATATTTCCACAATTTACCAGCTGAAAGACATCTTATCAAATTGTTCTGTCGTCAAAGGAATACGAGTAGATATCACTTGTGGTAAGATGAACAAAATACTTATTTACGGAATAGTTACCTATACCTATACATGGGGATCTATGCCTTTATTGTAATGGAGTTTTAACTTTCATCTTTCAGATGTCCCTGAAGACTGTTGTAAACAGTGCTTTGAATCAATAGAAGAAACTTTTAAAGTCGAATTCAAAAAGTATCAGGACATGAAACTGCTAGAAGCTATGAGGTGAAGCTTTTATTTATTGATGAGTATTTTGATTGTGTATAAGACTCAATAGTTATTCTATGTTCTAAATATCTTATTCCATCACTATTTTTGTACTTTCCAGTGCTTTAGATTTAGATGCCAATGCTGCAAATGAGGAGATCCCTATCCTGTGTGAAGATTATCTGAAAGTTTTGAGGGCCCCAGCTGATGATGTAGAGACAAGTTTTGAAGAGTTAGTTGGTAGGTTCAGCTTAATAGTAATAGATTACTAGGTAATAATACCTATAATTGTAAAGTTTACGGCAATTTCAACTCTATTTCTTAAATTACAGGTACTATTGTAAATTGGTTCAGAGATTACTACAAAATTAAACTACATGGAGCTGACAATAGCTATGAAATAGATCAACTGAAGAAGCATCTTAATGAGTGTAATTTAGAGGCTGCTAAAAAGATATTGAGTAACAAAACTATGACGCCAGTAGAGGCAGAGAATTTCTATTAAAATTGTTTGACTTACTAAAAATAAATAAATTAAACTCATTTACAAGAGGTAATTATTTTGGTATTTTAGGTGTATAGGGATGGGACTTGCATAGCTCCAGGTCATAGTGATAAATGGCATGTTCGTCCTTCAAGCGGGCCAGCCTTGTCACATGGTGGGCCATCTCGTTTATGGACTTGAATTGCTCTTTCAGGAACACAGAGGTCACAAAGTCCGCACACTCATAGTCATTAGCTGTTTCTGCTACTTTCACAACATCCTCTAGTAACTGTAAAGAAGAGTAATTCTACCAATAATATTGATAATCAGGGAATTACCTGCCCCATATATTTCTAGCCTACAGTAGTCTAGTTACTAGTGATGATAGGTTAAGTACAAAGGTTTTACTTTCTTTCCTGAATAAAATCACAGTTTATAGCTTTCCACCTATCACTGCAGTGGAAGTTGATCAACCTTTAAAGTAAATAGTTGTGAGATTCCACTATCATTTTTAAATACAGAAACCTTACCTCAGTCACAAGTTTCTCCATAGCCAGACCTTTCTCAAAAGCACTTAGCAGTGTGAGATTTTTGTTATCTGGGGGCTCTTTCACACAGGTTATAGCCGGGGTTCCTCCTCTCATTAGCTGGTAGTTGATAAAGTCCTGCATGTGACCGAGTTCCTCGTCGTACATGCTCATGAAGAAGCCGCCAGCTCCAGGTCGGGACATGGCCGGATGGAGGAATGTCACCGCCATGCTCAGGTAGTCCTGTGCTGCTTGCTGCTCAGCCTGGATCTGTCTGTTTATCACACTTTCTACTTCTGATGAGTAGTGGTGTTTGTAGTAACATTTGTTACACTTTATTATGTGAATAGGGTTGTTGATGTTGTTTAAATGAGAGGTTTTTAGTTTAAACATGTACTTTGAAATGAGGAAAGTGTATGGTTTTGGTAAAATAGTCAAGGAACAATGCAAGAGCATTGTTTAAAATTAAATTATAGAAAAATCACCATTACTAAATGTAAATAAATTATAAATGTCAGTTTCTTTGACATGTTGGCTTTGTTTTTTTGCTAGGCAATGGAAATTATGAATTTAGGAAAACGTGAAAAATCTGCTTTTAATTTAATACAACTACTTTATTTACACTATTATAATTACAAATCTAGATAGGTTTATGTGGTAGAAGTTGCTTATTTCTGGAAAGGATAATAATCCAAACCTGAATTGTAATTAAACTTGTATGTGAATTTGTTGACCTGAGTTTTGCCCTCTTCTATCATGTTCTGTACTTCCTTGCGGTAGGCGGGTGGCAGCAACTCTTTCTCCAGGGTACAGTTGGTATTAGTTTCTTCTGTCGCTTTGAACACTCTTTGTCTTATGATATCCACATCTCTACCATATTCTTCTTTAAGGTCAGCTACTACTCTTGTTGGAGTATCGATTTTAAACACGAAATAGTTCGCTTCCCGATGCACAACTCCATGGGCACTGGTTTTGTAAGGCATTGCCCGAAAACCCAAATTTTCAATGTTCCTGATAATCCCACCACGGCTAAATATGTGGTGTGAAACTCTTTTCAGCGTCGTTTTCAACTCTGCCTTTGGCATAGTACGCAACATTAATGCTAATTCGTAAGTCGGCATTATGTAGTTGTAATTTGCACTTTGAAAATAATCTCTTCTGAATTTTTAGGTTAGAACTAAAATAATAATGGTTTTGACAGGTAACAACAAACAAATGTCAATTTTACCATCTGTGAAAATGTAGTCCTCAAAACAAGAAAGGCGAAAGTGCCGGTTTTTTGACAGTTACATTACAGTTGCAAATGTTATCTGTGTGTGGTTAGACATGGCGGCAGCAAGCGCTTGCTTGTTGTAATATTTTTGTAATAACAATTAATTATAATTACAATGATGAGTTCCTATTCTAAGTTTGTTTCTGACTACTGTAAAGTTTGGGAGAAATCAGGGAAAGCTCAATTGTAAGTATTTACCGTAATTATGTATTTGTCACGCCTTTTATTGACCGACAACACCACATGTTGATTTCAATTTGTTACAATGTTTTCCTAGAGGCTTGGTTATGTGTTATTGATGTCGATTCTATATGATTAAGTTCTTATTTACGCCTATTAAAGCCTTGACCATGCCGTTATTTTCAAGAAAGATATAGGATGATTTAGTTTATTACAGCATAGACCTATCTATTTCAGTATAAAAGGGGTGACACAATCTATCAAGGATGAAGAAAAAACGCCGTTATTCACAAAATCGGGGAAACTATCAGGCTTATCTCAGAATATATATGATTTACTGCTAAGTGGCCTGCAGGGCGCACTTAAGAAGGATGTAGTCCTCACCACACTTCGAGAAATAACAGTAAGTTTCTTGACTATAAGTATGATAATAAACATTAATAATAAGACAAATTATGTAAATACGTATTATGTGTGCCTTCCACACAGCTAATAAATACTTTTATTTGTCTTTCTTGCAGGCACTGCATGCAGATATTCCATCAATAATACTTGATGTAGTATGTATACTGGACGCAGAGACCTCAGTGGATGTACAGACGGATGAGAGGTCCAACTTCTGCTACATAGTGCGGGAGTTGGAGGGATTCATTTCGGAGAAGTTACTAAAAGAGAGATTAGAAATTGACACATTGCAAGATGTAGGGACATTGAAAAACAAAAACTTTTACACCAAGTTTATCAAAATCAAAACAAAGTTGTAGTAAGTAACATACATAACAATGCAATAACAAATATTTAATAACCGCATTTCAAATTCCTAAGTTCAAATCTATGTGACTCTAACTCTATACAATTTCAATTGTGTGTAATTTCCAAGTGTACAAGCTCAAAACCAAATGGGGTATTAATTTGATCACATTCCTATTTCAGTTATAAGCAGCGTAAGTTCAATTTGTTCCGGGAGGAGAGTGAAGGATATGCCAAGTTAATAGTTGAACTAAATCAGGAAATTAGTGAAGACATGGATTATAAATCCCTCTTGGAGATTATACAATCACTTATAGGTTTGTACAAACTTGCTTTATAAAGTACATAGCTGGTCTATAGCCTTATATTTCATATGACTAAAAAGAAAATAATGACTATTCTAAGCTGATACGAGGGCTACACCGAAAAGATCGGGAATAGAATACTTAGGAATAAATTAGAGTGAAACCTTTTTGGTGTATCAAATGTAGTGTTTTTTCAAACATAATTCCATTTTCGAATTAAAAAAAAAGTAAAAAATAAAAGAGTATTGACCATTTGAATTTGACAAGTCGGTGTAAAAAATGGAGGTTTATCTCAAGAACAATGTCTCGCCGAGCTTGTTTCTATTTATAAACTTGAAGCACCAAGTAAAACGACTATATATCGTTGGTATTCTGAGTTTCGCCGTGGACGTTCCTCTCTTACCACAGTCCCTTCTACTGGTCGGCCAAAAACAGCGGTAACACAAGATAACATCGATGCTGTACGCCAGTTAATAAAAGAAGATAGACATGTGACATACGAGCAGATTCGGGCTTCTCTCAGCATTGGTATGACAGCCATTCAAACCATTTTACATGAAGAACTGGGTGTCAAGAAGTTAGAGTCGCGCTGGGTGCCCCACCGTTTGACCGAGGAACAAAAGTCGGCTCGTGTTAATTGGTGTCGATCTGCTCTGCAACGGTTCAATGGAGGCAGTTCAAATGCTGTCTACAATATCGTCTCTGGTGATGAATCGTGGATTTATTCATATGAGCCCGAAAGAAAACATCAATCGGCAGTTTGGGTCTTCGAAGGTGAGGTCAAGCCGACAAAAGTTATTCGCTCACGCAGCGTGTCGAAAAAAATGGTCGCTTCGTTTGTATCGAAAACTGGCCATGTGGCTACGATTCCATTACAAGAACAAAGGACGGTTACTGCTGATTGGTACACAACAGTTTGTTTGCCGGAAGTCGTAAGAGAACTTCGTAAAACTAACCCGAATCGTCGTATAATCCTTCACCACGATAATGCAAGCTCTCATACCGCTCGCAAAACAAGAACGTTTTTAAATATGGAAAACGTGGAGTTGATGGACCATCCTCCGTATAACCCTGATCTGAGCCCCAATGATTATTTTACATTCCCAAGAATTAAAGATATGCTACGTGGTCAACGGTTTAGCGGCCCAGAAGAGGCGGTCGAAGCTTACAAATCAGCTGTTTTGACAGTATCCACTTCAGACTGGAATTACTGTTTCAATGATTGGTTTAAGGGTCGGCAATAGACAATCGAGGGTTGGCATTGTCATAGAATTATGTAGTAAATGATGCTCTACAGCCTTGAAAAAAATCACACAGGTAGCCGAAGAGTCTAGCTAGGTGCTGAATCATTCGAATTTAAGTAAATGCTTATGGATAACTGTAAATTAATTACGAAAAACCAGTAAATCACACTCCCGTATTGTAACAACTGTGTCGTAATTATCAAGAATTTTCATATGATTCTTATCAAATTATAAAGATAAATGCTTGGACTAGGCGCTAAATACCTTGTTTTTTAATAAACACACACCTATTTTGTGTAAATTAATCCCAAACTTGAGCAATTTTTTTCCCTCAAATCTTCATACAAATATCTATGGCGGCTTTCTGTGTTATAAAATCATAAACACAAGCGACGTTTGACTCAGTCGGCCGGTGGCCTCCAAAGAAGGGTCACGTCGGTTTAGGCAGAACTGACAGCTCGCGATCTAATTGTTTACAGACACAAAATCACTGCACATTGGTTGTCATTGCACTTTTTCAACTTTTATGACACCAACATAATTTGATTTGAAATTGAGGAAGCATAATTCTTATACTATATCCAATAAATTAAATGATAATGTTTTTTATTAGTTAAGTCCATGGTACTTCTTGATTAAATTATAATTATTAATGCCTAACTAAAACTAACTAATATAAAATTAAAATTAAACTAAAAAGAAGATGCTGGCCAGATCGCTGCCACTGTCGGGTAGGGTACCCAAGACGCTGGCCGCGTTACCCCGCTATATAGCGATGCTTAGCCTTTGTGATAGGTAAGTGCCAGCCCTAGGGTCCCTTGAGACTTCTATTAGTCTGCTGCTGATGTCTTTAAAAAAGCTGACGTGCCTCCGGTCCCCACGGCCCTGGGATGAGGAGCAGGAATATAGTGAATGGATCTAAGTGATGACAATACGTAGGAAGATTAGGTTAGGATTCAAAAACACAGTCTCATGGTGCTGGTTGAGGCATGGTCTCGTGAGGATCTGATGAGGGTAGTAACACGGAGGTGACTGAATTTTATTTCAAAGATTTAATAGCTAAAAGCATCGAGTTTGGGCGCGATGGTAGCTCAGTCGGGTAAGCGCCCGCTTCTCACGCAAGAGATGCGGGTTCGAATCACGGCGCTGACATGTACCAATGAGTTCTTTTAACTTACGTACAATGTATACCATCGCTCTAACGGTGAAGGAAAACATCGTGAGGAAACCTGCATATCTAGATTTAGCACATCTAGATATATGAACCCACCAACCCGCAGTGGACCGGCGTGGTGGGAAATGGTTCAAGCTTAGGAAGGCAGTTTAGACCTTGGGGATATGCACAAAGGTTCCACTCGAGAGACCCAGGTGCAGGTACTTACACCCCCACAGAGAATAGAATAGAATCGAGTTTGGGCTATTAAGTATGTTTTTCAAAGAGAGAGAGAAAGATATTTTAGGTTTCCTCTGGATTAGTTAGGTTTACTGGGTTTACTAAATTCATTCGTAACGTAAAATTGTCAATGACGGAATTTCTTCTATAGACAGTAGCCACTAATAAAAACAACGATATATGGCGTGATTTGCAAAAGTACCTATCTAGTCAACCTGCCACGGGGTGACTTCGGTGGGTAACTCAGAATAATACTAATTATATGTTATTGCATCAATAATAAAAAAATAAAGAAAATATTCAAAGTTTCCATCCTCGCTTTTCACGCACACAAATCACAAACTCATGCCTTGTTCTAGGAGCAGGGTCTACCCTGGTGCATTTCCATGACCACTTTTCATTAGCGTCCCACCGGTTTCGATGCTCAGCGGAATAGCACCATTAACCATTATTATTCTGAGATATCATCACTTCTTATTCTGAGTTACCCAACATAAAATCACGCCATCTATTGAAATCATTTTTTAAATTAGGATTTGTCTAACCTTTTTTTATACCTATTATATTAAAAGACCTATTCAACGATACCCTACCTACACCATCAAAATAACCGGAAAAAATATCAGCCCCAATTTACTTGTATGGGAGAGGGAGTACCCCAATTTTTTTTGGGTACTCCTCATATCTATGCGAAATATCAGCTTGATATCTTTACCCGTTTCTGAGAAAAAGGGCAGTGACAGACAGTCAGTCAGACAGACGGACAACAAAGAGATCTTATAACGGTTGCTTTTTTCCTTTTGAGGTACGAAACTCTAAAAATATGAAAAAATATTATTCTGCCACCAAAAAATATACTTACAAACATACATACATACAATCAAAAAACATTACTCTCCTCCTTCGGCAGTCGGGTTAAAACAAGTGAGACTGATTCTGAACTTTTGTTCTACGAGTTTTAAAAATTAACCAAAAAAAACCTTTATCATAGAAACTTTGTTGACACGTGACTTTTTACCATGGAAAACGATTTTTTTTTCGCGTTTTTGCAAAACTCGTAGAAATAAAGTTGTTCAAAATGACCCCTTGAGTCATCCCCTTTCGGCTTAGTATACCCTTAGTATAACTTATTATCTACACTTTAATACCTGTAGTTACCTTTCTACAAGTAAATACCACATTTGTTTAGAAATCTAATCGGGTTCCGAGTATGGAGAAAAGTGGCACCCCTATTAATTTCTACTCTTTCCTGGTGCTTACCAGTGTAATTAAAAATTAAACTTACCATCAAATCACTACTTGAAAATAATTGTCAATAAAGTTGGCGAGTAAAAGTTTATCGACCCACTGTGCAAACTTACATGTGTGCGTGTCACTGCGTGTGCTGTGTGAAGAGCATTGAAAACCCAAATTTGGCGGGGCACGTCACCCTGTACAGGCCCTTAATCGAATGAAAAAGTGCATTGAATGTCACGGAGACTACTTTGAAAAACAATAAAAGTAAATAATATTATGATATCTTTGTACTTTTTTCTATTCCCGATCATTTCGGTATCGCCCTCGTATTAACAAATTTAACTAGAAGGTATTTGAGAATATGATAAAATTTACATTTAAATACATGTTTTGTTTTTTCTTATTTTTCATTTTTGACCTCAGTTGCATAAACTCAATTTTAGATACATTTTAATTATGCCATAATATAAATTTACCACCGAAACTTTCAGGATGTTTCAACCTAGACCCAAACCGCGTACTGGACATAATTCTGGAGTCGTTCGAAGCACGCCCCCACCACAACCAGCTGTTCATATCCCTCATCAAGAGCTACATGGGCGACCCTCAGGTCATATCTGAGGTGCTTGGGTTCAAGTTGAGCAATATGGACATGCAGGAGAACTACAAGGAGCCTCCGCCACTGATGACCATCATTGCTTTGCTGTTACAGCATGAAGTCATAGCACTGGATGATATTTATCCTTGGGTAAGAAGAAAGCTACAAGCAGATTTTGGACAACATTGACAAATTTGTTACAAACGGACTTGATCTTCTGATGACATTTTAACGATATTCCTTGCATGTACAGGGAACTCATATTACTCTTCTCAACACTCAAAAGGAGGCAAGAGATCCAATTAAGGACTGAATATGAATTGTATTATGTTGTTATCTTGTTGCTTTTCCCTGTAATCTACTTTATTAATTACCTATCTTTCAAGCTTGGACCATTTCCCTAAGGGGTGGGTCCAAAGTCCAAACCCAACTATGCTACATTTTTAGGGTTAAAGTTATCTGTATAGATAGGGTTAAAGTTAAAGTTATATATCTATAACTAAATCGTCCTCCCCACAGCTGCGCCCCGACGACCTGGTGATGGCCAAGGAGGCCGACAAGGAGTTCAAGGCGGCGCAGGACTACATCCGCCGCATCAACATCGTGTCCACTAAGGGACCGCAGGCTAATGCACCCATGGAGTTCATTGAGGAGAAGGCTGACCCTCAGGTTAGTGTCCCTAAGGTCTTTGTTAACTCTAGAAGGATAATCATATTAGATTAAATATTTAAGATAATACACTCATCACTCCACATCAATAGACTCTGAAATAAAAAAAAAAACACGCACTCACGCCTTGTACTAATGTACTGCCTTGCGGGGTAGGCAGAGGTGCATTGCTGCACCCACTTTTCGCCAGAGTGTTATGTTAGTCCCAATGTAATAGGGGGCGGGCCTATTGCCATTTTACGGGCACATCCAAGACCCGAGAACAAATATCTGTGTTTAAACAAATATCTGCCCCAGCCGGGAATCGAACCCGGGACCATCGGGTCAGTAGTCAGGGTCACTAACCACTACGCCATTCGGTCGTCTACTACTACTCTGAAATAAAGTAAAAAAATGTAGTTTTTTATTATGGTGTAGTCTATTGGACAGTTATGAATGTATTTTGGTCATGTGAATCACCGTATTCTCCTGATAATGAGGTTCCTTTTTATGATTTTGCAAACATGCCATAATCATAGTTGTGTTTGGTCAAGTAGCCCTCCCACTGTCAGGCACGTTTTATTTATCAGGTTCTTAACTCAAGTTAGTATGTTTGTAGGCTCACTTAACACTTTAAGGTGGTTTGCAGATGTTGATCATTCATTATCTAATCCATACGTCATCCCTCCCTCAGGAGTACTGGAGCAACCAGAAGCTAGTCCTATGCGAGTCGCTGCTGCTAGTCGGCTCGTGGCGCCAGTTCGCGCTGCTGGCGGCGCGGCTGCCGGGCACGCTGCTGCCGCCGCGCGTCGCCGGCGCGCTGGCCGCCGTACTGCACGCCACCGTCGAGCCGCTGTATAGAGAGTGAGTGTTGCCTGGCCGGGAATCGAACTTAGGACTTTTGGCGTAGCAGTCAGGGTCACTAAGCACAGCGTTGTCTGGTTGTCACATTAGTGTTGTTAACGATTGTAAAATGGTCGCCATCGACAATATACAATCGTTGAGCCATAAATTTTAGAGCACACCTACATTAGACCCACCAATACGTTGGGCAAGAGCGGTCGGAAATGGTACATACTTAGAAAGATAATTTAGACATGTTGTTATTCACCAAAGTTCCATTCGAGTGAGTCAGCTGCTCCAATTAACAACACTCCAGTTATAATGAACACTATTTATTTTCAGCAAATGCCGCGTAGCCCCCAAGATCATCGGCAAGCCGATCCCGCCACTGACCTCGCCGCTCGCGCCGGCTCGCTGCCACGACTTCGAGGATCTCAAGGAGATGGTCATACCGGCGCTCGTGCTCATGGGACCGGCGTTGCATTATGACGCTATACTTATGTATAAGGTGAGTTGATAGCCGGATAAACTGTATGTGGCTTCAGTCAGTTTATTTTCAAAAAGACACTCACGTAATTGTGATGTGACGTTAAAGTCATTTACTGCGCTGAGCAGAGAGGATATAGAGAAAAGATGTCCGTCGTGGAGTGGTTTTCTATTGGTTTTCTTATTTCACATGGAAAACAGCTTCGTGTGACGTGCAATTGCTGCAATTTCTCAAAGCTGCGCTTTTGTCTGTGTAATTCTCCATTGCATTCATTAGCGGATTAGCCACCGAACGATCCAACGCGATCCGATCCCGCGCGGAAAGACATATTTACATTCAAAAATCCTGGCCGCGCCCGATCGGATATCGTTGGATCGTTCGCTGACAACCCGACAAACCATAAGCCATACCTTCTTTATACTTTAGAATACTTTAGAAACCTAACAACACCAACCCTCACCCCAGATAATCCGCATCCTCCGCACCGCCCGCTCGGCCCCCGGGGACCCTCTGCACCACGCGGCTCTGAGCGTGCTGGACTCCGCCGTGCTGCCCGCGCTCAGCCTCATGGACGGCAACTGCTGCATGGCGGAGCAGGTGCACGAGCTGCTGCAGCTCTACCCGTACCAGTGCAGGTATGCAGGAGGGCGTCCCACGGACCTGCAAGTCTCGAGAGCGCAGGCGCCAGCTAACATAGCACCAGGATCAACAGTACTTAGGCAGCATCGCTTAGAATAGAATAGAATATCATTTTATTGGACGTAAAACAATTACTATTTTAAATTGTCATAATATTTTAAAGGCTCAATCACTGAGAGAGGGCTTACCTGACAAAGCCGACATCATTTGTATGGATAAATATTAAAAAAAAAACACTTGAAATTGTAACTGGTACGAAAGGTTTCCACTACTAGCCATTATTATGACACGGTCCACGGGTCCACGCGTATTTCTTCTGTCATACCATAAACTTAACACCTACACCTTTCCCCCCAGATACTGCCTATACGCGCGCTGGAAGAACGAATCAGGCGCGCGCATCCCGTGCCTCATGCGCGTGCGCGGGTCCTCGTTACAACGCATCAAGCACATAATGAAGCGAGTGTCGAAGGAGAACATCAAGCCGCAGGGCCGCCACATCGGCAAGCTGTCGCACGCCGCGCCCGCCTTCCTGTTTGATTATATGCTGTTGCAGGTGAGTTTTGTGGAAATTATAGCTGGATTTTTGGGATAAAAAGTAGCCCATCCATTAATCTATGTAGTCGGTTACGTGTATACCAAATTTCAGCAAAATCCGTTCAGTAGTTTGCGTTGAAAACGCTCTGAAACAACTGGACTAATTTGGAAAATTCTCATGAATAAAGCTTCATTATCCCACATTTTTATTATACTAGTGTTATCGCGGGAAATCCTTTAAAATCTAGTGAAAATAATCTATAACGTAACGCATCAATTCTTTTCCTCCCCAGATCCAAACCTACGACAACCTCATCGGCCCCGTCGTGGAGTCCCTCAAGTACCTCACGTCCCTATCGCTGGACGTGCTCGGGTACTGCCTGCTGGAGGCGCTGGGGGGCGGCGGGGGCGCGCCCGGGGCCGCCGCGCCGCCGTGGCTGCAGGCGCTGGCGGCCTTCGCGGGCGCCGCCTTCAAGAAGCACCACATCGAGCTGCACGCGCTGCTGCAGTTTGTGGCCAACAGACTCAAGGCGAAGCAGAGGTGTGTGTCATGTGAGACCGTGTGTCACACCAACATGTAGCGACAACAAGCATATAAGAAAGGGGTGTCCCACGCGAACATATAGCTTTGCGAAGCATATAAGAAAGGGGTGTCCCACGCTCTATATAGGTATGCGAAGCATATAAGAAAGGGTGTCCCACGCTCTATATAGGTATGCTGCACATAGTCGCGCGGGGCCCCCCACACCACTATATAGGTATGCTGCACATGTTGTGGTCGGGTCCCCCACTCCACTATACTACATGGGTAGCTCGACGGGGTACCTCGGTGTCCCTGGACGTGCTCGGGTACTGCCTGCTGGAGGCGCTGGGGGGCGGCGGGGGCGCGCCCGGGGCCGCCGCGCCGCCGTGGCTGCAGGCGCTGGCGGCCTTCGCGGGCGCCGCCTTCAAGAATCACCACATCGAGCTGCACGCGCTGCTGCAGTTTGTGGCCAACAGACTCAAGGCGAAGCAGAGGTAGCAATGTTTAGAGTAGCGACAAAGCCAGATAAGTGGGACACTCGAAATAAGTCCGATATGCTTCGCATAAAGTTTGTAGTGCAGTGCAAACCTATTCTCGGTGCCACCTTGGCTACAGGTGGCGATCGCCGACTTCAAGTGTTAGTCGCAACAAACACAACAAAGTAAACTAAATTAAAGGAAACAGAACGTCAACGGCACTTAACAGCGCCACCCAAACGGTTCTTATCAGAACCAGCCCTCACAGTAATATCCATTAACATTGAGGGTTTCTCGAGCAATAAATCCGCTCTTTTATCGCAATTGTGCGATGAGACGCAGTGTGATATTCTCTGCGTCCAAGAAACACACCGTGACATTGGCCAACCCAGGCCCAATATACAAGGAATGAACTTGACCGTTGAGCTCCCTCATGCCAAGCATGGAAGTGCAATATTCGCGAAACCCGAAATCAAGATCTCATCAGCGGCCTCCGTCTCCCAAGGATCTATCGAAACGCTAACCATTGACTTGGGCAACTGTACGGTAACGTCAGTCTACAAACCTCCCCGTTTCACACACCGTTTCACTTCCACACAACGGACAATTTCGACAATAGCCCAACAAAAATTATTGTTGGAGACTTTAACAGCCATAGCATCAATTGGGGATACGCAGAAAACAACACAGATGGGGATGCGGTGGAAGAATGGGCAGAATCCAATGGCCTAGAACTCATCCACAGTGCCAAATTGCCCCCTTCCTTTAATAGCGGGCGTTGGAAACGTGGATACAACCCCGACCTGATTTTTAGCAGTGCAAACATCAGCACCCAGTGTTCCAAATCTGTTGGTAATCCCATCCCCAGAACTCAGCATCGGCCAATTATATGCAAAGTCATGGCAGTAGTTAGACCGAGAACAGTTCCATTTAGACGACGCTTTAACTTTACAAAGGCCAACTGGAGTGAATTCTCATCCCGTATTGACGAACAACTTTTAAGTCTACCACCGGTTCCTCAAAACTATGAGCAATTTCTTAATATCGTGCGCACAATATCTCGGAAAACCATCCCTCGAGGTTGCCGCAGCTCATACATTCCGGGACTACCAATCGATGCGGCTGATCTAATCTCCAGATATGAGTCACTTTACTCCCTGGACCCTTTCTCGGAAGAGACCATAATTGCCGGAGAGGAGCTCATGCTTAAGTTAAGTGACAGCCGTCAACAAAAATGGATGAACATGGTCTCTAACATCAACATGACCCATAATAGCAAGAAAGCGTGGTCGATGGTGCGTAAACTCACAGACGACCCACCTGCAGCTACACAACCAGGGCAAGTTACCGCAAACCAAGTCGCCCACCAGCTGATACTTAATGGCAAACCACCATGCAGACTTCCCAGACTACCCAAACAAGTAAACCAGGAAGAACCTTCCACCAACATCAGCAAGCCGTTTACGCTCAGTGAAATTATTTGTGTCATAAAATCACTTAAGACTGGTAAAGCTGCTGGAGTCGACGACATCATGGTGGAGCAAATAAAAGAGTTCGGCCCTGGGACTGTGTCCTGGTTACTTGCCCTTTGCAACAACTGCACTGATTCGGCAAGAATCCCTAAGCCATGGAGGAAAGCAAAAGTTGTAGCGCTCTTAAAGCCGGAAACAGGCTTCTTCTGAAACTAAGAGCTACCGACCAATATCTCTTCTGTGCCATACATATAAGCTGTTCGAAAGGCTCATCCTTAACCGTCTCACAAGCGAAATAGAGCCAAAACTTATACCTGAACAGGCTGGCTTTAGACCAGGAAAGTCCTGCACCAGTCAGACCTTAAATTTGACTCAATCCATTGAGGATGGTTTTGAAACTGGAAAGGTGACTGGTGTGGTGTTTGTCGACCTATCAGCCGCCTATGACACAGTCAATATAAAGAGACTACTGGTGAAGGTCGGTGCACTCACTAACGATAACAACTTCGTCAAACTTTTAAGTGAGATGCTCCACAACCGCCGTTTCCAAGTTTGCATTAACTCGGAAAAAAGTAGATGGCGCTCTCAGAGAAATGGATTGCCTCAGGGAAGTGTGTTGGCGCCGACTCTTTTTAACATATATACCAACGACCAGCCCCGCGATGCAGGAACAGCTCGATTCCTCTACGCTGACGACCTTGCACTGGCATCGCAGGCAGCTACGTTCGAAGAAGTGGAAGGCACGTTGACTGCAGCTTTGCGGAAGCTGGGTGACTACTACAGTCAAAACGCTTTGAGGCCAAACCCATAAAAAAACTCAGTCATGTGCTTTCCACCTACGCAACCACCAGGCAAATCGAGAGCTGGACATAACATGGGAAGGGGTAAAAATCCAGCACTGCTCGTCACCAAAATACCTCGGAGTGACCCTGGATAGATCCCTCACGTACAAAACTCACTGCCAAATCACCAAGAAGAAAGTCAGCTCCCGAAACAACCTTCTGCGACAGCTTACGTCTACCAGCTCGGGCGCCTCTCCGCAAGTTCTACGAACAAGTAGCTTAGCACTCTGCTTCTCAGCTGCCGAATATGCCTGCCCCATATGGGCAAGGTCCGCGCATGCTAGAGAAGTAGATGTTGCTCTTAACGACACAGGTCGTATAGTTACGGGATGCCTCAAACCGACACCGCTCCACAAACTCTACTCTCTGGCTGGGATAGCACCCCCTAGCATACGGCGTAAAGTGGCATGTTCTGTTGAGAAAGCCAAACAAGAATGCGACTCCAGACATCCACTTTACTCACATACTGCCGCACCTTCCCGCCTTAAGAGCCGCAAAGCGTTTCTAAATAGTGAGGTGTCCTTAACGGATGAAAACCCACAAAACGCAAGGCTAAGGCTCTGGGAGGAAAAGCAGCCCCAGGATCCTTTCCTACCTCTTGAGGAAAAACTTGCTCCCGGTAACAGTCTTCCCTGGCACACCTGGAAGACTCGAAATCGGTTGCGAGCAGAGGTAGGCTGCTGCAAGGACAATCTCTGTAAGTGGGGCTATACCGTTGGTACCAACCTATGCGACTGTGGTACCGCCCCCCAGACTATGGAGCATTTACTCTCCTGTCCCCTGTGCCCTTCCACCTGCACACGGGAAGACTTACTCCAGGCCAACCAGAATGCTATCAAAGTTGCTTCTTTTTGGTCTGGACAAATATGAAAAATCGCATTTCACTGACACGAAAGAAGAAGAAGAAGGAAACACAGAGTGAGGTCCGGCTGTGTACGATTTTGACATCCATCAAATATGGCCGTTTATTTTACCTCCATTCTAAATCTAAGGAATTTCCTCAAGAGATATGCAATAAATGTACCCTTAGTCTAATAAATTCCTCTCTCCCACAGCCAAGACCTGCTGATCCTGAAGGAGATAGTTCAGAAGATGGCGGGTATCGAGGCGGCTGAGGAGATGACTCCGGAGCAACTGGACGCCATGTCCGGAGGGGAGCTGCTCAAGGGAGAGGTGTGTATGAAACTAATATGTGCAGCGATTTCAAGATTTTCGAACCTCCGTTAACGTTGCGTATCGTCAACTTTCATTGTCAAATTTAAGGTGAAATTTGTTATTCGAAAAGTGACTACGTTGGCGCTGTTTTTTTTTCATATGTTTGTGTAGTATCGTACAACGCTTGCGAATTGCCACTTTAGCCCGTGTACTTCATGTTAGCGTGTCTATGACAAATACTATAGGAGTAATAACATTATGTCGGACTGCAGACTGCAGCAAAAATTGCTGCAATCTATTTTGCATGAACTATCGCAAATGAAGGGACGCATTTCTATATAAAAGACATACCAATGACAAATTGCGCTGCGGTCCAGTACCCTACGCCCAAATCACAACCGGTGGTCTTTTCATTGGCGGCCATTGACGAGAGCATCATGTATAAGGATGTAATCACCGGAGGATTTTTTTTTGACAATAAGTTGGCCTATTTTTTTTTATTTTAATTAAGAGTAGGTATAATAAAGTTGTATATAAATATATGCTAACACCCACCCCCCATTCCAGGCTGGCTACTTCTCTCAAGTGCGCAACACGCGTCGCTCCTCGGCCCGGCTGAAGGAAGCTATCGTGAAGAACGACCTGGACATAGCGCTGTGCATCCTGGCTGCGCAACAGAGACACTACTGCGTGTGGAAAGGTAACTAACTTACATATAGCATGTCAGTGAGAGTTTTACACCGTTAAGGCTTTGACAAACTTGTGCCGCGCTAGGACGCTAAGATGTGTTGTACTACTATGGTAAAATACCGTCTAACAGGGCGCCAGCAGCACATTCATAGCACGGCGTCAAGTTAGCACTCTGACGCTCGCTAGTAACGCGCTCTGTTTGACAAAGCCTTTAGAGTTGAATAGTTATCGCGTGTTTGTATACTTTGTATGGCGCTGAGTGTAGGCAAGCCTGCCTCGATCTCGATTTTATAAAAAGCTCCACTACGCCTTGAACAAGATTCAGAAATATTGAAATATTTATTTGGTTCATCGGCTCATCAGTTCTCGAATAGCCATTATTCTCGAAAAGGCATTTCGAAAATAATGCCTATTTGAGAAAAATTACCTCACTTCCGAGACGATTCCTTCAATTCCACCACATAACACCTCCTGTCCAATTCCAGAGATGGACGACGACAGCAGCACGTCCGACGGCTCCCAGCTCAAGGTGGTCGGTAGAATGGCAGACCAGTGCCAGGAGGCGCTGGTGCAGCTGGGCACCTTCCTCGCCTCGTCGCCCGCAGAGTACCAGGCGCGCCTGCCGCCGCTGCAGGTGCTATAGTAGTGTACACTGGACCAGTAGTAGTGAAGGTGGTCGGTAGACTAGCAGACCAGTGCCAGGAGGCGCTGTAGAAAGAAATGAAAAGAAAGAGGACAAAACTAATATTGCCACAATTAAATAAAAACTTTAAAGAATAGAATAGAATATAGTAATGTACACTACAGAGAATAAAACACCTTGGTGTACCTACACTGTCACTATTAGTGTCATAAAAAAGATTTGCGGTACATAACTACGATTTACAAGCTACATCTACTACTAAAAGCTAGTTCCGCTACTGATAGGATATTTATGCCCGTGGCAGCAGAAAAAAAGTCACCCATACGTCACGTGCGTTTCAATGTAAAATACTTTCATAACACGTTATAAATGTTTAATCATTTGTGAACGCATCCGAGAGTTCAATAATGATGTTACAGTACGGATAGGGCCCATATCTACCACTATCTATCTAACGTTATAACCTCAACTCAATCTCCCCTTATCCTCCCCCAAGGCAAACACGAACCAATTTAGCATGTTTTGCCGATGACACTGCTTGTTTTACAACATCAAACGATATCGATTTAATCATCGATCGACTCCAGCTTTCTATCGACAAACTCATTGACTACTTCAGAAACTGGAAATTACAGATTAATGCGACTAAAACCGAAGCAATTATATTTACAAGGAAAAGAGAAACCCCGAAAAGGACCCTTCATGTCAACAAACACCCTATCCCATGGAGTAATTCCGTTAAATACCTAGGAGTTATTCTAGACAAGAAACTGAACTGGAATGATCACGTTTGCAACCTCCGCCTTAAAGGCATCAAGGCATTTAATGCCCTGAAACCACTACTTAACAGACGATCCAACCTCAAGAGCTATACAAAATTATGCATATATTCGACTCTTATTAGACCTTGCATTACATACGCATGTCCAGTCTGGGGT
Source organism: Plutella xylostella (assembly GCF_932276165.1). Classification (NCBI taxonomy): domain Eukaryota; kingdom Metazoa; phylum Arthropoda; class Insecta; order Lepidoptera; family Plutellidae; genus Plutella; species Plutella xylostella. The sequence continues at coordinate 9,868,682 of NC_063993.1, read as the reverse complement.
TGCACATCTAAATCAAACCTAAATAAACTTCAGGTCTTGCAGAACAAGGCAATAAAAATAGCCTATAATACGCCATTCCGAACCAATTTAATGAAACTTCATACAAAAATTAAATTTCCCTCCATTAAAGAATTCATAACTAAGACAACAAAAAAGTTCTATATAAATGCAGACCATAATGATAACAAATTAATCGCAAAGTTAGGTAAAACCCGACCTCAGCTAAGTAATCGATATAAATATGTAACGAAGCTACCCCATCACTACGCTCTCTGACGTCACGCGCGGTCCTCGGCACCAGCCAGCGCGGCGACGCTCGCTCACTGCGTTGTTTGCGTATCTACCCTCAACTTTACGTTTTAAAGCCGAGTGAGTTGGTACTAATAAATGCCTTATTGCTTTGTTCATGATACCTAGATATAAGTAATCAGTTAAATGCATGTTAAAATAGTTATAAGCAGTTACATTATGTAAGTACGTAAACAATATGTATATTTTCTTTATAATAATATTTAACTTCGAAAATGCCCATAAAATGTATCGTTTAAGGGCCCGTACAGGGTGACGTGCCCCGCCAAATTTGGGTTTTCAATGCTCTTCACACAGCACACGCAGTGACACGCACACATGTAAGTTTGCACAGTGGGTCATAAACTTTTACTCGCCAACTTTATTGACAATTATTTCCAAGTAGTGATTTGAGGGTAAGTATAATTTTTAATTACACTGGTAAGCACCAGGAAAGAGTAGAAATTAATAGGGGTGCCACTTTTCTCCATACTTGGAACCCGATTAGCTTTCTAAACAAATGTAGTATTTACTTACTTGTAGAAAGGTAACTACAGGTATTAAAGTGTAGATACTAAGGGTATACTAAGCCGAAAGGGGATGACTCAACTCAAGGGGTCATTCTGAACAACTTTTGTTCTACGAGTTTTGCAAATTCGCGAAAAAAAATATTCGTTTTCCATGGTAAAAAGTCACGTGTCATCAAAGTTTCTATGAAAAAGGTTTTTTTTTTGTTAATTTTTAAAACTCGTAGAACAAAAGTTCAGAATGACCCCCTGTCTCACTTGTTTTTACCCGACTGCCGAAGGAGGAGGGTAATATTTTTCGATTGTATGTTTGTATGTTTGTAAGTATATTTTTTGGTAGCAGAATAATATTTTTTCTTATTTTTAGGGTTTCGTACCTCAAAAGGAAAAAAAAGCAACCGTTATAAGATCTCTTTGTTGTCCGTCTGTCTGACTGACTGTCTGTCACCGCCCTTTTTCTCAGAAACGGGTAAAGATATCAAGCTGATATTTCGCATAGATATGGGGAGTACCCCAAAAAATATTGGGGTACTCCCTCTCCCATACAAGTAAATTTTGGGCTGATATTTTTTCCGGTTATTTTGATGGTGTAGGTAGGGTATCGTTGAATTGGTCTTTTAATATAATAGGTATAAAAAAAGGTTAAAATATAATTATTTTGCTTTTACCCTTAAATTTGGGGACCACACCATAGACAAATCCTAATTAAAAAATGATTTCAATAGATGGCGTGTTTTTATGTTAGGTTACTCAGAATAAGAAGTGATGATATCTCAGAATAATAATGGTTAATGGTGCTATTCCGCTGAGCACCGAAACCGGTGGGACACAAGTGAAAAGTGGCGGTTCCCCTCATCTCGCATAATCTTTATTGACCAAAACTCATTTCGCATAACTCGTATGGTCTAAACATTTTTGGCCGAACCATCACTTTGCCAAGAATTATGTGGCATAAGGCTCGTTTCGTCTAAAACTCTTTAGGCACAATCTTTAAACACCTAAGTTTCGTTTGCTCAAATGTATGTTCGTCTATACCTATGTATAATCTTGTTTCTCCTAATGTTATCTTAATAAATAATATATTAAGTATGTAGTAAATGTACAAATTGTGGTATTTTTTCTCATACATCCCGAAAATCACGATATTGAATGATTAAAAAATCGAAAGTTAACGAGCAATACAACATACATTTATAATACACATACAATAATTATTACAAACCCCATGAGATCGAAACCTAAAGATAGGTGCGACGACGAGCAAAGCGAGGAGGAGCGTGTTAGGTGCACATGTTCATCAAAACCAAAGCGGAGCGCAGCGAAGCGGAGCGGAGCGTTTTCCAAACAGCGGAAACAATACAAGGCACCAGTTTGCGCTATAGAGAGACGCTCCGTCAAAGTTAAAGCCAAACAAATATTATTACTTTGTATAAACCTATTATTAGGCTATTCAAGATTTGGCCATACCATTATTAGGCTAAACAAGATAATGCGAAATAACTTTTTACTAATCGAGATTTATGCCATACGATTTTCGGCGAAACGAGACTTTGACCAAACGTTACTATGCAATACGAGATTAGGCAAATAAATCTTGGGCCAAAAAAGGTAGAACCGAAAAGTGGACATGAAAATGCACTAGGGTAGACCCTGCTCCTAGAACAGGGCATGAGTTTGTGATTTGTGTGCGAGGATGGAAACTTTGAATATTTTCTTGATTTTTTTATTATTGATGCAATAACATATAGTATTTTTTCTGAGTTACCAACCGAAGTCACCCCGTGACAGGGTGACTAGACAGGTACTTCAGCAAATTACGCCATCTATCGTTGGTTTTTTTAGTAACTACTGTCTATAGAAGAAATTCCGTCATTATCAATTTTACGTTACGAATGAATTTAGTAAACCCAGTAAACCTAACTAATCCAGAGGAAACCTAAAATATCTTTCTGTCTCTCTGAAAAACATACTTAATAGCCCAAACTCGATGTTTTTAGTTATTAACATTTTTGAAATAAAATTCAGTCACCACCTTGTTACTGCCCTCATCAGATCCTCACGAGACCATTCCTCAACCAGTACCATGAGACTGTGTTTTTGATTAATCCTAACCTAATGTTCCTACGTATTGTCATCACTTAGATCCATTCGCTATATTCCTGCTCCTCATCGGACCTTTACGAGACTGTAATGTCACGCGAGAACATTGCCCACTATCTAATTTAATTTAATGTATTGAATATAGTGTAAGAATTATGCTTCCTCAATTTCAAATCAAATTATGTTGTGTCATAAAAGTTGAAAAAGTGCAATGACAACCAATGTGCAGTGATTTTGTATCTGTACACGAAAAGATCGCGAGCTGTCAGTGCTGCCTAAACCGACGTGACCCTTCTTTGGAGGCCAGCGGCCGACTGAGTCAAACGTCACTTGTGTTTATGATTTTATAACACAGAAAGCCGCCATAGATATTTGTATGAAGATTTGAGGGAAAAAAATTGCCCAAGTTTGTTATTAATTTACACAAAATAGGTGTGTGTTTATTTAAAAACAAGGTATTTATCGCCTAGTCCAAGCATTTATCTTTATAATTTGATAAGAATCATATGAAAATTCTTTATAATTACGACACAGTTGTTACAATACGGGAGTGTGATTTACTGGTTTTTCTTGATATTCTGAAATTAATTTACAGTTATCCATAACTATTTACTTAAATTCGAATGATTCAGCACCTAGCTAGACTCTTCGGCTACCTGTGTGATTTTTTTCAAGGCTGTAGAGCATCATTTACTATATAATTCTATGACAATGCCAACCCTCGATTCCCTATTGCAGACCCTTAACCAAAACGTGCATAGCTGTTATAATACGTATGTAGTCTTATAAATAAATAAATTAAATCTTAATTATATTGATATATACTTACCTCATGCCATAAGTTTTGTAAAAGACCGACAGGTCTTGTAAAACATTAGAATTTAAGATATTTTTAGCCTAGGAATAAAATGTACACTAGACTTTAAAAATGTATCAACCTTTTATGTTAATAAAGAACTTTAAAAAAAAATAAAAATAAAAAAAATCTCCCCTTATCTCCCCAGGAGCTCCTCCGCGAGTACCACGTGGACGCGGACGTGGCGTTCTTCCTGCACCGCGCGGAGCTATCGCAGCGGATCTCCGCGCGGGCCGACGCGCTGGCGGCGCCCGGCGACACACGGGAACAATGTGTTGAGAGGTGACACGAGTATTGTATTATAGTGCCACGTGGACGCGGACGTGGCGTTCTTCCTGGGCATGGCCGTGATTAGATAAATATGCCGTGCTACTGGTAGAATTATTAAATGCAAGGTGATCTGGCAACCTTTCGTTTTAACAGGAGCTGCCACCTTTACATAATCCTAATAATATTGTAGCGACACATGTTTTAGTCACATTTTGCATGAATAACTGGTAGAATAACCTATAAGTAACTACGAGGGCGGGTCGATAAGTCCGTGACTTTTATAATTTCCCGCCACTTAACTGATAGAACAACATTGCTCCTGTCAACAGGCAACTGTCAGTTGACATCTGTAAAAATTTGGACCAGTTACGTCACTTGGTTAGTGTTTTACACCCGTTCTTAGCAATTACCGCGTGATTTAAAAACATAATGGAAAAAACTGAATTTCGTGTGCTCACTAAGCATGATTTTTTGCGGAAAAAAACCATCACTGAAACCAAGGCTAAGCTTGATAAAGATTATGGGGACTCTGCACCATCAATATCTATGGTAAAAAGTGGTTTACTGAATTCCGTTCTGGCCGTACAAGTACGGAAGATGCTTGACGTCCATGGCACTCAGTTGAGGTCTCTACACCTGAAATGATTGAAAAAATTCACGACATGGTGTTGGCCGATCGGAGATTGAAAGTGAAAGGGATAGTGGAAGCCACAGGGATATCACGTGGCTCAGTGGTTTCAATTTTGAATGATCACTTGGGTATGAAAAAGCTTTCCGCAAGATGGGTGCCGCGTTTGCTCACAAACGCAATCGAATGACAACTTCGCAGAGGAGTGTTTGGCGTAGTTCAACCGAAATTCGGACGAGTTTTTGCGCCGTTTTGTAACCGTGGACAAAACGTGGATCCACCACAACACACCAGAGACCAAACATCAGTCTAAACAGTGGGTTTCTCGGGGTGAATCGGCGCCAAAGAAGGCCAAGGTGGGTATTTTGATGACCTCGAGAAACCTCATTTTTTTGGAAGGGATAAAAAATTGCAGAAACTTTGGACAAAGTGTATAGTGCTCAAAGGAGACTACGTTGAAAAATAAAAAATAAAATTACCCAAAAACCAGTATTTTCTTCAAAAAGTCACGGACTTATTGACCCGCCCTCGTATAAGTAATTTTGACTGACCATAAATGTCGTAACCTGCCTGACCATTGGAAAACAGAGTAAGAAAGTTTACACTACATTACTCCCTCATTTTTATTTCTAAAACACATAGAAAGTAAAAATATACGCGATTAACCATGAGCCCTCAAATTCCAGATACACGGAAGCGTCGAAGATGGCGCTGGAGCACTACATTACTCCCTTATTTTTATTCCTATAACACATAGAAAGTAAAAATACACGCGATTAACCACGAACCCTCTAATTCCAGATACACGGAAGCGTCGAAGATGGCGCTGCAGCCGATCGTGCAGTCGGTGACGCCGCTGCTGCCCGCGCGAGTGTGGGAGGACATCTCGCCAGAGTTCTACGTCACTTTCTGGTAAGAATTTACAGTTATTGTGTTACTAGAGGTTCCCGCGAGGTTCGCTTTGCCATAAAACGTTTTCCCGTGGGAATTCCGCCATAAAAAGTAGCATATGTGTTAATCCAGGGTGACAGCTAACACCATACCAAACTTCATTACAATCGGTTCAGACGATTTGACGTGAAGAAGTAACAAACAAACACACACACAAAACTACAAACTTTCGCCTTTATAATATTAGTAGGATAAAGTTTTTCTATATTCTTACTGCGGTCGGGACAAGTTTTTCCGGTTGCAATCTCCCAAAGTATCAAAAAATCCACGCATTGCGTTCTTGCAGGGCAAATGGGGGCAGGCTTATTGACATTTTTCATCATTAGGCCTGCATCTGCTCCAGCCATGGAATCCCGGAAAATTCGGTGCTTTAAATAGTGTACTAACCGCTGCACCATGCAAACGTCTTCAAATAAACGTCATCATCATAATATTATTGTGTTTATGAATAGATTTAGAATTAAATACGAGAGCGATGTTCAAACCGTGTATTGGCTGTTAACAGACTACCCGACATGGATATATTACAACTACACCACAATGTACATTTCCCCAGGTCACTATCAATGTACGACCTCAAAGTGCCAGTAGAGAGCTACGACCGCGAGATCGAGCGCCTCCGCGCCGCCGCCGCCGCCGCGCGCGACGCGCCCGGCACTAAGGGGAAGAAAGAGCAAGAGAGATACCATACACTGCTGGAGAAACTACAGGTAGGGACACGCGATTGGTGAGGAAAGTGGCCAATCATAGACCAGGGTTGTTGCCGCGTTGTCTCTGATTGGACGAAGCGTGCTAGTATAGAGCTAAGGCCGCGAGATCGAGCGCCTCCGCGCCGCCGCCGCCGCCGCGCGCGACGCGCCCGGCACTAAGGGGAAGAAGGAGCAAGAGAGATACCACACACTGCTGGAGAAACTACAGGTAGGGTCACGTGATTGGTGAGGAAAGTGACCAATCATAGACCAGGGTTTAGGCCGCGTGGGTTTCTGATTGGACGAACCGTGTAAGTAAAGAGCAACAACCGCGGGATAAAGCGTCTCGCCAGTCTCTCGCTCGCGACGCCCCTGGCACTAAGGGGAAGAAGGAGCAGGAGAGATACCACACACTGCTGGAGAAACTACAGGTATAGTGACCAATCATAGCACGAGGTATAGTGACAGAGAGAGTGCCCAATCATAGCACAGCGATGTCGTTGTGTGGGTGTCTGATTGGACGAAGCGTGCTAGTAGAGAGCTACGACTGTGAGATCGAGCGCCTCCGCACCGTCAGCCAGCCTGGCTACTACAGCTAGTTACGTGGTGACTATGTTTTTAGTCACCTCAGTGTAAAACTGTCTCCTCTATAAGCCGGTACTCATCCGTTTAATCAACTCTACCATTTCTCCCCCAGGACGAGAAGCGTCGCCAACAAGACCACGTGGCCCGAGTGGCCGCGCGACTGCAACGCGAGTGTGTGACATGGTTCCCCGCGCGCGCCGCCAAGTCGGCCAAGAACGAGACAGTGACGCGGCTGATGCAACTGTGTCTGTTTCCGAGATGTGTGTTTACGCCGGGCGATGCGTTGTACTGTGCGCAGTTTGTGCATACTGTGCATGCGTTGAAGACGCCTAATTTCTCGACGCTATTGTGTTATGATCGGGTGAGTTTTATTACCTTTTAGTGGTTTCTTATAAAAGGCTACAGAGGCCGCTACACGGGTTCGTTATCGACGTCGATAAACACGTTAAATGCATCGTCTTAAAACAAATCGCGATATATTGACGTTTATCTATGTTGACAATGAACCCGTGTAGCGGCAGCTGTAAGCTAAATATCAAGATTGGGTAGTGAATAAGTCAAGAACGAGACAGTGACGCGGCTGATGCACCTGTGTCTCTTTCCACGATGTGTGTTTACACCCGGCGGCGATGCGTTGTACTGTGCGCAGTTTGTGCATACTGTGCATGCGTTGAAGACGCCTAATTTCTCGACGCTATTGTGTTATGATCGGGTGAGTTTTATTACCTTTTAGTGGTTTCTTATAAAAGGCTACAGAGGCCGCTACACGGGTTCGTTATCGACGTCGATAAACACGTTAAATGCATCGTCTTAAAACAAATCGCGATATATTGACGTTTATCTATGTTGACAATGAACCCGTGTAGCGGCAGCTGTAAGCTAAATATCAAGATTGGGTAGTGAATAAGTCAAGAACGAGACAGTGACGCGGCTGATGCACCTGTGTCTCTTTCCACGATGTGTGTTTACACCCGGCGGCGATGCGTTGTACTGTGCGCAGTTTGTGCATACTGTGCATGCGTTGAAGACGCCTAATTTCTCGACGCTGCTGTGCTATGATCGGGTGAGTTTTTTTTTTCTTTTTGTTGCTTCTTATAAAAGGCTACAGCGGCCGCTACACGGGTTTGCTATCGACGTCGATAAACTCGTTTGATGCGCGTTCAATCGCCGTATATCGCAGCGCCGTATTTATAACGAATCGCGATATAGTGACGTTTATCTGCGTCGATAATTAACCCGTGTAGCTGTAAGCTAAAGATAAAACTCAATATTGGATAGTGAATGAGTCAAGAACGAGGTGGTGACGCGGCTGATGCAACTGTGTCTCTTTCCGCGATGTGTGTTTACGCCGGGCGATGCGTTGTATTGTGCCCAGTTTGTGCATACTGTGCATGCGTTGAAGAGGCCTAATTTCTCGACGCTTCTGTGTTATGATCATGTAAGTTGTTTACATATTGGAATCTTAGGTAACCTGTATGGAAACGTAAAATTCTTGACTGGTCCTATGACCTATTTATATAGCTATAGCTATACCCTAGCCATATTTAAAGCCAACTAAGTAATATACCACAATCTATAATCGTTCTACCTAGTTCTACCTTATCTCCGCTGTGCGAATCCCTGGAGCAGAGCCTTTTTCTATTGAATTTGTAAAAACAAGAGGCATCCGCTCCGATTGCTCCCCTCAACACAGCGAAGGCCTTAAAAAACTATCAATGTTAGTTCAACACAACAAAGGCCCTGAAATGTCTCCAAAATAATAACAACAACCTTTCCCTCCGCAGCTATTCTGCGACATAACCTACTCCGTGATGTCTTGCACGGAGGCCGAGGCGGCGCGCTACGGCACGTTCCTGTGTTCCGTGCTGGGCACGGCGATGCGCTGGCACGGGGACAAGGCCGCCTTCCAACAGGAGTGTGCGCACTACCCCGGCTTTGTGACGAAATACAGGGTGTCCAACCAGTTCACTGAGGCCAATGACCATGTGGGCTATGAGAATTACAGGTGAGTTTCTGTTGCTGATGACTAGGTGGGAAAGGTTTGAGAGATTTTTGCCGCCCTTTGTTAGGGGCGGTGCCTAGCAATTTGTTGTTAAGTGATGATATGTGTGTTTAAACGTAGCCGTTCAGAAAGATTTTTGTAGTAGGTATACCTACCAAGTGCCATTTATCATATTGTCTAGATTACTCCACATGCCTCATTCAACCGCTAGCGACTAATCTAATGATAATCCAATGAGCACTAGACCGTGCTCACTGTAGTTTTGTCTGAAATATTTTCTTATGTATCCTATCACTAATAATATTTATGTGATTGTGATGTATAGTAGGCGACCTGTGAATAGTGGACGAATAGATAGATTGACCCTGGAGTCACCCTCTTTCCGTTGGTCCACTACTATATTACCACCCTGTATATTACTACTTGACTAGTATTAAATCCTCTCAATCTCAACATTTTCTTACAGACACGTGTGCCACAAGTGGCACTACAAGGTGACGAAGGCGATGGTGGTGTGCCTCGACTCGCGCGACTACGTGCAGACGCGCAACGCGCTGCTCGTGCTCGCGAGGGTGCTGCCACACTTCCCCGCGCTGCACAAGCTCGCCATGATCATACAGCGGAAGATCGAGAAGGTACCGCCACGGAAAAAGAGGGGTTTCATGAGTTTAACGTGTATGTGTCTGTGTGTATGTTTGCGGTAGCATATCTGAAAATCGGCTGGACCGATTTGTGTTTTGTCTTTTATGGATTATAGCTAGTGCTACCCCGAGTGCGCTTGGCCATATTTTATCGAAATCGGCTCATCCGTTCGGTGACGGGGGTTTTAAACGTTGGTTAGGTTATTGGTGTCCTCGCCCACTAGGTCCTATATTTAGCTCATGAGCAGTAGAGATATCTCCTGATAATAAACAACACCATATAAACATGTTATAGTAACGTATGGCTCAGTTTCACATTTAGGTAAATCTACCTAAGCATGATCTTAAGACCTTCTCAATGATAGCCCAGCCAATCGCAGCGCTGCATTCCATACTCAAATTCTACTACCTAAGTTCTCAACTGTGAAACTGACAGTATTTCTGTATATCTCCTCAGGTGAAGGAAGAAGAGAAGACTCAACGCCCAGACCTGTACGTCCTAGCCACAGGCTACAGCGGCCAGCTGCGCAACCGCCAGCCCAGCATGATGCGCGAGAGCGACTTCCACCAGGTAACTACAACTGTTAGAAAAGAGTGAAAATAAGCAAATTTCATTATTTTAAAAATAAGGATTTTTGATTTTTCAAATGGAAAGTGGAATCTGAAAGATCTGTTCAAAATCCATAAACAAGAGTACCTAATTGCTTATAGCACAGGGACAAAACTATCTAGCTTTTCGCTAATCGCCTACTCGATTCTTGTTGTAGCTCTACTTCACCAACAAAGTAGCTTGTTGGTGGAAAAACTGTCTAACACAATTGCAATAAATAATGAATCCTATATGACAGTTGAATTCATAAATGTTAAACCTCACTAAATTGAATTTAATAAATTAAATTATGATAAGTATCCCAAAAGCTCGAAACTGCACAGTATTGAATCCCATAAGTTTCAATTCTCAACACGTTGAACTGTTTTCTAGATATAACTGAGTATTGGTCCTCCCCAGGTGGTGAACCTACAGCCGGCGGAGAAGAAGGCGGCGCCCAAGGAGGAGGCGAAGGCCGAGGAGCCGCCCGCAGAGCCCGCGCCCGCCGCAGGTAACTACACTGCCATTTACGTCACTTCACCGAAAATTAACGACAAATATTAATTCAAAATTCAAATCATTTATTTATAAAATATTATTTATACGTCACAACTCACAAATCATAATTACAATCACAAGTTATACTTATTACATTTTATAGATAGGTACATTAGCTAATTAAGTATGTAATATTATTTAGGTAATTACAATTTAATTTTAATGTTAATTTATGATGTAGTTAAAAATACAGTAATTTTACAGATAGATAGGTACAGGTTGTTATTGCAATTTAGTTGGTAGGCAAGGTTGGGGTCACAGAGGACAACGAGGCAGGGAAGTCAGTGAATTTATAAATAGGCATATTAACCAATATATTTTTAAGTTTTGCAATGAAAACGGTTTCAGATTTTGTTTCTTTTACGTTATCAGGCAGTGCATTGTATACTCTGGGAACGAGAGTGTTAATACATTTATCAGACTTGGCGAGCCTAGTCGCGGGCGCGATCAGCTGATTACGCCGCCGGGTGTTGACCCGGTGGAAGTCTGCTTTAGTATTAAATTTGTCAAGGTTACGCCTTGCGTATTTTGCAACTTCTAGCGCGTATAGGCACGGTAGTGTTAGGATGTTACAGTTTTTAAATAATTGTTGAGCGGGACAGTCCCATGGTTTGTGAGCAATTATTCGTACGGCACGTTTTTGGAGTCTTAGTATCCTTTCGGAGCACGCCGCATTACCCCAGAGGTCAACACCGTATGATAGAATCGAGTGAAAATATCCGTAGTATGCTTTTTTCATATTTTCATTAGACAAGCTACGAGCCAGACGGGACAGCGCGAAGCACGCGGAGGCGAGGCGGGCGCACGTGACGTCAATGTGCGGCGCCCAGGTGAGGCCGGCATCGATCACGAAGCCGAGGTACTTCACCTGGTCCACCTGCGGCACCGCCACTCCGTTGCACACCACATTTAGGTCATGTCCCCTAGTCCTTCTCAGCTGGAAATGAACAATGTTCGTTTTTTCTATATTTAGCAGCATTCCATTTGCGCTGAACCAGTCGTGTATGCAGGCAGTGACTAGGTTTAATTTGTGTTTGAGCAGAACATAGTTCTCAGCAGATACAATCAGGCAACCGTCGTCTGCAAACAAGACATATTCGGCGTGCTCAGATGCCGCTGTTAGGTCATTGACCAAGATTAGGAATAGGTAGTTTCCCATAGTAGAACCCTGCGGCACCGCGCAGTCACCTATGAATTCAAGGTCGGACTTCGAGTTCCGGACGTACGTGCATTGCTTCCGGTCGCGCAAAAACACTGCAATTGTGTTGTAGAAGTCATCAGTAATACCATACAATTTAAGTTTCTTTAAAAGAAGTTGGTGGTTAACTAGCTCGAATGCGCGCGACAGGTCACAGAACACGGCGGCGACCTGCCGGCCCGCCTCGTGATGACTCATCACTCGGCACACGACATCACGCGCCGCGTCAACAGTCGACCTGTTTTGCTGATAAGCGTATTGTTGATGATTGAGAAGTTTATTTTTTATGAAATGTTTTATAAGTCTGTCACTTATAAGATGCTCGAATACTTTTGATATTATAGGTATGAGGGATATCGGTCTAAAATACCTAAGCATGTTCATTTCACCCTTTCCCTTGTATATAGGCTGTACTTTTATTTGTTTTAGAAGGCTAGGATAATCACCCTCATTTACGCATTGGTTGAATAGCATACAAAGTAAAGATATAACAACAGGGGGTAGATAGTCTAATACAGCCGTTGACATGTCGTTTATATCAGTGGATTGTTTACGCTTTATTTTATTTATTTATAACGTTTATTATTTGAAAAAAAAAATGAAAATGAAAAATTTCTTTATTATACAATTGTTACAAATTTTATGATGCACTGCTTCTACATTAGGTTGCCCTGTGTCGTAGAAGACAGGCTCCTCATTAATGTGACAACTATTAAGTATAACAAAGAGAAGAAAAAAAAAACTTAATATGAACTTAAGTTAGTTTACAACTATTCATGCATGTGTAGTGAGTAGTGAGTGAGAAGTGTGTATGTATGTGTGTGTGTGTGTGTGTGTGTGAGAGAGAATGTATGTGTGTGTGTGTGTGTATATGGGCGAAGGTTGAATGTGGCGTCTATAAATAGGAAAAATTCAAAAAAATAATAAATGAAATACTTAGTATACAATATGTAACTTAAACTTGGATATAAAATAAGTCCTCAGTTGATTCGTAATCAAATTGTCTCAGCCAGTTTATAATGAAATTTTTGAAATTGAAGTTCTTGAAATTGACAAGTTGATTGTCCTCAAGCAAGACCATGTTATATAGTTTAGGGGCAATGTAATTAAAATGTCGTTGGCCTATGGCTGATTTTACAGAAGGAATATAAAATCTAGGCACTCTTCTAAGCATAAGTGGTTCGCTAGGGACAACTTTGGAGTGGAATCTTCGCAGAACCTGATAAATAAACAATTTACGTATAGGAAGGACATTCGCGTCTTTGTACAAACAGTCTGTAGAGTATCGGTAAGGTAGACCAAGAGCAACTTTAAGAATAGCTCTTTGAGCTCTTTCGACTTCCAACAAATAAGTTTTAGCTGCACAGCCCCAAGTACAAATACAGTATGTTAGAATACTTTGGCATAGCGCTTTGTAGGTTGAGATTAACAGCTTTTGGTCAGCAGCTAGCCTTAGATTTCTAAAAACATGTATGAGCTTCCGAGCCCTGCCTGATAGGCTTGATATATGCGATGACCAGTTCAGCTTGTCATCTAAAATTACACCTAGATATTTTACGGTGGGAACTCGCGCAAGAACAGTACAGCTACAGTCCCTGACACAGTTCCTGTTGCACGGAAATGTATGAATTTTGATTTCGAAAGATATATCAGGTTCGTTGGCTTTAGTTTTGCTGAAACAAAGGAGTTGCTGGCTTAACGTCGGGCCGCCGCTACGCCGCTCCGAGCCTACGCTTTCAACCTACTTGCGTTACGCCGCTCCTCGCTTATGAAGTACTTTCGTTATGCCGCGCGTAACATTTTCAAGTTAAGGGGATGCCCTCCTATAAACATTTATTTTTTTTACTAATATTAGATACATAGATAGATAGAATATTCTTCGTTTGTACACATACATATGAAACATAACTTAACATATGTACAAAACTGGCAGTCTTATCGCTTAAAACGATTTTTCAAGAAAACCTGGATGAAAGATATTTATGATCAAAGAAGTGTACTAAATAATCAATAAATAAATGATGCAGGTATACATGACATAATAATATATACTGATATGATTTAGTATAGCTACAATTTTGAAATGTACTTCAATATTGTAACTTTTTCATTACTTGTATGTATTTAAAAAAATCACGTAGGTATATACTATTGCATATAATGCACAAGTTCATATTTTTCACCAAAATATACCTCTGCCCTCATCCAAAAACATACCTAAAACAACTCCCCCTAAACAACTACCCAAAACACCTTACGATTGCCGAGATATTTACAGATTTAAATTTCCAAATTAAAATGTCTACCAGTATTTTTCACAAAAATATACCTCTGCCCTCATACAAAAACATACCAAAAACAACTCCCCAAAACACCTTACACTTTTTTTTTATATATAAAGATTTTTCCCAAAATAGTTGTCTATGAAAAAATGCAGTAGATAGAGCAATACAACTTAGGTATATGAAATGTACTTACATACATATATCTATACCTAACCTATATACTATATAAATCATATTATACTATATGTATGTATCTAATACAATAGATATATATTAAACATAATGTATAATACTACGTATATAATATAATACAATATTTACCTACTAATACATAGTAAGTTAAAGTCAAAACATACAGTTTAAACCTTTAATACAATGTTAGGAATTAAATATTTCGACATAGCATGCCCTTAAGTGAATAAAATTGCAGAGCGGCGTAGTGAAAGTCCTCTGTAGGCGGGAGCGGCGTGCCGAAAGTAGATTGTAGGCGTGGAGCGGCGTAGCGACGGCCCGACGTTAAGCCACTAAGCCAAACTCATATTTAGTTTTGAGTGCATTAATAGTAAGAAGATTATCCTCCAGCCATGTCGTTACCCTACACAAGCCCTTCTCTGTTAGAACACGTACCTCTGGCCAAGTTTTACCATGAAACAGTACGACTGTATCATCAGCAAACATGACCAGGTCTGCACCAGGTATGGAGAGATTGCATAGACTGTTAATATACAGAAGGAATAAGGATGGACCAAGTGTGCTGCCTTGTGGGACACCATAAGTGCATTTGGCACTTTCGCTAAGATAAGAACCAAGTCGCACACACTGTTGTCGGTTAGTTAAATAGTCTTCAAACCAGGAAAGTACCGTACCTCTGATGCCTAGATTTTCGAGACGTCTCAGAAGAATCGTGATCGAGACCGTATCGAAGGCTTTCTGGAGGTCCAAAAAGACTCCGACACAGCTCTCTCCTTGGTCCACGTAATCAGTGATCATTGAAGTTAGTTTAAGTACTGCGTCCTCGGTAGATATTCCTGATCTGAATCCGTATTGGTTAATGCTGATTAAACCAGAATTATTTGCATAATTAATTAACCTTCTGTTCACTAGCTTTTCTATTATTTTAGAAAGGATTGGAAGAAGTGCAATTGGTCTGTAGTTGGTTGGTTTGTCACGTTCTCCTGACTTAAAAATTGGGCAAACAACGGCAGACTTGAACAGTGTTGGGAAGACCCCAGTAGAAAAACTCAGGTTGCATAAAAAGGCGATTGGTTCTAATAGAGTATCGCAATTAAGTTTTAAAATCCTTGCCGAAATTTTATCCCCTCCGGCTGCACTATTAGAGTCAAGTTGCACAATAATTCTTTCAATTTCATAGGTATCTGTAGGAGCTAAATAAATACAATTTAGTGGGGTAAAATTATCTGTTGCTCCTGTCACTAATGCTGACTCACTGGTCTTCATAATTCGCATTGTAAGCCCAGCTAGTTCGCTACCTATGGATGTGAAGTACGTGTTCACATTCCAGAGATTCCACAGGAAGATCCTTTATTTTAAGTAGTTCTAATGGAGGTTCTTTTGATTTAGTAAGGTTGCAAAGTTCTTTAATTACCTTCCAAGTTTCTTTGTTATTACCAGCAGTTTTTTTTAGTTCGTTGGCATAGTATTCCTTTTTTGAATGCTTAATTATTTTATTACATATTTGTCTATAATTTGAATATTCTTGTAGTAGATTAATATCATTAGGTTGTTTTTTAGTTTTTTTAAATAATTTGTCTCTTATTCGAATCGATTTCATCATTCCTATAGTTATCCAGGGTTTAAGGGGTTTTAATTTCTTAGAAATTGTAACCACAGTGGTGTTTTTTGAAATAATTGTTTGAATATTTTGTGATACATTTGCAGTTGCTTCGTTAACGTCTTTACAAGAATACAAAAAGTCCCAGTCTATCTTTTTTAGCTCAGAGCTTATACATTCGTAGTCTATAAATGATTTAGTAAAAGGTTGTGTAGGTTTTTTATTTATCGGTTTATTTATATGAATTAATATTGGTGAGTGATCAGTGAATGCGTCGAAGACAAAAGTATGACAATCATACTTACATTTAACCATGAAATGGTCAAGGCATGCATTCTGTCTAGTCGCTTTATCTATACCCTGCCTTAGCCCGTGGAAAGCCATCATATTAAGGTAATCATTTGTTTTAGTGGTTGCATTTCCTGGCAGTGTATCGATGTTGACGTCACCCGTAAAAATTATATTACCTGTTTGTAATGTCTGTAGAAAGGAATTTAGGGAATTAATGTAGTTGGTGGGGTTTTTAAAGGTCGATGGGCGATAGGTACAAATAATGGTGAGGTCATCGGGTAAGTCGAGCCGTAGACAATTACCTTCTTTAATGTTTATTTCGGTGCTTATTACTGAAATGCTAGACTTGACATAAGCAACTACGCCATCGTTTTGGTTATAGGTTTTTTTTGTAGAAAAGTTGTCGTAGCCATTTATAGTCGGTATAATAGTATCTGAATCCGTCCAGCTTTCTGATAAGACAATTATATCAATTTGCAGTTCAAGTTTTGTTAAGAAAATAAGAAAGCGGTCAAGATTACAATTGATACTTCTTATGTTCACTGAGAGAACGGTTAACGAGTTTTTAGTTAGTTTAAGAGTAGATTTCAGTATGGATGGATTAGGGACATAAGAGCAACTGATCTGGTCTATCTGCTCAATGTCAGTTGAGTGTAAATTAATAATAGGATTGAATTATGTAATGAAGATAAAAATTTGTCAAAATAATTGATTTGATTTGTGCATTTTTTTCTGGATAATAATAATATAGTTGACCCAAGGATACGATAATAGGCATGTAGTATAAAATAACTGTGGTACTGTTAGTAGTCGCCCGGATTTCTTGAATGAATGTGTGTATATAGATGTGCAGTATAGTAATATGTGTGAGTAGGGATAGGAAATTAAAGTGGTTTGTGCGTGATAGTGTGTATGTGAGTGTGAAATGTGTTACAATTACAATTAAATAGTTCTTGTATATGAGTGTTTGATGTTCACATTTGTATAAACGATTATTGGATACATTGTTTAAAGAATAATAATTACTTAACAGTGATGCAGAAAAACTTAATGGAATTAAAATTAAATTGATACATGCAAACCAGACAGAGTAAGATAGTCACTGTTTGATTTTTAAAAGGTCTGACTCGTCAATAATACGCAGTGCGGGAGCACCATCTTGCTTGCGGAGGTAGACAGTGCCATGCGAGATCCAGCAATATTTATAGTTCAGGGCTTTGGACGTTTCCCTGGCCATTGCGTAGATTTTCTTATTTTTGAAGGTGAGGCTCTCCGATACGTATATTGCTTTTTTTGGACCTTCAATATGTAGGTGCATTGTGTTAAGCTTGTCATCCTTATGGTTTTTGTTAAATATTTTAACGGCGGACAACACTTCTTCCTTTTTTAGGACAGTCGCAAACTCGGCAATGATCGGCTTGTTGCTGGGGTTAGAGGTGGAAATCCGATGTATATTTTTGACT
Source organism: Plutella xylostella (assembly GCF_932276165.1). Classification (NCBI taxonomy): domain Eukaryota; kingdom Metazoa; phylum Arthropoda; class Insecta; order Lepidoptera; family Plutellidae; genus Plutella; species Plutella xylostella. The sequence continues at coordinate 9,850,969 of NC_063993.1, read as the reverse complement.
TCACTATTCTCTATGCTGACTTTAAGGACATCCCCAGTCTTTTTCAGCACGTGCAATAAGTCCGACTTGGTTTCTCCATTTTTTTGCGGGACATTTATTAGTTCTATCGAGCCAGAACGAGAAGCGCGGTCCAGGAACTCAATTTTGCTCTCGAGGAGCGCTATCTTTTTCTTGTCTGATTTTTGCTCTTCTTCCATGTCATTGAACCTAATAAGAAGTTCATCGTATTTTTGAGACATAAATTCTATGGAGCTTTGAACCTCACTCATTTGGGATTTTATGTCTCTCATGAAACTCATGATGGTATTTAATTTTGCGTCTTGCGCTGAAAATAGCTGTTTCATCGTTTCAATCTCATCAGAAGTTGTATCTGTTTGGCTCTCTGAACTCTCACGCCGCTGCCGCTTGGTTATCTTTCGCGTAGCAACCCGTGCCCGTGTTGTAGCATCTGGATTTATGTTACATAAATTAGGCTCCGATTCGCAATGCTCCAATGGGGCGCTCAAGGATTTCGTAGCTTTAGATGGAGACCTTTCAGTAGGCATTTTATAAATGTAGTCACTTACGTACAAGTTTGTGAGTAGTAAGTGTTTAACTCTCTGAGAGGCAAGGATCGACTGTGCAAAGTTGTAAACACTTCTGCGCGGCTTACTCTGTGGCAAGACCGATGCGACGTCACTGACTCATCGGCTGGAGGGCTGCTTTACCGAATGTAGTCACTGCGTGCTGCTCGTAGCGTCGAGAGTTGCTTGCGATCACACAGAATTTATTTGCACACCCGCAGTTAGATGTTAAATGTTATTTTGATCAATTAATCACTTTAAACACGATTTTTATTAAACTGAAGCTTAATTCACTTAGCTTTACTGTTGGTGCTTTTAAGTTAATAAGTTATGTACTTTAGTTTTGCGAGATAACTATGTTTTATCTATTTTAATAACGGAGCCTCGATATAAACAATGTTACCGGTGAACCGTGCGGTCAAAGATTGACCGCACGGTTCAATGATATAGGTGTGTTTATGAATTTAGGTACTTCGTGGGATTCTAAGTATTTGTTGAGGTAAACAATTGCGGAATCACAGCAAGGCCGGCAGTTCGGATTGTTGTTAGCTTCGATATAGTACCGGTTGAGGGCGACGGCAGCGCTGACCAGCACGTCGAGGGCGGCGCCGGGCGCGCCCGCCCGCCCCGTCTCCGACGCGATGACCCTCCACACAGTGCGGCACATGTCCTTTCCGGCACTAACTATTTGTTTATTTATATATTCTTTACGCGTTAGGTTTAGGATAGATATGTGTTTCTTTTCTAGATTAATCAATTTGTCAATTAAGATTTGATCATTAGGATTTTGAGTTAGTGATTGTTTGACTTCTCGTATTTTTCTACGGCTGGATCGGACGTCCTCGGTGACCCACACCTTCGCGTTGTTTCTTACACGATACTTCTTCAGAGGGAAGTGTATGTTCAGGGGCGTATTTACCCTAGGGCTAAAAGGGCTACAGCCCGGGGCGGCAGGCGGCGAAGGGCGGCCCAGGGGGCGGCCGGTAGGCCGCCCTTGGTCTTTAGGTTGGAGAATAAAAAAATTACAGAACAATATTTTAGGACGTAAGCATACTAGAACGGCCCTGAGCCATCTTTCCACATGTTGATTTCATAGAAAATTGATTTAAAGTATGAAAGCCGGCCTTTGTTCTTTTCTGAACCGAATTTTTTTCCGGCGCGATAGTTTTTTGAAGGAAATCTAAAGAAAAAAAAATTGCCTTACTCAGTCGCCCTGCACAAGTTTATTTCTAAACGTCCTAAAGAATCTAAAATGTACTCGTCTATCCAGAAAAATCTTTTTTTTTGTTCGGAAGATACACTCACGGGCAAAGAAATGGTTCCACTGAAAAAAGCACCAAATTACTCCTATCCGGAAAAGGCTTATGCAACGTTGGATTACTTACATTAAACAGAGCATCAGGATATGGCCAACTAAAAACGGTAGTATCTTGTAAAAATAAATAATTAAATGTTTAAAAAAATTGGGGTCGTTGGTGTTGTCATTTTTTGAGTGGAACTATTTCATTGCCCGTGAGTGTATCATTATCTATGCAAATCTATCATCACAATGTTCTTATTTCTTATACATGTAGGTCGGTAGGTACTCTAAACTGACTGCTATAGGCAGGCTCTGGGGCGGCAAATTAGTGGAACAGAAGTCGGAATAGAATATTTTTATCCAATTTGGGTACACTTTCTGAAGCGGAAATTAAATCAAACGCATTCCATAAGTGTTATCCTACAGATCTCGCGGATGATTTAATGGACGAATGCATCTTAATAAAGATTTTTTTGTTGTCTCAGGGACATGAAACTGAAACAAGTATAAGAAAACTAAACTTATTAATTAAGAAAAATGATTTAAAAGTGGCATTTCCTTATATCGAAATTGCGATGCGTAGGTATATTTCTTAGCAGTGGCGGATTTACCAATAGGCCAAGTAGGCCAGTGCCTAGAGCGGCGGCAGATTTTAAGGGGTACCTAGTAAATTTAGTAAAAATAAATTTACATATTTTAAAAAATAAATTTACGTGTACACAATCCGTCATAAAAAACGCAACGCACAATAATAAGTATAACTCTGCAACTACGGCTGCTGAATCATGCTCAGAAGCTTGTCGCTTTTTCATGCTGCTCAGGAAATTTACGTTTTTTATTGTAAACTCGACACATCGCTGGCATAAATAAATGAGTGAAAATCGGGAAAGGAAAAACCCTGAACAGAGTGAATTGTTTTTCCTTTCCCGATTGAGTGAGTTTAAGAGATCTTGGCACGCAGTTATTGAGACTTTGAAATCAATCAAAGATGATATTACTGAAAAGCCTGTAACGCGACAAGAAGCGGAGGGAATACTTTCGAATTTGAAAAAACTGGAAACGGCGGTAATGGTAGTTGTGTGGAATTTTGTCATATGTACTAAATCAGTGATTTTTTAATATATTTTTTGGACCAAACATTTAGGGGGAGGACACTTGAGTCTACCAAAAATTTGCACTATGAAACTTAATATTTCGTAAACCAATTAGGTACTGAATGAAAAAATGGTTTGAACTTTGAACAGACCTTTAATATTTTTGCAAGACCTATTCAACGATACCCCACACCAACAAAAAAAATTATCCCCATCTTCTTCACCTCTTTATCGTGTCTACGACACGACAAACCAACAGGTCAGGGACAAGTCGCTAAATAATACATGCCCAGAACTGGGACACTTTACGTGTATTTACGCCCGAAAAAAAAATTTACTACTTCTTCGAGGCCGTAAGGTCAGCTTGATATCTTAACCCGTTTCTGAGAAAAAGGGTGGTGACAGACAGAAAAAATATGTAAAATATACAGTAGGTATATTTTTTTGATTTCTTTCCTTTTTTTGATGGGGCGGAAAACTACAGGAGCCCAGGGCGCGCAATCTTTAAATACGCCCCTGTGTATGTTAAAGTAATGGTTGATTACGTTAATTGTTGCATCAATTTTTAAACTAGAGCACTGATATTTAGATAACAATTTTTCCCAATCATATAAATCTAGGCTTTGTTTAAAGTTGCTAATGTTAAATTCCGAGAAAAGGCGCTTATATCTTTCTAGGTTAAGCTGTAACATTTTGTTTATTTGTATAGACAGAAATATACCTGAGTGATCTGAGACTTGTAATTGTAAAGGAGATACTTCATTTATATTAACATTTGGCATATTAGTATAGATGTGATCCAAACATGTACTTGATTTGTCTGTTATTCTTGTAGGAAAATTAACTAATGATTTAAATCCAAACTGTCTTAAAGTCTCTGATAATAATTTTGAATTTGGACATTTTACTAACATATCTATATTCATGTCACCCATTATAATGATGTTATAGTTATTTACAAAGTGTATAGAAAGTAGGTCATTTAATTTTGAGAAAAAAGTAGGGAAGTCCCCTCTGTCTTTACCTCGAGGTGGTCTATAGATACAGACCACCACGGTGTCCGCACCGACGCACTCCACGGCGCAGGCCTCGAAGTGCATCTCCACCGACAGCTGCGCCACCTCCGGGCGCTCGATGGCGAGGACCTGGTCCCGCACGTAGATGCAGGCGCCGCCGCCCTCGCGCCCGCGCCGGCAGTAGTGCGCCGCCAGCTTGTAGTTCTCGAGGTGCACGCTGGGCAGCTCGTCAGGATGCAGGAACAGCTCGGTCAGGCAGAGGACATCTATGTTTCCGTGGACTTGTAGTTCACATTCCAGTTTGTTGGTCTTGTTTTCTAGTCTGTTGATATTTTGATGGAAGATTGTTAGATTTCTTGATTCAGTGCTGGTTGTTTGGTTTGTCTTTTCCGGTGGACTCATCAGGTGGTCTGTTGGGCCTTGGTAAGAGAAAGGGCCGCCATTTTGATATATTCGTATTCAGAGGCCACACGTCTGTTGCCATGAATTTTTCTATTGATGCAGCTGGTATCCCGATTTTGAAGGATGTGTAGGTGTCATGTTTGGATGGGATCTTTTCTACGATGTACTGGAGTCCACCATCCACTTTCTTCAGGTGATCGATTAGGGAGTCCGTGGTCGTTTCAGTTTTGAAAAAGCACCCGTGTAGGTACGTGTACCTCTCAATACCTTGGATGCCAGTGTTGGTTGCAGATCCACGTATTGCAGATGACTTTCTGGGCTGGCGTTTGGTGACGGTGATCCATTGTTCTCCATTTTCAGTTGCAACATCGGTCGTCGGGGTCGTTGGGATGCTCGTAGGTGTTACAGTAGTGGTATTTTTCTCAATTGCAGTCGTTTGATTGGAGTTAGAGGTCAGTGGGGTCGCGTCCGTTGTGATTATTTTGTCAGTTATTATTTTTTTCTTGTCCGTGGGGGTATGTTGGCTCAAGAGTTCTGTCTTGGCTGGTTGGCCGCGTCGTTGTAGGCTGGTTGGTCGTGTAGGTCGGTTCGCTTGCGTTGATATCTTCTCTTTCGCACGTATTGCAGTAGTGCGCTTCTCGCGTTGTGCCGCTGCCGTTAGAGAGGGACGGCTAGCTGGTGTGGATTTCGTGCTAGACGCCGGTGTTGTCACCGCTCCACTATAGCTGCCAGGTTTTGTTGATCCATCACTATTTGAATTCGATACAACGGATTTTAACTCGCGTATTTCGTCACTTATTTGGCTTATTCTGGAGCAAATGTCATTAATTTTTTCGTCAAGTGGTTTCAAGGCACTAGTTATTAAGTTTTTTAACAAATCTAGATCGATTTTTTGCGACATTTCAACCGCATAAATTTGATGTTTATTAGCGCGATAGTTTTGTATGCTTACGCGCGGGAGCGCGACCAACGACTGCCTGTTAACATTAACAAGTTATATGTATAGTTGTGCCTTTTTAGACAATTTTGGTGGGTGAGGCGCTACTTGATGAAATACAATGTAATTTTACTTTTCGAGAAACGTATTTACATAATAGCTGCTTTGCCTTAGCCTAGATTACCTTCTTTATGTAGGTACATGTGATGTGCTTTGGTGAATAAAGATATGCGACAAGAGTTTTCGTTCACATCAAATTTATTTGACTTTCCTGCTAAGAGATGACAGTCTTTGATGTCACCCACATTGCTTGTTTTATGGTCGGTATAATATGTTCAGCTACAATAAAATAATTATGACGTGGTGTTATACAAAGTAAATACCTACATAATGTTTCAGAAGCAGACAAGAAGGAGACACGCAGCACCGAGCGGCGCCGCGACGACCCCGAGCGAGACGCCAAGCGCGAGTCCAGAGCGTGAGATACTCATTCATTACTAGCTACTAAGTTTTCCCGTGGGATTTCCGGGATAAAAAGTAGCGTAAAATTTAATCCGAGTGGTCTGCTTCTTGTATACCTAATTTCATGTAAATCCGATCTCAATAGTCACATGTTTTACGTTGTTTTACTCTGCGTTACAGAGCCGTTAGAAGCGAGAAAGAAAAGGTGAAAGAGGAAGTGAGAAGCAAAGATCGTTCTCCCAGGGAAAGGTCTCACAGGGTAAGAAACACACCACATTATAGTCTGGTATTATACCAGCAACAATAAAACCAATCTCTATTGTAATGTCACTTCTTCATAGTAGTTTGGAGTATGGTGAAGCAATTTTTTTCTGTAATTCTCCCATGACATAAAAAATATTTAGGCCTAAAGTCTTTATGTACATGTCAACAGGAGGAACGTTATTTGGAGGCAGTCTCGCCGCCGCCCGAGCATCGCCACGCCACTGACGATATCGAACGAGGTAAATAACATTTATTTAATTTTCTTCTCCCACTGTTAGGCACAAATACCGCTTCGATTATGGTTTGTACACTTCTTTCACGTATTCTCATTCACATTGCTTTCGATAGCATTACATGGTTATAGGATTGTAACTAGTTGCGTGTTATTCCTAAATCTAGTCTAGATCTAGAAGAAGAGATTGTCGCTGATCTATAAGTGATTACAGTTTAATTTATTTCTTCTTTCTATTTCAGAGTTAAAACGCCGTAAAATCGACGGCAGTACAAGCACCAAGGTGAGTACAATGATAGTCCGCGACTGGCGATGACCCAGCTGAGCCCTGGCCTGGACTGGACAATCTGGTCAATCTGTGCAACCCGCGGCCGCCTGCGCCCGCGCCGGACTGCGCTGCTCTGTGTCAGTGATAGACTCTGTGGACTATATCAGTGATTAAAAAAAATACATAAGTAAATAATAAAATAAAAAATATAACCATACAAAAACCGGTAAATCAAATGCTTGAAGAAAGAAGATTGATGAGCAGATGAGACGATGGAGAGACGACAAATGAAGAATGCGTTAGAAAATCATCATGATATAAATATAGAGAAGCAAGTGAAAAACGAAAATCATGAACAGAAAATGAAAAACGAATTTGATAATAGAAAGATAAAGATAACTATAAACCGCAAACAAATACGCAAGCGCCTGAAAATCGGAAGAAGACCTGAAAATATATACAAACCTGCATCAAAACCCAAGAAACAAGAGCTACAAAAATATTTTTAAAAAACTTACTAAGAATCTTCCATCCCAAACTGCTACCAAAATCATAAACCAAAAATCCAATCAAAAATATTAACCGTCTGAGTAGTAAGTGACAGAGCCCAGTCCAGTCGCGCAATGGTAAGGTTATTGCATTAATTATTCACTATCGGGTCAAAAAGAGCACTGAATGAAGTGTGGTTCTAGGATACCTGAGACTACGGAGCAACTGGCTATCAAGGCAGAAAGTTAAAAAACTTAGAGGGAACAGTGACAAGAGAAGAGTAAACATTGTTGAAGATTGGATCCTTCAGTGGAACTTCAGAAATATAATGTTTGTGAACGAGAAATTATCGGATGATTCGGAACCAAAGTAAATAAATTTATTAAAGCTTTCGACAATAACACAATCGCCTACGAACTCAAATATTTATACAAACAAGATTGCGACTCAAAAGAAAGTTATGGAACGAAGATAATGGATGGAAACAATAAAATTAAAACTCATAGAAAAGATGATGACTTAAATTCTACATACAATAGACGAAGACTTCAAATAAAAGCAACTTTTCCGAGATAAAACTAGTACGAGTAACATAAATTTAGGGTTTGGTAGAAACGTTACCGAAAAGAAACGCACAGCAATTTGAAGGAATCCAAATAATAAGAACAGGAAAGCTAAAACTATAAAAACGTAACAAAACTAAAACATATTATGATGCTGGAAGAAATAGTTATTAAATGTTATAAACGGCAGATTATTAATAAGATGGAAACAAATAGCAGAGGAAACGCAATCTAGAAGAAGCGGCAATGGATGAAACCTGCTTGGATATTTTGAAGTTTGAAGAAGATTATTAATCAACAAATTAATCAATTATTTATCAACGTTTGTGGAAATATACTCATGAGCAAAACTCTACTTTACTTTAACAATGTATGGTTCTTAAAAAATATTGAATCTACACTTTCTTCAAAATAACCAGAAAAGAACCACAGAAGCAATACCTAAGAACACGACTGCATCTAAAGGAAACTAGCTAGCAAGCATAGCAAAAGATACGAATAATAATAATAAAAAGATAGTAGCAAACAAGCAACACGCACAGAGTTTCAAATATGAAGCAAGAAACATAAGAACCCCTATAAATCAGCTCAGGAAAAGCTGTGGAAGAGAACTGTCTTCATTCAGTGACCTTTTTGCCCCAGAATCTTAAACTTAGTGTAATAAAATTAAACCAGTACAACTAGACAGTACATAAAATCTTCTTTCTTGGGCACTTGGTTGCATTTTACAGAATGTTTTCTAACATGATGTTTTCATAAGCAGGGTAGCAAAGACACCGAGGAACGTTCTCCGGAGAAAGAGAAGAGGAAGACCAAAGTAAGAGGTGATGAGAGGAAGGAACGTAAGATGAGTCGCAAGCGGGTAAGGATACATTTAGAGTCGCTGAAATTATATTATTTTCAAACCTAAAGTCTGTTTTTTTATCTCGTTATATTATTATTTTCAACCCAAACTGTAATGTTTTACACTACTATACCTTGTTTCACGGGGAAAGACATCTGATACAAACAAAAAATACCCTTATTCAAATGTAATAAGGGTCCTGTCAGATGTCTTTCCCCGTGAAAAAAGGTATACAATAGAATTATAGAAACTATCGATTTTAGGAAAGAATTTTCTCTGAATAAACCAGACATTTTCAAACATATTAAACCATTTTCAAACAATCAAATTTCTATTAAACAGGTGTGGCAAGGATAGTTCTGCTAGTTTTTTTTCATATACCTAATTATTAAGTTGCTAAAGTCTTCTGCAATCCCTTACTATGTTTTACCACAGACACCGTTTGACATAGTGTTAATTCTCCATAATTGTGTGCTTTGCCAGAACACCCTGTAAGTATATCAATATTTTTTTTCAGGACCGCGCGGAGGAAGCCCTGATCCTGGCCGAGCAGAAGCGACGACGCGAAGAACAAAAGGGTATAAATACTTTACAAAACGAATTATTGATATCGTATTCGTCTTAACAATACTAATCATGTAATATAAGATATAACGCTTAGTCAACGTGCAGTCAATATACAAAGTGATGCAATAGTCCTCTTTCGGCTTAGTATACCACTTTGCAACACTCTGCATGCAAAACTGATAAATCTACATCAATTACCCATAATTACATCCACTTTAAATGTTATTTCTATGTTTTATAATGCTTATTTCGTTTATTTATCCTCTTCCTATTTCCAGCTGCTCTAAAAGCGGGAAGTCACCAAAATGGATCCCAAGAAGAACACCATTATGAGAAGTATCATAAAAGGGTATAATAATAACGATTATTATTTCAAACGCTATTTGATAATAAATGTACCCTTCTATATAAGTGTAATTTACTTAACCCTTTGAGACGGGAGTAGAAGGGAGACCCCAGTTAAGCGCCTTAACTAAAACATAATTTTATATTTACAGGAAAAGTCGCCGTTCCGGGATCGCTCACACGAGGAGCCAAGGGACAAACAATATCCTTTTAATTAATACTTTTGCGTATTTATAACTAGGGTATGCAGTTAAATGCTTTATTTAAATAATATACTTAGCTAACAACCGGACGTATAGTACATGGGATTGGGTCTTGGGTTGTGTACCTGGTGTCCTGGTGATAATCTTAAGCGCAATTTTTTTACCATGGGTACTAGATTTGGTTTTCTCCGATACCCGTAACCAACCCTTGATACATACATAGACCATTCTTCTATTTTCTATGTGTATGCCTGTCTACTTAGAGATTTACCCATCAATGACAATGTACAAATTTGTTGTTATTCAGTCGACTACCTATCGTGTTTTAATTTCCTTAACAGTTGTTTACTAGGCGGTCAAACGAGACGAAGCTGAGACGGTGAATGTGAAATCTATCAACGAGGATACAGAAGCACTACCTACCTAATAAAATTAAGTTACTTACCTAGTTTAATTTAGTGACATGCATTGTGTGACCAAATGTATGGATTATTAATTAAATGTACCTACGAGATAACATGTGTTGCTATTTTTATTTCAAACACTAAAAGTTACGAATAGCGATGGTATATAGGTAAGAACTGCGCGTTGATCGTACAGGCAGGTAGGTAAGTACTATTGAATATGTAGTAGTGAAATTTTTGTGAGTTTTTTTGTGTATTGATAGTCATTGAGCTAAAATTTACCGCCATCTTATTTATATAGGGCTAAGATTTTTAAACAAGCTGTAGGATGAAATGGAGGACGTCATTCTGTAATACTGTATTGTATCTACCATTAAAAAAAAATTAAGATACGTAGCATAGTTAATTAGCTCAGTGATACAATCTACCTATCTATCAACAAAGTCCTTGTCTATCCCACACCATACAGCAAACCACACAGCTAGACAATAAAGCACGAGAGAGAAGGAAAACCATGGAAGTAATAAACTTCATTTTATGAAAAAAACGGAAGAAACACTAAAATCGCATTCCAACGATTTCCCCCCTTCAGATTTGCATTTTTATGAAGATAATTTAAATCAGATAAAATTAGACTACAAAGGCTGCAAAGAAAAGAATCCAAGGCCGCGAAAAAATAAAAAAAACAACACGCAGAGAATATTATATACTCGACGCAGAGCATGATTTAGAAAACTCCGTTATTATTCTGAGAAAGATATTCCAATAACAACTCATTTTAAAAAATCTAAAAATTTATGTACCTAGATGGCATGCGTTCGTAGTGGTTGGACCCGACCGCGCGCGCGCGACTGCTTTCTTCAACTGAAAGCAGAACCAGATCTTACAACTCTGGCCGCTAGACTGTTTGCAATGTGGCCGATGCTTCAGAATTAAATATACCATTGGTTAAAATCAAAGTAATAAATAAAATATATAAACTGTTTCAGTCTGTTCAGATTATAATCAGTAAAAAAGTACGAGACCGTTATTATTCTGAGAGTAGAAGATACAGATTAGTTAGTCTGACAAACGTTTCCGTTTCCGTTCCGACTTTCCGTTCATTTCATTCAATTTCTAGAACCACGTCTTCAATATTTATCCGACATTTATTTTCAAATTATCAGCTATTCTGTCGATAAATAACTCATTAAAATGTAGTGCTTAACCCTATTTTATGTGTTGCACTCAAGAGTTACGCGTATAAGTCAGTTGCAGAAAGGATTCATGCCGATATGTTGAGGAGTGAAAACATAACACGCGGCCATTTTGATTTTCGTTCGTTCCGTTCGCACAAGTTTGTTGACATTGTTGTCAGTTCGGCATTCAGAGTTAACAAAGGCAAAAAGTGTACCGGAACAGTTTTAATTTATCAATGGATGAAAGCATAACAAAAGTAAGTAAATAATTATACCTGATACAATGGACTAGTTCATAGCAATTCAGTGTTCTTACTTTATCAGCTGATCCGCCGCGTTACCGCCGAATTTGAAAATATCAATTAATTGGTGATTTGGTGCTGCCCAATTAACCTGTCTAATTTCTTATGTCCTATAACATCAGACTTGGCTTTGATTGCGCGCGTCCTTACATTATACACATAAGAATACATAGTATTTTTCCTAGGTAGGTAATTATTTTAAATTTTGTGATTTGTTTATGTTATTATTCCATAGTCTGTAGTTTCATCCTCCATCTTTATTTTTAACATTATATTAATTCATTCTTCTGTCAAACAACTGTCAAACGCAAACGTCAGTTAAAATAAAAAAAAATATCTACGTCCACGTTTTGTTATCGGTATAATGTTGGCTTTGATTACCTAAAAAAGTAAGGATTAATTTCACCGGTTTAGAATAAGTTTGAAATAAGATTGCTAATGGTCAGTATTTCTAATTTGTGAGCTGCTGTTGGTGTCTTTAGTGTCTCGAATGAATGTGTACATCGGATGTTAATCGATTTAAACTAGGTACCTACCTTCTGTCGGTGTAAGAGTGAGGTTAATAGAGACGTGACCAATAATTTATTATAATGTACAATAACATAAGTACTTAATTTATTATTGTTTTCTTTATGAATCTATACAATAATTTCTTCCTACACGTAATAATAAACAATTGTCGGGAATTTCGAGTAGGTGAGCTACTTTATTATACATTACCTATGCTACGTGGTTCTGCAGTAGACAATAGCGGGTTGCGCTCTCAAGTTTAGCCGACCTTCTGGTGTCGTTGACACTGCATGAGTTTGTCACCATGGTCAAAGGTTTATCCAGACTATTCCAGACAGATAAGTTGTCAGTCACTGACTGCTCAGGGTGCGCCAGTGATGTAGATATAAGGTACTTAACTACAGTTGATACAAGACTCTGTGAGGCTCATTTTGTGCTTACCATCGTAGTCTGGCTAAACGTGGTAAGATTGCTCATTAGTTATTTAAATTATTTTCCTTATGTAATAAAAAACGTGTTCCAGACCATTTTTTTAGGAATACCTACACTAACCTGTGACGTTATATTTCCGACGCTCATATCGTCCAAAGGTTCCCCTCGAGAGACGTATCACCTGTTACTTATAACGTCTGACACCCTAGGCAATCAGCAGCTGATATTTATCTCTCACCACGACGCGACGGATGCAAACCCTAGTATATCGTTTGTTACCGAAAAGCTAAAGCGATTCACACACTTGACCGCGCAATAATGATAGTTTATATAGAAAAAAAACGCTTACACTTACAACACACATACACACGCGCTTAACTCACTGCCGCGCGGAAATTTACTATGTAAATTGTAAAATCCGCAATCCGCGGAGTGAGGCGTTGAAGTGTATGAACCGCCGAAGGTAAGCCATTCTTTGGAGCGCATCAAAGTTGTCCCCGTACTACCTCGTCCAGACACGACACGCTTTATTCACGTACGCTAGTTCACTAACCACTTTTACATGCTTTAATAAAGTTAAAAAAACAACTAAGTTATAAAAAGAAAACTGGCGTGAACGTGTATATCCACACGATGTTAAATAGGGTAGACGATATAAATAGAGTTAACTGTTTGTTACAGGAGAAAGAAATGGATTCCGATTCGAAAGTTTTTTCATCTGATATACAAAGAGGTAAAGAAGACACAGCAAATAATCTATACGAATTGATCAAATTAGTTCCAGCAACACCGTCAACGATAACGATCTCAGATGATCTTGACTCTTGTAATTTTAAACCTGTAACTGGTAAGTTTTTTGAGCCCAAAAAAAGAATTAGAGGAAGTAAAGTTAAAACTGTTAGAGATATTCGTATTGCTTACGAGAGAGACGTAAATGATTACTTGACTGATGATTTAATTAAACAAGAATCATTTTTACTCAAAAGAATACGATATGGATCATCAAGGCTAGATAACACAATAAAGATTGCAACCAATTTACTGCACGGAGATCAACCTATATCTCGATCAGCATGGCAAATGTTGGCAAACATGAATCCCGACAAGAACAATAATGCAGTTCAGTTTGTTCTATGGAACGGTCAAAAAATTCGTGTAACTGGAAGCAAAGGTGGCGAAAGAAAGTTTCTCTGTAGCTATGACTTGGGCAAAAGAAAATGTTCAAACCACAAAACAATAATGAAAGCAAAAAAAATGCGGCTAAGTTTGCTGAAAAAATCACTAGCAACTAACTTTAAACCGGGTCCCTTATCAAGAAAAAAACAGTTGGATTGTTCCTACCAGAAAAAGAATATCGGTTTCACTAAGACTGTAAAATTACCAAAGATCGGCCTTGATGTAGAGCCGATGTTAGGGGTGTCCGTAGAGCCTACTATTGCAAACATTTTAAACACTATTCGAGATGATGAAGCCGGAAACCTGACTGCAACGTGGGCCTCGTTTTCCTTATCAACTCTTGGAAGTTTTAAAAATAAGGAACTTATTCAAATAAATTGCGAACCAATTACTTTTGACTTAAATTTTAAAAACAATCAGAATCAAATTTTGATGCGCTGTGATGTAGAAAATAGAGCAGAGTGCATTGGTTCCCCAGTATACGATCAACCGTACCATGTAGTTGAAGAACGTAACGTTTGCAAAATAGTTAATGATATAGTTGGGGATATGTTAAGATCAGTTGAAATAAGTTTATCTGAAAATGAATTGTACGCTAAAGACGAGGAAGAGAGTCAGAATCATTCTGAAGATCAAGCATTTCTAAAATTCGATCTGTCGAAAGATAAACCAAAGAAAAAAAGGAGTGAATTAGATAAACTTGATGTTACAGTTATAAGAGTTTCCGAGCTCACTGAAAGTGAGAATGTTGATAAGTTTTGTAAAAAATCTTATTGCCAAATGGGTTGTGTTTGTTTATCACTACTTGGCCAACATTGCATAAAAAACCATTGCGGTCGGGCTGATTGCATGTTTAAGTGTAGTTGTGACTTTTCTAAATACAATCCATTAACTAGTTTAGATGGAAATGCTACGGATCTGATCCCGGGTTTGTTGAACCTAGACAGTAAAATAAATTCCGGTCTGGCCAAAGAAGAAAAGAAATTTCATCAGACTGTTGTGGTTACAGAACAAAGAAGTATTTTACTGAAATCTCAAAGAAGAAATTCTAAAACACCTAAGAGATATGCTGAATATTTCGATTCCGTTGATAAAAAAAGCATTGATATGAAAAAAATATTGACTGTGTCCGCTTTAAGATTAGATTGCAAAAACGTTGAAGTTTGGTGCATGATTCATAATCTTTACAATTGTTTTTGCAAGGGTAGATTTATTGAAAGTATAAAACCAGATCCAGTGAGCTTGAAAGAGACAGATACTTTAGAAAAAGTTACCAGAGAGAAGTATATCTCTAAGGAGGGATCCTATGATTCTGTTGATGAATTAGATGTAAGTTCGGTGGATAGTAATGACACAAAATATAACAAAGATTATGATGAGAGACTGAATACTAGAAACAAAGTATCACATTCACAGGAATACAAATGGAAATCTTCATGCGCAAGAATAAGAAAATTTGGTGGCAAACGCTTTGTTGACGCATACTACACTGAAATGAATAAAAAAGTAAAGCTTATGGAAGAAAATGACCAAAGTCTTCATCAAAAGATGATGATCCATTTCAAAGCTGCATTAAATAAAAGTTCTAATGATACGTCTGGAGATGTACAAGAAATAAGCAGTGAACCTGATGAGCCAACGCCAGCAAAGCAAGCTCCTCGTATGAAATTCACGTGTGATACCGCAAAGCATTTCCCGAACAAAACAAAGCTGATTGGATGGCTGGAAGCAAATTACAAACATTATAAACAACGAATAGAAAGTGGAAATAAGAACATACCCTTAGAAGCACCTAAACCAGGAAAAATTTCACTGTACCCTTGGGAAGTTATTTTAGAAAGATATAGGATGAAAAAGAATTACTTTGTGGTGACAATGGAAGAACCGCATCGAATTTTTATGGCTGTAGACTTATCTCATCCATTTTTTAACAACTGCATTAACATCAATTCGATTCCATTTGAGGATCTTAAAAAGTACCCTATGACAGTTTCAAATATTTTACACGACGTAGATGAAATGAAAGATAACTTCTACATTTTATGTGGATTGCCTGCATGTTGGGAACTGATCGGATCTGTGACAAAATTAAAAGAGAAAAATGATTTGAATCAATCTGACAGTAGTTTAAACAGTGAAGTAATGAGTTCCAACGAAGTGGACAGTCCTAAAGAGGAAACTGAAAAAACTAAAAATGAGCCGAATTCGGAGTCTTCTAGCGAATGCAAGTGGTTCGCGATGATTGTGGAATATGATTTCACTGAAATACAGTTTCAAGAACGTGGTTTCTTTGTTAAATATGATAATATCATAAAAGCTATTAATGTTGCTCAAGTGACTGGGAAGACAGTAAGACTTTCATCACAAAAGAAGACTTCAGAAGAAGAATACCCGCAATTTGGAATCTATGCAATTCCATATTCCAATGACAAGCGTGTATACATAGGTCCATATGAAGTAGATGACCAATTAGGTATTGAAATTGTTGAAAGAAACTCCAGTCAACCAATGAGATATTCTAGGGGAGTCTGGATATACAAAGAAAAAACTGAAAATTCAAACATTATAGATGATCCTTTAGTTTGCATGCCGGATATAGATAATGGCCCAATAGTCTATTTGAGCAAAAATAATGCACCTTTAAAAAAAGTATGTCCACCTCCGGCTGAAAAAGAAGTGAAAAATGAGGATAAAACTGAACAACCGGCTCCACCATTAGCACCCCTCTCCACAACAGTTAAAGTTCTGAAGCCAATCAAAATTAACAAAACAAATGGGTTCTATCGATTACAGTCGAACTCTTCGTTGCTCAAATCACCAATTAAAAGAGTTACTATCATGAATACGGCGGCGCACATGCAGTCTCCAGCAATCATCATGCCTACCCCTATAATACAAGACACGTTTTCACTAGTGGAACCCACGGCAGTGGGAAAGGTTGGCATACCGAGGCTGACGAAAATAAAACCAGTTGCAGAAATTGCTCCTCAACAGAAATCCGCTGCGACGGTCTCAAAGAAAGCAACAGCGCCGAGAGGAATGCTGATATTAAGGCCGGAGGAAATAAACAACAGGCTGAGCCGGTCGCTGTCGAACTCGGAGGTGAAAGTGGAGGAGCCAGCGCCGCAGCCGGAGAACGCAATGGACATGGATATAGAGAACTTCCTGGCCACGTCGGACGTGTGCCCGGCGCCTCACGTGCTGGTGGTGTCGGACGACGAGGAGCCCGCGCCGCGCCCGCCGCGCGACGTCTACATCCAGTGCCTCAACGTGCCCAACCTCGGCTGGATCAAGGGCAAGAAGGACAACGAAGACAAACTGAGCTTCGAGTTCCCCGGATTTAAATACACCAATTATTACGAGGAGGAAGAGGCGTTCGCTAAAATCAACCAGTAAGTATAATTAAATCTTGTTACTGCGTGTTGAATAACATTGTTGTTAATGTTGTGATATTAATATTTTATACTTTTTCTGTTACAGGGTTATGTCCAGAAAAGTATACATAGTGAAAAACCTGGTACTGAACTGGCAAGTGGTGGAAAGTGTGAAAGATCTGCTCACCAAAGACATGTTGAAGACTGAAAATCTCGGGTCAGATTTTGTAAGTATCTTTATTATCTTATCTATATAGTTACTTATCTTTGATTCGCCCTGTAAACTACCCTTTGATATTCTCCATTAGATGTTTTTCTTTAGACTAGCACCTATAGTAGCATGGTTAAAGTAAAGGCTTATCGCAGTGACACAATCGTACCTACATATTGAGTAGATACTAGGTACCTACATTGTGATAAAATTGAAGTTTTCAATACTAACTAACGCGTCACCGGGTTCCCTGATTTATCTAATCTAGAAACACGTGTCATTAATTTATTAAATAAGTATTTACACACAACTCCGCGTTTTCTTACGCAAAATATTGTTAAGTATACTTGGTTGTATAGGTAGTAGGTACTCATTGAGTATACTTACACAGTTTTACCTGCAGTATTTATTGATATTGCATATAGCTCACTAAGTACATCAAGCTATTGGTTTTCCTTCTTTCACACTGAGTTACTTAGGTATATTTTATTAGTCGTAAAATAAAGTTGATCAGTCACCCACTTTCGGCTTACTAACTATATTTACCAGAACTTTCAGACACTGTAACTAGGATGTTAATACTTAAAGTGAACCGATTTTCTTAATAAAAAACCTGGTTAAATAGTAAATAGGTACTACTTACGAGTAATTAATGCATAAACAATAGCCTCATTAGGTCATTATTATCATAAGTTATCCTTATTCGTATGAATGAATCGGCTCCGTTCTCTTTCAGGTGCTGACGGGCTCCGGCCTCCGACACAAGCGGGACTTGCTGAAGGGAGGCCCCTTTAAGGCTCCCGCGCCGGCCAACAAACCCACTCCCATGGATGTCGACACCGACGATGTCTGAACGGAAACGGCAGACCTTATGGTAGGTAATATTTATTTTACCTACTCATGCTTTAGGTATAAATTGCCCGAAAACATGGCATAAAATTAGATTATTTTGTAACTACACGGGAAAAATTGCTTTTTTAAAGACTCCCCAAAGAAGCGTCGTCGCGGCAAAAACTCTGTCCTCTTTTTAAGCTTATACAGGAGTCCCATAAGTCTATATATCCAGTCGTTATCCTACCATAACTCCTTAGTTTTTTAATTCTTTTGATTAAACACCAGATATCTACCTAACTACCTACCTACTGAAATAACAACCTACTTAAACAAAATTGTCTTCTTTTGAATAAATCCCCGTTTTTGTTTTTCACTATTTCCTAAACAATAAAAATGATTTAGAATGACGATTTGTATCAACTACAATAAACCTTTTTAAGATACATGATATCAACCCAAACTTCAGTGCTTCCGAACGGTCAGAATCACGATAGTAATTTACATGATGCTTATATTTTTTCAGGTGCTCAATACACTCACTGCGAAGAGGATATAGCGCTGTGAAGCCAAGTGATTATGAAAAATACTGAAAGTACTCTTACCGTTATGACATCACACAACCCGACTCCATCAGTTTGAGTTGGGAAAGGCTAACGGAGCCTTTTTAATAAGTACCCACTTACTATAAATGCAAGTGTTCTGAAATTATTTTAGTAAAACAAGTATTAACCGGGTCAGTTTAGAATACCTACTAAGGACATCTTTAAAGTAGATGTTTATGTATGTATATTTTGTTTTTATTAACTACTTATTGTCATTTGGATGTTTTTATACTTATGACTAGTTATGTTGTGGGTGGTTATGTTTATGAGACTTTTACTTAGGACTCTTAGGAGGTAAGTAGGTCTCACCTCACTGATCGGTCACCACCCATCTAACTCGTTGTCTTTTAGTTCATTTTTTAAATTTTAGTTGTCTGACCTAGGCCTTCTTACTTAAGTAACGTCCATAGAATGGTTACAAGTTGTAATGTTTATATATCAAGACGAATATATTTTAAACTGTTGTGAAGCCCAGTCCTAGTACAGTGAGTTCTAGATAAAATAATCACTAAAGAACTAAAAGTAAGGTCAACCGGGGCCATTGCGCCACAATACTTTGACTTTCATATTCATTTGATCATAACAAACAGACTATACGCCCTATTAAGCTATAACTTATGATACATATTAGGAAATTTTATCCAGTTTCATATTTTGATGCAATTTTGTAGAATTTTAAATATCTTCTACGTGTAAACGAAGTTTCTACAAAAAATGGGATTTTTAGGCGCAATAACCCCTAGTGGGGCTAATGCCTCTTTCACTAGTTTTGTGTGCTTGGAAGAACTTTTTACAAGTTTAAGTGGATATCATGTATAGAATTACTATTAACGTAGCTAATAATTAGCTTGTAAACTAAATGCAGCGCTTAGTTAAGGAGAATTAGTTGATCAAAAATTTTCGGGGCTATGTCGCCTACATACCCTAATTTCTTGTAGTGGCATTTACCCCATCCAAGATTCCAGGGGTGCTCAACATTTTATTTATGAATACTTTATTGGACATAAAAAGTATAAATACTTACATGACAAATTAAAATACAGTATAAAAGCATACAAGGAAATATTTTTTCTAATTTGCAATCAAACCACAACTTTAAATTAGTAAGTATACCATTTTTAGAGTCTGACGGATTTTTTTTCTTACAAGGATAATCATAACAAAACTATTCAGAGTTTTAAAAACAAGTGGGATCATTCTGTTAATATGACTATTTATTTATTTATTATTTTTATATGATTATTTTCTATATACCGTGTTAACAACATCATAATGTCGACACCAAATGACGCCAATTTTTTTAAACATTAAAATTTAGTATAATATATATATCCAAATTATTTACGTTTTAGTTGGATTACCAATCCAAGAATGTTAATTCTGATACGCTGTTAAATGTACTTCAATATTGCAGAAGGCGTCGTTAACCTTGTATTTTTCGTTTAGGAGTAATTTAGTGACAATGTCACTGGAACTTTTTCATTGCTCGTGAGTGTATAAACTACTTTTATTATAACACAAAATGTTTAGAACCTCTGGAAATGGGGCTATTGCACCGCAATAGAGGCAATAACCCCATCAGCCCAGATGCATTTACCCCAAAAAAAAGCTATACCAACAATTTTTTTATTGCATATTGTGTCCGAATATTACTTTATTTCAATAAAATAATCAAAACAATATGTAAAGCAACAAATCAATAACAGTATTTACAGTTACGAAACATAGATTCTTTTAAATAAACACACATTTGGAACGATTCAAAAAAACGTGTCAGGAAACCGGAGGAGGCCAAAAGAGGTGAAAAAATTGAAATGGCAGATTATTTTAGAAAATTGCCCCGGATACGACATCTATTGGTCAGTAGTAAAAGTTTGAGTTCCAAAGATAGATAGCAGATGACTCCAGTATTTCTAAAGTATGTGGTTCGGAAGATAAATGGATTCGAGGCATTAGCCCCGTAGGCGACTTGGCCCCGGTTGACCTTATCCCTTCATCGATCAGTTCAGCGTAAAATGACGTGTTCAAATTAAGTTTGTATACATTATGGATATTATGATTTGTTTTATTTCTAGTACCTACGGGCGCGAAATATTTTTACCATTAAACTCATATGGATTGCATAAGAAAGATACTTACTTATACTTAAAATGCGAAGTAGCATCTTTTAAATTTTCTGAATAAGTTATAGTTTTATTAATCATTATAAAGAAAGAGTTGACTTTGAGATCAATAAGTTTCCAATGACTTTAGTGAAGCTATTTGTTATGTTTTTTTATTATTATCTTCTACGTAGGTAGTTACTAGAATTTATCTTTTACATGTGAACGCATCAGGTAAATCGCTCTTTCTGCCATTTTGTTTGACTGTATAAACTGTGATAATTTTAGTTTAAATTGGTTTTAACCATTTCGTCAGCGGAGTTAAAATAATGTACAAATTCCTTAATAAGGCTGAGTAATTCTAACTAGAATTCTGTAAGTTCCATGTATGTTGTTATTATTGTGTAAAATACACTTAAATGTCTATAATTTTTTTTATTCTAATGCCTACCATGACTGTCCTACCTATGCTATGTTCTATCCCCCATATATTAGTTTATACATATGTAGGTACTTATACTAAAGGTAAGTAGAAAAAATATATTTTCATACTTCAAAAAGTATATTAAAATAATCAAACGTTCATTACAATACATAAAAGTAGTTAAAGTAAAATTAATTGATCTTAAAAACTAACATGTTATTTATCATTTATAAATCAGGGTTACAGGTACATTTCGGATTTTATCAAAATTTAGTTCTTCCATAATATTTTCAGATAGGGAATAAAGCTCAGTAGGAAAGGTAATGCCTTGATTAGAATACACTTTAATGCTGCTACTTCACTATTCGCATTTGCGTATTTGCCAAAACTTCCATTTGCTATGTTTACCAAATAGTTAACTTATATGCAAATACGGCAATAAGTTTTGGAAAATACGAATAGCCAAGTTAGATAGCAGCATAATGTTGTCTGTAAGCGTACACGTAGCTACATACCTCCCACCACTATCAAAAAGATAAATGGGGCAGCAAGCCATTTTTTCAATATCAATCAAATCATAAAAAATATTCAGCCTTAACATAACCTAACCTAACCTATGTAAAAGTAACATCAAGTCATCATCCAAGTACCTAATAAATTCACACAGATGACATTGTGATTGGCTCAAAGTTAGTTTCACTCTATCACAGTTAGTACTTGATCTTGTACATACAGCAAACATATAGAAGCTTAATTCTTTTTAAGAATACATCATTTAATTTTCTCATTTTGAGAGGCACTCTGGCGCAGCATACCTTTAATTCATTAACACATTGGAAAACACATGATTTACAACTTATTATGATTTATTGCAAGCAAAATATCATTGCTAAATTAGTGATTTACAGAATTATTCAAGGTAACATAAATATAAAAACTATTACACTTATCAATGGCAATAGGCCTTGTCCCTATTACATTGGCGGGCAGTAACGTAGCACTGGTGAAAAGTTGCTCTACCTAACCCGCAAGTTAGTGCATTCAATTCATTCACATTATTAGCCTGACAGCCCTACGTAACTCTTCATTTTCAGATTCACTCGACGCCTCCTGTTTCACTTTATCCATATCAATACTCAATCTATCATCATCCGAGTCCACTTGCGCCTCCACGCCACCCGTCTGTTTTACCTCCGTGGGCTGCGCCTCGTGAACACGCGTCACATGAATATAATACTCCGCTTTCTGCTTGAAAATCTCCTCACAAAACGGACACTTGATATAAAATAGCGGCCCAGGAGGCATAGCAACATTTTGTATGACTGCATTGCGACGCAACAGCGACCTGTTGTTCGTTTTTGCCGGTATCACCAACGCCTTTTTGTGTGCTTGGTTGAGATGTTGTTTGTATAGTCTTTGTAGTCGGAACTTTTCTGGGCAATACTCGCAGTTGAACTGGCGCTTGGTCTCGCCGTGCACCGCGAACTCGTGGTCCCACTTCTCCTTGATGCTCGGGTATCGTTCGCCGCAGATCCCGCACGCATAGCTCTTGGAGCCCGTCACGTGTTTCAATTTCATGTGTTTCTTGAGTTCGTTGGCGAACGAGAACGATCTATCGCAGAGTTTGCACTTCTGCGGGGCTTGGCGCGCGTGCCGCTGTGGGGAAACGATCACGATTAGTTAGAAAGTGATTTTAGGAATGACAATAATTATTAGTGCAGTATTTTTAAAAGACTTATAAACATAATTTTCTGATAAATAATGGGCCAGCATAGATCTGACCCGTTTTGTGTGTAGATGAACACTGACAGACTGGTGGTTGGTAACCATAAAATATAACATTAAAAAAAACTGGAAACCATCTAATTATTTACCAGAGAAAGAATTGCCAGAAAGTAATTATGAAAATAGCTCTAGGAAATTGATTCTTAAAATGTATAAATAAATGATGTTTGAAATAAAAAAGCGCCTTATATTTACCTTGTAATGAAGGCACGCGAATGTTTTTGATGTTAGGTGTTAGAAGAGAAAATGAGTACAGATTTGCCAATCATGATTTTTATTTTTACTTCCTGAATTAATTCAGAGAAATTCAAAGTCATTTAGTAACAATTTACGAACAAAAAACAAATAAAATATAAACAAAAAAACAAAATATTAGGGAAAGAAATAAATGGGATACTTGGCTTGATATAATATAGAAATAATCAACAATATGATTGCAAGTACGGGCAGATAGATAGGAATGTGCCCAACAGATCAACATTCTAAACATTCTGACTGCCATTGTTTTGCTGGTGTAAGTGATTAAATAGTGATGTGCGTGAGTGTATCTGTTGTGAAGAACATACCTCGATGTGTTTGATGAGCATTTCCTTGCTCCTGTACTTGCGACTGCACATGTCACAGTGCATCGTCTGCAGCCCATGTATCTTCTTATGTTTGGCGAAATTGCTCGAATCGCCAAAACTTTTCGTGCACATTTCACACTTGTATATCGGCAGCTTGCCGTGGCCCCGCATGTGCAACTTGTACAGGTGAGACTTCTTATATTTAGCATTGCATATTTGACACGCGAGAGCCTTTCCGTTTTTCGGCCAATTCGCCCTCGCATCCTTCAACATGTGCTCTATAATATGCCTTTTGAGATCGTAATTTCTCATGAAAAACTTCTCACAGACTATGCAGAACTTTTCATTCATAGTTCCCGTAATCGACTGGAGCAAATTAATGAGTAGAGTCATCACATCCGGTAGAAGGTCGACCCCCGGTTGATGGTCCCCCGGGTACGCTTTCAAGCCATCATCCTCCTCCTCTTCTTCATTTTCTTCTGGCTCCGCTGTAGCGGCTTTAACTGGCTTTTTAACCTCTCCAAAGACCAGATGAGTCTCCCAGTGCGACCAGAAGTATTCCTTATCCACGACGCCGCCACACTTGTTGCAACTGAACGTCAGTTTGGAGTCCGAGTCGTCCTCGTGGTGTATTGTGTAGACGGGGACGTAGTTCCTCCTGACATGGACTAGGACATGCATGCGCAGTTTGCTCATAGTGTCCATGGGCTGGTGGCAGTCCGGGCAGGACAGCTTGGGGTTCCCGTGGACGGCCGTGTGGTTGAGATACAGCTTGAGCTCCATGAAGGTGGCCCCGCACTTGGAGCAGGTCAGCACCAGCGGCTCGACCGGCACGCGCGGGTATCGCTTCGGCTGCGACTTCGTGGGGCTGTCGTCGCTCTCGTAGTAGATCTCGGGCTTGATCTCCATCGTTGTGATCTCGGAGTTGTTCTGTATGAAGTCGTCTATAGACTCGGCGGTGTCGTCGTACTCGAGTTCTTGTAAGATTATCCTCTCTTCTTCTAGGTCTACGGGTTCGGCTTTGATTCTTATGGTTTCGGGTTCTTGGGGTTTGGTAGTCTTGGTGTATCTAAATTTTTCGGATGGCTGGAATACGTTGGATAATCCTGTGTCTTGTTCTACTTCGGATTTTAAATTTACTAAAAATTCTTCTGAAGGCATTTGTTCGTCTATTTCCATTTCAATTAGTTCTGTTTTTACCTTAGCTAATTCAAAAGGTACAGCACTTTCATCGCTTTCCTGTTTCACAGTGATTTTTTCAGTCTCAACTTGACTTGTGCTTTTTTCTTCCGTCTCACTATCTTTTGAAACGATATTTTCAATTACTTCCATAGGTACTTTTTCATCTCTATTTTTAAATGCATCAACATTTGCACTATCTGTTTCAATATTTTCCTCCTTGATCTGGACTTTAAAATAATCGTGGTCTGTTTCTGGTTTAGCAATTACAATACTGCTCTCTTCATTAACACTGTCATCAATGTCTTTGTCAGGTGTATTAGTTTTAGCTCTGTCTTGACCATCCGTGGCTTCAGATATTAATTCATGTTTTCTTTTCTTCAACTTCTTCACTAATTCAGATATGCCTGGTATGTGGATCGTAACTTTCGGCACTTCTGTATTTTTAGCTTTCAGTTTAAGCATAGATTTCCAGACATCATTTCTGTCTTTGTCAACATTATCGGTGGGAACAGAGTTTTCCTTTTTAATTTTGTTCAGCTTCCTGACTAGTTCGGTGATGCCTCGTACACGTGTGTTGCTGTCAGCGTCATCATCGTCCGCTACGAGCGACGTCATGGCTTCGGGGAACAGACTTGGGATGAAGCTCCACGGAGCCGGGTATTCACTATCGCTCAGTATCTCCACAGGGCTATCTGGAAAACATCAGGTGTCGTTTTTAAAATGATTGAAAAACGAAATGCATTTAAGAAGCGTCTACGTAATTTGGTTTGTCGAGGGCACATGCTGGTAGAAATGAAACATCCAGTAGGTACATGAGATGTGTAATTAGATAAAAAATATGATTATGTTAGTAAATATATATATTGTAGAAACTGCCACTTTATTTTGGTCCATAATGTTAAAATAACGAGGGAGTATGGCTCACTCTCGGGAATATCCCTCAGCCATATTTGCTTGATCTCCGTGTTTGGTAGACCGGTAGGAGTTTAGGGTATTGACAGTATACAATACGCTGTTGTCCATTCTACAGCCAATTTGTGTCAAGATATTCTACCTTTCATTCATTAGTCATACACCCTGAGCGTCGTTGTATATAAGGTATAACTTTAAATATAAATTGTAATAAATAAAATATGTAACTTACTTAAATCTTTAATCACAACTCTCTTCCATGGGACAAGACTCTGTAACAAAAAATATATATTTATAAACTACCATATTATTAGACTAACCAATAGAATAGTACGCATCCTACGACAGAGAACGGTTTCGAACCCCGCCCGTTCCACTTGTATAAGCTATGTGCAGCAACTAACACCCTCACAACGAATAGAACATAAATTTTTATTACATTCATCATTTATTCACTCTTGTATTAAATTTATGGTGTTAATTTCGAGCATTTCAACAACATAAAGCATTTTCTATATCCCATTCCACGGGGAAACACATCTGACAGAACCCTTATTATATTCAAATAAGGATAGTTTTTGTTTGTATCAGATGTCTTTGCCGGTGGAATGGGATTAATTATACCTTACACGTACACGTGTTCCACCAATCACAGCGCCGCGCCGTATTTATAGTGAATCGCGAAATAGTCGCTTTTATCTTCCTCGACAACGAACCCGTCTAAGCTGCAGCTTATAAACACAACCAACAACAACTCACCTTGTAATACCTCGGCTTCATACTCTTGTGGGCCTGGTTTATGTGTTCGAACAGTACCTCGCGGTCGAGGTAGGTGTGGCGGCAGCGCGGGCAGCTGTACCACCAGTCACAGCTTCGTGAGTCGCCATACAGTGACGTTTATCCACCTCACATCAAACCCGTGCAGCCGCAGCTTACAAACACAACCAACAACAACTCACCTTATAAAATGTCCTCCTAGCCGAATTTCGACCACGGCGGCCAATCTCAATTAAGATCAGCCATCTACGCAGGAGTAGATTATAGTGCCCAAGTGTGTGCGCAGTACACAGAAGCACTCTCTGTTCCATCACTCTCATAGCCCAATGGGACGGATTGACCGACACGACTGGAGAGAGCTAGGCGCAGGACCGACTGCTTTACATGCCGACAGCATGGATCGTTTCACTCACCTTATAATACCTCGGCTTCATACTCTTGTGCGCCTGGTTTATATGCTCGAACAGCACCTCGCGGTCGAGGTATGTGTGGCGGCAGCGCGGGCAGCTGTACGCGGGCAGCGCGCCGCCGTCGTGCCGCAGCGCCCGGTGTTCCGCGAGCATGCACGAGCGCGGCAGGAACACGCCGCATAGCTGTGGGTTAGTGGAGTTTGGAATTAGGGTCTCAGCAAATAAAAGCTTAAAGCCCGTCACATACTTAGCTATAATATATATTAATATACCGTACTGTAATATATATTACAGCAAGCTACCACACACTGAGAAATATATATTTTGCCCTCATTATTTGATGGTCGTCCTAGTGATTGATTTTCAAAATTCTTTATTATCAATAAGTATAATGGTAACAAAACAGTACAACTAAAATATTATACTATTTTATGACATTGTGGTTTACACACTTAATTAGGCTGCAGACACCTTTGTAAGTTTACAAATTATTTGACTTAATGCTATTTACATCGATAAGTATTTTAGTAACAGAGTAGGAATGTACTAACTCGACAACAGTATTTTAAATGCGTACGATCTCATTAGTGTTGAAGACCATTTTTTGCCGGAGATGACATGATTACACTAATTACTTATAAACTAAGTAAATGACACACAAAACAGCTACATTACATAGCGTAAAGATAGCTTTTTAAGCTATTTAAGATGTGAATTCCTACGCATTCTTACAGCGCATCGCGGGTAGTGTACACAATATTTTGCGATACACACAGCGGCGGCGTGCGGCGAGCGTGAGTCACCGGCCGGCCAGTCCAGTCGCCGCGTAGTGATGGGGTAAGCGGTAGGTACCGTACGTGTCGATGTAAGGTAGCTCGTTGATATTGGTTTTGCCTATTGATGAAACCAGACTATTTGTGTGACAAGAATTGCTATCATAAAATTTACGTGTTAATCTTAATATGAATTCCCGCAATAAAGGCAACTTGATTTTAATATGTAAGTTACGAAGGTTGGTGTAGAAGGGCGTATTAAATGCAATTTTAACGGCTTTGTTTTGGATGACTTGAAGGGCATCATAGTTTGTGCTACAAGTACTGCTCCAGACAGGTGCAGCATAGGAGAGGCAAGGGCGTACTAATGTTTTGTAAATGCGAAGTTTGCTAGTGGCACTTAGGTTGCTTCGACGGTTCAAGATTGGGCTGAGGGAGTTCATAGCGGTCACTCCTTTGTTTCTTATTGTGGAACAATGTTTCGTCCAGTTCAGTCTCTTGTCAAGTGTAACGCCTAGATAACGCACTGATTTACTCCATGGAATAGTATGGTCACCAATTTTAAGCAGTTTAGCAGGCTCTTGCCGCTGACGAGAGAATATAATTGCTTCCGTTTTGGCTTCATTCAGCTTAAGTTTCCAACGAGTGAAATATTCACTAAGACTATCTAAAGATAGCTGAAGGCGATCAACGATTAGTCCAGTGTCTTTGGCTGACGTGAACGAGGCTGTGTCATCCGCAAAGCACGCTAGGCTAGTACGAGTTTGGATCGGAATGTCATTTACATACAGCAAAAACAGATATGGTCCTAAGATTGAGCCCTGTGGTATTCCTGCTGGAACCAATCTGGGAGTGGATTTTGTGTTATCACCAATAGAGACTGAGAACTCACGATTTATAAGGTAAGATTTTATCAATTTTACCAGTCCTAAAGGGATGTCACACTGGATTAGTTTATGAATCAGGCCGTCATGCCAGACAGTGTCAAATGCCTTTTCAATATCTAGCAGTATCATACCAGTTGATTGTTTTAGGTTTAAATTATGGCTTATATGTTCAGCGACTCTGGCAAGCTGTTGGGTAGTAGAATGACATCCTCTAAATCCAAACTGCTCGTTTTTTAAAAGATGCTTCGTTACTTGCATTAGTCTTGAGTAAATGATGGACTCAAATAACTTTCCGAGCGCCGGTAACAAGCTAATGGGACGGTAGCTACTAGGGGTTTTTTCATCCTTACCAGGCTTTTTGATGGCTATTACCTTAGCGAACTTCCAGACCTTAGGGAAATAGTTTAAGCATAGGCAACCATTGAATATCTTTGTCAAGTATACAACAGCTTTTTGTGACAAATTTTTAAGCAGAGCATTGTGGATATTATCGTCACCAGGAGACTTGCGTCGCTTGAGGTTGCGGAGGCACTTCCAAATATGTTTGGGTCTCGTTGGTAGCTCTAATTCTGTCTCGTTAAATGAGTCAAGTTTAGCAATAGACTGTTCAACCTTAGCCAGGACCTTGTCGTCTGTCCAGGACAGGGTA
This sequence comes from Plutella xylostella, assembly GCF_932276165.1. Lineage (NCBI taxonomy): Eukaryota > Metazoa > Arthropoda > Insecta > Lepidoptera > Plutellidae > Plutella > Plutella xylostella. The sequence goes on along the minus strand of NC_063993.1, from coordinate 9,821,930 downwards.
AGATTCATATTCGCGTAAAATGAATCCGCTAACATTTCAGATTGTTCCGACACAGTTGAGGCTACAGTTCCATCTGGGGATATCAGCGAGGGAATAACTGTAGGCTTTGACCGCAGAGATTTTGCTATGCGCCATATGTCAGAGCTAGGATTATCAACCTTGGCTAACTTGTTGTTCCAGATTCTATCATAATGTTTACGAATACTGTGTTGGATTTCAGTGTTGAGAACATTTATACGAGCACGAGTACGTCTTTTAGCATTGAGATCAAGTAAGTAGAGGTCCTTACGCCGAAGATTGTTCTTTTCCCTGATAAGTTTTTTGATATATCGGGGAAGTTTATACTCCTGATAATCATTTTTGACCCCAAGAGGGACACATATGTCTCTCGCCTTCATAATGGTTTGATGGAAAAACAGAATAGCCTCGTCAATTTCAGATTCAGTTTTGAATACCTTAGATGTTAACGTTAAATTTTCGTCAATGAAAGCTCGATATCTAGCCCAGTCGGCCACGTCGTACCTGAAGAAAGGTTTGGGTGGTTTAAGGCAGGGTGAGCCTCCGATGGTAAAGAAAATCGGCAAGTGATTAGATGACAAAGCAGAGACAGCAGAGATGTTGCTCAATTTGTTTATGTTTAGAGCAAGTGCAAGGTTAGGATTGGTTGGAGTATGGTTAGCACGATAGTGCGTCAGGGTTGGTGAGCTTGAAGCATGAATAACATAATCATGATTAAGCATATGTAAAAAGAGCATCCTACCGTGTGCATTGTTAGTTCCTTTGATCCAGTGATCGTGATTTGCGTTGAAGTCGCCAACTAATAAGACTCGAGGACCTAGGCCAAATAGTTTATTTAAATCATTGGCAAGTAATGGAAGGTTTGGTGACTGATATATAGATACAATAATATGCTCTATCCCTGATAAAATTATTTTGATAGCAATAGCTTCTATGTTTTCTATCTTGGGTATGTCTACAACCGAATGATGGATGTTGTCTTTAATAAGAATAGCTACGCCTTGCCCACGACCATTCGTATGCTTATCTTGCCTATAAAATGCAAAACCGGGGAAATTTAGCTGTGTTTTTAGAGATAGTCTGGTTTCGCACAATGAGATTACATCGGCACGTAGGGTACTCACCGCTAGGTCCATTAGCTCATGTCGTTTGCTCCGCACTCCATCGGCGTTCCATGAAAGTATTCTTAGCTCTTGTGGTTCAAACATACTGACCAAGATGGGTAAGCACCAGTATGACCTTATCTACCATTGAGGTACAAGTTGTGAATTCATTTTTCAGGTTTCTAATGATCCTGAGTATGTTAAGCATTTCATCAGTCGCTGCGTCATTATCCTGTATCAGTGATTTTTGTTGCGGTAATGGTGCTTCTCCAGCCGCGACGTTAGCCCAGGATCTTATGTGGTCGACGGTCTTAAAGTTTCTTACAGGGTGGGAATTGGACTTGGCTTCAGCACGTTTCTGCTCAATTCGTTTAACGTAGGCAAGACGAACACTGCATTGACGATAGTTGGCGGGATGGTTTTCGTTGCAATTAACACATTTGGCAGGTTCAGTACGATCCTTCTTCAAACATTCGCCAGCCGCGTGAAAATCGACACATTTCACACAGCGTATAGGCATGTTACAGTTTCTAGAGGAGTGGCCGAAGCCCTGGCATCTGAAGCATTGGGTACCCAATGAACGGTTCGGCTTATATTTAGCCATAGTTATCACGCAATTTAGCAGGTATTTGATCTGGCGAAACTTATTAAAGTCGGCCTCTGCGGGGAGTTGTATGAGAAATGGTGGGCAAGGTGACTTCCCTGGTCTGGATGATTTTAACATTGTAACCTTGGCTCCATTAAAACCGAGAATTGCCAATTCTCCAGCTATTTCGTTTTCTACGAATGCCGGTAAGCCGCGTATCACGATTTTGGGGGTCTTCTCATCTTTGCGAGAGTACGTCACGTATGATGCGTTCTCGTTTCGAAGACCTTCTTTAACTGATTGATGTGCTTCTGTAGAATAGCACTTTACAGCAACTTTATTCATTCCACGATACTGGAGGTGAAATTTCTGGGTGTAACGTGATATCAAGGTTCTGATAGTCTCATGTGTCCAGTCTTGTTTGATTTCCAATACTATCGGTGGTATGTGTCCTGGTTTCTTCACAGGAATTGAAGCTTCTTGAAAAGGTTTTGAAGCGGGATCATCTTCAACATCAGTGGGCAGGTTTCTGTAGCGATTTGCGGTACTGAGGCTTGGGTCCGGCTTGTTTCGATTTTTACCGTGTGGAAGTGCTGTTCTCTTGGGGATGCGCCAGGAGTCCACTTGTTCATCAGCTGGTCTTTTTGAGTTCAGACTTGAGTTGGACAAAGATCTTGTTAGAAACTTATCCATTTTTTATCGATATTGGAACTATCGACAGCTTATCAAATGGATGTTGTCCCATCACTAGCAACGGCGGTAAATAAACGAGTTGCAGAGAGTAGTAAGCGTACGAGCGCTCGCGCTGGGCACTAAACGGTCGTCCTAGTGTTCGGATGTATATTACGGTTTCGCTTGGTGACGTCACAGAAATATATATTATAGCTGAGTGTGCGGTCACTGCGAAAATGTATAGAATATATATATTGTAATATGCCTAGCTATAAAAATATGAATATATATTATAGCTAAAAGTCTGTGACGGACTTAACGTAAAGGGATCACCAATATTTCTTCTGACAACCAGGTCTTTGCGTTTGCGAGCTCGCATTCTACTGGTTGACAGAACAAAAAGAGGCGATCCTAATGTTCTGCTCCTGAAGGTGTTCTATCGTCAAGATGCTTGTGCTCGGACACGATCGTTACCGACTTATTTAGGTCATTGTAATGAACAAGGTAGAGGGAAAAAGACGGGTGGTGGGCAGAGGGAGGGAGTGGTGGCTCCGCAACATAAGAGAATGGACGGGAGAGGCTAGCGTAGAACAGCTTATATCGCTTGGCGAAGAAAAGAGAGAAGTATGCAGAACTGACCGCCAACCACCAGTAGTGGAGGGGCACTAGAAGATGGTACATTTAGTATGCTGTTTTAGACTAGTTACATGCTAAGTAAACCCTCACTTATATATCTTCTACAGGTCACTTTTACAGTCGCTTTTAGCCTAGAGTAGAGAATCTCTTTTAAAAAAAAACAGATTTCTTACCTCGCAGCGTTGCCCGAACTGGGTCGCCATTCTGTGCACTCTCAGAAACAGCTCGTTCTGGAACGTGAGCTCGCAGTCCTTGCAGGCCACGCAGTCTTTGCGCAGCGGGCAGTGGTGGCTGGCGCGCTTGCCGCAGTAGCGCGCCAGGCAGCCGCACTGCGTCAGCCGCTGCAGCAGGAACTCGTCCGAGCGTACAGTATGCCGCTCCATCTGGTGCAGCCGCAGCTCCCCCGGCTTCTTCGTTGTGTACTTGCACACGCAGCACACTAGCGGCAACGACGCCCCCAGATTACACACCGCTCTGTGCTCCTCTATAAGGCTCTCCATCAGTAACTGTCCACAACCGCATGTAAATCTAGCTTCGGTTGTCCTCCGGATCGCTAGGGCTTCGTAAACGCAGTCCCCGTTCACCACTGGCCCGACCTGCAGCGGGTCCACTTTAATAGGATTCTGATGCTTATCCAATGCGGCTTGGCTTTCGAATCCTTCTCTGCACATAAGGCACTTCATTAGCCGTGCAAAGTTGGCGGAGTAGAGAGGGAAGTTCTCTTGTGTTTCTTTTTGGTGCGGTAGTTTCGCCTTCACATAGAACAGGTTGCTTTGGAGGATTCTTTCAACTGCGAAAACTGTATTTTCATGTCCATAATAAGCCAGCAAATGCTCGATGAATGGCCGCAGATGCTCGAAGCTTTTGGAACAAACATAGCATTTGTAATAATGGATCTTGAGTGGTTGATACGTCCAACATTCATTTTTACCAACAGCGCCCACGGCGGTCGTTATGAAATCGAGATACATTCTTCGTTTGATGTCGTCTTCATCTTCATCTTTGTTCTCCTCGACGGCCGTGAGCACGAGCTGGCGCGTGGTGACCTGCGGTATCACTCGGTAGGTGGAAACCTTTTTGTGCTTAAAGAAGTGTTGTTTGAAACTAAGCTGCACGTCGAAGTATCTTGAGCATGTGTCACAGTAGTAGAGGACTTCGTTTCTCTTCTTGCAGACTTGGAAGGTGTGGATGGCGACGTGGCAGTCAGCGATGAGTCTCTCTAGCTTGATGCACCAGAACTGCACCAGCGAGGTGGAGACGTTGGGGTGGTTCTCCCTGAAGTGGTCGAGAGGATGTGTGTCCTCGGCACTGACAGGTGTTTCCGGGGGAGGGGCGTCGTCGCCCGCGCGGCCCGCCGTCGCCTCCTCCTGAAATCATAGGATAGGGTTGTAGATACGTACATAAAACCACTTAAGTAAGTCTTGGATATACAGAAATACATATAAGTAAACTAAAAACTCTTAACAATGATTTAATGATTGAAAATGGAGACTACAAACAACCGATTTTGTTAAAACTTATTAGAAGATATAAAAAAAAAAAAAAACACGCACTCACGCCTTGTACCAATGTACTCCCTTGCGGGGTAGGCAGAGGTGCATTGCTGCACCCACTTTTCGCCAGAGTGTTATGTTAGTCCCAATGTAATAGGGGGCGGGCCTATTGCCATTTTACGGGCACATCCAAGACCCGAGAACAAATATCTGTGTTTAAACAAATATCTGCCCCAGCCGGGAATCGAACCCGGGACCATCGGCTCAGTAGTCAGGGTCACTAACCACTACGCCATTCGGTCGACCTATTAGAAGATATTAAAGTACTTAAATGATATTTTCTCCATTCCTCTATTTTAAAACTTATGTGGCAGATATTCACACACATGTATAAGACTCTTTTAACTAAACTTACATATCAGAAAATGTATAAGGTTTCAACAAGAGAAAAACTGCCTACAAGGATATTACAGTGAGTATAAAAGTAAGTAATAACTGTACCTCAAGCTTTTTGCACCAGTCATCGTCATCATCATCTCCGGACTCCACCTTCACATCCACTTCAAAGGCCACTGCTGCTGCCGTCTTCTGGGCCTGGAAACAAACGGAATGATCTTATGTTATTTACTTAACTCCTTTTAATGTTAACGGGGACAGGCAGGTAGTCCCTGGGAGTTCAGTAACAAATCTGTCTGGCTTGTCCTATCATCAAGAAGGCCAGTTCTGATGTTTGCCAATGACATACTATGCCATGTATGCATCTATGTATAAATATATAGAGAGGGTACATAATAAGCATAAGCTTTTACTACTAGACTACCCACAAAGTGTAACTATAAAAAAAAATTACTCTACATTGGTAGAGTACATTGGTAGAGTAATATTTTTTGGTTTACACCAGTTGAGTGTCAAACTCACTACGCAAACTAAAGTAATACTACACACACAGTTTCTTCCATCTATTCTATTCTATTCTCTGATAGGGGGTGTGAATACCTATAGTATTAGTTATATATCTCTTTATAACTATTTCCCCTATCTTTGATTATATTATGTATGTATGTCTTTAAGTATTTATTATTAAACATGAATGTTTACTACAGCATTTTGTACACCTTCCTCATGTATTGTTTAAGTCTCTCCTCCACCTAGGGTTTCGTTCCCGCTTTCCCGGGAATTCCCGTTCCCGGGAATTCCCGGGAAATTTGTCCTTCCCGAAACCGGGAAAAAAATAGCATTCCCGGGAATTCCCGGGTTCGATTTTTTATCGATTTTATGCTATATTTTCGTATTTATCTATCTGTTTCTCCTACCTTAGACCAAAAAAAATATCGGCAGGTTAGTCGTCTACGATCAGAAACTCGGTTTTGTTGTAAATTATTGGAAAATCATATTATGTGTTATTGTTTTCGCGCAGCTGCATTGCAAAGATAAATGACTCATCTACATCACTTTGTTTCACCTCTTCCTGATTCAATATTTTCATCTTTATTTATCTGTTGGTCCTCCCACCTACCTAAAACCAAACAATTGATCGGCTTTTACATATGTGACCAAAGAGTATGTAAAAGCTAACACTAGTGTGACACCTGTCATATTTTTTTTATGTCCGCGTTTATTTTTTATAAAATTACTAACGCATAGAAAAAAACAAAATAAGAAGTAGGTTGAGTGATAAATCGTTGGATGAATTAATTTTTCTAAAACATTACCTCAAGTGTAATTAATTTTCTATTTTAATTATATGTTATAATAATATTATCCCATCAAAAACAATAGTTGTCAAAAAAACCAAGTCTCGTAACTCAGTTGTTCTACGGTAAAAAGTTGTGAGATCCATGTAATACCAAGTCTTATCCACGCACGCATCTCAATCTTAAAAATCTTTAATGTTTTATATAAATATATTGACTCGGCCATCGCATGGAAACACGTGTTAGTTAAATTATTTAGTGTGCCACCAAATATTTTAGTTTTTCCTTGATTCTTACACCTAACACTACTTATATTCCAAATTTGAAGCTTCTAGGTCTGCTAGAAGTGCCTTAGAATTTTATCGGTGAGTGAGTGAGTGAGTGAGTGAGTCAGTGACAAAATAAAGAAACTTTGACTTGTTATAATTCTTAAACTACTGTTAAAAATTTAATGAAATTTGAAATATACCGTGTCTTTACAATGCCTGCATGGTTAGTGAAAATTCAGTCTTCTAGTTTTATCCACAAAGAAGTTACAGGGGGTCGAAAATGGCCTTGTAATTGTTTAATTTACAATTAAGAAAAACAAATGATTTGGCATGTAAAACAAATCATTTTATGTAATTTTCATTGTTAATTTATCTGACTGTTGCTTTTTTCTACCTATACGAGTGATAAAAGTATATTTGATTTAATTGTAATAGTTTTAATAGACTTTTAATACACGAAAATAGCAAAACCAAGCATTTAAAATAAATTCCCGTTTCCCGGGAATTCCCGGGAAATCTTCAAAATAATTCCCGTTTCCCGGGAACGGAAAAAGGTCGGGAAAAACGAAACCCTACCTCCACCCAAAGGTTGCCTGGAAGAGATTGCTTTTAGTGATAAGGCCTATTGCGTTGTATCCACTGTATTATAAATTGTTATTTGTGTCCTGTTAAGTCAATAAAGTAGTATTCTATTCTAACTCATTCTATACCTGCACCTGGTTCTCTCGAATGGAACCATTGTGTATATCCTAAAGGTCTAAAATGCCACCATGCTGGTCAGCTACAGGTTGGTGGGTTTACATATATCTACACTCTACACATGTTATATCATGATATGCAGGTTTCCTTACTATGGTTTCCTTCACCATAAGAGTGGTCATACTTTAAATTCTAAAGAACTTATGGGTACACATGCACCAGGATTCAAACCCTCTGTCGTGAAAAGCAGGCTCTTACTCAACTGAGCTATTACCATTAGCATCTGTATTATAGAGTGGTCTTTGCTGCAGAAGCTTATTTCATCTGAATCCGCCACACAGTAGTAGATGAAAGGGAAACTGGCAATAACTTGGAGGACGTCCATTCTGATAATTCAATTTTTATTTATGAGATCCAAGCTCAGCTTCTTACTTGTTGTGATATGTATATATTGTTTTCTATTCTCAAGGTAATTTCTGCATACAAGTAGCCATCTATGAGTTATTCTACTGCAAGAAATACCTATTACTAGCTATAAAATTTAATTGAATCTTAAATGTAGTTTTTGTGGAAGCTAACAACCTTTGCCTTTTTAATATTAGTAGGATCAACATTTAGCATTTTAGAAGGCATTTTAATTTAATCAATTGAAGAAGCTTTGACAAGTTTCATAATAACATTAATTAAAGTATCTTATCAACAAAATACTAGAAACTATTCTAGGTATCTCCACTTGCTAGTGCAAAACTGAATCGGTGAGAGGTTGGTGATTGGATTTAATAACAAATAGAAAGTCAGCGACATTTTCTGTAACATAAAAATAATGCTACGACTATTTCTAACCTCATTGATCACCTACAAAAAAAAAGTACCATCCACCGTCATAGTTGGAAGATAAATATTATGATACCCACATTTATGTACCCGATGTAAACATGATAAATAACGCGGTAAAGTATAAAGAAAATAATGTCAATTGACTACAACTCGTAACAAGTTTGTAAGTACCTTCTGTTTCTGAAAAATGCTTCCTACCTGCACAACCTCGATTCCGTCATTCTCCACTTCCACAAAAGTTCGGGGCACCAACTTAGATTTTCTTGATCTCTTTTTATCACTTGAAGACATTATTACTGATTTTGAGCGTAACAAAACGTTAATCTTCCCTTTATTATTATTTTATTGGCATCTTAAAATTCGTTACCTACACATATTTTGCGTACCGTAGCGGACATTTTGTAAAAAAAAAGTATGCCAATATTGCCAATGCCAAGTACCCTGATCAAAATTTAAGCGTGGCTGTTATTATTCTGAGGCCATGTAATGAAACTTCTTAAAAAGTAGTATGTTTCTTTCTTGTGTATATAATAATCAATGTGATCATGATCATCATAAAATATTATGCATAGTACCACATAATTATCTAAATAGTACTTAATATGATCATAAAATATTTAATAGTCAATCAACAGGTCGTCGTTCGGTAGGACGTTTATAAATGCCGTGTTGGTTTTTATAACATGCTAGACATTTTTTTTTGCATCATTTGGAATATGCAACATGCATGTCGGATTTTTATATTTTGCCGGCTGTTTATATTTTGTGCTCCTTCCATATTTGAGTTTTCAGTTTTCACGTTTCTCAATAGGTGGCGTGGTCAATTTGTCAAATATTACTCACAGATAATTTTTTTGATAGTTTGACAGTTACATGTCAACCATCTGTCATGTGAACAAAAAGGAGGCCATAATTATTCTGAGGAACGAACCTACCGGAAGGTACAGGAACTGTCCAGTTATAATATTCTAGTCTATGTACAGAAAACTATCTAGAAAAAATCAAAACTTCCGTTTGAAAGCGTTTTTCCTAAAACTGAAAACTGTAATCCCTGCTGCCTGAAATGTAGAAGTTGCCGAAGATACACCAGAAACTACCGTAATTGATTATAGATTAATTAAATTTCTAGATTCCAGGCACCAGGGATAAGGAGCATGAAAAGGGGGATGGCCTTGTCAGTTTTTAAAAAAAGGCTTTCATACGGAAGTTATTATTTTTTATCCACTGGCGGCAAATTTAAAAATCTACCTGTGATTACATTGACAATACACCATGGAAGTATATTATAGTGCGACAAACTTATCTGTTCCGGTGAGAGCGAACTAAATTGATCCATATCTCATTATTTACTAATGAATTATATATTGATATAGATTAGATGGGTTTATTGAAACCAGAAGAGCGAATTACCACTACTGGCAAACTTAAAATCATATAGAATGAAGAAATATTACACATTTACGTGAGCTGTCACCGGAACAGATAAGTTTGTGGCACTATACTTCCATGCAAGGACTTTGTCTGCTATGATACAAAGTCCTTGCTTCCATGCTATACAAAGACTTGATACTTTTGTTTTAAAAAAAAACACGCACTCACGCCTTGTACTAATGTAGTTACTCCCTTGCGGGGTAGGCAGAGGTGCATTGCTGCACCCACTTTTCGCCAGTGTTATGTTAGTCCCAATGTAATAGGGGGCGGGCCCATATCCCATATCTGCCCCAGCCGGGAATCGGACCCGGGACCATCGGCTCAGTAGTCAGTCAGTAGTACCACTACGCCATTCGGTCGTCATACTTTTAACACACACAAACACGCACTCACGCCTTGTACTAATGTACTCCCTTGCGGGGTAGGCAGAGGTGCATTGCTGCACACACTTTTCGCCAGAGTGTTATGTTAGTCATACTTTTGTTTTTACTTTTTTTTACTATATTAGCCCATGGAGTACTTATTACTTCAATGAGTCAGCCTCCCCCCCCCCAGTCCTGATGGTTTTTATAACATCAAATTTGCAAATCTGTTTATCAGTGGTTTGTCTGAAAGCTTACGCTCACTCACAAAGTTATGCTTATCCATGGAACACAATTACAGTCTGCACTCGTAGCTCATAGCTGCAGGCAGTGTGGTTAGTTAGTGGTTACTCTGAGGCGGGTACCTATAAAGCTGCGCACAGACCGGCCAAACGAACGCCAACGAACGGGTTATGTTGACCCTCGTTGATGCAATCTGCCCTGTATTATGTATGATAAATAACCATAGTTGGGCGTTCGTTAGGCCGGTCGAAGAACTTCAGCGTCGTCGGCGCGTTTCGACGATTATGCGTAATCGAATGCCTGGAACGCTCATTCCGAACCTAAACAGCTTTATTATTTTTACACAAAAAAGAAACGAATACAAAATAATAAGTCGTTAATTATACAGAAATATTTTATTTATTATAAACGGTAGGACATAAAATTATGTAATCTATTTGTAACATTACATTCATTATAACTACATACATATATACACAAACAACTAAATCGATATTGCTTTGCTCTTTCAATAGATAAACTGAGGTTGGTCAGTGACTTAACCACATCATAAAGCGATCCACTACATACCTAATATTGATATAATTTTTATAATTATTATTGTACAACAAATCTAGGAACGCTTTACTAGTAATACATTTTTTAGCTAGTATATTTGAATCATAAACATTGATTTTCACGTTATTGATAATAATATGTAGGTATATTATAATTTCTTCTGTCGCAAACAAAGTAATATACTAGATTCTTTATTACTTTATATGGTGTGATTGTCGTGCGTTAATAAAATTAAAAAAAACCGCAAAAAATCATTGTAGGTTATTAATTGTACATAAAGTATACCTATATTTATGTTGGTTGTAGGTACACATAATTTAATACATGTTCTAAAAATATTTTCACAAATCGCATAGTGTTAATCGAAATAAGTATTGATCCATTGACAAGTACTTACTCCTCATTTTATTACAGGCAGATGTGTAGTAAAAATATATTCAGTTATTTGAAATGGATAGAATGGCTTCAATCAAACGGAGCACTTAACACGTTAACAGGGCACCACACAAAAAATTAAATTACATCCCCTCAAGTCCGATACAGTTGAGTTTTCTCATGTTGGTCAATAGATGGCGTAGTCAATAAGGTACAAAGAGAATAAGTAGGTACTTTACTCAGAATATGGCATATGGTAGGCACACTGATGATACACATTTACTAAAACATCAATTCTGTGTTTTAAGGGTATGAAGTATGGATCAATCAATGCCATAGGTCTGAAAGCCCAACCGTATTCATCATCTATTTGATTTGCAACTAAAAGTAAATGCTACTACAGTGCCAAGCCGTTAAACTCATACAAGTTTTTTTTTTCACCCTACACACAGGCAGTAAGTGGTCAGTAGCGGGGCGAGTCAATGGTCAGTGGCGTTGGAGGGCCTTCTCTGTGGTATGACGAACTCGGCGTGGCGCGGGGTAGTGAAGGGGTTGGAGGGGGCGAAGGGGCCGGACACTGAGCCCTGCCGCTGCGTGCGCCGCGGCGGCGACTGGCCCGGCGAAGCGCTGGAAGGCAAGCGTACGGGTTAGTAATTGGGACAGTTAAAGTTAAGTGATGGAACTAATGATGTGTCTATTTGGATAATGAGTAACGATACGGTGCTGGAAAAGTATGAATATGAATTATATTTTATTAGCCTTTTAAAAAGAGGCAATGCCAGGAAGGTAGAACTAGAATATCGCTATTGGATGGTATGGATGGTAAGTGTTATGGTACCATTAGCCAACTTGCATGGATGATTAGGTAAATAATTATTCATATATATATTTTTTCAAATTAAGTTTAATGTTTAATAGAAGTTTAATGATTAATACATTACAACAGTCGATAAGTATTATAGGTAATAGATTATTTCACAATGCGATAGTTGGCAAAGAAAGTTGAATAAATGTTAGGTATATAGGGTCAACTAAAATAGCTAATTGATTCTAATACGATTTAGTTAACCTTTATTGGCCCTCTCTGCTTAGTGGATCCAGTGTAAGACAAAATAAAATATTATAAAAACTATATCAGTTAAATAACTACTACTAGTCACTGTTCAGTTCTTATGTACAGTGACGTGCACAGAAGACTGACCCCCTCTCAGTAGCAAAGCTATGCCAATCTGAGGTTTCTGTGGAGGCCACTGTGACATTGCTAATAATTGATTTAAGTATTTATTTATTTTACAAAATATAAGTGTACGGTCAGCTGCATAAGGAGCTATACACTTCTGTACCTTGTCAAACTGAGGAACCGTCAATGTTTCAATGAAGGGATAGTCAGCAGTTCAGATTGACGAGGTACAAAAGTGTATAGCTACTTACGCTTATATGCTTATGTAGCTTACGGTAAATAGGGTGGGCTTAAAGTATTTTCTACCAGTGAACCCACAGGAGGAAAATAATGGGAGTAGATAAGTATACATACGTATGAGAAGCGTTGAGATCGGCCGCGGCGGAGAGTTGCCTCGGGGGCAGCGCGGGGGGCACGCGCCCCACCGGCCCCACTGCTGGCCCCGCCCCCGGCGCGGCAGTCGGTCGCGGGGGCAACTATGGATGAGATACAAGTTTGTTAATTAAAATCAATCCTTTTAGGATGCAGGAAAGACAGACACCATCATAGATGCAAAGTTTGTAACTAAGTATGGATGTTTTTGTATGGATTTTATGAAATTTAAATTTGGTATTAGGGAGCAGTTGTCAATGTTATCATCCTGAATCAATACCGCTACTTTTTATACAGGAATGCTCACGGGAAAACAATTTGTTAAAGTCTCAAACCAGTGTTTTTTACACGAAAGTTTGCCCTGGGTAGGATTTGAAGCCGCGTCCCTTGCTTCGGAAGCAGGTGCACTACCCCCTCAACTATGGTGTCAGAGTCTATAATCAGGAATGCTATTTTACCTTAGGTGGTTTGGGGCACGCGGTGGTGATCGCTCGCTCGCTTCGACAAATAAGACCTCACTTTCCTAGTGAGCTTTTACTTTGAATTAACTAGTTTGGTTACAGAGGTTCTGACTATTCTTACAATGGTTGTCATTCTATAAACAGTAAAAGTAGTTAACTAATTACCTTGGGTGGTTCGGGTCGTGCGGTGGTCATGGCGCGCGTGAGTCGCTGCGGCGCGGGCGGCCGCCGCGGGGCGCTCACCGACTCCGCTCGCTGCGGGGGCTGGGGGGGAAGATTAGAGTCAGGGAAATCTCTATAATTTACCAATAAATAGGTATATTAAGCCACGTATTTAATAATAAAAATAGTATGAACAATGAACTCCACTCAATCTCACGCTATTCATAAGTCTGTTACTCGTTGTTACTCCCACTTCTTGTAACGGCCGACATTTTGATGTTGTTTCTTTATCTGTGCGCGCTATACCCGTTGGACAGTTAACACATACTATATCCACCTTATGCGCAGAAAACATTGTTGAATACATTTTAAAGACTAAAAAAATACATAGGTACATGACATATCTGACCAGCTAATCCTGTCACCACGGCGACAAACCTTAGTCCAGCTGTATTAAGTATTTATCACCAAGATCGAAAAATACTTATACTTATGTAAGTACAATATCGGAAAAACTCACACTTACATGCACATGGCCCTGCGTAGCCCCGGCTGGCAGCGACTCGGCTCTAACCGCCGCCGCGTGCCCTATCTCCACGTCCGGGAGCGTCCGACGCGGGCCTATGTCCGCCTCGCTCCGGCGCGCGGTCAGAGGGCCTATGTCCACTTCCGGCAGAGAACGGCGGACCGGCGAGCGCGGGTCGGGCGGCCATGGACCGGGTTTTGGGTCCTGCTGGGGAGTGAAGAGATATGTTAGTATGTAGTAAGTCATAGTTCTTCGATTAAAGGTTGATTGGAAGAAATAGCTGGTTCGCAATATAAAGAGGGCAAAAATAAAATTAAGTTACGAGTAGAGTTTTTACAAAAGCTTCACCAGTTGGGACGGACTCTGCTATCAAAAGAGGCAATGTTCTGAGTAAAACTCTACAGCAGCAAATTGGTAACTCACCACACTTCTGCCTCCACTATCCTCTTTGACCCCCCTGCCCACACCCGGCGGCCCGGGCGGCTGTCCAGACGTCTGCCCCGGCGGGTGTCCACTAGCATGACCACCCAACTGCCCGGGCACATTCCCCATTTGACCCACCGCATGACCCGTTTGACCCGTTGCATGGCCCGTTTGACCCATCTGACCCGCGGGTCCGGTGGGTAGTTGCGGGGGAGGGATGGATGGCGGTGGCCCGGCAGACGTGGGCGTGGGAGGCACCCTGGCCGCTTGTTCTAGAATGTGCTTCTTCTGCTCTTGCCCGGCCGCGAAGTAGGAGAACACGCAGAGTACGGCGTAGCAGATTTGGTCCGCCTATTTGTTGAAAAAAATGTCTTAGTAAGGATTCTTTTTTTTTGCGTTACGTTGGTTGGTATTGATAGCGACATGAGAGTTGAGCAGAGGCTCATTGTTCCCACGAATTTAACGTGACCAGCCATTGCCAATCTGATGGAGTTTCCATAAATACGGAGGCAAATGGCCAGCTTATTACTCACATAGTTAATTGATAGTAACTGAATGGATATCTAAAACCGGCATTAATTTTTATAAATAGAATTAGTTATAATTAGTACTCACCATAATTATATTCTAAGACAAAAACACATAGGATATAATATTTTTTTGAAAGCATAATAGGTAAAAAATAGTATGAAAGCATTTTTACAGCAGAAATAAAACACAGTTAGCCAAGTATTGAATAAAAAAAAGGAAAGCAAACAAAAAAAACAGAGTGTACATACATTGTGTAACTTTCTACTCTAAGTCAGTGTACGCTATCGATTGCCGTTTTCATCCACAAGGTAACGACACATTCTCACAGAGAAAACTCGATGCATAGCTAACAATAGTCTGTCTGCCTACAAACATAAAACATTCACGTCAATAAACAAAACAAAAAACATAAAACAAAATTGAAAGACTTGCTGCGAATAAGAGAAATACTTGCCATCACTGATCTGTATTTCCTTTGGATTATTTGTCTAGTTTTTGGATCTGTAAGAAAAGAAGAGATTTTATATTTAATTAAGTGGTTGAGTATATGGAATCTAGGGGACATCTTGTACTAAAATACCGTTTTAATTATCGTTATTTATATAATATGTAGGTACTCATGTGATAGGGTGGCAAACTTAACCACCGTTTTGGAATCAGGACGATGCACTTTACAACATACATATTGTAGATGTTTACCCCTATACCCGTTAGACCCAGTCCCTCTAAAATTTCAATTTGCTTTGGGTGAGTGGAGTATGTGCATAGGTATTTTAGTTATCTAAGTATTAATATTTTAACTGGACCTTTTTGCTCTTATTTTCACGAAAAAATTATACTTAAATAAATAATTAAGTACTTTTCTTATAATTATTTTAGTAAAAAATAGTAAATGCATACTCACTGAATTCTTCTAAAACGAAGATACCTCCATTCTGCGTGAAGCACTTCCGTATGTGGTCGAGGCGCACGAAGAACTGGGAAGCGAAGGCGATCACGTCATCAGTACACGAGGATTCATCAAGAAATATTATATGGCTTGCCAGCCCAGTGCCTCCATTCACGTTTTAAACGCTAGCGTAATCGTAGCGACTGGCATTTTAGAAGCGAATTTTAGGAGGTCTAATAAGAATTTATTTATATCGATCTATGGGTAAGTAGGACCTAGGATAGGTACTTTGTCCAATTATTTTTTAATTGTATTGCCTATAATGTAGGCTTCAAATATCTAGAAATATGTAGTCACTGCGATCACGCTTCCGTTTAGTTACGTGGATTGGGGTAGAGTGCATCTACAGTGTTGGTTCAAAACGGAAAATAACTAGTTTCGTTTGTTCAAGCGAAACGGTGCTATGTGACCTTTATTTGAGCACAGGCGTAGCCAGGAGTAGGGTTTGATGTCAATCACTTATAAAGTTATGAAATGTTTTTTTTAGTTATGCCTGTAAGTAGTCTCACTGCTGGAAAAAGACTGCGTAGGCTCAACGGGTAGACGTGTTATGCAAGACAAGATTAGTTGCAGCTGCAGTTAGAGCGGAGATCTGGCAAATACTGCATTGTCCCAAGTGTGATTCTAATAACACGAGTGCTCTAGTTGAGTACGGGATGTGGGACTCACCTCTCCAAGGCTACTCCTTGAGGTACATATTTATTACTTTCAGCATCCAGATCTAGGGTTTACTGAATAGTATATACCTACTGTGATACATGACTTAGTTGTCGGCCCGAAAAACATTGTGGGAGTCCCCAAATCGCCCCAGAGGCCCAGACGTGTTTTTTATTATTTTTTAATTTATACGTTACTTTATGTACTTAAACCTGGCTACGCCCGTATTTGAATGTTGAAGTGATCTATTTTCTTTCTGTCTTTATAGTCAACCAGATCTATAGAAAACAAATTTCCACTGTAACCTATTATTTTAGCAAATGTAATTTCTATATAAAACAAAGTATTTTTAGATGTGGTTGCCTATACCGTTGTCATGCATTCACTAATTTTGTTTAATACATGAAAGGGGCTTATTCACACATTATGTTCAAGACCTACACCTAGACCTAAAGTCCTAAAATTTGCATCTTAGTGATATCCAAATGAAATATCTACAAACGGTTTCTAGTCTTTAAATCCGGAGGTATCGTAGATAGGTATGTACATTCATTTGGATGCCATATAAGTGTTTCTCTATAGTCCATCTAAGTATGTATAGTAACTACGACCATGCAAATAATATAGACATAGCTCATGCTAAATACAGTCAGGCGCACTAGTCACTACTGAGCATCCACTAACACATTTAACAGTACTTTTTAACGGCTCAAAGTACTAGTTGAACTCAGTGATTGGAACATTCCAACTGTACACAGTCTGACGAAATTATCCACGACGCCACTGGAAATAACATCTTGGGTATATTATATAAAAGTATACATATAAGTAGGTAAATAACGGTCATGCGTCATGCAGGGACAGTGTTGCAACATTAGCGTCGGGCGGGTGGAAGCGGGACGGTGATAGAAGCCGGTGATAGGGACTGCGCTTTGCCATTTACATTCCTTGACAACTAGTGAGGTGACAGTCTAGGGGTGAAAGTGAATGTAAAGAGCAGAGCGGCAGGAGGGTGCGGGGTGCGGGGGGAGGCGGCGGTCCGAGCCGGAACTTGTGAGATGGCGGTGAGTCGCCGGTGAGTCGCCGACACCCGACACTAACAACGCTAACGGACGGCTAAACAACCTTCAAGCCTCAAAACTACAGGTAAAGCCCTACGACGACGCTAGAACCCGGTGACATTACTATAAACCACTTGGTACCTCGAAATCCTGGCGTGGCGGCGTGTGCGGGAGAGAAGAACAGAAAACAAGAGATTAGTTGATGCCCGGCGGGGCCCCGACGCAAGGACCATCTCAAAAGTTCCCCGGCCCCCGCCCCCGGGCCGACCCACACCCGGCCCCCGGCCCCCGGGTGACCCCCGGCCCGGCCCCGGCCCGCGGGACGCGTCAGGCAACAAATAGCACATGCAGACTCATGGACACGTCAATCAGATGGACAACGGTTAGTATAATCTTAAAATAGTATATATAAAAACTTCTAGCTATTACATCGAGGTAGTAATAGAGAAAGTTAGGTCGAAAATAGTGTTTGGAATGTAATCTATTTTACGTGGTAACAAACTGAATCGAACGCGAATACGCGGTTTAGTAAAAAGAGTATTAGTTAAAAAGAATACGTTAAAAATCGATGGTTGAATATCAGGAAGAGACTGAGAAGAAAATCTATAGGAAAGTTTGAGTGGTCCTTGCATCCGGTGAATGTATGGATGGAGAGATTGTGACGGTCGGGGGCTTCGATTTAATTATTTTATTAATTACTGGGATATTAGCTGCCTCGCGGGAGCCAGGCGGGCGACACGGCCGCGCCTCGGCGATACGGTCGCGCATTTCATCCAATACTTTCGAGACGTTACCCGTTACAAGCATGAACACTGACACACACCTTACCTGAGTCAAATAGCATGATCATACCAAAACTATAGACTTAATAAATTGATAAATGATAATAATCATAGGTAACTAAGTAAATAATTCAAGAAATAAAAGGAGTAGTTTTGGTATATCGTGATAAAGTAACATAGAGAGAAGCGACAACATCCAGATGTGCGAGCAGGCGGTACGTACCTTGCTGTGGTGGAACAGCAGCCCCACTCCCTCCATGCACACCTGGAACATACAATATTTTAATTTAATTATAAACCTAGTGCAGTGTGGGATAATCATGCTTGGGCAGCAAGGTTCCGCAATGACTATAATAAAAACTCCGATGCCTTAGATATTAGTTCTCCCATTTACTTTAATAACTGCGAAGTGGAAGGGGTGGACTTAAACAGCAGTCTCCTCAACACACGAGCGGCTATAAAAATGATTGCTTCTCCATTTTTGGTCAGGTTTTGCGGTTCATTGACTGGTGAAGGTGCGCTAGCTATCCCACATATAAGAGTATTCAGTATATCCAGCTCACGCCACTTCTTAATGCAATAGTAGGATACTGACGGTGAGCAGCCTGTATACACAGGATGTATTTCCAAAAGTCATAGAACAAAATTTTGCTCAGATGACTAGACTTGTTATGTTCAGACCCCCAGAGTGACCTCCTTTCGGCTTACTACTCTTGTAACACCCTGTATAAGCATACAATAGACACCTGTATGAGCGCGCCCTCGCCGCTGCTGAGGTCCTGCACGGGGAACTCGCCGCCCAGCTCGGCCGCGTGCTGCCGCCGCCCGCCCTTCTCCATCGCCTCCTTGATGCAGTAGTACAACACCCTGTATGTGACAGTACCTGTATGAGCGCGCCCTCGCCGCTGCTGAGGTCCTGCACGGGGAACTCGCCGCCCAGCTCGGCCGCATGCTGCCGCCGCCCACCCTTCTCCATCGCCTCCTTGATGCAGTAGTACAGCGCTTTGCACTGCGGAGTGGGAGAGAGATGGGTTATTTATGTATCTGTCGCGTCTGAATGTTTGTACGTGGCTGCAACAATTTTATTCCTCAGATAACATTTATCTGCCTTTTACACATAACCGCAAAACTTAAGGACTGATTTACCGACTTTGGAAAAAAGCTTATTTTAAGGTCACCGAATACATAACCGTAACGTAAAGAGCTTGCCTTTTTATCTTCTGTCTAACAGTAGAACGCGAGCTCGCGAACGCCTTCGCGCCAGGCGTAAACTGCATACCTACGTGTGTGGAAAGCATTTGTACTTAAAAAATACTTTTACTATGTATTTCCCAATCTAACTACATCTTAACCCGTCACCCGCTCACCTTCTTAGTATAGTACTTGTGCAGCTGCGTCTGGCCTCCGCACTTGCGCCACAGACACAGCACGCGGATCTTGTTACTCTACATCTGTCTCATTGTGTTTGCTAAACTACATACAAGCTTTTACTATCTATTTCCCAAGCTAACTGTATTAACCCCTGAACCGCCCATCTTAACCCTTCGACCGCTCAATCTTAACCCGTCACCCAGCACTCACCTTCTTAGTATAGTACTTGTGAAGCTGCGTCTGGCCGCCACACTTGCGCCACAGACACAGCACGCGGATCTTGGGGCTGTACGTCATGTTCACGAGACGCTCGTACCACCAGCGCTCCACGATCGTGCCTGGAATTGTGAGGTTAGGTAGGTTAGTTGGGTTTCTATAGAAGTACGATGGGAAATCCTGTTCATAGTCAGGTAACTCAGGAAGAGGATGAATGATGGATTTCGACACTGACGCCGTGGAGACACTACGAGCAAGAACCATTACACGGGTTCTTTATCGACGTCGATAAACTCGTTAAAAGCGCGTTCCACTAATGACAGCATCATATTTATGGCGAATCGCGATAAAAAGCCGTTTATCTACGTCGATAACGAACCCGTTTAGCGACAGCAAATCTCCAGGGTCTCTCCTGGAAGCTGGAAGTAGTACATAACCTAGTTCATCTTCGGCCTTTCTGGCTGGGACTAGCGCTCTTTGTTATGTTTTTTTTTATAAATTTCTTTTAGAATTCTATTTTTTCTTTGATATTCGTATTTTCAGTTATTCGTATCACAACACTATATCACCTTGCGTAGACCGCAGTATGAGCCCGTCGTCCCGCACCTCCAAGAACCGCAGGGCTCCGCTGGCGTCCGCCTCGTGGACCGTGAACGACTGTCGCCGCAGCAGGCGGGACCCGAGCGGCTTGAGGTCTATGTCGTTGCCGTGCTGCGAAATCATTTTGACACACATTACATATAAATACATTTATTAAATAAGGTAGGTATATGTGTGGCTCACACCGCCATCGTAGCTCAAGCTACACATGGAAATTCATTGATACATGCACTGGGAACGATTATCGCCGGAGTAGCTGGGACTCGAGAGCTTGAGGTCTATGTCGTTGCCGTGCTGTGCATTCAGTGATACAAACATTACATGTGACTTGCCACATGGGGGTAAGTTTATGTAAATTTAATTATACAAAAAACATTACATACTTTCATTTCATACAAACATTACGTTTATGACGATTGTACATTTTTATGAGCTAGATGATAGTCGCACTGTTACATAAAATACAAACATGACGTTCATAGATAACATTTTGTTATCTAAATAGGAGTCTTCATTTTGATTTCAAAAGCTCGCTGCCATATATTATGTGTACCTACCATAAGGTTTCATAAAGATAAATGTAAAAAATAACATACCAAAGTATGCACCACATCCAGCAAATGGTTGACTTCTTGACTGTAGATCAATCCAATATGACTTTTAGCCAACAACCTCCTCACTTTATTCCTCACAATATCCGAGTTGACTCCAAACATCACGAGCGCCGCTGTCAAATTATACAGAGCTGTGGAAAGCAGTCTGTCCTCTTCATGCTCAAGGCGTTTTCTCTCCGCCTCGCTCAGACACTTGTACCGTTCCATCATCTCGTTGGCTCCTTGGTCCATGCCGATCATGTCTCGCTCTTGGCTGACCGCGTCTAGGAACGCGTCCTCCCAGAACTGCATTTGGTCCCAGAGGTTGGAACGTTCTTTGCCTGGTGGGAAAAGATTGAAACTTATGTTATCACGGTTATGGATCACGCTGTAAAATCAAGGCAATTTTAATAAATAACTTTTTACAGATGTGGAATTCGTTTTGTTGATATATTTCTTTACTAGATCTTAGTGCCTTGCAGCCCGCTGGACAAACGATAGGTGGCTAAAGCAACTGGATGTAGAAGGTTGAGGATAGAGTGTTCTGATGCTTCAGAGGATTTCAAATGCGTCTTGACATTCTAATCAAAACCGGATTTTTATTATTTTTCTTTTATATTCTCCTTACTTTAACAACCATCTATTTTCACACACTAACCAATAAGCCCCTGGAACAGATAGGTCCTGGCGGTCTCAGGCGAGGTAACGGGCGAGGTGACGGGAGCGCCCTCTGACGGCCGCGCGCTCATTGAAGACTTGGATGACCAGACGCTGGACGATCGAGGCTTGGTGGTGGACCCGGCGCGCGGCAGCTGAAGGGTTAAGACGGTGTGTTGGTTGGGGGTTTTGTGAGTTTTGGTGTAAAACACTTTTTTAATAAGTGAAAAACTACTTGTGTTGGGTCTAGGTTATGGGTTGATGCTTGGTGCTTTAGCATGATCGATTTCGGCAATGTAATAAAAATATCATTTCTATGTAAGTAAATTTAGTAGGTACCTATTCCATTATTGGAAATGCAAAAAATGTGAAAGGTTAGATATTTTATGAAACTTAGTAAATGAAAACTGAGCTATAATTTTATAATAATTAATCTTGTGATCAATAAGTATTTAAAGTGTATTGTAAAAAAATACTGTGAGTAGGTAAAGTGATAAGGTGATTACGTAAATTGCATAGTTACAATAAATAGACGACCGAATGGCGTAGTGGTTAGTGGCCCTGACTGCTATGCCGAAGGTCCCGGGT
Organism: Plutella xylostella; assembly: GCF_932276165.1. Taxonomy (NCBI): domain Eukaryota; kingdom Metazoa; phylum Arthropoda; class Insecta; order Lepidoptera; family Plutellidae; genus Plutella; species Plutella xylostella. The sequence continues at coordinate 9,799,825 of NC_063993.1, read as the reverse complement.
TCGATTCCCGGCTGGGGCAGATATTTGTTTAAAGACAGATATTTGTATTCGGGTCTTGGGTGTTGATATTTATATTTAGTATCTATCTATCTATGTATTTGTGTAGATATATCAGCTGTCCGACACCCATAACACAGGTTCTGCCTAGCTTGGGGTCGGATGGCCGTGTGTGAGATGTCCCCACATATTTATTATTTATTATTTATTTATTTATAGACAAAACATTCAACATTGATACGAGCACTGTGGGAGTAGGCCATGCAATCCAACATCGAAGACAAATAGCCCGAATCCGTTTATTTATTCATAATTTTGAATATCATTTATCAATGCCAATTTTTTTAAGCTCATTTCACAAGTCTGTATAGAAGCGTGTAATGAATGTGGTTGAAAATATAAGAATTTTGAGTTGAAACTAGTTGTAATGAATGCCAATCACCATCAGCGATTTGTCTACATCTCTACAGCTACGAAATGCTAAGCTTAAGTCGGTGCTGCCAACTCTTCAGTTGAATCCATTTATTTAAATGCATTGGACTATGGGTAGGCCGGTAGGTATGTTTGCAAGATTTCATCCGAAATCAAGGCAGCATCTTGCAAATTTAAATACTTACCTCTATGTTCTTTGAGATTAAAAATATACTCCTCAATTTTATTATGAGGCTAGAAAATTTTACTCAATTATTACCCAAAATGATGCACAACGTTCTATTCGAGAGAGCCAGGTGCAGCTTACTTACATCCCCCAAAGAGAATAGCCGAAAATTGACACTTTAATTTTACCCTATATTTATTTTCAAAGCCAATGTATCAATCTAGCCCTACCGCAGATGGCAGCACCGTCACACTTACATTGAGGAACAACGCGTCAGTATCGGACAGATTGGAGCGCGAGGCGCGCGGGCCGGCCAGGTGCTGGCGGTTGGTGGTGATGGAGCCCTCCTCGTCCGAACAGACCGACGACGCTCCCGCCTGCCGCAGAATTAGCCCTCACCACACAGCGCTTACGGCGAGAATTCGAGATGCACGCGTTTGGGGTTTAGGCTCTTTTGGAGCTTCACAATTTGATTAATAAAAGAAGAGGGCAATAGGGATGAAAACGCAGTTTTGTTGTAGATGGCGCCACCGTCGGTTTATCACTAAGCTTGATTCTAATTGGTTCGTTATTGTTAGGTATATGGACATTAAAGGAGTTTTGTTTTACAAACGTCCATTTTATAACAACCGTTGCCATGACAACGCACGGCAACTATACACAACAGTTATATAGCCCTTTAGATAGATCCCTTATCTGATTGATCCTTAGCATAAGCACACCCCTATTGCCCAAAGAAGTAAAAATAGGAAATTCGTGCATCTCGAATTAGCAAGGTTATAGACATAGAGACATTCACTACATTCAAATGCATAGTATTAGACATAGGGGACACTCCAGGCACTAATTACCGGATAGATATAGGTACACAGTTAATAAGTTATATACTTTATGTAATACATACTACCATTTCACCAGTTACTTTGTTAGAAAGGACAGTTGTTAGTATTTACTTTAGGTACTTATATGAAACTCTGTCATGCTCAAGAGGAATGAAATGTTCAAAATATTCATTTCATGACATGACATAGTGGATCAATCATACTTAATTACGACATAAGTCCATCATAGATATACTCTCGTTGAACCAACATGCAACATTTTACAACATAAATTCTAAAATCTATTATTATTTTTTCTACTTACATCGGAGTCGAAAGACGTGAGTTTGCTGAAAAGGAGGTTTCGTTTTTGGTTCAGCATGTCCTTAAACATTTCAGTGGTGCTTTGCTCTTCGGCCGCATCCACTTCAGGGTACTTCAGTTCTGGGATGTCTGTAGAAAGAATAACTATTTTTAGTCACATGTACCTGATGTACCACAATATGTAGGTACACATGAGTTCACCGAAATAGAAAGAATGAAAGAAAGAAACATTTATTTGACACACTGAACAATAAAAACAGAAAGAAAAAAGAAAAAGAATACTACAACAACAAAAAAAAACAGAAAATAATACAATACAAACAAACAAGGTTGCTGTCCAGAGCGTCAAAACGGCACCAGCTCAGCATGTGCTAAATAAACGAAGTATAAGAGCAAATGAAGAGTGTCAATGCTGCTATAGCAGCTCTTTGCACGTTGGGACACACTAGCTGTTACCCCAATACCGAAGTTGCTATATGTTACTGTGTATCTACCTGTCTGTCTGTTCTGTGACTTACCGGACAGCTCATCAGCAAAGCCTGCAGCTCCAGTAGTGCTATACGTAGTTGTGTATCAGTCCGACTAATGTGTCTGTGTCTAGACTCTCTCTGCTCAAATAGTGCTATACGTTACTGTGTCTGTCTATCAGTCTGACTCACCAGAATGCTCGCTCCGTGGCGTATGAGCTAGCTCGCTGCTCCAGTAGTGCGTGTGGCACATCTCTGCCAGTTGGAACACACTAGCTGTGCCCCCGAGGCCGAAGTTGCTGTAGGTATGCTCCAGTCCGTGCACTACTGCTTGTAGGACTCGCAGCATGCCCTTCCAGACCGGCTTGCTTACGTACTGAGAACAGACGAATAAAAATTATTAGGGGTTTTTTTGTAATTTCACAATACATTCAGTGCTACAGGTCTTTTCACCGCTATTACGCGCTTTAACACAGATTATACAATGATACACAGATATTACAATGCAGTTTTTAGAAGTTGATCAAAGTTTTATTAAATATGTTGTTTTATCAATTACTTACTGGTGTTATTACCGCTCTTACAGCACCGTTCAATCAAAAAACAGCTACTTTACAGTCTTAAATCGAATGACTTAGTCCGAACGAAAAGCTGGCATGTCGCTAGACACGTATCTAAAATTGTAGTACCTATCTGACATCATCTGAAGAAGACCGCTTCTAGACTAAAATGGAACATAACTCACAACGTCATCCAACTTATCGCACGGCGTGGCCTTCCTGTTGTAGTTGCGGTTGAGCTTGCTGAGCACCATGTTCCGGTAAGACTCGTCTTCCATCAGCTTCTTGAGCCGGTTGAGTTTGAGCCAGCCGACACCTTCACCCTCTAGCACGTGCTGGACCAACTGTGGGCAATAGGACAGAAAAATTGTTGAAGGTTACAAAACATTTAGAATTCGAAATAGTTGAAGGTTAAAAATATTTGGAATTCGAAATCTTCAGAGGTTATAGTAGTAGGCATATAAGATTCGTGAGGTGCTTTATCATCAGCACCAATCAATAGACATATTCCGCGGTACATAGGGCTCTTCTAAGGAGTACCAACTACAAGACTATGCTGTCATTAAACTTCCTTATCCAACATCCTACCCGCTGCTCTACGAGTATCTATAGTGGCCCATCGATCGGGATAGAAATTTGAAAGCTGATGCGGCATTCGGCCGGTTATATACCCATATCTTTCTCGACTGGAAAGCTGGAAACCACCAACACAGCACGGTTCACCCTCCAGTTCACTGGACCAACAACCTAAAGCTCCCGATATTATTATTTATTTATCGTATGGCTTTACTGGTTACATAAAATAATATTAAAATAAGAATTTATACAGATATTAAAAACGTTCTCCGTATTAGCGTTGGTCCTGTCCTGCGGCATCGCTCTCTCGTGACTCGGGGACGAGTGTCGGATGAGCGGCACCAGCCCTTTGCCCCCCTGACTATATCATCATCACCACCAGATAATAATTAACCACTACTGATAAGTCTCCTAAGAAGCGATATAAGAATCTACTATCCTTACCTTGTTTGTTAAACTCCCTACCCACTGCTTTTTTATGGTTGTCCATCAGGACGAAAAAGCTAAAAGCTGCAGTGGAAGAGTGGGCCGGTTATATCTGACGAAGAACCGATAACATTTAGGTTAGGGTATACTCAACTATTTCTCGAGTGGACGCCCTCAAGTTCGCTTTAAGATGGCAATGGTAAATAAAGAAAGAAGAAAGAAAATATATTTATTTAATAAAAACTCACATCATTAAGAAACGCCTGGTTCTCCGTATTAGCATTAGTCCTATCCTGCGGCGTCGCTCTCTCATGGCTCGGGGACGAGTGTCGGATGAGCGGAGTCCTCTGCACCAGCCCCTTGCCTCCCTGACTATATCATCATCACCACCACGCTATTATCAGCCTCTGCTGATAAGTTTCCTAAGTAGCGATATAAGACTCTGCTGTCCTTAGCATTCCTTGTCCAAACTCCTTCCTTCCTATCAGCTGCCTTGTCTATGGTTGCTAAATTAAATCCCCTACCCGGTCCTTGTCTATGGTTATCCATTGGGATAAAAGTAAATAAGCTGAAGTGGAAGTTGGCAGGCTATATACCTATATATGTCAAAGAACTAATCAGGAAGTGTTCTTGAGTGGAAACCACCAATGCAATAAGTGACGCCTTTCAGTTCGCTGGACCTCCAACTTTTAGCTTATTAAACTTAAAAACAAACTCACATCATTAAGAAACGCCTGGTTCTCCGTGTTAGCGTTGGTCCTGTCCTGCGGTGTCGCTCTCTCATGACTCGGGGACGAGTGTCGGATGAGTGGAGTCCTCTGCACCAGCCCCTTGCCTCCTTGAGAGAACGGACCGAAGGCCTGGGAGAGGTTGCTGGTGGAGCGTTGTTGTTGAGGAGAGTCGGGCGGGCGCTGCTGTTGTTGTTTACCTACGGATAGTGATGTCAAGTTAAAACTTATTTTATATCGGCTATGTAAAATTATTTACGTAAAGAGTCACACAAAGCATGGTGGTTATAGTAACCACTGTCACGTACGGAATGAAAAGCGCACCCTTAACTAAGTATGTGCTTTTGAAACCGTCGAGTATACAGAAATTTGTCTGCGACATTGTCGCGCTCCAACTGTTTTCATATAATTTGTTCATGAATGTATGTAAGATGCGCAAACGGCCCCCACTTTGATCTTCAATAGTTAATTGACTCACTGTTGCTAAAACGGCCGCCATTTTGGTTTAGCATTACCGATTTGCGACACTTATGACGTAATAATATATTACCTTTGTTCCCGAACAGGTCGCTGAGCATGCTGGAGGTGGAGGCGGCCAGGCCGTTGAGGTCGGAGCTGATGTTGGAGAAGAACTCGCGGTTGGTGGCGGCGAGCAGGCTGTGTGGTTGGAGGGCGGATGAGTCGCGCCGCGCCGGCGGGCTGGGGGACTCTAGGGAGGAGTCCTGGAGTGGAAATTGTTGTGTGTTTAGATTACGATTTAAATGTTATATAATAGGTACTTTCTTACGATTATTAAAAAAGCAAAGGGATGTGAGTTAGCCTTTCGTTTAACCTAAAAGTATTTAGTTGTTCAGAATGTCCGCCTGCTCCCCTTTCGGCTTACTATACCACTTTTAGAACAACCTGTAATACTTAATAAATTTAGGGGAAACTTGAGATATGCTTTTTTCCGCTTTGTCCTCAAACTTTTAAGAATTTAAGTTAATTAAGTCAGTCTGCAGCCCCCCTGCTATGCCACACACAACATAAGCAAATTTACCATTAAAACCCTCCGATAGACCTTGGTCTATCTAGTCTTGACTATATTATGCTTTTTGACCCACCTTCAAAAGCCCCTTCTTAGCGGCCGCCTCTTTTGCACTCTTAGTGAGATCCCCGAGCGTAGACTTGCCCACATACGTGAGATCTTCGAAGGTATTCTTGCTGACGGCCGTGGCGGTCTTGCTCGCCTCCAGGGCTGACTTGGACGCTTCGTGCATGCTCTTAGATGCTTCCTCTGCCGCTTTCTTGGCGTGGAGGGTTAACTGTGGAGTGGGGTTTGAGATGAGTTGGTGTGGAAGGGTTAGTTAAGGGTTTGGAAATGTGAAATGTACAAAGATTATGTAAATTGATTCTGTTGAGTTTAGCGACGTGATCTGGAGTGGAGACCGCGATTAGGCAAACGTAGTGGGGTGACAACTTGCGAAAGGTGTCTGGTTATGATTGGATGCAAAAAGATATATCAGTGGACTGCTATAGGCTGATGATGATGATCAGTTTAGCGATTGTAACGGTAAAAAATGTAGATGGCATTTCTAATGGCGAATCCTTTTGTGATATTTCTATTTTTTGTTCATATAGTTAGCTAGCTAGTTTTGATATTTTTTTTTAAAAGCCAACACATCTAGTGCTTTTAGTAAAATTCATCTACGTGTTGTATGCTTGCTTCGTTAGTATTATTTGTAAGCATTTCAGTTAAGTTACGTATACCTATGAAGTAAGTACCTGTATGGTCTTCTCCGTGGTAGGGGAACCAATAAAATATTTAAAACTTTTAGCTACGCTTCTATACCTTTTACACAACGTATTGGTTCCACTATCTACATACGAAGCCTAACACTAATATTAGCTATTCTATCGAAAATCAAACACTCTTATGTAGTCCAGTCAATGAATGACTCAAAATTAGGTGTAGAGTGCGTGAGCAGGTAACTAAGCGATTCCTTCAGAAACTTGTTCAGGGGGCTTAGGTTGTTAACATACCAAAAGTCCTGACTCCTAGGTGATGAGCGGGGGGAAGGAGGGGGGGATAAAGGTACGATTTTTTTGTTTTTAGCTTATATCTCGAAAATGGTGCATCGCAAAGAAATATTTTCAACTAATGAAATGGAGCTCTTAAAATTATCTAAAACTTTTATATCATATGTTTTTTTCAAATTCCTAACCGTTTTCGAGCTATTGCCCTCGGAAAAAGTTGAGATTTACGAGAAAAATTGATTCATGTCAAAACATTCATAAACATTGCATCATATTGTCTAAACCTATTCATAAACGAATAAAATGAAGAGGAAAGAAGTTGTAGATTTTTTAATTTCCTTTTAGAATATATATAGATATGCTGGTTAATGTCCAACCCACCTAAAGTTACAGCTATTTTACTTACACTTAAGCTTACTAACTCGGTGAGTTATGTCAGTGAATTTAGCAAAATTCAAGTTTAAAATAGCTGTAACTTTAGGCAGGTTGGACATTGACCAGCATATGCATATATATTCTAAAAGGGAATTAAAAAATCTACAACTTCTTTCCTTTTCATTTTATTCGTTAATGAATAGGTTTAGACAATATGATGCAATGTTTATGAATGTTTTCACATGAATGAATTTTTCTTGTAAATTTTAACTTTTTCCGAGGGTAATAGCTCGAAAACGGTTAGGAATTTGAAAAAAACATATGACATAAAAGTTTTAGATAATTTTAAGAGCTCCATTTCATTAGTTGAAAATATTTCTCTCCGGTGCACCGTTTTCGAGATATAAGATAAAAACCAAAAATTCGTACCTTTATCCCCCCCTCCTTCCCCCCGCTCATCACCTAGGAGTCAGGACTTTTGGTATGATAACAACCTAAGCCCCCTGAACAAGTTTCTGAAGGAATCGCTTAGTTACCTGCTCACGCACTCTACACCTCATTCCTTGACTGGACTATATGGTAGCAGCGTACTTAGGTACAACAATATTTTTGTAGGTAAGTACTTACCTGAAACTTTATAACGCACCAAACCAACTCATCCATCAAAACTGAATACGCCAATAAGCGTGTCTTGCAAGCAACTACTCAAGTTCTTGTATGAAATCATCTAGCTGCAGTACTAAGCTAAACCCTCTGTGACGTCACACAGTCAGTACCTGTCCGAATGGAGCGAACATTTTCTTCTCCTCGCCTTCCGACACTTTTCCTTTCTTCGATTATGTACAATAAGGGTAAGAGGAACATAAAGGTATAAATTATATATTACACAAATACAATATATCATGCTACATAGAAGGAATGGATGGCTTTACACACTTAATTAACTCATTAGGTAGGTACATCTAAAAATTCATCTTCATTATTTGAGCGAATTATAATTGCAATAAGAAACAAGACATTGTTGTGTTACTTAGGTACCTATCACGTACGCTACGTACAACAAACTGTAAAACCATCCACATTGAAACAACATTCATGGCCTCTTGCAACACGTTTCAACTCGATGTTTCATTACGAATCAAAGAAGATTACAAAGACATAATGAGGCGTTTGTTAAAAAAAAAAAAAAGTTCCTTTTTGGAGAAATAGATGGTGTTGTCTGGGGTTGTACCAACTTTCAAACCCTCAGAACACACTCAGATCACAATATGTTATTCTGTGAGGCTAACGAAATGTGAAAGTGACGTAGGTAGGTAGAATTGTAGTATTATTTTCTCTATGATGTCGATGTCACTGTTGCTTCAGCTTCAGAGAAAAGAACACTACGTGACGGCGCGGGTAGAACTATTCACAGAATACTTAGCACTATCCCAAGCCACATGCAGTCTGAGCCTCGGAAGGATGGCTCGCGCTACCACCCGACATTTAATCACAACTAGTGAGTTCTTATTCTGAGTTTAGTACTGTTTGCTCTCTATGTAATTTTTGACAGTTGGTACACTGCGTTTTCACGCCATCTATCGGCTTACCCAAAAGCTCAACTGACAGCTGTCAAGGAAAACGGCTCATTGTATGTTTATTCCATGTCAAATAAAATAAAACTTCAAATAATTAATTTACTTCACATCTTCTGCAGCTGGACTATGGGAAACGCATCGAGAAATTAGGTAATCATGATTGTAGCAGCAATGTAAATTACTAAACATACATAATATTGGAGCTTTGGAGAGAAAACCTGTTGCAAGTGGCACTCACAACACCAAAACGCACAACATTTACCCCCCCTCACCACTCCCCCGTACCTTGTCCATCTGAGCCAGCAGTCCCTCCTGGCTGCTCTGGCGAGTGGTCTCCCGCACCAGCTCCTTGGCTTGAGCCGCGAACTGTTCCAGCATGGAGCTTTGGGAGGCTTGACGGAGGACGCCGCTGCCCGTCTGAGGGGTGGGAAATATGGTTAATGTTGTATTTAAAGTACCTATAGAGTATTTTTTGACATTTATTTATTTATTTATTTACACACAGTATACATTGTAACATAACAGGAACACAAAACCCAAATCGTTACAATATTAATTTAACATATAGCACTCACTTTCATACTTCTCTCTAACATTCCTTTACATACATTCATCAGCGAACTCATTCTATCCACAAATACATCACATTCTGGTGCTTCGGCGAGCAGGGAGCCGAGCAAGTGGAGCGCGCGCGCGACGGGCGAGCACCGGTACAGGTTCGTGCGCGACGGCGGCACCGCAAACAACTTGTGGCTACGCGCCCTTAGGTACCTATCAGGTACAAACAATTTAATTGTTTTCTCAACAAGATCCATACAATCAATCTTGTTTCGGATAATGTTTAAGATGAACTTTACCAAAGCCAAATTCCTACGCAGCTCTATCGAATTGTAACCTAAATGTCCTTCCAGAAACCTAGTAGGGTACATAAACGGATAGTAAACGTGATTTTTCTTATATAAATAAGAAAAATCGACAGACAATCCAGTTGGCCAAAATTTTTCTTGCAAGCATTCCTCGATCATTTCGCCCGGGACGCCGACTTTAAATGATGCATAGTCTTGGGGATGTTTCGGTACTAGCATGGTGACTTTGTACAAGTTGCTGGTTTTAGTTTTATTTAAGTAACTTACAACACTGTCTACCGTGGTGCCGGGGCGAGCCCCCCATAAGTGAATATATTTGATGTTGTCAGCCGCAGACAGTAGGTCACTGGCCTCACCACTACATCTAACAACGGGTCGACGCTGTCTCTGGTTATGACGCTTATTTGACACCAGTTGCCAACCATTTTCAGTATCAGAGGTAGTATTTTCACCAACATTTTCCTTATTTGGCAACGGTTGCACCTGATGCACTTCCTTTGTTACAGTTTTTTGAGCAGTAGGTTTTTTCATGGATTTATTTGTTTTATTTGTTCTCCCCGGTGTTTCTGCGCTCGCGACATTATTGGTAGCAGTTGCATTTGCTTCTCGTTTCGCAGCAGCTCGAGAACGCACTTGTTTACATGCTCCAGCTGACGTTGACGGCCGTTGCTCTGTCTCGCTCGCACTCGCGGCGGTCGGCGCACTTGCCCGGTCGGGCGGTGGCACTAGCGCCGCACAGGAGGTACATTTCAGAGTACCCTCATTCCATTTCGTCACGATAGAAATTAGCACTGAGATTTGATCTTTTAACGCACTAATCTCCTGGTTTTGAGCACCAATTTTATTTTCAAGATTAGAGATGCACTGTGTTAGCGTAATGTTATCACTTTCCGACGTGTTTTGCGGCATTTTTCACCGAAACTTTAATATTTTGTCTAGAGGTAGTTCCGTTCGGCTGCGGGGTTGCCAGCCAAAAAAAAAAAAAAAAAATTGACGGTTGAGGGTAGAACGATACAAGTGTAAAATATGCAAAGCAAAAAAATATATATATTCTACTAGCTGTTCCCGCTAGCTTCGCTTCGCCTTAAAAAGTTTTCCCGTGGGAATTCCGGGATAAAAAGTAGGCTATGTTCTTTTCAGGGTCTAGACCGTATGTATACCAAATTTCATTCAAATCCGTTCAGTAGTTTTGGCGTGAAAGAGTAACAGACAGACAGACAGACAAACACAGTTACTTTAGCATTTATAATATATTAGTTGGGATTTTTGATCTTTGGCATAAGATATTTTTGCATACCTTAGACTGGTTCCCCTGTGAGTGGCTCGGGGTCAGCGCGCGCTCAGAGTCGCTGGTGCTGGAGTCGGCGACCTGCTGACGACTCACCACCGTCTTTGGAGTGGTCGTCGAGTTCGAGTCTGATTCACGGCCGAAACTGCCGCTGTCTGTGTCCTGTGGATGAAGATTGGATGAGTTGGTTAGCTAGAGTTAAGTAGAAATAATAACAGTAGAAATTGTTTTTTTAATCCACTTTTGCAGTTATTACACTCAAGTTATTTAACTCCGGAGTATTTATCTAATAAAAAAACCAGATTTGGGTTTATCGGTCAAGCAATATTTGATTTAAAATCGTCATCTATCTCGTCGTCAGACAGGGAGCTGTGCTCGGAGCTAAACGGCGAAGGCGAGCGCGGGCTCGACTATGGATTTATAGATCGGGATATTTGATTTAAAAAAATGGCTGAATATAACTCCGCTCCTATTACATCGACAGTTGCACGCCATGGCAACATAGTATAACGCATTTTGGAGCTACTTACAGTATAAGCCTTAGGTCCCTGCTCGCTATCCGCGACGACATTCGGCTCGTCGTCAGACAGAGAGCTGTGCTCGGAGCTGGACGGCGAGGGCGAGCCGGCGCGCGCTGGTGTTGGTGCTGGTTCTAGGGTGCCGTATTGTAGGGACGAGGGCGGGGAGTAGACCTGGAAATATGCAGAGTATATAGCATTTGGATGAGTGTAGCACAGGACCGTGGCACTTGGCATAACATGGAGGAGGCCTATACCCTGCAATGGGTTGACATAGGCTGATGATGATGATGATATTAGCCTTTTGAAAAAGTGGTATGGAAAGCCGAAAGGGAGTGACTCAAGGGGTCGACCTGAACCACTTTTATTGTTCTACGATTTTTGAATTGTTTTTGTTTCAAAATTTCATAAGCTGTACAATTAAAGTTTTTAGAATTACGCGCTTTTTAGCGTAGTCTATATTTAGCAATGGCAGTTTATCGCCTGTGATGATCATATAAGTATATGGATTTTTCATATAAAACTTACCGTTTTTGGGTCCAATGAAGATGAAAGTGTCATTGGAGTCATCACCACGGCGTTGTAGGTCTCTCCTATCACGTGCTGTTGATGGTTGCCACCTGAAATAACATACTCGTATTATTTATAGAAAGCACAATCAAAATACGCCTATACTTAAATTCATGATTATTAGATATGATTAGGCCTCTCCCATAAGCGTTGCAATATTACATCCCCAATTGGATGCGGAAGCATCCAACCAATACAAGCTACCTATTCAAGGTCCAGCGGGCTGAAGGGTCCCTTGCCAGATTTGTCTGTTCATGGTCTCTAAAATAACAGAGGCTGTTAATTCTCATTAAATTCACTCGCTATTCATTTCTACTTTAATGAATAGTGTGTAATGAAATCATCATGTTCACCTGGCGACAAGTCTGACGACGCCATTTCGGACACGAAGTCGCTGAGCGACGAGTATGATGAACTGGTGCTTTCCGCCGCATCTGAGTCTGAACCGCTCTCGTCTGCAACACACAATACATATTTACCTTAGTTTTATTTACCCGTAAAGGTAACAAACACAGGAGATGACTAGCGTTTGTTACCGTGGTCAAAAGATTAGCCCACGATTAGCCAGTTAGATTAGTTGTCAGGTTGTTGACAGCTCATGGTGTTTATTACTACACTCGTTGAGGTTCCATTCACCATTCATAGCGGTCAAGGAACCACAAACCGATAAGAGATAGATAGCACGAGTCCGTTCACCATCACACATTGTTTCTATATTCGCGCAGCGCGTAAACTCATCAAACTTATAATACCCTGCTTAACATTGTGTGTACTGACCAGTGGCCTGCGTCTCGAGGCGCTGCATCTGCCGCAGCGCGCCGTTGAGCGAGCTGCCGTCGTCCCACACCGGGAATCTGCGGACAAATAATTGTAATTTAGAAGTGTGATTTTGAATTTCATAAAAAAGTGCACTGTTTTTTTATGCCTTTCGACCCCTTCCGAATTTGTGTTCCTGCTATCCATCAGAAGAATCCCTTGGACAAAGACCTATGGCCAGCAGAGAGAGACTTTTAATCTTAAAACGCCTTTATAGGTATTCATAATTCATAAAGTAAGTATGCCATTCACGATGTCTCCGCACGCCTTTTGATGCGATGGACGGCGATGGGCGAGGATTTATATATCTCAAACTCCTACCTGATGGGTTCCAGCTGGTCCTGGTACCACTTGTGCTTGTCTCCGACCTGCCGCGGGTCCAGCAGGCCGGTCTGCACGCGCAGGTGTGCCACGTTGCATGGGGTTAGGGACCATTCTGCGAGGAACTCTACCGCCTGGGGAGAGAGGTGGAGGTTAGTGGGTGTTGTGTTGGAGTGGGTGGGTTTTTAATTTGGTCGGTTAATCGTTTTAATAAACAAAGTCGAGTATAGGTAGTTACATTTTTCTGAGTTAGCGAAATGAGCGAAGTCCTTAAGTGTTGGGGTCACCAGCGTATGACTGGGTTCATATATTTTGTTAACCACACTTCTATCTATGTGGAAGAAGTTCAAACGCACTCTCTGCTTCTTGTGATTCAATGATAAATGTAGGATTTGTCATTGTGGTGAAAGTTCAGATTAGTTGTCAGTCGCCGAGCACCCAGGGTGACGGGCTGACGGGACATTTATATTATAAAACTTTATAAGGACATTTTACACATCTCTTCTTACATGCAATCTCTGTTCATATCTGTTCATATAATGCATTTTTTTACAATGTGTTTGACTGTCTGCCCCTTTACAGCATTTAATTAGTTGAATATTAATATATAATTGTAGGTAATCATTTTTTATTCTATATTTGATATTATGTATGACTACTGAATTTATATGGATTTTCTTGTGATAATGCATGAAATAAATGAAAAAAAATAATCAATTAATTACTCATAACTTAACTCCTTTCAACCTAGTACTCCTCATCCACCCACCTGAGTCCTAGCGAACTTGTTCAAAAACGCCGTGGTCCTTGGCCTTGACCTCAGGAAGCTGTTGATCTGGAAGGCGACCACGGGCCGCGGGTATAGCCGCAGCGTGCGCGTGTGCTCCATGAAGTTGAGCAGAATGTTTTGGGAGTTGAAGAAACGGACCTGCGGAGTAAGGATGGTGTTAGATATGCGGTGGGTTGTTAAGGAATTACAGAAGTTTTTTTTTATATTTAATATTAATTTTATAAGAGTTTTATACAGGGATGTTGCAAAATGTGGCTTAGTATACCCTTTTTGCAACATCCTGTATAACTACACTCACAAACATACACACAGTTAATTATCAATCCTCTTTAGGATATGAGTTTATTCCAAGACTCCTCTCAGTTATTTCCCTATAATAACACCCTAGGCCCTAGAGTCTATGTGTGTGTTCAAAATTTTGAGGGCCTAGACCCATAAATATGAAAATATTGACACATAGACGGGTGGTACCTAAATGAAATTTTACGATAAAGAATCCTAAGTTTATGCATATTAGGCAACCAAAAAAAACATACAACTTACCATAGCAACCCTAGTAGCGACATCAACCGAGTCCACATCGTTCCCATATATCAGCGGATTAAACTGCTGGGGCTGCCCCTGCCTCTGCGGCGAATGCGGTGAGTGAGGCGCACTGGCCACCGACGTATGAGACGCGGTGGACACTCGGCGCGACTCCGCGGCGGAGCCGGGCAGCGAGCGGGCCGTCTCTGTCCGGGTTGGAGCGCCGTGCACTCTGGAATAGTGTGATATGTGTTGAGATGGATTTGGGATTGTGTGGACACTCGGCGCGACTCCGCGGCGGAGCCGGGCAGCGAGCGCGCGGTCTCGGTGCGGGTCGGCGCGCCGTGCACTCTGGAATAGTGTGGTGTGTGTAGAGGTGGGTTTGGGTTGAAGGGTTGTTTTGTGTTGGGTTAAATTTTGATGTTGGTTTCGGTTCGAGGTTGATAGGCTTAGGGGTAAAAAAACCGGAATACGTGTATTAGGAACGCATTTATAGTTTAAACTGTTATACTACCTAACTATATTTATTTATTTCTATTAAAAGATTCATAAGTGTGTTATAGAATCACTCAATTATGACGAAATTGAAGGTCTGCTAAATGTAGAAAATTAAAAATTATTAGGAAATAATATATATATACTTAAGTATTTATTTACCCTCTAATTTATTTAAATTAGTATATTATTAGTATTAGTATATAAATTAATATACATATATATATATATATATATATATATTATACTCATTTATATCATACCATATTTATATGCACTAAGTGTACCTATTGTATTATTATATTTAAATATGTAGCTACAAAACTAAAATATAAAATATGTCTAACAAGTAGGAAACTCAAGCGATGAACGAAAGACACTGGCTCCTACGATACAGGTCTCCTAGTGTAGGTTGCCAGGGCCATTTCATGCAGTCGAAGCCTTGTGTAATGTAAATTGTGAGTTAACTCGGTATTATTTAAGATTATCTACTTCTACTTTATTTAGATCATAAACATGTTGTAATAGGCTAAGTTTTTGTCAATAAATATATTCTTCTTCTTCTTCTATGTGCAGCGATAAATTGAGCACATTGATGAATCTTTTAGATAGAGTATTGCGTTGGGGAATACTATGTTTATGATCATCTTCTGCGGATGATAAAGGAGGAAAAATGCGCGACAGTTCCCGAGTTTTATAAAGATTATAAATATGTGATCTAACTTACTTGAGCGTGGCTCCTCCAACACTGTCTCTCCTGGATGGCAGCAGGGGGGTGGTGGCCTGTTCTGCTGAAGTGCTCGCTAGACTGCTAAGAGCCTAAACAAATAAAACTAATTAAACTTATATTCAAAAAGATAAATGTTAGTGTTATCAAAAACTTTGGTTAGTGGTGAAAAACTTCATAGTCAAAAGCAAATAAAAGCCTTCATAGACAAACGTATTTACAAGACTAAATCAGATCATAGGTTTCAAAATCAAGCTTTTTTAGTCAATTGCATATTATATATTTCTTGCATAGTATTTTAGATATAATTAAAATAATTATTATGTATGTATTTTTTAATAGCTTTTACACTACTTATTTAATAATATTGTAGGTAAGTATATTATATTTAGCAAATACGAAAAAGAAAATCTTGGTGCCTTAAATATACGTCAAAATTTCACATAACACTTTGTACCAGGCATTTTTAAATAACGATTTCAACAAACAAGCTCACATTCACGTTTATAGTTATTACTTACAGCCTTTTACCTTTCCGCATATCAGTCGATTCATAAACAGATTCTCAAGTTTATGCCTTATTGTATAGTGACTATGGGTTTAATTAAAAATAAAACAGAATACACAATGTATCTATTCAATTTTAAACAATTTAAACTTGAGAATGGTCTATGAGGTCTATGTCCTACAGATATAATTTATTACTTATTCAAAAATAAGTATTTTAGCACAAACACAACGAAAACGAATGAAGCTGGCATGCCAACACAAAACAGGACTGAATGACTGAAATGGTGTAGATTTCCTTTGAAAAATGAACCATGAAGACTTTGTAGGTTGGATTAAATTCGTTTGTATGTTTGTGTTCGAATGTATAGGTAGGTGGAGTAGGTATACACGTATTTCAGTCAATGTTTCATTACACACATTCACTTTTCAGTTTGGGCTAAAGGTAGAGATAGCCAAAGCTCAGCAACATTGAATAGACAGAGTGAAATAATAGAGTTTTATATTATCATTTTCTTAGATTTTTATACACTGTGAAACAAGATATAATAGATTAGAGGTAAGTAAAGAGATTGGGTCAACTGGCACACATTAAGAAAGCATTAGAATAAAATAAGGAAATATCACGAGTACTATGTACATGTACATGTGCTTCAGTATAAGCTGCAAACCTTGTACTTAGAACCTCATCAGAACTCAAGCTGTATGGGCTTCAAATTTTGTGTGAGTCTCTAATGTATCGTCAGATCAGATCCTCATATCAAAACAAGCTTTATATATTATTCCCAAAGTTTACCTATGTTGTTAGCTATAATAAACGACCATGACTTATAAAACGTAGCTCAAACTCAAACAGGGAACATGTGTAACGGTAAGTACACAAACTCATGTCGAGTGACCAGACGGCAAGTGTGCATTTGTAAAAAGTGTAAAAAAGAATTTGGTATATTTACACCGCATCCCGCTTTCTTCATGACGAGTATCGCCTAGCAAGAGAACAATATGTGAAGATGAAAAACTGTGTTTAGGTTTGTGGGTAGTTTGGCTTGTTACCACTAGACATCAGAGTCAAAGTTCCGATATTGCGTAGGCATGTTACGTTATTATTAGGGCGTCTCAAAAGTGATATAGTAAGCCTAAAGGAGGTCATTCAGAACAACTTTCGTTTTACTATACCCATTTTTTAAATTCTGAATAAAGTAATCCTCGAAATTTATAAAGCGATTTTTTATTTATTACGATCGTCGATCTTTATTCCAGTGGTAACAAACAGAAAGTAAAGAATTGAATAATCTGAATTGAATTGGATTGGGAAGTATGAAAAATCATCTAGTAACACACATAGATTGGTCCAATAGGTATCTAGAAATTTCTGAAATACTGAAATCAATATCTATTATTTTATACAAGTTTTGGAAAATTTAAGCAATGATTAAAGTTATACCGGTATAATTATACCGGTAGTATTCGCATGTGTACAAACTGTTGAAAAATTCAGAAAATTCTAGACCATTCAAGAAAAATTTAGAAAGAAGAGAAAACTTGTAGGCAGACTGTAGCAACATCGATCGACAATGCGCCACATTCGCGTGATCAGAGAATTCGTGAATAAAACTTGGAAAAATGCCACATGGAGACGTTAAATCATATTGTGTGGTGAACCTGGATGTATGCTTGGCTGAAAGAAGATGTAACATTGACCTTGACTGAAGAATAACCAAATAATGATGCTTAAGTATAATGAAAAGCGTTTTATTTATCATCTATTCGAAATCCCTTTCAAAAGTAAAAACAAAAGAGTCTAGAACACACATTTTCGTTCCACTCAGCATAGACTCCAGTTCACCACCCATGCACCACGGTACACTCTACCTGCTTAAGATGGCTCCTGAGTACGGAGCCCTCGGGCTCGGGTAGCGCCGGTAGGTCCTGGTCTTGTCCTGTGGGAGGAGTCAGCTTCGTGGAGTCGAGGTCTACCACCCAGATGTCGTCTGGTAACCTGCAGGTTGATTGATATAGCTAGGTTATAAAGTTGCACGAATAAGGTAGGTAATATTTGGTAAGTACATTAAAAAGTTATTGTATGTTTATCGTCATCCCGCGGAAACATGAAATATTGGAAACAGCAAAGGGACGATTATTAGATTTATAAAAATAAAAATATTACCAATTACTTAGGCAATTTTGGAAAGGTTTAATATGCCATTTACGTAGGTTACATACTACCCACAGATTTATGATAATAGTTATCTCTACAAAGTTTAAACACATTGTCAGTTATCATTTCCGTTTTTTAAACTTAACTACATTGTTATTGGCCTGGCTAGTGTATAAACTGTACATAGTTAAGCCAGTTATAAATTTTAAACTAGCATACGGGCAACGTACACAGTTCTGATTGCATCATAAATCGATTCCCTATGCGGAAAGCAATCTCCGCACCGCTGTAGGTACCCACACGATGCACTGATTGCTTTATGAACTGAACACCGAGTTATGGAACATAACTAGGTCAGATTTAGTTCGTCAAACAAGTCAGTGGTGCATTTGAAGGTATTACTGGCATGATTGGCAATTCATTAGCCTCGATCGTCGTATGTCCGGATTACCGAATTATGTCTAATGGTTGCTTTTAACAGTTACATTTTCTCGTATACTTCCAAAGAATACCTTAAAATTTCTAACTAAGTCAGAAATGGGGTGATTCTAGGGATCATACTGAACAACATAAATTATGTTATAAGACTTTCAAATTATCCTGAAAGTAAAATGTGCACCCCATAGTAAAAAGACACGATACCAACAAAGTTTGTATGAACAAACATTTATTTTAAGATTATTTTCAGAATGAAGGGCTGAATGAAGTCGCTAAGTGTCGCGCGGCTGCAGCCGCGCTGCTGTCTAAATTCCATATAAATTATTAACGCGCTACTGCAGCGCTGATGCGGCGCTGCAGTCGCGTATCTTTTAAATTACAAAATTTATATGGATTTTGACAGCAGCGCGGCTGCAGCGCTGCAGTCGCGCGACACTTAGCGAGACTCTTAACGACTAATTTAAAGGCGCCCGAATAGGGAACAAAACAAGCTCAGAAATAGCGTCTTTCGGTCCAACACAATGATACGACATGTTGGGAGATGTCCCACACGGCTATCCGACCTCGACCGACTCTGCTTCGCAGAGCCTATGATATGGGTACCGCACCGCTGATACATCTACACAACCCCACCTGAAGTTGTTCTTATGCGTGTTGAAGGTGTTCTTGATCCCGATGAGGAAGGGCGTGGGCGCCAGCAGCAGCTGCTCGGCGCACGCCATGCAGCTGGGCAGCAGCGGGATGGCGGGGAACATGTACTGCAGCGGGTGCAGCATGGCCACCAGCGCCAGCACCACATCATAATAACATCAACAACTAAACTAGTATATAGCGTGGGACCGACTCACCGTGCAACTTAACTATCTACCCGTAATTGTTCTAAAAATAGATCGACAACCGACCGACCGCGTTTAACAAAAAATACAACTCAGAAATCTAAGAGGAAAAATTTTCTTGTTAATTTTTTTATTTCAATTTTCGTAACCGATTACAAACTGGCCCCGTTTTATAGTAGGTAAATATACAGCATCAAATGCCAACTTCTTGGATTTATAACCTTAGTAAAGAGGAATTAATAGGGGAAAGCAAGGAGAGGAATCTACCGACCGTAAATTTAACCGTTGACAAGCTGAGGAAGCAGCTGTCCGACCACATCAGAGAAGAAGAGGAGGAGACCTTCGTGATGACATCCGAAGACCAGACCAGAACCGCGAGCCAGCTGAACCTGTCGTCCATCGTGAGGGAATGGAATATATCGTTCGACACCGCGTGCGACCCGGTTGAGTTCATCGAGCGTTTGGATGAACTGACGTCATCAGGCGACGTCCCGCAGGACCGATTACTCCAGGTACTACCTACCTAAAGTACTAAGAGGTAAACCGCTATTATGGTACAGAAACAATTCCGACACCTGGGACAAGTGGGAAGACTTCCTAAAAGACTTCAAACTTTTTTTCTATCCGGCGGGATACGAGAAGAAGATGCTCGAGATGATCATCGCACGAAAACAACACCACCGTGAATCTTTCGTCAACTACCTGACCGACATACAAACCCTGATGAGAAGGTACGGAAAAATGACCAAAACAGAAAAAGAAGAAAGAGTCTACGAAAACATGAACGCGAACTACAAGTACTACATCAAGAAGCAAGACTTCACCAGCCTCGGGGAATTAATAAAACAGGTTTGTTACCTGAAGTTGTTCTTATGCGTAAAGAAGGTGTTCTTGATCCCGATGAGGAAGGGCGTGGGCGCCAGCAGCAGCTGCTCGGCGCACGCCATGCAGCTGGGCAGCAGTGGGATGGCGGGGAACATGTACTGCAGCGGATGTAGCATGGCCACCAGGGCTAGCACGGAGAGCGAGAGAGCGTTGTAGTCGCGGGACTGGACCACCACTTTGTTTTCCAGCAGGATTAGGGTGAGGACTTTTAGGCACGTGTCCACGCCTGTTTGGGAGGAAAGAAAACGTTGGGCATTAGTTTTTTGTTGAACCTCTCAGTGTGTAGTATTATGATTAATATACAGGGTGTTTGCTAAAAGGGACGTCCCTTTATAATAAGATACAAGGCCTAGGTAGGACTTGATGTCTTTTGGGGAATTCGGAATAGGATATTCTGAGACGGCCCTTATTTTTTCAGGATTAGGTTTTACTCCATGTTCACCTATGATGTGCCCTAAATAGGCTACTTCGGTCCGAAGGAATTCGAATTTTCCTGGTTGCAGTTTGAGATTGAATTTACGGAGTCTTTCAAATACTGATTTCAGATTATTAATGTGGGAGTTTAAATCGTGTGAATACACGACAATATCGTCTAATTAAACAAAACCTTGCCGTGCCTTGTAGGCCGGAAAGACAGGTGTTCATAAATTTTTGGAAGGAAGATGCGTTTTTGAGGCGAAATGGCATTCTATTGAATTGGAAGTGTCCTTGAGGGACAGAAAAAGCAGTTTTCGGAGCATCGGCTTCATTGATTAAGATTTGATGGAAACCGGAAGTGAGATCTAGTGTGGAGATTACTGTTTCCTAGTTGATTGAGGATTTCTGAAATTTGAGGTATAGGTAAGTTTCACCAATGGTAATGTCATTTAGTTTTCTGTAATCAATGATAATACGGCACTTACGTTGACCTTGGGAATCTAGCTTTTTAGGTACAATCCAGATAGGAGAGCTCCAAGGCGAAGATGATGGTTCTATAATGTTTTGGTCTAGCATTTTACCTATCTGGGATTCGACTTCTTTCTTGTGGCACTCTGGGAATCTATAGGATTTGGTATGAATGGGGATGTCACTATTTGTTTTGATTTGATGGTCAAGAGCGGATGTAAAGGTTAAATGATCTTCTGGCAAGTAGAAAATATCAGAGTACATAGAACAAAGTTCTATAAGAGCTTTTTTCTCTTCGAGATTTAAATGATCAATTGTGAGCGCGTTTACGACCTTTTCGGTACGTTTAGATGTTGACTGAGTCCTTGAGGTTGATAGGATGGTAACCGAGTCCATAGGCTCGACTTTAAGGGTTAAATTTGTTTTAATATTGCTAAATGTCTCCGATATATTGGCTACGGTAATGTTGGTGCGATTGTTATCTTTAATCTTAACAATGCAATTTGATATTAAGAGGTTCTCATTAAGGTGTTGGTCCAATATAAGGCCTTCTTTAAGGTCGGTTTTCTTAACTGAAACCAGGCGCGGATCCAGACCTCAAAATAGGTGATGGGCAAGTCGAGGGCAAGTCTAAAAAGGTGGTTTTGCCTCGCCTTGCAGTAATACCTAATAGCTGTTTTTTTGACGGCTGAATGGCGTAGTGGTTAGTGACCCTGACTGCTATGCCGAAGGTCCCGGGTTCGATTCCCGGCTGGGGCAGATATTTGTTTAAAGACAGATATTTGTACTCGGGTCTTGGTTGTTGATATTTATATTTAGTATCTATCGATTTATGTATTTGTGTAGATATATCAGTTGTCCGACACCCATAACACAGGTTCTGCCTAGCTTGGGGTCGGATGGCCGTGTGTGAGATGTCCCCACATATTTATTATTTATTATTTATTTATTTATTAAGTATTTTGATTTTTGTATGATAATATTTTTTTGTATGACTTCAGTTCTTGAAAATTTTGACAGACAAAAGTCTATGACAACGTAAAAAAACTCGACTAAATTCGCATTTAAATGAGACTGATTTTATCTCGATAGGCAAAATAGTTTTTTAGTTAATTTAACGTACCGCTGTTTAAGAAACGCTTTTTTGACAAAACAGTGTTTAAAATTTCCTCAGTTTTGTCCCTAATACAGAAGGCAAAAGTTGATAAGTTTGGATGGATGTATGGCAATCTTTTACGAGAAAACGGATGTCATTTTTCTGCACCCTGAACTTAAATTCAAACTACTTTTTATTGCAGAATTCCCAAGCCAAAGGGAAATCTTTTTCCGCAAACGGAGTGGGTGTAGCGCTCAAAATTATGGAAGAATAAAAAAATCCGCCCAAGAGCGTGTCGGACACGCACATAATGGGGATCCGTAGCCATAAGATGGGCCGACCGCTTGACACAAAAAAAAAACATACATTACCATTTAGTTAGGGCAACTGCACGTCATAAGTTGGTAGAGTTGTATAAAAATAACTACAGTTCAACTATAAAGTCGTGAAAACGGAAGTGGATCCTAACTAATTGTTTAAGATCGTATTTAATCAGTCTGTTATACCTATTAATTAAAGGATAAATCCGTTACAAATTCATAATCAATCGGTATTTTATTTTTAAAATGTATGTAAAAGTAAGTAAATAACTGATGATCTAAAAGTCTTAGCAAAATTGCACTCTTCGATGTCAGGACTTATTTTGACTGTATGTATGATATAGAGTCCGCTATAGTTTTCTTTGAAAGTACTTACTTGGAGGTATACAGGACATTTTTTTCAGAATTAGGTATATTAATAGTATTTCAAAGGGGGTTCTAATTATATCTTTGTATTAATATATCTCGAGACTGGGGGGTTAGATCCACATGGTATCACGGCAATTTTTGTACCTATATTTAAAGATACCTTTATAACGATACCCCACACGATGGGATAAGTCGATTATCTTTTCGAATTAACTTTTCGTTATATGGGAGAGGGGGTAAAAAATATTAATTTTCGATAATTTAAAACACAAATTTTTGGATTATTAATAAGTACCTATACATCTCTCCACAAACTTTCGTGGCAATCGGTGCAGAAAAGGCGGAGAAGGAGCCAGAACGGGAAGACGGACAGACATGACGAAACAAGGGTTTCTAGTAGTCTACGGAACCCTAAATCCGAGTTGGACTCGCGCACTGAGGGTTCCGCACTAGTCCACTTACCTGAGATAGTTTTCCTTTTAATCGTCATATCATATATACGAATTTTTACATATTTTTGGGCCAACCATTTAGCCAGCAGGGGGGCCACATGAGTGTAACAAAAAAGAGCACTTTGAAGTTTAATAATCTCGTAAACCAATCACTGAATCAAAAAATGGTTTGATAATGCCTAAATATTTTTGAAAGACCTATTCAACGATCGCCCACATTATCAAAACACCGGGAAAAAAATGTCATCAATTTTTCTACCTTATTTATTTTAGTATTTAGTCAGGCCGTAAATTTCTATATCTAAGCAAAATCAACTTGATACCTTTACCCGTTTCTGAAGGGGTGGTGACAGACAGACGGACGGACAACAAAGTGATCATAATAGGTATAAGGGTTCCTTTTTAGGGTTCCGTAGCCAAAATGGCAAAAACGGAACCCTTATAGTTTCGTCATGTCCGTCTGTCCGTCTGTCCGTCTGTCCGTCTGTCACAGCCGATTTACTCGGAAACTATAAGTACTACAGTGATGAAATTTGATGGGAATATGTGTTGTATGAACCGCTACAAAAATATGACACTAAATAGTAAAAAAAAGAATTGGGGGTGGGGCCCCCCATACATGTAACTGAGGGATGAAATTTTTTTTTTCGATGTACATACCCGTGTGGGGTATCAATGGAAAGGTCTTTTAAAATGATATAAAGTTTTCTAAAAAACATTTTTCTTAAAGTGAACGGTTTTTGAGATATCAGCTCTCAAAGTCGTAAAAAGTATGTCCCCCCCCCTCTATTTTTATAACTACGGGGTATAAAATTCTAAAAAAAATAGAGGTGAAGCATGCTAATTAACTCTTTCAACGATTTTTGGTTTGATCAAAGTATCTCTTATAGTTTTTGAGATAGGTTGATTTAAGCTACGGAACCCTTTGTGCGCGAGCCCGACTCGCACTTGGCCGGTTTTTTACTTTTGAGTACGGTACTGTCTACTGTATCTATCGGGAGGGCTTTCAAGGTGGGAAAAAATGACATATGTAAGTAACATAACCCGAAATCATCTCATCATTACTATAAAAAGCCCTAATCCCTTGGCTTGATATGGCAAGTCATTTAGGTGATGGGCATGCCCATCTTGCCCATATGGGTGGATCCGCGCCTGACTGAAACAGGGGTTGCAGAACAAAAGTAGTTCTCGATGACCTCCTGACTGAGTTGTGACATGTCTTTTCGGCTAGCTATGACACTTTTGCAACAACCTGTAGAAAAAACTATACACGCATCGTATCGTATGTATATGTACCTACCTATATGTAGGTATAAGAACAAGAAACATAAAGAAACAATGTGAAGACATCAGACGGACTCGTGCTATCTTGCCCTGTCATATTATGCTATACCTGTCAATACTCCTGCCCACTGACACTTATGGTATGCAAAGGCCGCCATTCTCCTATTAATTTTCTATATTTATATGTGCGAATGACTACGTGTATATATTTTCTTTTATGTTTAATAAACGTGTAAAACTAATCGTCGCACCTGTTAATGTACAATCTATGGACAAAAAAGAAACTACAAAATTGCTTTTAGATAGTTCATTAGGCCCCACTACGACATTTAAGATTACCACGTAGGTAAGTACATAGCATCCAATTTAATTATTCCCGAAAATTACACATTAACATACTTAATTGAGGTTGGCATTTGAAACTTTCATGAAAGCGCAAAGCTTTTAAGCAAGTTTCTAAGAAAACAGATGGTATAATAATCGTACAATTATACAGGCATGGAACTTAACACAGTCTGGGGAATAATTGGATTTGTTAACAAAACAGAGATAAATGTTTCTTTCAAGCTATTTAGGTCTAAGCGAGTCATTGTGAGGCAGCGCAATGTGTTTAAGCTAAGATTAATTTGCTTAGTCTGGCCTGCCCACGGCTGCGTCTAGGATTCTACAATTAAGTCTATGAATTCTAATTATTGTAAGTTGGGTTTATTTATAAATGTACAATGTACCTACTGGAATTTGTTTTCAAAGGCCCTTTGAAAATCTGGTTAGTTACTGGTAAAGCCATTAATTTATTACATATATTATTATTGTTATAACTGCCATGCTAGAGCAATGGTAATATACACACATTCCACACACACACACACACACACACAACACAACACAACCCATCCTAATTAAGTACCTCGCGTTCGTGACTGAGGTCACAACTCTTAGGGCCAGCTGAAAACCAGCGCTGTGGCCTCCTGGGCACAGCACACGCTGAGCTGGTGCCTTTTTGACGCTCTGAACAGCAACCGTGCTTGTTTGTATTATTTTCTGTTTTTTTCTTTTCATATAAATTATTTGTAGTATTCTTTTTTTCTTTTTGTTTCTGTTTTTTATTGTTCAGTGTGTCAAATAAATGTTTCTTTCTTTCTTTCTTTCTTTAATACATTTATTAACTAACTCGCAATATTTACCCCTATTTATAAGTGACATTTCTACTGAGTGGGGCTCAGGTTTCATGCAGCTCACTAATCGTTCCAAAAATACATATATAGAAGTAATTAATTTTTTTATACATCGTATTCTTACGGTGAAAGAAAACCTCGCGAGGTTAACCTGCACAAACAGCTTTTTTACTGTATTACATGAACGTTATCTTACCCAACAGCTCCAAGGGCAGATGCAGCGGGAAGTCCACGAGGGTGAACCGGGTGTGGTCCGGCAGCGCGAACACCAGCGGCGCGTGCGCGGTGGGCGAGAGCACCTGCACACAATCATACATTTATACATAATATAACAAATATACACCTGTGTACCTTATCGAGCTAAACAACTGACTATCAGGACCCCTCGTAGTAGATTGCTGGCTGTTTCCTATTGAATTTGAGTTTGGAAGCGGCGACGGAGCAAACAGCTCCGTTTAACGTAGTAGTCCCTCAATCATTGATGGTTTATTAAGTTTGACATGGCACAAAAGTACTACTAATGAAAGAAAGAAATTATCATTCTGTCAATACCACCCCAACACATTTTATTTTTAGCCCTGTAAAAAACTAAAACTTGCTCGTTGAAACAATAGATTGCAACTGCAATCATCATATTCTGCTCACCTCAAGCTGCACCCTAGTCTTCCCCGGCACAGGCACGGGTGCCGACAGCAGGCGCAGGATCCACGTCTCTATTTCCTTCACGTCGTGCAGCACTATAGTTGGCGTGTTGTCATAGGCTTGTCCCGTGAGCACCGACCACACTGTGTCCCTGTGGAGAGGAGTAGGGGTTAGGTTGTTTTGAATTATTATATTTATAACTACAGGGTGTCCGGCACATGTTTCATTAATCGGCAATCGTAATAACATTATTTAATTAATGCTTCTGTCACCAAAAATAGTTTGTCGATACGTATGCCGAACATACGATTAATTGCACCAACATATATATAAAAATATGAGCGTCCTATTCTCACCACTATAAAGCTGTTATCGGGTAGGTACGATCAAACTTTTTGTTTGCCTTTTTTCCTTGGTCCGACGTAAAATATCGCGTCATCTAGAAATTCAATTCATCCTAAAATTACTTGACAACAAAAAATATTTGAAAGGATTTTTGTTACAGCTGAAGAGAAAATTATCCGCCTACAATCTACATAGAAAGTCGCAAATTGTAGGTCTTCATTTAACCAGACCTAAGGGTATCGCCCTCGTCTGACTTTCAATTTCGCACAAACTTTTACTTCTGTGAATTCCAATTATGTTTCGAAGAATCCACAGGGCGGAATGAGATTTTATATTACAATCTAGTTTTCGGTTTTCTTGGTCTGGAGAATATTTTTATTATCAGCTGATGATGATTATTTCATAAGTATCCCGAAAAATATGCGTTTTTTATTTAAACTAGCATCGATGAAATACTTTGCCAGTTGCAGTAAGAACAACGCGGACTCGGATGTACATATTATTATGAAAGGTAAACTGCTCACAGTGTTTTGGACATGGAAGGCAATACTCTAGCACTCAGGGTTGACTGACTGAAGTCCATATCCAGTATATACCTACACGAATTAAAGGAGTCAGCATTGTAGTGTTTTTATTCATGTTAGTCAATGATTCACAGAAAGTATATTAGGTACCTCAAGAGTTGCCAGGAGTCGCTTCAGAATGAATAGACACTCGCGACGTACCGCTCTCTCCTATAGAACAGCTGCGAGTGCGAGCGAGACGGCTACAGTGCTCACCTGAAGAGTTGCTTGGAGGCGCCGACGCGACGCGGGCTGCTAGACTCGTTGCATGCGTCGATGAGTCGCTTCAGTATGAACAGACACTCGCGACGTCCCGCTCTCTCCTATAGCACAGCTGTGAGTGCGAGCGAGACGGCTACAGTGCTCACCTGAAGAGTTGTCTGGAGGCGCCGACTCGGCGCGGGCTGCTCGACTCGTTACACGCGTCGATGAGTCGCTTCAGTATGAACAGACACTCGCGGAAGGTGGACAGGAACGGGTGGTGCGACAGCAGGCAGATGGACGTTAGAGAGTGGTTGCGGATGCGCTGTAACAATACACCATGGTTAGCAAGGTTCTGGGGGTCACTCTATATGACGTAAAACTAATTTTCGGAGCGCTGCTGTGAGAGCCACGACTCTATCTCGTTGTATACGTGCCGATTGCACGACAGCTCTCGTTCGTTCGTTTTTAGTCAACCTCCTGCTATATGTTATAAACACGTCGGGGTGCAAGGGACGCGTTGAGAAGCAAAAAATTTTGAGCTACAGCCACTGACCACTGCTGATGCGCGTGCCATACGATGTTAAACATCCAGCCGGTACCACATTAAATTGGTATCATCGCTAGTTTAACGTAGGTAATAATATAATTGGATTTAGGTAGCTTAATAGTAAAAAAAAAAACGATGTGTCCTTCGCAGCATTATCAGCAGCATCTTGAAGGGTCAGATGTCTTTGAGTCAGACTGCTGTATGTGTGTATATTTCTGTGAGTGTATGTGTTTTGTGGCTCGAAACGGATGGAGTATTTCGATCATACATAATATACACTTAAATGTCCAACACAAAAAGTCCTCCTTTGCGGCTTGCTAATGCCCACATTCAGGGGCTAAGGGTACGTGACCTATTTCAGGCATTACAATAAATACGTACTCCCTAATGTGAAAAAGACATTTGCGGCAGTCACGTATATAGGGCAATGCTGCGAGCGTGATCCAATTCCCATTACATCTAGAAATGAAAACTGTAAATGAGAAATACTTAGGTCGTATACTATAGGTCGCTGGGCTATTTTATGAGACCGTGCGGCAAAGCCATGGAGCTACTTCAAAATATCCTTGGAGGAGAGAAAAACAACAGTCAATCACACGAGGTTAAAAACACCCTGGGTGATGATAAGCGGCTTCTTGTAACTAGTACAAATTTTGTTTAAAAAAAACTCAGCATCATTATCATGATAGCTATATACCGGTCTCTTCCGACTGGCTCTAGGGCTGGGCGTGTCTCCGCCGCTCTCCGAGTCCGGAGCCAGCAGCCGCGGCGCGGGCGCGCTGGACTCGCGCTCCGAGTCGGAAGGGCCGATGTTGCTGCTTCTGTAGTCACTGGAACAAGGGGATGGGTTAGTCCACTGCTTCTGTATGTGTAAGAAATATGAATGTACCTATCTTGCCAAAATATCACTATGTAATGAATGATGAGGTTAGAGAGGATTCGGAGCAAGTTATAGCATTAGACGAATAAGGCCCGTTTAGTATGACACATCCATATACATTCCACTTGCCTTCATCCCATACGAACAATGATGGGACCAAATGGTCATCTGCGCACATTATGACAAAATAGATATATGATTTTACAATACCAATAGCAAAATTGAATTTCAGAATAACGAGCTGAATCCTCCTTTTCACTTGCTTCGCTTGCATTTGCAAGAACCTGTATAGCATTTCACAATGCTCGCAATTCTATTCTATTCAGTGTGAAGTTGTTAGTCCCTGCACCTGGCTCCTTGCACTCGGATACTAGAACCTTTCTGTATTTTTATGTACTAAAAAGAAAATTAAGTCCTCTGTTTATGACAGACGCATAGTTCATTAATGCACTCATGTACTTCGCTGGTAAGTTCAATGCCACAGTGAAAGCTATAACCATTAAATTGGGATCGATCTAATAAAGTCACATTTCACCGACATCGTAAAAATGCTCGTCCCATTTAGCCGTAAAATTTCACAGCAAACTTATTTATTACGATTGAATGCACACACCTACGTTGTGCTACAAATTGTCTCTCGTTGGTAGGTACTAATGGAAAAAGTTGTGTGGGCCTCCAAACTTCCCTCGGAAAATTACAACTATGTAGGTGGGCTGTGCGCCTACCTTGCGTAGGCATATTTTCAATTAATTGCTTACCTATAACAGAAGACAATTAAAATTAATCCCTTACAACACCTCCAAAAACAACGCACTTATTGGCAGCAAACCTACTGACATGTAATATTCTGTGCTGTACTGGGAACACAGCCTAAGTCTGACTGGGCAAAAAGACTCCCAAATCTACTGAAAAAAGAGCGGTATTCACCTCGAGAAGGCCGAGTCTGAGGACTTCTCCATGGACTTCCTCCAGGACTCCCGGCGCAGCATGCCTTAGTCCTGGACGCTGACAATACAAACTGAGTCTTAAGTCTGCTGCAACAAGAGCGGTATTCACCTCGAGAAGGTCGAGTCTGAGGACTTCTCCATGGATTTCCTCCAGGACTCTCTACGCAGCATGCCGCGATCCCGGACGCTGACAATACAAACTGACTCTTAAGGAGGCTGCAACAAGAGCGGTATTCACCTCGAGAAGGCCGAGTCTGAGGACTTCTCCATGGACTTCCTCCATGACTCTCTCCGCAGCATGCCGCGGTCGGGGCGCGGCGCCGCGCGCTCCACCGCCCGGTAGAAGTTGAGGCATACTCCGTAACGCGTTTTACCTGTGTACAGAATACACGGGTTATTGGTAAAGTTATACTCCTCTAGTGGATCCGCTGGGTATGATGGCTACCACACTCGTACCTTTATCGGATTGCCTCAAGGGAGTAACTAGCCGTAACTGGAAAGTCACTGAGGGTTGGTGGATGGTGGTTGGTGCGGGATCAACCCCCGTTGACAATAAATATTGTGTCAAGCTGAATTCTGCTTGTTTCAGGCAGTCAGGCAATGACAATTTGATGAACGATACGTGGAAAAAAGGTTATGGTTATTAATGGTGGGCTAGAGATGGTAGGAGAATTGCTGACTAGACCAGCAAAGTTGCAAGGCCGTTTATAGATAATAATATGATGCTCGCTTTACATTCAAAACGCAATAAAAATCCTTTATTAAGTATAAACTTTCACTAGTGCGCAGATACACAATCTCTATGACTCATGCTTATAGGATGATGCAAATCATAGCAATAAACTAGCGACTCCATACGGGAGCATTTACGATCATTTTATACACAAGATTGAGGTTAATACCACACTATGGGAGCGTGGAAAGCGCTTCTTTATGTAGCACTTAAACTACAGTATGTATTTTCATGGTCACAAAACACGACGTTGTATTAAACCTATAAATTACGACACATGTAAGGATAATGCCTTTTTGTGACGTGTTCGCTATTAAATGTACCTATTATTAACGAGTTCACTTGGCATTTATGGGTATTAGAGAAGTTATTAACTTTCGCTGTGTTACAAAAAAGGAACTTTAAGCTAATTTCGACCTTAAATGTATAATTTTAGCTGCCTTGCTATGACAGTACACGGACAGAAAGAGATAGACATTGGTTTACTTCCAACATTATCTTAATGTTCCTTTCTGCAACTCCGCGTATCTGATTTCCCTAGAAGTTTCCAGTCTTCACTTCGACAAAAACATGTTTTTCGTTAGTTTTCCTAAGTTAAAAAAATATCAGTTTATCACAAAACGCAAAACGTTTCTTTCTTTCAAAACTTATTACACCCCTAATTCTTCAATAAATCTGTTTTCAATCATCCAATCACTTACCCGAGTCCTTATCTGTAAGCGTGAACACAAAGGACGAGGCATCTCTATTGGCTGCACCATGGCTGGCGCGCCTCGGCCCCACCGACACGCAGCCGTCGGGCTGGCAGAAGTACACCATGTCCAGGGGCAGGGGGAAGTCATCGTGGTTGGTCAGCGGGTAGCGGCGGAGCAACTCGGGAGCCTGGGGACAAGGAAGACATGTGATTTTGATGCATACGTTCTGGCGTTTGAGGTGGATAATGCGTAACAGCTGAAAGAAATTTAGAGTTAAAATAAAAGATAAAACAATAAAGCAATAATTCGATCACAGAGACACAGCCATAGAGGCTTCGACAGTTCATTGTGGCTTGAGGTCAGTATCGACGGAGAAGCTCAGACCAGGTTTGGAATAAATCTCTTCTATGGAACTGCATTGACCAGTAGCGGCTGAAAGATACTAGGACTCGGCAAAAGGCTGAAAAAGGAGCCTAAAGACTTGGCGCTCTCGGGCTGATAGAAGTACACAAGTAAGTAAGTATGTCCAGGCGAGCAGATCAGGTGCCTGGGAAGAAGGAAGAGCAGTTTTTTGGTATATTTCTGTATCAATTGCAAGCATAGATCAACGCCAACTTGGGTGCATTCATCCTCAACGCTGACAAGCCACGAAACAACGTCAACATCGCAGTATAACAGGAAGGCAACCGATCCAGACACTTCAATTACCTACAACAATAGGGAAATTGAGGGCACTGGTTACAGGAGATTAATTTGCTGGTATAGGGACGTCCAAAACTGCAGCACTCAAAAGGATTCGATGTTTTTATGTATTATAATAATAATAATAATAATTTATTTATTCAACAGACAACTAGCGGTCTAAGTATATATGTTCTTATCATATGTTAGTATCTATATTCTAAACAAAAAAAACACACAATACACAATTAGAAACACACAAGAGCTATTTTACATTTGTGAGATGTACCTGCCTAAAAGTGTTAGAACTTAGAAGATCAACTGAATATTTCGATCTTCTGTTTATACGAATACTTCACATGTAAATCCTGAAAAAGCTTTCTAGAGAACAGTGAGAAAAAATCGAATAAACTGAGGAGAGAAAGAGTTTTTATGGTAAAATATTATTCAAGAGTACCTACTGGAATAGCGATTACATACTTAATGCAATAGTAGATCCATTATTTATGAAACCGTTCATTATGTATGATAGTAATCATTTATATCACTATCACTAAACGTATGAATCATTCAAATGGTATTATTTCAAGGTATTATTACTAGTAGGAGTCGGAATGATAAGATGTTTTTCTCCCACATACAGAGTAATAAGAGTATATTAGTATACCTACCCTTTTTGCAACACCCTGTATGTGGGATGAAAATAAAACCGCAGGTGCACTTAAATAAACGTTATTTAATTTATTAAAAACCCATGAATCGACAGAACAATATTTCTTGCTAAACGCCAATATTCAAGAGAGCTATAAAAAAGTTAACATCATAGACAATAATTCTATTACACTACGTTCAGAAATTATTATAGATCCTACAGCTCGGCCATCCTGCAGATAGTCTGCCCTCAGACTATGAAAAACAAATTTTATAAAGTACTCTACCTTTAAACATCATTTTGAAAACTTTTTATAAAAATATAAAATCTGCAACTTTCAGTAAATTTTACTTAATACTTAACAAAATATAAACTTTACAACAAAAATACTTAGCACGACAATGTAAATAGGTAACATTTCATCAATAAAGAACATTCTTTACATTGTACTACATTTAACTTAACACAATATACCTACTATATTTAACATAACGCAAAACATCCTTCCTGATGCAATCTTTACAAAATTTACTTAACGACAAACATAAAATTAACTCCTGCCTGACGCAATTTTTTACTAAAACTGTACATTATGCAAAACACAAAATATATCATTAAACCAGGTTGTTGCAATGCCTTTAAAATTACATAAACAAAAACAGGTACCCTGAAAACATGAACTTTCAGTGAATAAAATACACACAAGGATCATACCTAACTATTATTAACCTAAGGTCGTAGGCCATGGCTTCATGCAGTCTGCAGCCGTAGATGTGTTGTTTGGCCCTTCTGCAGAGCTATCCGCCTTCTGCACATCATAGCGGTCTTTGCCTTTCACCTTCATAACTTTGTATGGACCAAGGTACTTTGCTCTCAGTTTCATGCTAGTCCCAAACTGTGTCCGTTTGATAGCTACCAAGTCACCAACGCCATACTTGACACTCTCTTTCCTTTTCTTGTTGTAACTACGTCGATTTTCTTCCTGCAACTTCATTATCTGAATCTTAGCCATCTCACGGTTCTTATCTCTACTATCCATAAATTCTTTATGTTCTTCTTCTAGTAGTAATTTAAGTAACTCTACATCTTCCTTCTGTCTCATTTTTGTACCAATGAGTAACTCATACGGACTCATGCCCACACTTCGCTGATATGTACTGTTAATCATCCTTTGCACACTGCTTACATGTCTATACCATAACTTTTCATCTTCTATGCATAGCTTAGTTAAAACTGAAACTATAATTCTATGAATCCTTTCCACTTGCCCGTTTCCTCGAGGAACTCCAGTTGTTATTTGAATGTGTTGGATATTCTCACGATTACAGTACTCTGCACAGTCATTACTAGTAAAGGCAGCTCCTCTATCTGATATGATTCTGTCAGCATTTCCAAATGTCTGTTGGTGGATGAGCATCTTATCTAACGTCTCCTTTGCTGTGGTTCCTTTGGTGGGGAATAACCATACAAACTTGGTAAAGGCATCAACCACAGTCAATATATAGTTGTATTGCTTCTTCGTCTCAGAAAGTGGTCCTATATGATCAATATGTAGCGTACTTAATGGTATACTTGCCTTCTCAATGCTATTTAAGTAACCTTCTTGTTTGCCTTCTTTCTTCGATGCTAGTATGCATGGGATACACGTTACTATAAACTCATCTATCTTCCGTGCCAAATCTTTAATAAAGTAGTCTTTATCGATCATGTCTAACATTTTCCTCTTAGCGAAATGCCCAATTGCATGTGTTCTTCTTATTATATCTATTTCCATTCCTTTTGGTATGACTATCTGTCCTCTATCACCTTTGTATAGCAAACCATTATGTTCATAGTAATCAGCATAAGGTTTAGTCTGAACCACCTCCATTATAGCCTTTACACCATCATCTGATTGCTGCGCCAGTCTTATTTGGTTGTGAATACCACTCGTAACTACGGCAATGCATGGGTTCCGACTCAAGGCATCAACATGTCTCATCTTTGAACCGGACCTGTGTTCTACTGTGTAATCATAGTCTTGCAGTAACAAAACCCATCTTGCCACCCTCGTAGTTAAGTCCTTCTTCTTAAGTGTCATCTCAAATGCTAAGCAATCTGTAACAATCTTGAATGGAATGCCCAACAGATATTTTCTAAACTTCTTTACACCTTCAATGATTGCTAAGGCCTCCAGCTCATAACTTGTATACTTCTTTTCAGAATCTGTTGTCTTCTTACTCATGTAATATACAGGATGCATGGTGTTGTCATTAGGATCTTTCTGCATGAGTATAGCGGATATTGCTTGCTGAGAGGCATCTGTATGTAATTCTGTCTGGAGAGCAGGATTAAAGATCTTCAAAATTGGATACTCACACAACTTCTTTTTCAGATCTTGAAATGCTTTTTCTTCCTCTTCACCAAAATGAAATGGCACATCATTCTTCAACAGCTCCGTCAGTGGTCTGGCTATAACAGCATATCCTTCAATAAATTTTCTGAAATAGGATGTCAATCCTATGTAGCTCTGCACCTGCTTCACGGTTTTGGGCTTCGGGAAGTTCATCACAGCATCCGTCTTGTCTGGTGATGGTCTGATTGTTCCGTCTTCTATTACATATCCAAGATATTCTACTTTAGTTGTTAGTAGCTCACACTTGTTCCAGTTTATCTGCAGACCATATTCAGCAGCCACCTTTAACACCTCGGTCAATCTCTCCAAAGCCTCCTTGTAATCAGTTGCTGGTATAATGACATCATCGATGAAGACCATAACATATCCCTTATTGATCA
Source organism: Plutella xylostella (assembly GCF_932276165.1). Lineage (NCBI taxonomy): Eukaryota > Metazoa > Arthropoda > Insecta > Lepidoptera > Plutellidae > Plutella > Plutella xylostella. The sequence continues at coordinate 9,764,375 of NC_063993.1, read as the reverse complement.
GCTCCCTGAAAATGATAGTGATAAAACGTGTGAAATAGTTCGGGCATATTGATAATCCAAATGGTGCTCTCGTGAACTCGTACTGTCCGTTATGTGTCACAAAGGCTGTGTACTTTGTACACTCATCTTTTATTCTCAAATGGAAGAACGCATCTTTTAAATCGATCTTGCTGTACACCTTAGCCTTCTGCAGCTTGTCAATATGATCCTCAATAATCGGTAATGGAAATTCATCTTTCACCATCTTATCATTGACACGCCGATAATCCACACAAACTCTTAGTTTACCATTCTTCCTTTTTACTAAGACCAGAGGACTAGCATACTCCGAGAAACTTGGCTTTATTATGCCCTTATCCAACCACTCACCTATTTGGTTATCAACATCCTCTTGCTCTTTAAATGACAGTCGCCTTGGCCGCTGGGCAACTGGGATATCATCTTTTAAAATTATTCGCATCTCAATTGGGGCTTCTTTTGTTTGTACAGGCTTGTAATTATTCACTAGTTGTTCAGTTTTCAGTCTTATTTCAGGATCTGGTACATAAGCTATTGGTGTTACATTTGATTCATCTGAAACCAAACATTGTAGGAATTGGTACTCACCCTGAGGTATAATATTCACTGACCCTTTATCAAAAATAACCATTGTTTTGTCCAAGAAAGGTTGACCTAAAATCATTTTATAAGGCATTGCATCTTTAGGAACAATATAAAACAGTAACTCATAACAATTTCCGTCTATTTCTAGTACAGAGTTAAACTTGCCTAAAGACGAAACTTTGGAACAACCTAGGCCAGACATCTCAACCTTTTCTTTTACATAATTATTCACCGTCATCATCGGAAACACATCTTCAGTTATTAAATTTAAATCGCTACCGGAATCTACCAAACATTCTAACTTTTTATCACCAATCTGAATAAACTTTACCGACATGTTTTGTTTTCGAAGTTTGTTTACAAAAGTTTGACAACTCATAGGGGTTTGACAACTGTCATCACTACTCACGTCAGAAGTGTCAAAACATCCACAGACTGTTGCAGTGTTGCCAACTTGACCACCATCTGTATTATCGTGCGCCGCCGCCGCCGCCGCCGTCGTCGCTGTCACGCACATCGACCGTCGTGGCTGTGTTCCGCTCGTACCAACCTCACGGCCTCGATGCTCTGCCATTGATGTTGTATTTGAAGTTGCATGACAATGCGGAGCAATATGGCCGAACTGATTGCACTTGTAGCATTTCACCCCGTTTTTGCAATCGCTGGCGAAATGGTTCACGTCTCCACACTGGAAACATCTCCTTTGAGGTGGTGTGGGAGTGTTTCTCGCCGCTACCGCTGCACCTGTCCGTTTTGCCATAGTTGTCGCCGCCGGATGGTTATTCTTGGCGGAGTTCTTCTTCATCGTTTCGTAGATCTGCAACCTCTCCTTGAGTACAGAGTAGGTAGATACTCCGTACAGCATGACTTTGTTCGTCTCAAAGTCGACGATGCCATCTACTATGTATTGTATTGCCACGTAGTCCGGGAATTTACCCCGCTTCCCCAGCTCCTTCATAATTAACATGTACTCATAGCAGCTTTCGTCCCGTTTTTTCTTTCGATTGGTCATCAGCTCGTGAATATCCTTCGTGTTCACTTCATCGGGGAACTCCTTTAGCAGGGCCTTCTGCAGTTCTTCGAAGGTTTTAAATGTTTTTTCAGAGCGGAGCCACAGACCTGCCACCCCAGTCAGTGCCCTTCGCGCCATCAACAGCTTCTGTGAAGGTGACCAGGCGAACACCTCCGCATTGTCGTTTATCTCCTCCACCCACCTTGCCGCCGTGTACGTCGGGTCCGCTCCCGAGAACCGCGGTATTGTTGCCTCGATGTTGTGCAACAAGGGTTGTCCCGCCGCCGGCATCGTGTCGTCTTTATCAGCCATTACGTATACACCTTTCACCGTATTCAAATATATCACCTTCTATGCTTTTATGTCCACCTTAATTTCACCTTCATTAATTTATAATTTTCACCGTATTTTCACAATAATGTTCCTTCTAGTACGCCGCCATCTTTGCTGTGTGGGAATCGCCACCAACACGCTACCCTATTTACACCTTATTTACAACATCTTTAGCACCTTTGGCTTATTTCCATCCCGGACGAGCCCCCAAAAGTTGTGGGATGAAAATAAAACCGCAGGTGCACTTAAATAAACGTTATTTAATTTATTAAAAACCCATGAATCGACAGAACAATATTTCTTGCTAAACGCCAATATTCAAGAGAGCTATAAAAAAGTTAACATCATAGACAATAATTCTATTACACGTTCAGAAATTATTATAGATCCTACATGTATGTAAGAATAATATGTGTATTTTAGATTGTATCCATATACACATTCTTCGATACTTGTAGGTGTACCTTTAAAAGTACCCTATGACAAATATTTTTTTTTGTGATAACAATGAACAACAACGTACAGTTACAATATCCTATAGGCCAAGACCTAACTCTTCAGACGGCTCGAGCTTCAGAAAAAAGATATGGCTTCACAAAGAAACTTTACCCTTTCTACTTTCAGTAAGCTCCTTATCTATCGGACGCCTACTTGTTGGAAATAAGTTGCGAAGTTACGTGACCAGTTATAAGGAATATTTTTCTGAGAAATAGAATTCTGAATCATATACATGTATACTCAGCATATTTACTTGAATAAGTATACTTTACTATCGTAAAAAGGTTAAAATCCTGATAAAACTCCCAAATCTATTTTTTATCCATAGGTTTTCAGAATTCAATGTAAGTATTTCATAAAAGAAAAAAACTAAATATTTCAAAATAAACACGGATGTGACGCTTTCGAGAAAAGCTAGTTTAGGTCCTACTTACCTATCTATATTTTTTAGTATTCATAACTTTCCCACTTTCAAAATTAAATGATGTACACTGTACAGTAACAAAGAAACCCTCTCAGAGTGACAATACTGCATGAGAATCTGATTCCTCTGTTCTCTAGACTGTACCTTTTTTTCTCAGATCTCACAGAAATATATAATACAGGTACCACCTATTTACTACCTACGAGTATTCATACCGTGAGCGAGGCTGCAAGTTCACGGCTGCGACCGCGCTCCGGGTGATAAATGTGTGATCTTGTCCCAGTTTCATGAAAGGGAATGCGGAATGCGTGGCTGTGGTTGGATACCTTGGAGGTATTTACTATTGGAGTATTTCAGGTTATAATACTACGGTAGCAATCTGGTTGTGGGTATAGCTATGGTTTCAATTTAAAAGCTGAATATGCCTAGGTATTTTTTTCACCCCTAGAAATGTGGAAACTTAAAACGATTGATTCAAAAATATAATTATTTAATTTATTTATTTACCAGTAGTAATAAGTTTTCACAGAATCTCTACGATCCCCCTGCATCCTTACAAAAAACTGTATAAGGAAAAAACATGAAATGGATGACGATACAACATATAATCTATGTATACTAGGTACATCGTGTTAACACATAGTTTTCGAATCTAGAATCAGGTTTCTATAAACTAAGTACCAACCATGTTTTCACAATAAAACAGAGAGTAATCTTTATGAGAAACTATGTCATTCGTATCAAGAATCAGCTAAATTTCCTATCTGAATCTTGAACAATTCTGAAACTTTCAAATACTTTAGTTTATCTTGAGCTGAAGCTAAATGATGCGTTTATAAATTGAATGTTCCGAGGAACGACGTGATGTTTCCTCAAGGCGCACATTCAACAAGATGTTCGTTAACCCCTGTTTAAGTTCCGTATTAACTGGGGAACTTCGTAGACATTAATCTGATGTTTGTATAGTAAGTATTCAGCGCAAAAAAGACAATTTAATAAAACTTTAAAATTACTTTAAAATGTACAATAAAACTGCCTTTTTGAGCAGTTTTGGCTTAAAAGTTATTGAATTACTTTTATTTCTATCTATACTGGATTGTTGTAATATTCCTCTTTAAATAACCTGCACGGAACAGAAAATAATCCTTGAGTAGTACTTGATATAGTTAAAATGTATTCGTGAAAATTTAATTTCAATTCATATTTCATATAAACGTAAAAAAAAGGCGCCTTTTAAACGTGACTGAAATCGCTAACGGGTTTGAAACGCTTCGTGGCTATGAATATTCACCTCCATTAAGCCACACTAAGCCATGTTTGTGCTGAAGCGAATTCTGCTTCCACAGGGTCTTAAAAGGCTTAATCTTTGGTACAGGGTCCGAATAGCAGGGATCTGTTCAATTAGTTCCGACTTGATTGAGTTGGAAAACGATTAAGTATAAAGTTTTAGTGGATATTAGGTACAATGTGCATATCGGAAGATGAAATTCAATATCCGGCATGTTCAAGCCCCACCCATGCATCGATGAAGTAATGCAACTTTTAGCTGGTACCTATAAATCTATCGATGACCCGTGGGTAAAAAATGTCCCGAGTGGAGACTACGAACTGGTAAGCGTAGCGTGAGACGCCCTCCGGCCCGCTAGACCAACCTATAAGAGGCCTATATCTAGCAGTGGACGATACTGGCTGTTGATGATGACCTATAAATAAATAAAATACCTTACCTGAACAGGCGCAAGGCCTTTCCCGGACGTGTAGGGGCGCGCCCCGACGATGGTTAGGTAATCCACCAATCGGGGGCACAGGTGTGTCTTCTGTATGTCCATGCCGACCAATCACAGCACAGCACACGATCCATGCCGCACCGATATATCGATCATAATTGTTCACTTGCTATTTATAAAACCTGCAACAAGGAAACCTCATTATAACTTCAAATAGGTCAGAGAGGGAGAGGGCTGAGGGAAGTTAGATTAAAAAGCATAAATATGTAACATGAGCGTTGACTGTATATGATTATGGTAGGTATATTTTTCTCCTCCCCCGGGTTTAAAGGTTAATGTGAATGCAAATTGACCTCACTGATTTGCACTATTCATTTAATAATTGGCAATTCCCTCATTTCAATTCTCCATGAGAACAGTAGTACAAAAGCGTACGTTAATATAGCAAAAGAAGAAACACCGTCAATAATTGACTCAATTAAACAGCGCCGCAGTGACTAAGGGGTGGAAATGGGGGCTCAGAAATCTGCAAGGGCGGTGCAAAACGGATCAGTCTAATGAAACACTCAGCTGCTAAATGCGGGGTGAAGGATGCAATTAACCGCGCGCCAACCTTGGCCCAATATCACCGTGACCTATATTTGAGGGCGTCCCGGTCGCGATCTATACATATATTGAGCACTGTAGCTATAGGTATGTAGGTATATAGGAATGGGTGTGGGAAAATCTGCGCTGTATCAATGTGTCCCTGAAAATTACTTTGTCGAAATTTGGCAGGGCGATGTTATTGATTTAATTTAGATATGATGGGAAAGGGATACTATATAATAGATATAGAAAATATATGTAGATGTGTTAGTACAGGTACACTCCCCAGATAATATTTGAGCTTTAACAGAGAACAGCAAATTCTGTTTTAGAGGTAAATAAAAATTACGGTCTTAAGATAGTTTTTCACTAAACAACTGCTTCAACTGATAACCCAATTAGGTGCTACGATTAAATAATACTAAACTATACCTACCCGCAGTATTTTATAATAAAAAGTTTCAGGGATTTTCATTAATGCTTTCAAAGCTTTTAGGTAACTCGAGAATTTTGTTACCTTGTTAAAATATTACCGTGGGATTTAAAATGGCGAGGCTACGGCCTAGCGACGGAACACGTATAACAGAGGAAAATAAAATTAATTGAGCATTTAGAATGTTTAAAATTCGTAAATTATAATGAACATATTCTTTTGTTCAGAATTAGCTGGAATAAATGGAACACAGACACATATTTTACTGTATTTATTACTGTTTCATAGCTCGTGAGCGTAGTAGGTAAGTAGGTACATTGTATTTATGAGGTATTTATCCATAGTTTATCGTAAATATCACGTATTGACATACAAAGTGCTACGGGTGCTACGGTGCTACAAGCTACTACGACGTAGCACCGTAGCACTTTGTAGCACCACCGTAGCACTTCGTAGCACCGTACGCCACCTGCGCAAATATACACATACAGGGTGTTGCAAAAAGGGTATACTAAGCCGAAACCTACATGTGCAGCATGTTATATCTAAGCCCGAAACAAAAGTCACGTTAGTATATTTGATATGACTATGCTTATGATGTTTGTAGATACGCGTATTGTAGATGATGTGCATCGTGGGAGTATCGTTATCATAACCAATATTGTGACATTTCACTGAAAATACTTGGGCTAAAAAAACATGCAACACATTTTATTACAAACTCTTAAAGGTCATGAAGGTATGAAAGGAAAATATTTGTATCCTTCGTTAAAGCAACAAAGTACCCGTCGGAAATTGGGTAATGTTATTTAAAATACTATTTGAACTGTTGAGTTTATGGATTTACCTACACCTACATCCACAAAATTCCTCTATCGTCGTTTATTTTACATAGTGTTATATTTTAAACAGATAAGTTTCAGTTAGAAAGTAGGAGGAAAGGAGAAAGAAATATTTATTTGCTCAATATGAGTGGTACGTACATATAGTTTTTATTAGGGTTCCGTAGCCAAAATGGCAAAAACGGAACCCTTATAGTTTCGTCATGTCCGTCTGTCCGTCTGTCCGTCTGTCCGTCTGTCACAGCCGATTTACTCGGAAACTATAAGTACTACAGTGATGAAATTTGATGGGAATATGTGTTGTATGAACCGCTACAAAAATATGACACTAAATAGTAAAAAAAAGAATTGGGGGTGGGGCCCCCCATACATGTAACTGAGGGATGAAATTTTTTTTTTCGATGTACATACCCGTGTGGGGTATCAATGGAAAGGTCTTTTAAAATGATATAAAGTTTTCTAAAAAACATTTTTCTTAAAGTGAACGGTTTTTGAGATATCAGCTCTCAAAGTCGTAAAAAGTATGTCCCCCCCCTCTATTTTTATAACTACGGGGTATAAAATTCTAAAAAAAATAGAGGTGATGCATGCTAATTAACTCTTTCAACGATTTTTGGTTTGATCAAAGTATCTCTTATAGTTTTTGAGATAGGTTGATTTAAGCTACGGAACCCTTTGTGCGCGAGCCCGACTCGCACTTGGCCGGTTTTTTATACACATAAAATTGAATCCAACATATTCTGCCTGGTTAAGCTTGCAGAAAGAGTAAAAGGCTATTAAAAATTGAATTAATTATTATAATAACTGAAGTTTAGGATTATTTTAATAAAATCGAATTTTGGCTAAAATACTAGGGATTAGGAATATGGTAAACACAAGGATAATTACGTGCCTCCAGCTATAATCCTCCAAAATTTAAACTCAATAGAAACTATTTCTGATGATGCCAAAAAATAGTCGTGAAATAGTCATAAATAGTCGTGTTTTCCAAAAAAATAGTCGTATCATACTTTCGGAGTTAGAGCTATACTGTATGGAGGATTATAGCTGGAGGTCTCCAGCTATAATCCTCCAGCCTCTGCAGAACAAACGGTAAGGCCTATCGACTTGGTTAAGGTCTCAAAAAATAGTCGTGAAATAGTCGTAATGACATGCCAAATTTCAGAAATAGTCGTCCAAATATAGCAGAGATATAAAGGTACTTTGCTGCAGCCCTGGTGGAGGATTATAGCTGGAGGTTTTGAAAATATCGAATATCTTTGGAACTACTATGACTATCGGTTTGAATTATATCTCAAAAAATAGTCGTGAAATAGTCGCTTCTATTTATTATAATTTTAAGCTTGATAAAAGCTGTTAAATAATGATATCAAATTCTTCATACAAATCAAAGTGGACGAGAATGCCAAAGCGAGCCAGTACACAAAAATAATAGCACCGTAGCATTGAAGTACTCATGTCGAATTTATCTATAAATCATTTATTTCTTCATACTTTGCATCAATAGTATCTAAACGAATCTTTGGTATGACATTTTATTGCTTTTGCTCTTAGCATTTACCTTACTGTGTACAGAGAAAACGTATGCCAATACACGCACACATTTATCTCTGTTATCTTGACAAACGATAGCGACGATGACGACTACGGCGATGTAGTGACTAGGTCAGTTATTTTCATCCCTTACTATCCCGTGATCAGACAAATATTGCTATCCTTGTCTCCTTTCTAACCGGCATGCATCGCACGCATAGAACGCGTGAGCGACTGCGTCACCGGTAACATCTTGACAAGCTATAGCAAACCGGTATTTATTACGTCCCTTATGTGACCGCCGCCGCGCGCCACCACCGGTGAAGTTGGGGTTAGTATTTTGCATGTTTTGTTTGATAATTTGTTTATAGTTTAGTGCAAACTATGGTCACGATCGGTGTTATTGTTGGTTGTTAAAATATTGTGAGTGCTCTATATGCAAATGAATATTCAAGATGTTATATTCTAAAAGATATTAGTGGATGCAGATAAGAAGTGAGTGCTATGTTTGAATATTTGCAAGTAAGTATCCTTTTTAATACTCAATATCAAAGCAAGCCATCCCATTTTGTTATGCTCAGCTTATTTATTAACATGATTTTTTATTGAAGTATCGTAGCCAAATTATTTTTTAATATCTATGCTTAATATGTATGGGGATTGTTATTCAATTAGCAATTTTACACTATGAGCTAGTAAATTGTGCATACATGCAATCAAGGCATTCATGTACATATCTTAGTAGATACGAAAATATGTGGGTATCATCGATTACCTACATATGGTAGTCCTGGTTAAATGTGGATATTTACCCCTCAATAGCAAAAAAAGGCGTTATTGTTTGTATTTCTGAATGAAACTAGGCAAATAAATATATTATTAAACTCTTTATTGAACAAAATAAATTGTTACAAAGGCGAACTTAATGCTAGCAGCATTTTCTACCAGTTAACCTTTGGTGATGTTGAAAAAGTGATTGGTAGTGCTTACGATAGAAGATGGTCTAAATTGAGTACCTAACCAAAATATTAATATAACTATACCTATACAATATAAGTAAAAAAATATATACATGATACATACATTACATACATACACATAAACATACATAAACTTAAAATTACTATCATCATCATCGCATAGATAGTGTATAAAAAAATTTATGTGTAACCTACCTATAAGCCTACCCATTATTATTTCAGGTGAAAACACAGCCTATCGATGTAATGCGCCGATAAACTATCATGACTGCATTGATGTAATGCGCTAAAAAACTGCAATGGCTCCGAATACATGATTACCAGATAACAAATCGTAGGTAAGAATTTATCACTATTTTCATATGGTATTGTGCTTATGCTAGGATACAGTGTTGTGATGCTGAAGTTGATAAAGTTATAACAGCCAATTTACTTGTCAAAACTCATTTGTACCTATCAGTTACAAGCGACAAAAACGTGTTTCTGAACTAAATACCTATGTAAGTAATTCACACCCTGTGAAATTTCATACAAGTTTCAAACGCACCGTCCGACCAAACCGGTTTTGGACAAAAGCCAAATTGTTTACTCAGCTATCTCTTTCGCTCAAAAACAATAGAGGTCGGTTATGGGACATATATATTGAAAAAAACGAATACACTAATAAATAGTATTTCTACTCTACCCTTTTCGCACAAAAGTTCGCAGTTTCAAGTTATTGTTGCAATAAGTTACTGATAAGAAATTTTACTCCACTGTTTGCTGTGGTCTCCAAATGACAATAAATTACCAAACAAATAGTCTAGGTGAAATAACGTTATTACTACTCGTATCTACCTACTCGTATATCATATATATATGTACATAATATTAAAAAAAACAAATATTTTTATAAATAAGACGTTAATTTGCCTTATTTTTTTTTCAGCGCAGCTTACGTGTGTTCTTCAATAACGTCGCAAGCTACAGTGGCTGTTCATAATTTTTGCAAGTTCTACACCTACAGGATTCAGTTATCTGGGCATTATAGATACCCTGTTATCACCTACGAAGTTATTTAGGTATATTTATTAAAACCATTATACAAGGTGTTGCAAAAAGGGTATACTAAGCCGAATGCTACATGTGCAGCATGGTATATCTAAGCCTGAAACTGAAATCAGAATTTAAATATTCGCAAAAAAAATATATCATTTTTCATAGAAACTTAGTTGGTCACGTGACTTTTTACTATGGAGAATAAAAATAATTAAATCCTAATCTACCTAAAGATGAATGAAGGAATGAATAACTTAAGTATAAATAAAAGTACTTTCGGGGTGTGATTGTAATTAAATGAGTTATATTTCAAACACCGTATTTTATTCTTATCGCTTGAGTGCTACCCTGTACTTTGTCTTCAATAAAACTAATCCCAATTCCACCGGCGGAGGTGGCGGCCACATCAACGCTAATAAAAAAACAAGAACAGCACTATTTGTGTGATCCCGGGATAGTAAGGGAGGTAATAAATACCGCTTTGCTTTTGCTTGTCAAGATGCAACCGGTGACACGTTCGCTCACGCGTTCTATGCGTGCGATGCATGCCGGTTAGAAAGGAGACAAGGATAGCAATATTTGTCTGATCACGGGATAGTAAGGGATGAAAATAACTGACCTAGTCACTACATCGCCGTAGTCGTCATCGTCGCTATCGTTTGTCAAGATAACAGAGATAAATGTGTGCGTGTATTGGCATACGTTTTCTCTGTACACAGTAAGGTAAATGCTAAGAGCAAAAGCAATAAAATGTCATACCAAAGATTCGTTTAGATACTATTGATGCAAAGTATGAAGAAATAAATGATTTATAGATAAATTCGACATGAGTACTTCAATGCTACGGTGCTATTATTTTTGTGTACTGGCTCGCTTTGGCATTCTCGTCCACTTTGATTTGTATGAAGAATTTGATATCATTATTTAACAGCTTTTATCAAGCTTAAAATTATAATAAATAGAAGCGACTATTTCACGACTATTTTTTGAGATATAATTCAAACCGATAGTCATAGTAGTTCCAAAGATATTCGATATTTTCAAAACCTCCAGCTATAATCCTCCACCAGGGCTGCAGCAAAGTACCTTTATATCTCTGCTATATTTGGACGACTATTTCTGAAATTTGGCATGTCATTACGACTATTTCACGACTATTTTTTGAGACCTTAACCAAGTCGATAGGCCTTATCGTTTGTTCTGCAGAGGCTGGAGGATTATAGCTGGAGACCTCCAGCTATAATCCTCCATAAAGTATAGCTCTAACTCCGAAAGTATGATACGACTATTTTTTTGGAAAACACGACTATTTATGACTATTTCACGACTATTTTTTGGCATCATCAGAAATAGTTTCTATTGAGTTTAAATTTTGGAGGATTATAGCTCGAGGGACGTGGATAATTAGATACCTACGTACCACTTTGCCCTTATTTAGGCGCTATGCTTTGCTTTTGAGTAAAATGTGCAACTACCTATTTGCTATGCTCGTCATCGCACCTATTTTTATTTTGAAAATGATCACCATTGTCTTTTAATCGTGTTTTCACAATATCCTTAGTATTTTCGCAAAATTCGAGTTATCAAATCATCCTACGACATATACATTAATGTACTGAGTTATCGCTGGCCCTGAGTGAGTCGCGGTATTCAATGGCAATGGCAGCAGAGATACGGCGTGGCGTGGGCGGAGCGTGATGTCACTGTATTCAAATAAGAGCAGTTTTGTAAATAAGCGCCCAATCAGCATGATTGAGTTAATAAAAGTGACCCTAAGGTGCTTTTTCACCATACATTTGCTAAACTATAATGAAGGCTATGATTTCGATCAGACATTACATATTATTTCCGTAGTAAAATCCCCATAAAATGCTATTGCACCTGCAGCTTAGTCCAATTGATATGGAATTTACACCATCATGACGTTTTCGGTCATCTGGATACATACTAGTCATACTCATACTACTAAAGTCTAAGCAAAGTAGGCGTGCAAGAGCTAGTCTAGAATATTGAACTTGGTAACCCCGGCCGGATCAATAAACTTGAGTTCGTTTCCCAACTCAAGTGCTTCGCCCCACCCAGTGGTGAGGTAATGGGTAGCTTTTATTGCAAGGAATATTTTACAACCAAGAATCACTATTATTCTTTACAAAGTCCTCAAGCTCAGCAAATGCTGCAAGTATAGGTAACTTCATCGCAGATTTTGAGCAACGGCAAACTTTATGAGTTACAGATTCGCCTATTGGATACCAACAAACATAGAAATAAATAAGTGGTGTCTACATAGTAACAGCAATAGAGTAAAATGATAGGCTATGATAGTTACTTGTGTACTCAGAGGCTGGATAATATCTTTTGGCACGTGCCTTTTCCTCAGTGAAATAGAATATATAATATAATAGAATCATTTGGACTAGACTCCTCACGGATCAGTAGATAAATAAATAAATAATAAATATGTGGGGACATCTCACACACGGCCATCCGACCCCAAGCTAGGCAGAATCTGTGTTATGGGTGTTGAACAGCTGATGGATCTACACAAATACATAGATAGATACATATTGAATATATAAACGACAACCAGACACAAGGCAAACACAAATGCTCATCACACAAATGTTTGCCCTGGGCGGGATTCGAACCCGCGGCCCCCAGCTTCGGAAGGAGCTTCACTACCGCCTAAGCTACAGTGCCGTCAGACACTATTGAGTATACCCGAGTCCGCGTTTGTCTATGGTCGATACTGACTGTGTCGTTTATTTCATTTTCAGATTGAACCTTGCGATTTATTCTCGTTAACGAATGAATAATTGCAACTCCACCCACCACGTCTGACATTAAAATGCAGCGCCTAAGCCGGCTTAAAAGCAATTAACAGAGGACAATGAATTTAATCAGAACTCCTAATATTAATTTATTGCGGGACTTTAAATTAAGCCTGATTTTGACAGACTTTAAACTAGAAGTAGGTGTCCTATTATTACTTAGAAATGTAATAATTAAAAGCGTATTATACCCAGCTAGCAGCTAAGCATAAGATGAACCGAACCGTAAATACACTCACCATGCAGACACCAAAATCTCAAGTTTTTTAAACAATTAATGGAAAATTTTAACAAAATATTTACGTTTCTAGTTAGTAATATTCTGATGCTCCGTTCCATGTACTATATATGTATTGCAGAAGGCGTCATTAAGTTGGTTATTTTGGTTTAGTAGTAATTTGGTGATTTTCTCAATGAAACTTTTTCATTGCCCGGCAGCGTATAATAATCCAATAATGACATAATGTAGATTCCAGCAGTAGAGAATTACGTCCTAGTGATTAAATTGATTATAGACAGTCATATTAAATTCGATCCTCATTAAGAAAAGCCTTTATACGCTTTAATAACTTCTATATTTGTGGTCAAAATCTAGACATCATTTAACATAGGTATAATTAGCACATTGTAAAATTGAAACACGATCATGCCTATTGCTGGCTAACACTACAGCTGGACTAATTGCCATCTCCAGTAGCACAAGGATCCTCTATGAGACTGTAAGTAATAAATAACAGTCCTGGAACTCGACACTGACTGTTGCCTTAGCTTGGTAGCTAACATAGCATTATTTCATTTAACTAATCTATAATCACCATTCTATGTTAGCTGCGTTAGACAACAATTGTAAGTACTTGAAACCCTTGAACTAAGTTTTTTTTGTCTATGGTGAAACACGCAATTGTTTCTATGTAATATGTTTTACACTACTACTTAACTCTATCCTTTTAAGTTCCCTTCGCATATAAATAAATAAACGACTTCAGTAAGTCGACAGTAACCACCAATAGAAATAAAAGTAGGGATCATGGAATGCAATATCCGTCTAATAAACTCAATGGTTATTGAAGGCAGTTGCATGCCAATAAAAGTATAAACTATCTATAGTCGCAAAGAGATTTTGTTGAATAAAGTAGATTTATATTATAGAGCTGGTATATTAGCTTTTCTTTTTTTTATTAAATCTTCGCTTTGCCTCAACGATATTCGATGTTCTATCGGTAAATGTTCTCACTATTAGTGTTTCATTCTGCTAATGACAACATGGTGATACAATACACCTACACAATTAGAGCAAGCGTTCTTTAGAAGCTTTTATCGCCTCCATTAAGAGTATAAAAGAAGCTATTATGCCAATACCATTTCTCGCCTGAGTACGGACGGAAAATCTTCAGTAAATTGCTTCGTTACCCATCAATTACGTAAGGACAGCTCTCACTGAAATCTGCTCGATCCACTTGAGATTGAAGGATACTGGGTATAGGTTGGTCGTGGTCGATTTTACTTGTGAAGATCATGATCAAAATCATCATCAGCTCGTTTCACGTGAAAATGGTGAAAGACTAAAAAGTTGATGATAACACAATTTTCGTGACATATCGTAAGCATACAAAAATATATATTATACCATCGAATAAGCAAAATATAGTTTCATGGAAGAGGCTTAATTTTCAACAATGGCTGTACAATCTCAAGATATGTTGTTACCACAGGTGCCTTAACATTTCGACACGTCAACGTTATCTGTCGAAAGTTCCAGAATTCCACGCGCAACCAACACCCTCGTCAACCTAGATTCGACTCAGCTATAGTTTCGACACTTATTGCTGTTAGTGAGCATGACAAGTGAGAACGGGGGATAGCGACCTCAATGGCGAGATACGGGTAAGCTAGGATCTAATAGATATTGTTTATTGACGACAGAGAAAACTAAATGTCTCTGAACTATAACCCTCAATCGTCCAATAGATATGAATCGTTTAAGAATGATGTGTATACCTGAGGCATACATATCAGTATTTTATAATAAGAAATACCTTTGTATTGTTTTATATTGTATGCTGTTGGTGTTCCTTAATAAATAAATGAATCCTAATTCCCAACTTGTTTTAAAAACTTTATGGCGAAAACCAATTAAATAATTTGAGTAGCCATGGATGGTTAAGGGTTAATTATGAACTGTATTCATACAATTCATACGACGTGATACATATTTTCGAGTGGAACAAAAGTCTAAAGTCGGGTGAAATGTGGCTATAGAAGTCAGTTAGGTATATCTGAGTGGTTGATTAGACGAGAAAAACCTTTATATCAGAGTAGTTTGGTAGTGGCAGATAGATAGTAATTATAATTTGAAAGTAGTAATTATAATTACGAAAGCCAAATGGAATTTAGATCGACTAGGAGGCGCAGTGTGAATATTCATTACGTTCAGTGGATAACCACTTTACAGCCTAATTTAATAACTCAACACGCTGCTGAAGCCAGCCTCGTCGGCTAACAAGGTTTCTGGAGAGTATCTTATAAAGCTAGAGCTACAGAGTGTATTAATTTATTTACTTATTCACTTCCTCCTGAGTTTGTTTCATTCATTTTAAAGTACAAAACCTCTATTGCACGTAGCCAAATGCGTTTTAACCTAACCTAACATAAAAGCTTGGTCGGAATAACGATTTTGCTCCCGCATTAAAAATATGTTTACAGAACTTTAAAAATATAACTACTTTCCCTGCCACTACTGTAGGTAAATAAGCGATATAGTATGTACAAAAACCCGTATATAAGTGGTACCGGTGTAACGGCAGCGATATGCTAATTCCGTCCTGTTTGCAGCCGCGCGCTCAATGACGTTGGTGATAACACGCGATAAGCTGAAACGGATATCACTAGGATAAGTAGAGGTACAGTCGATGTTAAAAGAACTGTATAATTTACGGAAAATACTGGCGTGTCGGTATTAGTAGGTTTAGGTCCCAGTTTCTCACTTGCATAAATCTGCCGAAACGACTAATCGGACAACCACAGCAATTAGTTTTCCTCCTAATTTTATCAATTTGGGTAAGTATATAATAGTAACTATTAAATTTGTTATGTATGGTTGGTAAAATTATATGGTTAAAGTAGACATAATATCGGTACGGTAAAATATTTATTATTTGCACCATTATAAATAAACACGAAAACAAAAGGTGTTCGGTTCATTGACTGCCTATATACTGCCTGCCTATATTGCCTTTTCATGCATGAACACATTTTATACCTGAACATTTCGTGTTTCGCAAAATATTATGTGTACTGTTCCAAACCGTCAGTTTTTTTGTCACAGTTAAATCTGATGGGCAAAGATCTTAGTATGTTTTGCTACATTCATCGATCCTGGATATTGCCATCACAATCCCCCAAGTACCTACTATATAAATCCTATGTGTCGGCCTGCCACTACACAATACCATGAGATATGGTAGGTATGTAATGGTTATAAGCCAGAAATGGTCATAATCCTGCCAATATGAAGGATGAGTACTAAGGTCAACTAGAGCATAGTGCGAAAGATAGTACAACAGCCTTAATAATTTGATGATGACAAATACTACAGCTATAGACTATGACGAGAGACGTACGGCGGCGGCGCGCCGGACGTTCATGGAACAGAAACTCTAGTACAAGTTTTGCAATTCACTAAAACAAAAAATAATATTTTCTTTAGTCATCTGCATACATTCTGAAGTTTCAGGATAGTTTCCGCCAGTTTGACTCACAAGGAGCTTTATTTCGTGCACCCCCTATAATCTAGTTATAATATACCATAATAACATATTCAAACAATCCATGTGAAAGTAATATGTACCTATACGTAACGCAATACAATCAGAGTATACTTAACTACAATGACGCACACTGCTCATTCAATGAGCTATAAAAGACGATCCAACTTTGTCCCTTCAACTAATGAAGCTGATTGAATTAAACATTCGATTACTAGAGTGGTCAAGAGGGAATAGATTTATTTAACTTGCGTTTTGTAGGCGGGAAGATAAATATTGTAGAGGTTTAAGACATTCCACATGACTGATTGGTTATAGCATTATAGGGTTTCGTACCGTAAATGGAACCCTTGCAGGGCCGTGAAAAATTAAAAACGTAGACACAGTATGTAAAAAACTTATATTTTAATGATATTATATTTAATAATTAATATTACATGGGTTAGATACTTAAAATATAATTAATTGGTGTTGTTTGTATGTATTCTATATATTTTCATTGCATAGATGCTAAATGTTATAATTATATATAACTTATTGAATTGTTAAATTGTACAACTTAATTTAATTGTTTAATGGTTCAACAATGTAAAAACTTCATATTTGCTGAGTTAATTAGTAATTCACGATTTTTAATGATTGTTGGATTTAGTTATAAGTAGTTATATTGCACAATATCGGAAGAGACTAGTACCCACAACACAGGGTATCCTAGTGTGGGGCTAGTGATATTTTTTGAATAACTTATCCTGTATACTTAAATAAATATTTCATTTCATTTCATAAACGCGAAGATTTATGTATTCAAGACAGCTAATTAGAAGCGAATCATAAATTAACATAGCCAAAGAATTGAATATTTAATGAAAAATTCCAATAAATTATAGGTAGCTTATTAATGTCAATTCCACTCAGGTATGAATAATCGCTAATTTTTAATAATGGTCCAAAAAACGTGCCAACGCTAAGGAAAAGTCTGATGAATTTGAATATAAAAGTTATCTGTTTCGCATAAAAGAAAAATCTAAATCGGAAAACTTGCAAAGAGATTAAGGCCGGAGGAGGCTGTTGTAATCCGGGAAGAAAAGAGATTGAAAAAAGAATACAAATTAAAACTGTCTCCAGAAAGTGACGGAGAATTAATTAATAAAAATCATAACCCTCCTTTTTACTACGCCGCGCCGTAGTTGGGTGAAAAGGGACAAATCATGAACAATATGCTAAAATTTTAACTAATACTTTTTAGTCCTCTTTCAGCTAAACCAAATAAGAAAGAGTCCCGTGGTCCAGTTATAAAATGTCCAGCGGTACATAACATTAAAAAATACTCTTACTTTCCAGGATCCAATTTTTATTGTTTACAAGAAACGATCTAATTAGTAAAAATATAAGAAATGAAATCCAATCATTTTGCCATCTGGGGCCCTAGGCCTTCATAAATCTCTCAGGGGTAAATTACTTACCAATGTCGCTTTTGTAATACTCTGGCTTTGACCTTGCGACCTCGGCTATATTGTGATAAGCGAAATAGGACTGATTGGTCTGGGAGTTCAGCATCAGGGATAGAAAGGGTTTCCTTTAGAAATAAATATTTCCCCAGACATAAGCTTTTATAAGGCTTTTGGGTAAGGTTTCTTTTGAGATTGGCACAAAAAATACGTCTCCATAGAAATTTTTGGTAAAAGTTGGTGAAAATGGCCCTTTTGTAGATACCAAGATATTCGCTTTAATATTGTAGGTAGCTATTTGTGTTGACCATTAAAGACATAAGTATACTATTCTATTCTATGTAGCCAAATTTAAAATGGGTCCACATTTCACCGGCATTCATATATGCAACAGGGTATTTGTCGTAAAGGACATGAGTGATCGTATTATGTTCTAAACGTACCTACAATTTGATTTATTCTTAGGGGCCGTCCATTAATCACGTGAGGTCGTTTTTCTCATTTTTTGACCCCCCCCTCCCCCCTGGTGATATTTGGTGAGGTTTGGGACCAACCCCCCCTCCCCCCCGGATCACGTGTATTTTTTTGGAAGTCTATGTAAAGGCAATTTTTGACTAGAAAAAATATAGGTCATACTACAAATCGTTAAAATTTTTGGGCCGTCCAAAATATCGGTTCAGAAATACCTAATTTTTGACAAAAAATTAATACACGTGATGTCTAACGAGAACCCCCCCTCCCCCCTCGTGATGTTTCGTGAGGTTTTCAGTACCCCCCCCCCCCCTTTGAGCCTCACGTGATTAATGGACGGCCCCTTACTAAAAACAATGCATTTGTTGGATGAAAAACTAAAAAGTGAAATGAAATCTGCTCCTGAAATTAAGTTACATTGTACAATGTATTGCTACTTAAAAACTGCAATTAAATATTAAAATACAAATAAAATTGGAGCGCGATAAATAAGCTTATGAATGCAAATGAATGGATTATGTAATTCCTTAAAAATTTACCTATCCCCACCGGCCTTAACCGGGTTTTTTTTAAACATTTGTGTTGTATGTACTTATAGTATGTGGGTATGATCAGTTAATAAACCAGTTGCATTATAGACGTCACGCGTTTCACTGCTTCTCCTCTGCTCCCGATACTACATGGTGTCAGGTGTGAGCTTACGCGAAAAATATAGTTTACTATATCACGGATAGTGCATTTATTGTGTTGTGTACGTATAATTTCGATAAAACACGATGCCTAATAACGATAAACCGGCTATATTATCTTTGCAACAGCCGGCCGCCATGGAACAAGATGGCAACATGGCGCTGAATTGGAAAGAATGGAAGTGCGCATTTGATTTCTTTCTAATAGCTTCGGGTCGTGATTCAGCATCGGACAAAGATAAGTGTGCGTTATTTCTACATGTTATAGGCAAATTCGGTCGAGAATTATATGAAGAGTTAGAAATCAGTAGCACAGATAAAGATAAGTACAACGTGCTATGTGAAAAATTTGAAACAAGATGTAATCCTGAGAAAAATGTCAATTTTGAAAGGCATTTGTTTTTTGAAACAATGCAAACGAGTGAGACATTCGAGAAATACTTGTCTAAGTTAAAACAGAATAGTAAAACTTGTGAGTTTGGTGAACTACGTGATAGCCTGATCTTGACGCAACTCATAAGAGGCATAAAGGACGTGCATCTACGCGAACAGCTGTTGCGTCAGCGCAGTCTGAAGCTGGAGGAGGGCATCCGCTGGTGCCGGGCGGCTGAGGTGGCGCAGGCGCAGGCGGAGCAGGTAGGCGCGGGCCCGACGGCGCTGGGAGAGGTCGCCGGCGGAGCGGGCGGCAGCGTGGAGGCGCTGCGGACCCGGCCTGCTGCCGCCCCCGCCGGGGGCTCCGGGGGCCGCGGCCGCGGGGCGCAACCGCTGCGCCGCCGGCCGGCCCAATCGAGGTGTTATCGCTGTGACCGTATTCACGCGAGAAATAGGTGTCCGGCTTTTAATGTGCAGTGCTATCGGTGTAATAGAAAGGGCCATTTTGAAAAGTGTTGTGAAATGAGTAGTCGAAATGTGCGCGAAGTGGAATATGAATCTAATGACGATAACAAATCATTTGTTGACGGTGACGGACAGTGCGAGGACTTGATCATCGACGCGCTCGCGTCGGAGAGCGCGGAGGGAGCTTGGTATGAGACAATAGATGTTAATGGTATGTGCATTAAGTTTAAACTCGATTGTGGGGCAGATGCCTCTGTTATGTCTTACGATAATTTTAAAAAACAGGGATTTAAAGACGACATTCTATGTAAAGGTAACTTAATATTGCGTGAGGTTAGCAAACGGTGTTTACCCGTAAGGGGATATTTTATTGCCTCGTTATCAAAAGGAGGACGAGAGATAGAAGAAAAAATATATGTATTGGATGTAAAATGTAATAGTTTGTTGGGTAGAAGTGCATGCCATAAGCTAAAGTTAATCACAAGAGTAATGAATGTGAACAATATCGAGTATGTCCAAAAAACTTATATTAATAATTACAAGGATTTATTTGAGGGTATAGGTTGCCTGCCCGGTGAATACAATATAGAAATAGACAAATCGGTGCGGCCCGTCGTAAATGCAACTCGAAAAATTCCGATAAAATTACGAGGCGCGCTGGAGAGCGAGTTACAGAGTATGGAGCAAGCCGGGGTGATCGTGCGCGAGGAGGGCCCCACGGACTGGGTGTCCAGCGTGGTGCTGGTGGCGCGGCCGGACGGCAAGCTGCGCGTCTGTCTCGACCCGCAGCATCTTAACACGGCTGTCAAACGGTGTCATTTCCAGTTTCCAACTATTGATGAAATAGCAGTCAATCTTTCGGGAGCTAAATATTTTACAAAGTTGGACGCTAATAAAGGTTTCTGGATGATGAGATTAAACGATTCGAGTTCTAAGCTCTGTACCTTTTCTACACCGTTTGGCAGGTATAGGTACTTAAGATTACCGTTCGGTATATCGAGCGCCCCGGAAATTTTTCATAATGAGATGATAAAAATGTTTAGAGGTAAAGGAGTTGAGGTTTTCGCTGATGATATTTTAATTTATGCCACGACAAAGGAAGAGCATGACAGTATTTTAAAGAAGGTTTTAGAAAAAGCGAGAGAGTATGGTGTGAAGTTCAATAAAAACAAATGTGTATTTTTCAAAACGAGCATAACTTATTTAGGCTTCGTATTTGATGAAAGGGGTATGAGACCTGATGATGCTAAAACTCGTGCGATAAGAAATATGCCTATTCCCGAATGCCGTAAGGATTTGGAACGATTTTTAGGTTTAGTAAATTTTGTGTCCCGGTTTATTCCTAACTACTCAGAAGTATCGGCCCCATTACGAGATTTAATGAAAAGAGGTCGAGAATGGGAGTGGCACAGTGCTCAGGAGCTGGCCTTTAATAAATTAAAGTCATGTGTAGTGAACGCTCCCGTCCTACGATACTACGACCCGTCGGAGCCGCTGACGCTGTCGGTGGACGCGTCGGGGCGCGGGCTGGGCGCCGTGCTGCTGCAGGGCGGGCGGCCCGTCGCCTTCGCGGCGCGCACGCTCACTCCCGCCGAGACGCGCTGGGCTCAGATAGAAAAGGAGCTGTTAGCCATAGTTTTCGGGTGTATGAGATTTCATCAGTTTGTGTATGGGCACAAAAATGTAACTGTTGAAAGTGATCACAAACCTTTAGAAGCAATATTTAAAAAAAGTTTGAATGAGACGCCTGCGAGGTTGCAAAGAATGAGGTTATTATTACAAAAATACACTTTGTTTATTCGCTACTTACCGGGTAAATATATGTATATAGCGGACGCGCTTTCTCGCGCCGCGACAGAGTCAGCTGTTGATGATTCAAAAGTGCATGATAAGGTTGAGGTCCACGTGAATGCACTGTGTGGAAGCGTTAACTTTTCGAGTGATAAATTGGTTTGTGTGCGTGAGGAGACTAAGAAGGATGAGTCATTAAAAATAGTATCCGATTATTATAATGAAGGTTGGCCTCATACAAAAAATTTGGTTAAGGGTATGGCAAAGCCATATTGGCCAGTGAAAGAAGAGCTATATGTAAACGACGGAATAGTTTTTAGAAATGAGAGGGTCGTTATACCGGTTTCGTTAAGGAAGGAAATTCTCAATAGAATTCATGAAGGTCACTTAGGTATGGAGAAGTGCAAGCGACGTGCCAAGGAGGCGGTCTACTGGCCCGGCATGAGCTCCGACATCGAGCACGTGGTGAGTGCGTGCGAGGCGTGCGCCCGCCGCCGCGCCGCGCCGCCGCGCCAGCCGCTGCAGCCGCACGCCGCGCCCCCGCGCCCGTGGCACACGCTTGCTACAGATATATTCGAAATAAAAAATCGGTATTACCTATTGATCGTTGATTACTTTTCAAAATTTGTTGAGGTCGTTCAGTTAGCAAACTTACAAAGTATTACAATAATTAATCACATGAAATCAATTTTTTCAAAGTTTGGGATACCAAGTAGATTGATATCAGACAATGCAGGTTCGTATGTGTCAGCCGAGTTTAAAAAATTTACTGATGCGTGGGAGATTGAACACATTACAAGTTCTCCATTGTATCCGAGGTCGAACGGTCTAGCGGAACGCAACGTGCAAACTGTAAAGCGGATACTGATAAAAGCTAATGAACAGGGTCAGGATCCCTACTTAGCGTTGCTTAATTTTAGGAATACGCCTATCACCGGAGAAACATATTCCCCTGCGCAACTGCTAATGGGAAGGAGGCTAAATGATAAACTTCCGGTTAGTGACAAAAAATTAGATCCTAAACCATATGATGCGAAAGTTGTAGAATCAGAACGGAAAAAGCGGACGGCCGCAATGAAATCAAATTATGACGTAGGCACCCGTAGCCTACCGCCGCTGCGTGCCGGAGACGCCGTGCGCGTGCAGCGAGACTCGCTGTGGCAGCGCGCGCGCGTGCTGCGCCCCGCCGGCCCCGCGTACCCCGCCTCCTACTGGCTACAGACCGAGGACGGCGCCGTGTACCGCCGCAACCGACAGCACGTGCTGCTGATGCGCCAGCGCCGCCCCGGCCTCGAGCCGGCCGCGGGGGAGCCGCCCGCCACCACCGCGCCGCCGCCAGCTGTGCCACCGCGCTCCCCGGGCAATGACCCGCCGCCGCCGTCAGCTGTTAGTCGCACACAAGGCTTATACGTCACTAGGTCGGGCAGGCAGGTTGTACCACCCAAAGTATTTCATTGTACGTAAAATGCTTATACTTACTTGTACTTACCTTCATTAGGCATGTATTCTGCTGTTAAAGATCGTTTTTTTACGTTAGGTAGCTAAGTTAATTAATTACACTAGGATTGTTAGATTGTAACTGATGTATTACTGTTCATATTTAATTAAACCCAAATATAATAATAGATAATAGCTTTAAGTTTAAGACTTTAAGATTGGTTATACGTATTCTTACTTAAAATGTTATAGGTAGGTAGTGATAATCATTCACATATTGTTGGTGCTCCTGGACTTATGTTTCAGAGTTATGATTCTCAAGCATAAATTGTATTGATTGTTTGATAGTTAATACAAGATAAGGGAGGAGATTATGTAATACTTACAGTATATAATACAGTTCATATTGGTCAAAATATTGTACTTAAACTTATCTTACATTTGATCATTGGTAGTAGTAGGTACCGTTAGAACTAATTTCTTATCTTTCATAAAATAGGATTTGTTGATTGTTTGGTAGTATAAGGGAAGAGATGTTGTATGTACTTATAGTATGTGGGTATGATCAGTTAATAAACCAGTTGCATTATAGACGTCACGCGTTTCACTGCTTCTCCTCTGCTCCCGATACTACAATTTGTACTTACCTTATGATCAGTTTATGACTCTTTGACATAAGATTAGGCATTACGAAAATATTCACACATTTAGTGACCTCCAAAAACATTTACAAACGATGTGAGTACAAGTGAGTCAAAAAGGAACTGACCTGCGCGGCAATTCAGTGGAAGGTCACTTTCGCTTTCCCATCGTAAAAGCATTGCCCACGTACGGTCACGCAAATAACACTCTATTTACGTCAAAAAATACGTCACTATTGTGACGCACTACATCATCAACTTGGCTAGTAGAACTTAATGAAGTGGAACAATCAGGAAATTAACCGCAAAAAAAGTTACCAACACCAAAAAATCAAGCTAAAATTAAACTCGCTTACCTTATTTAAAGTTTCGTCCTCACGGTGGCACAAAGACTACATATTAAACTATTCGGCCGCGGAGTGGAGCGCGTTTTACGTGTTAATCGCGCTTCGCGGCATGTCGCGGTATGTACTGTTTCAGCGATAGGGGCATGCGCTCTGAGCCAGCACCCACGCTCGATAACACCCGCGCCGCCGCAAACCAGCCCCACTCAACTACAACCTTATGTTTGTACAAACTAGGGTGGTTTTCACGTGTGCAGGTAGGAACGCTGCAATGATATAGGCGTTTTACGAGCCAAGGGCTGTCTCCACAGGCATTGAGGGACGAGTGTGGTTCAACACGTGTTGCCTGGAGGGAAATGTATCTAATTGGCAATGGCAACTCGTATCTAACTCAAGCTAATAGGATTAATTTTATTGTCTCATGTGAAGATGGATTATATCTTCTCACATGTCTTTTATTCAGTTAATGTTTACTTAGAGTAATTAAAAATAAATTCTGAACCCTAGATGGGTACAATAAAATAGAAGAATGAAACTTTGATTCACCGATATACCCCTTTTAAACTTTATTAAATTGTACCAGATTCTCGTTAAATCAGAAGGTTTCTGTTACAACAGCGCAATGCATCAATGTAAGTGCGGCTGTCCCATTTTAAAACACAGTAACAGCCATGAGACAAAATGTTCAGGAGAGCCAAAAAACATTTTTGTCCCTTCATTTCAATGCCCTGGTAAAACTATGACAGATATCTGAACAAATGTAAGCTTAAAAGAAGCGGCAGAACCTAGGCTTTACATACAATACTATTTCATTTAAATATAACTAAAATTGTTGCTGTAATGCACAAAAGAAAACACTTACTAGGTTTTATATGGTTTTCTCACCCTAAAACCGCCCTCACTGACCATTTCAAAACCTAGTAAGAGCCATTATTGTGTAATTTAAGACAAGTTAAGTATATTGAAATTGCAATAATTGCGTAATAATTTCATTTTTTATATGTTTGGGATCCTTCACATATTATAAATCCAATTTTGCAGCACTTTTACACGACGGCACTATAAGTAATAGCTGAAATACGGGCATATTTTTATGTTTTTTTTTTTTGTTTTATGTAAATGAATTAAATAGCCATATTAAGAAGGCTCTAACATGAAAATTATTTATGGCTGCCTTCAATTAGACAATATTTCCTAAATTTCTATCTAAAAATCAGTTTTCTCTTATTTATAACTTGTTTTTTTTTGGTTTATGCAAAATAGGGCTAGTAGAAAGGTTCTGACGAGAAAGGTCTCTATGGCTTTTATAAAGAAGACAAAATTTACTTATGTTCTACTTTTAATTCAACTCTCTAGGTCTCATTGGTGCAAAGATACAGGTTCTGAAATGTCTGATATTTTGTTCGAAAAAAGTGTTAGTAATATTAATGTATGCCATTTGTGACTTACTAAAATTAACGGACGAAAATTGTCCTTTGCTGACCATTTCAAAACCTAGTAAGCGCCATTGACCATTTTAAAACCTAGTAAGTCATTTTCACTTACTGTGTTTTAAAATGGTTGGTGGCTCTTACTATGTTTTGAAATGGTTTTCGTGGCATTTTTGATTTCGCAGGGTGGAGTTACTAGGTTTTTAGAAATTTTATTTTCGTTTCTAAGCGGTTTTTTGATATTCTGACAATGCAGTTTTGTGCGGAATCGCCTAAAATAATATATAAATCAAAGACCCGTTTTTTTTAAAGTTGGCGGTTACTGTGTTTTGAAATGGGACAGCCGAGTGGTCTCCTCCATCAATGTCACAGTGAGTGTATTCGAAGGGCGTATCTTTGTAAGGGCGTGCCAAGGGGGTCACTCTATACATCTGTATATGACGAGAAACGAAGTTTGGGAGCGTCACTGCGCGAGCCACGGCTCTGTCTTGTTGTAATAAACGTGCCGATTGCACGACAGCTTTCGTTCGTTCGTTTTTCGTCAGTATAGAGTAACCCTCCAGTTTGCAACTTGTTGGACCTTCGTTCGGAAACTTCCACCGTAGCTCACGTTTTCTCTCGGGGAACTATCGTAGCGTTTTATATATGTGGTATAGTAAGTTTGTGGGGAGAAAGTTCTATTAATTAGTAAATGAATGACGAGCTGAGTTCGCCACCTTTCGGCTTTCTGTCCAAGCCAACACGTGTATAACATTTAAATGAAATGCATATAAAAACAAAAATTGTTTGCATTTAAAAAGATTTTCTCGTGTCATAACTTGAAAATGATTGACCTTGGTTAAACTTTGATAAAATACCAATAAAATATAAATGAAATGTTTCCTTTCACGTGTTCCAAAGTCAGTGGTTTGTTTTGTTTTCGTTTTCAGATGAAAGAAGATAGAGATGAAGAACGTCTAGCAATCGAATGAAAAATAAATCATAAAGGGTCCAAAAAAAACATAAACTATACTATTGTCTAACCTACGCAAATAAAATATCACATACAATAAATTTGTAATAAATAATTCCGGTTCATTTTATTTTTATATAAATATTACAAAAGTAATTAAAAACAACATGGCGATTTACAAATCTCATCATCTACTTCCCTGTGTCTTCTTTCAGCGATACTGTCCGGTTGAACACCAACTGAAACAAGATACATATTACATAAGTATATTGAATCGGTATTCGGCCAAATTACTATTTGCATTTCAAATATGAATAAATGAATGTTTTTTAGAAACTTATGACAAAGACGTTACATATGATACAGTGTTATTGGTAAGTATACCGGATCCTTTCAGGAGGTAGTAGTGGTAGGTACAAACTATTTTGACCACGATGTGAGGTATTCTGGCTATTCCTAGCGTACATTTTTAAGATAACTTTTTATTCGCGGTGTTTTGGTCTTTGGATACGGTATATTATAAATTACGGTATATTACGGTATATTATAATACTAATATTTTACTTAGATTTACTTGGGTAGGTACTAGATGAAATTAAGATAAAACACACACTGGCAGTGACAGTATCAGATCGCGGCCGCACAACTGTGTCACGGCGAGCTGTGGGCGGCGTGGCTTTACTCCAACTAGGAGCAACTGGGTCAAACTGCACTGGGTGAATAGGAACTACTAGGGAAAAGTAGCAGTCTTTTGTTTTAAACATGTAGCGTATATATAAATAAATTAGCGAGCAATGAAACCGTTCCAGTGATAAAAACACCGAATTACTCCTAAACGGAAAAGTACAGTGAAGTACGAACATTACCAACTAATAACCTAATAATAGATATAGTTATCAATTTATAAATTAACTGCCAGTTTTAATAACTCTATTTATCGATAGCTGACAGTCACTTTCATACGATTTTGAGGGAATGCAACTGTTTATGCTTACTTGGGGTGTAAATAAACAATTTTTGAATTTTATTTGTCAAAGTCGTATGATAATAACTTTCAGCTATCGATAGATCGAATATTGAAACTGGTAGTCAATGTTTTAAAAAAATTGGGGCATTTTAGGTCCAACTTTTTCATAGACTAGCCATAGTTAATAATTTGCTTTGTGGTTATTAACATTCACAGACATTTGAGATCGTTTTATTAACTAACGTTAAAGTTATCCCATTATTTAATGGATCATGTTATTTTCCGAGATGAGTTCAGAAGGCTATCAGTTTCTACTGTGCGATGTCTCCTCTTAATTAAACTCGTTAAAAGCAGACATCAAATCCCGAGAGCATAATTAAAAGTTGGAGGAAAGTTCATCAGATTCAAAATCAACCACGCAATTACGAAGTATATTTGAAATACGATTTTATACCATCCATAGGTACAATAACGGACGGTCGTTTAGGGAAGATTTAATACAAATAATGATAGTTATAGCATTGAAATTTCCCGTCGCTTGGTTTTTTCGATTCAAATTCTTTCAACCACCATATTTTGATATTTTTTTAAAGATAGTTATACTTAGAGTGTTAGCTACAAACTTATGTGGCTTACTAGAAATAAACACGTCAGCTGTCTTAGTAACTTTTTACTTTGCCGAAAAGGTAAATTGTAACAATCGCCATTCTTGCAGAACAATGTAGTTCAAGCATTTAAATTTCCTGATTATAGCGATGTCAATAATGCAACCATGAATTTTACTTCAAACCTTCCAACTGCCGACTCCATATTCTCCCTACCTTATCGCCACAGCTATCCGGATCCACCGAAAAGAACCCAATTCTCTCAAACTGGAACTTGTCATACACGCTCGCGCCCAGGGGCGTATTTACCCTAGGGCTAAAAGGGCTACAGCCCGGGGCGGCAGGCGGCGAAGGGCGGCCGGCAGGCCGCCCTTGGACTTTGGGTTGGAGGATTTAAAAAGTACAGAACAATATTTTAGGACGTAAGCCTAGAACGGCCCTGAGCCATCTTTCCAAATGTTGATTTCATGTCTTAAGAAATATGATTTAAAGTATGAAAGCCTCCTTCGTTCTTTTCTGAACCGGTGGAATAGTCAAATTTTTTTCCGCCTTGGTAGGGATTTTCTTGAAGGAAATCTAAAGTTTTTTTTTGCCTAACTCAGTCGCCCGCCCTGCATAAGTTTATTTCTAAACGTTCTAAAATGTACTCGTCTATCCAGAAAAATCTTTTTTTTTCTTCGGAAGATATCATTATGTATGCAAATCTATCACCACAATGTTCCTATACATATGTAGGTCGGTAAGTACTATACACTTCTTCTTCTTTCGTGTCAGTGAACATGCGAATTTTTAAATTTGTCCAGACCAAAACGAAGCAACTTTGATAGCATTTTGGTTGGCCTGGAGTAAGTCTTCCCGAGTGCAGGTGGAAGGGCACAGGGGGCAAGAGAGTACATGCTCCATAGTCAGGGGGGCGGTACCACAGTCGCATAGGTTGGTACCAACGGTATAGCCCCACTTGGAAAGATTGTCCTTGCAGCAGCCTACCTCTGCTCGCAACCGATTTAGAGTCTTCCAAATATGCCATGGGAGACTGATACCGGGAGCAAGTTTTTCCTCAAGAGGTAGGAAAGGATCCTGGGGCTGCTTTTTCTACCTGAGCCTTAGCCTTGCGTTTTGTGGGTTTTCATCCGTTAAGGACACCTCACTATTTAGAAACGCTTTGCGGCTGTTAAGGCGGGAAGATGCGGCAGTATATGAGTAAAAAAGTGTATACTGTCTGGAGTCTCATTCTTGTTTGCCTTTCTCAACAGAACATGCCACTTTTCTCCGTATGCTGGGGGGTGCTATCCCAGCCAGAGAGTACACATAGATAGTAGATATTCTATTATATTCTATTGTAGACCTTGTAGAGCGGTGTCGGTTTGAGGCATCCCGTTACTATACGAATTGTGTCGTTAAGAGCAAAATCTACTTCTCTAGCATGCGCGGACCTTGCCCATCATCAGCTAATAATCATCCACTGCAGGACATAGGCCACTCCCGGCGCCACAACACTCGGTCCTCGGCCTTCCTCATCCAACCACTACCGGCTCTACCCGCCTAAGGTCGTCAGTCCAGCGGGCAGGAGGGCGTCCCACGCTGCGTTTGCCTGTTCGTGGTCTCCACTCGAGAACTCGTCTACCCCAACGGTTATCGGTTCTTCGGCTGATATGACCAGCCCACTGCCACTTCAGCTTGCATATTTTGACAGCTATGTCGGTAACCTTAGTCCTCTGATGGATAACCTCATTTCTGATACGATCCATCAGAGAAACCCCAAGCATAGCTCTCTCCATAGCACGCTGAGCGACTTTAATAATAATAATAATAATAATAATATGTGGGGACATCTCACACAAGGCCATCCGACCCCAAGCTAGGTAGAACCTGTGTTATGGGTGTCGGACAGCTGATATATCTACACAAATACATAGATAGATAGATATTAAATATAAATATCAACACCCAAGACCCGAGAACAAATATCTGTGTTTAAACAAATATCTGCCCCAGCCGGGAATCGAACCCGGGACCTTCGGTTCAGTAGTCAGGGTCACTAACCACTACGCCATTCGGTTCGTCGGTTAAATCGGTGGACCAGTCCTACCGTCAGTGTCCACGTCTCTGCACCATACGTCATCACTGGCAGGACGCACTGGTTGAAGACTTTTGTCTTCTGGCTCTGAGGAATGGGAATCTTGCCCATATGTGGCAGGCATATTCGGCAGCTGAGATGCAGAGTGCTAAGCTACTTGTTCGTAGAACTTGCGGAGAGGCGCCCCAGCTGGTAGACGTAAGCCGTCGCAGAAGGTTGTTTCGGGAGCTGACTTTCTTCTTGGTGTTTTGGCAGTGAATTTTGTACGTAAGGGATCTATCCAGGGTCACTCCGAGGTATTTTGGTGACGAGCAGTGCTGGATTTTTTAAGTTAGAAAGCCGGCCTTTTTTCTTTTTTGAACCGGTGGAATAGTAAATTTTTTTCCGCTTCTGTATTTTTTCAGGAAATCTAAAGAAAAAAAATTGCCTCACTCAGTCGCCAAAGTTTATTTCTAAACGTTATAAAATACTCGTCTATCCAGAAAAATCTTTTTTTTGTTCGGAAGATATCATTATCTATGCAAATCTATCACCACAATGTTCTTATACATATGTAGGTCGATAGGTACTTTACACTGACTGCTCTTTTTGTTTTCTTTCATTCCTTGATGGGGCGGAAAACTACAGGAGCCCAGGGCGCCTAATCTTTAAATACGCCCCTGCTCGCGCCACGCGCAGGCTGACCGCGCGGCAGTCCGTTATGAAGATAGATACTTAGCTATATGAGTGATAGCTACTTAGGCTTACTTTATATACTTTATACTTAAACATGTAAGCTGGTTTCGTAACTTAGTGTGAAGAGGCCGGAAAGGTAAATTGTAACAAGCGCAGTTCTTGCAAAAAAATGCTGTTGCAATGTTAGGTCCAAAAAACTCTTAATACCGCGATGTAGAACAGTGGATAGTGACATCTGTTGGCGGTTACAGGAACTAATACACTAAGATGCATTCAACTAATAAAATTTTCAATGATGAAATTAAGCAACCATGTTTTTTTGTAAAAAAAATGCGCTTGATACAATCTATCATTAGCCTTCGATAGCATTTTCTCCTTACCTTGTCCGCAGAACTATCAGGATCCACCGAGAAAAATCCAATTCTCTCAAACTGGAACTTGTCATACACGCTCGCGCCGCGCAGCGAGGCGTCGGCCGCCGCGCGCGCCACGCGCAGGCTGTCCGCGCGGCAGTCCGTGATGAAGCCGCCGGGGACTTCGGACGGGTCTTCGGGGTTCTTGTGTTTGAATCTGGAGGCAGAAGAAATATTAACCACTAACGTCCCGGTGACTCATTGGTAAACCAGACACAAAAGATTTTTATTTGTCTCTGATTTTACGGGATGTGACAGGTTGAAGACAAGAAACAATAATAATATGAGCTCGTTAACTCATAATCAACATAAATAGTACCCTATATTATGTTGATTCAGGTTGTCAGCTTAGTAAGGCAAAGTTTATTAAAATTGCACCAGCCGTTTTCTCGTGAAAGAGTAACAAACATCAAAACTTTCACGTTTATAATATTTGTAAGATTTACAAGTTGGTTAATTGGCTAAGAGCGTTCGGAAGGCCATATCAAACCCATATGCCTCGTCTTCTACTGTCTATATAGACAGAGTTCTTTTCGTTAACTATAAGAACGTATAATAAAGCTACTGTAGTAGATACTTACAAAAGCTCATAAAGCCGCACTTCAACACTAATAGGGTTCGACACCCAGTGTATGAAAGCCTTGGGCTTGTCGGCCGCGTCGGAGGGTTCCGCCGTACACTCGAGCTCCTGTATCGAGCCGTCGCTGCTCTTGATCACTTTGCTCACCTGTGGCAGAATGTATATTATACAGGGTGTTGCAAAAGTTAACATGCCTTGAAGGGGCTAATAGGCCCCTTAGCAAATAAGATATATTTTTCAAAATATTGGCACTTGTATAATTTTCGTAAAAAAAAAAAATTATATAAAAGTACAATGATCACAGAACTTGTAGATTTTCTTCAGTAAGGCCATTTCTTTCAGGTCAATGTGGGCACAAGGAAAACTTATAGTACACATCTTTTGCCCAACATAATCCTCACCTTCAGCACATAACCAGCGTGCCTCAACCCGACACTCTGGTTCGGAGTAAGCCTCCTGTACCCCTTCTCCGCAATCTCTTGGAAGTCCGTAGCTTCAATGTACAGCACTCGGTCCAACACAACTTTGTGTGACCCCCTCTCCGGTTCCGTTGGGAAGTCGGGGACAGTCACTTCAATGGGACTCGAACTTGGGAAGTTGGTGATGGTGATCTTCAGAGGCTCCAGTACTACCATTACCCTGGAAGATGGAGGGTGGTTAATAAAGGTTTTGTCTAGAGCAGATACGAAATGAATTTTAATACTACATATTTATTTATTTATTTAATACTTTATTGCACAAATATGAGATATAAGTGTACAAAAGGTGGACTTAATGCTAAAAGCATTTTCTACCAGCCAACCTACATATTCAGTCACTTAACAGTTTATAAGAAGTTTTTGGCGGCGAGTTTCACTTGGTGTTTATTAGACAATCAGGCATTAGACTGACCTGTGTACTAGTCTGATAGCAGCATCTGGCTTGGGGGGGTCAACCGTCGCCAGTACACCAACGCCTCCGTCATCCAGAAGTAGTGGCTTACCTAGGTGGGCTCAAATTGAGCACTAGTCTTGTAGCCGGATCTAGTATTCGCATACATGTAATCTACACTCACCTAGGAGCGCTAACATTGAGCACCAGTCTCGTAGCAGCATCTAACATGGTGGGGTCCACGGCGCCCAGTGCCCCCGTGACCCCGAGGGATGCACAGAAGCTGTTGATGGCCGCTGCGGGCACGCCGCGCCGCCGTAGCGCTGTCAGTGTGTAGAGGCGAGGGTCGTCCCAGTCTGGAGGGTATGGTGGGGGGTTAGAAGGAAATAAATAGTACTGATAATAGACTAAGGGCCTGTTTCACCATGTCTGGATAATGGCTACCTGTAGGATAAAAGACTGTTGTCACTGTTTATAACATAATTACAGAGAGTGGTAGCGTGTGTTTTATCCCACAGGTTGCCATTATCAAGACATTGTGAAACAGGAACTAAATAAAATATTCAATAAGCATCCAGTTCCAGCATAAGTATACTATGCACGGTGAAAATATTAAAACCTTTGATGGTATTTACTAACACACCTCCTCGACAAACGAGTGTATCTCGACGGTAAAATAGCTGTGCCATATAATATTATAGTCAAAGCTCCCACTTATAATGACGATTCGTGTTTATAGAAATGTTGTCGTCGTATGTTAAGTTGTTTACATATACATACCATTAACAATGCCTTCAGAGATAAGTTTTCCGATTTTCCTCTTAGAGACCACAGTGTAGTTGACATTGAGCCTCCCGTACTCCCATTGGACGGGGCAGTAGATGCCCAGCGCGTTGCACAGCCAATAGTAGGACGATCTGAAATGTATAAAAAAATTGTTAAATTAATAAATACTATTAAATACCAACAGGCAAACATAGTGTGGGACACCCTCTGGATCGGCGATTTTTAATTGAACTATGAAGGGTGGGGGAGAGTATAGTGGCACTGCTTTTGAGTCACAAGTTTTGTCCTACCTATGTCTGACTGTAGATGATATTTAATTCAATATTTAAAATCGATTTGACATAAAATGAAAATCCAGAATATTCCTAATCCCATGTTTTTATTTTTGACTTATGCAAAGTACTAGATCAGGGAGTGGGGCTGAGACCTGTGGTAATACGACATATAAATCCACGCCATGCTGTCCGCTGCATAAACATGTAAAGGTACACTATTGTACCTTTACAAAACCAAAGTTATTTTCACCCACCTCCTAGACTGGAACTCCTTAGTACACAGCGAATGTGTGATATGCTCAATACTATCACACAAACAGTGCGTGTAGTCGTACGTAGGGTAGATGCACCATTTACTGCCGGTCCTGTGGTGCGGCTTGAACTTGATGCGGTAGGCGACCGGGTCTTGCTTGCCTTCCTCTAGAGTGATCTTCATGCGGAGGGTGGCGTCGCCTTCGTCGATTTTGCCGTTTTTCATGTCCTGCAAAGTTACGGGAGAGGTAAGTAGGTGTTTTATAAACATGTAAATAGTCACTGATCTTTCAGAAATTTACTATTAATCTTCTGCAGCCGACAAACAGGTGTTGTGAAAATAATTTTCGTATTATTTTGTTGAAGCATCCGTAGTCGAGCTTGAAAACATCTGACAGTCGGGTAGCCCAACTTACCCAACAACTCTCTCGTATTTATAACATCCAAATCAGACTACGTATTTATAACATCCAAATCAGACTGTTAAAAACAATAGTACCATTAAAAATTAAATATGAACATAGAAATAATTATGAAAACTTGTTCCAATATTGTAAAGTAATGAGTGTATATGATAAAGTAAAACTTGCAATTGTATGTGATAATCAGAATAAGATACAGTCACTTAACTTAAAGAAGAGATATGGTAGCCTACGAACTCTGCCAAAACACCCACATTTAATATACCTGTCGGAAACGGACGTCAACTGTCGCGCCACCTAGCGGAGTATCTGCAAAACAAGTGACAATGGGAACGCCAGCGCCTCTAGTGGCGCTCGACGGAGTCTAGATGGTGGGGGACGACGTAGAGTCGAGTCAGTCTGTACTTGAGCGTCGTTCTGCGCACACGTCTAGAAACTGTCCCGCGTTTCTTAGTGACATTACGTTACCCTTTCTGTGTTTTGGCTTGCTAAGTGTTATTGTGTTGTGTAACTGTGCGATAATTAAACAAAGTGATTATTTAAAGTGACTTTTATTAAAATCGCCATTCCTACGCCTACGAAACACGATGTCGGACAATCCTGACACCCAGCCACCCCAGGAACGTGCACCTGCTCCACCTCCGCTTCCGACATCAGAAGTGGGATCCATGGCGATTCAAGGCAGTGCAGATAATGAATGTTGGCGTGCTATGTTTGAAATGCAAAACGCGAACATGCGGGCGTTGATAGAAGCATTGCATAAGCCTAAACCTAGCAACATAGACCTACCGGAGTTCGACCCAGAGATATCTGATATGGATGCAAGGTCTTGGTGCGCAACAGCTGATTTATGTTTGGCCGAAAATCCGCTAAACGGAGGACCTCTTATCCTGGCAATCAGCAAGGCGTTAAAAGGATCTGCATCTACATGGCTCTCACAAATTGCTTATCAAGGTATGACGTGGAGTGATTTTAAATCGCTATTTTCAACAAGATTTGTCACGAGTGAAACTTTGGCGGGCAATCTCATCAGCCTGAATACTGATAAACCAAGTGAAAAAGAAACCATCGCAGTCTATGCAAGTCGAATGTTGACATCCTTAACTAACCGGTGGAAAGATGTCAGCAAGGAGCAGATTGCTGTTGCTACGGTGCTGGCCCATATATCGCAGTTTGATTCAAGATTGCAACGGTTGGCATTTACATCAGACATTACGTCAAGGGATAAACTCCAACAAGAACTAAGTGCATTTTCACACCTCAAACGTAAGATTGGTTCCACTAGTGAAGTCAACGTCCCCGAAAAGCGTAGCAAGCTAATACAGTGCTATGCGTGCGGTAAACATGGACATAAACGTTCTGAATGTAGAAGCAAAATAGTGGATATCCGGAGGCACCCAGTAGCAGTGCCGACAGCGACTCCAGCTCCAGCATCAAGCTCAGCAGCTACCCACCAACCAGCAGCGAGGCCCCTGGTTTGCTACAAGTGTGGCAAGCCTGGTCACATTGCGCTGCGTTGCCTGAGTGGTGGCGGCGGCGGCAGCAGTGCAGGAGGAAGTGCTGGCTCTACCACGGCGCATGTAGAGCGACGCGTGGATGTATGCGCGGTGCAACCCCCAACTTCGTTGTTAGAACATAACGGTGAGCAGTTTTGTTTTTATTATGATTCTGGTGCTGAATGTTCGCTGGTAAAAGAAAAGACGGCATCTAAATTATGTGGCCGTAGAATGCATAATGTTGTTGCCTTGATAGGCATTGGTCAAACGCGAGCCTTCAGCACTGAACAAATCCTGTGCTGTGTAACGATAAACGATCACCCTCTTGAGATACTATTTCACGTTTTACCGGACAGTTATCTAAAGTTTGACATTATGATTGGCCGTGAAATTTTAAATCTGGGATTTTCTGTTAACATGTCCGCGACTGAATTTTCTCTGAGCAGGGATTTTGTAGTTCACTCGGTTGAAAACGATGATAATGCTCTACCTAATCTCACTGCTATTGATACAGACGTAACAGGCACTCTAAAGTCCAAGCTTTTAGAAATTTTAAATAACTATCGCGGTATGTTTATCACAGGTATGCCAACTACTTGCGTTACAACTGGTGAACTAAAGATTAGGCTAATCGATCCTACTCGTACCGTACAGAGAAAACCGTATAGGATGACCGACGAAGAGAAACGCGTTATACGTGAACGTGTGCGAGAGTTATTAGAGGCTAAAATTATTCAACCAAGTTGCTCTCCTTTTGCCAGTCCTGCCTTATTAGTTAAAAAACAAGACGGATCAGACAGAATGTGCATAGACTATCGTGAGCTTAATAGCAATACCGTATCAGACAGGTTCCCACTTCCGCTCATTGCTGACCACATTACACGTCTCAAAGGTGCCCAATATTTTTCAAAACTTGATTGCGCAAGTGGCTTCCATTTAATTCCTGTAAATGTAGAGTCGGTAGAGGCCACTGCGTTCATAACGACCGAAGGCCAGTATGAGTTTTTAAAAATGCCGTTCGGGTTGAAAAATGCTATTTCTGTCTTCCAAAGAGCAATTATGAATGCGCTAGGTGATTTGGCCAATGACTACGTTATTATTTACGTTGATGACATTTTAGTCGTCTCTACAAATGTAGAGCAAGGGTTAGAAAGGCTCCACACCGTCTTAGAGACTCTAGCCAAATCTGGATTCTCTTTGAACCTCAAAAAGTGTTCGTTTCTAAAGACAAAGGTAGAGTTCTTAGGTTTTGAGGTAGAAAACGGGCAGGTTAGGCCAAATGGTAGGAAAATAGAGGCACTGACGGCTCTACCACCTCCTCAGACAGTCACACAGTTGCGACAATTCATCGGATTGGCATCATACTTCCGTCAATTTGTCAAAGACTTCTCTCTGATCATGGCTCCCTTATATCGACTAACGTCACTAAAGGGTGACTTAACGTGGAAGCCAGAACACGAAGAAATTCGTCAGAACATAATTTCTATCTTGACAGAGCATCCCGTCCTCACGATTTTTGACCCTAAATACCCGGTAGAGCTTCACACAGATGCCAGCAGCCTAGGCTATGGAGCAATTCTTTTTCAAATAGTTGATGGTAAACATCATGTTGTTGCCTATTTCAGCAAGCGTACATCCCCGGCAGAGAGCAAATACCACTCTTATGAGTTGGAAACACTAGCTGTTGTCAACTCAATCAAACACTTCCGGCAGTACCTAGCTGACCGAAAATTTACGGTTGTCACAGATTGTAATTCCCTGAAATCTTCTCAGACAAAGAGTGACTTAACACCTAGAGCCCATAGGTGGTGGGCTTACCTGCAATCGTTTGACTTCGATTTGAAATATCGGGAGGGTAAACAAATGGCTCACGTAGATTTTTTGTCCCGTAATCCTTTGCCACCCAACACAAAACAAACGGTACCTTATGTACAGCATAAACGTGTAGAGGTGACTGAAGTTTCTTCAAACTGGCTTCAAGCTGAACAGGCGCGTGATGTAGAGATCGCGAAAATAATAATTGATTTGGAAAACGGTCAATTGGACGAGCAAGTTGCGAAAACCTATGTGTTGCGATCGGGTATCTTGTACCGTAAAATCCAACGGAACGGTAGGTCAAAATGCCTACCTTATTTACCGCGTGCGTTAAGATGGTCCGTGATTAACAATTTCCACGACTCTCTTGTTCATTTGGGAGCTGATAAGACCTGTGAGAAATTGTTTGACTTCTATTGGTTTCCTGGAATGACACAGTACGTTAGGAAGTTCGTGGATAATTGCGTGACTTGTAAGGTATCCAAATCGCATAGTGGAAGGGTTCCCGCCGAACTTCATCCCATACCGAAAGTGACAATCCCGTGGCACACGGTACATATTGACGCTACAGGCAAATTAAGCGGCAAGAACGACCACAAGGAGTACGTGTTTGTGTTAATCGACGCATTCACAAAATATATCTTGCTCTATCATAGCTCCAACATCGACACTAACAGCAGTATTCGCGCCGTTGCTCAGAGTACTGCTCTTTTTGGAGCGCCTAGCCGTCTGATAGCCGATCAAGGGAGATGTTTTGCCAGCAAAGAGTTTCGAGAGTTTTGCGATAGTAAGAATATTAAGTTGCATCTGATAGCGACCGGCTCTGCTCGCGCAAACGGTCAAGTAGAGCGGGTCATGAGCGTCTTGAAATCGATGTTGACTGCAGTAGAGACCAGTGGTAATAAATCATGGCAAGATGCTCTAGGTGAAGTACAACTTGCAATTAATTGTACCTTGAACCGCGTTACAAAGGCTTCACCACTGGAGTTACTTATCGGTAAAGTCGCAAGACCGTTGTCGTTGATGTGTAGTGAGGTCGATAACGAAGTCAATATTGAAAGCGTTCGTGAAACTGCGTCAGAGAGTATTCAGAGGAGTGCTGACTATGATAAGACTCGTTTCGATAGAACTAAGGCCAAAGTAGTGAATTTTGAGATTGGTGATTTTGTTTTGCTAGAAAATGAAGAGCGAAATCAAACTAAACTAGATGCAAAATTTAAAGGTCCTTTTAAAGTAATCGAGGTCTTAGATGGTGATCGTTATCGACTAAAGGCTTTAAATTCAAAACGAACTTACAAATATGCTCACGATAGGTTAAGAAAGATGCCAGCGAGCGATGTACCAATCTGTATTGACGATGATGTAGAGAATGATGAAGATTGAGTTTGGGTGGATTCGAGTGGTCACTATCGACCGTATTAATTCGACTTAACCAGTAGCTGAACCGAGGTGAGAGAGAGAGTGGATGTAGAGCTCGTGCTCGTGTAAGGCTCTGGTTGTAGTCGTGGTCTTGTGTGACCGTAGCGTGTGATACACGCGTGCAATCCACATGAGGTGGAGGTGCGTCTTTGAGTTCGGTTTGGATTAACCGTGGTCTTGTGTGACCGTAGCGTGTGATACACGCGTGCAATCCACATGAGGTGGAGGTGCGTCTTTGAGTTCGGTTTGGATTAACCGTGGTCTTGTGTGACCGTAGCGTGTGATACACGCGTGCAATCCACATGAGGTGGAGATGCGTCTTTGAGTTCGGTTTGGAGTAACCGTGGTGATAGGTGATTACTCGAATGAAGTCGAATAGTGTATCAGAATAACTCATTGTGATGATATTTTTGTTTCGTGATTGGTACATGGCAAACTGATGAAAGTTACCTAGGTACATAAGAAGAAGACGTGTACTAGTTGTGTCTGTGTGTAAATTTGTGTTAGTGCTGATACTGTTGGTTGAATAAAATTTGATTCTGACTTATGAGTTTTCATGAAAGATGAGAGGTGACAGAGACAGAGAGAGACTTTCAGTTTGTTTTTTTTTAAATGTCAGGAAGATTGGCCGAGCTGGGTTACTCTCAGGAAATGTTTCTTTCACAGAATGACACACGAGGGCGTGTGCCAGCAGGATGGCCGTGTCGGAAACGGACGTCAACTGTCGCGCCACCTAGCGGAGTATCTGCAAAACAAGTGACAATGGGAACGCCAGCGCCTCTAGTGGCGCTCGACGGAGTCTAGATGGTGGGGGACGACGTAGAGTCGAGTCAGTCTGTACTTGAGCGTCGTTCTGCGCACACGTCTAGAAACTGTCCCGCGTTTCTTAGTGACATTACGTTACCCTTTCTGTGTTTTGGCTTGCTAAGTGTTATTGTGTTGTGTAACTGTGCGATAATTAAACAAAGTGATTATTTAAAGTGACTTTTATTAAAATCGCCATTCCTACGCCTACGAAACACGATGTCGGACAATCCTGACACCCAGCCACCCCAGGAACGTGCACCTGCTCCACCTCCGCTTCCGACATACCTAATTGTAATAACGAATACGGAAGAAGAATTTGGACGTACAGCCTACCCCATATATTAAACTCACTACCAAAAACTTTAATAAATAATGTAAGAGATGCAAATCCAAAGCAAGTTCGAAGTTTACTTAAACGTTACTATATATATGACAGATATAAGAAAGAACGGGATGTACGTGCAGATAATTCACATCCAGAATGATAATTGTACTATGTTTGTATTGATAAGGCACTTAATTATAACCACATAGTTATGTAAATGAGGGCAACCTTCCCAGGGATAAAAATCTCAAATATGTAAAGATTAAACCGGGGAATTACTAATTTATCCAATTAACCTTTTTTATGAAATAAACAGTTAAAATTTTAAATTTTTTTTTTTTTTTTTTCTCAGCACAAGCTTGGTTGTGTTGGGGTCCACCAACCTGCACTAGGCTAGCATGTTGGACTAGGCCTAAAAACCCTTCCTTCATTGGAAGGAGACCTAGCCCCAGCAGTGGGGATGTGATGGGTTGTGATGAATTATTTTGTTATTCCAGGTATTACCGTAAATACAGCTATACATATATGTTAGTCAAACACGGCATAGAGCCACAACCAATGATTGATTGAATTATTTTGTTAACTGCACACAATTTCTGTCACAACTTTGACGACTCATACCTCGAACAGCTGCAAGCTCTCCTCCACTGGGCGGTTCCTCCACGGCGAGGGCGGCGGGTTGAAGCCCTTGATCTCCTCCGCGCGCTGGTGGCACACGTACGCCAGGTCCTGCTGGATCAGCTGCACCGCCCACTGGTACAGCTGGTCGAAGTTGTCGGAGGAATGGGTCACTTTGTAGGGCTTGTAGCCTGCAAGTGGCGGGAAGGGGATTTTGGTTAAATTAACAAAAAAAAAGCTTGTTGAGACAGTCTTTGTCAGCAAAACATTGTGGTGGTGACCTAGGATCAGTAGAATATGCTAAATAAAGCTCCATGTTGTCGAAATAAAAGTTCCACAAAGCACTGTCGCAGTTATGTCTCATCATAACTATGGCCTCATAAAAGTGCTCAAAACGACAAATACAATAGTGTTTGGACTATATGTTTTTATAGGGAAACACTTACCAAGCCACTCCACCATATCCTTGATACCAACAAAGAACTTTTCTTCCTCCTTTTCAGGGTTGGTATCATCATATCTCAAGAAGCAGACTCCATCATGGGCTGCCGCATACCCAAAGTTTATGTTAATCGCTTTAGCATGGCCAATGTGCAGAATTCCATTGGGTTCTGGGGGAAACCGGGTCCTCACTTTGCCTCCAGTTATCTTAAGATGTTCTTGGAGTAGGCGCTTGGTCTCAGGAGTGACCACATAGCCGTCGGATTTGTAATTCTCTCCGGGAGCATGGAATGGCAGCTTCTTCATAAGTTCTGAGATAGAGAGTGCTCCGCCGAGGTCGCCAGTTGCTTGAGATTCATTTGCAGCTGCGTTGGAGGCTGAAAATTATATAAAATTTATCTTTGTAGTGATTATTTGCTATTAAAGTAGGTATGTAGTTACTATACTTTGCATCTCACACCAAAGCATTATAATTTAATATTATACAAGCCTTTTCAAGATGTCCGATAATGATAATTGATTCATGCTATAACTGAAGTAGAACTAAATATTAAATGTTTTCTACAGCAGTTTTGTTACTGTTATGTATGTACTTATTCTTGATTAGAGCCTATTTTAAGAGCATTATTGTACACTTCTCACATCTTCCTGAAGAAAATAAATATGAATTACCTTTGTTCTCCTCCTTTTTAGTTTTCTTGCCAGTGTCAGCCCCTTTACTTTTCTTTTCTACCTTGGGGGGTGGAGCCAGGTCAGCAGCGGTTTTAGGACCAAGTAAATCTAATATCTGAAATGAGAATAAACAATACATTTTATTTGTTTCCATAATACTCACCATATTTTAATAAATCAAATATACAGGTACGGTGGCTTGCGCCTAAAAGTAATCAGGCGAATTGCAAACAGTAATGCCATCTAGTAACCAGCTTGTAAATATAAGTTACGGGGCGGTGGCGGTAATAATAACAGATAGCATATTTCGAGAACGCTATCATGGTCGGTGATAGTCCGAGTGGTTAAGCATTCATGAATTGATGTGGCGGCATGAGGTCCCTGGGTTCAAGTCCTCCACTAAATAGTAAAACTATTGGTTTTTATTTTTAAATGCCTTTTAACATTCTTGATATCAGTATTAAGCATCGATATGTAATATTTAGTAGCCAAAGCGATTTATAAAACGTTGAGTGGAACGCAAGTGTTGTATTGTCTCAAAGAAGCGCTGGGAGTCATGATCACATATATAATATATTATATAGTTCTACCCTCAATCTTATGAGAACAACTCAATAAATAAAAAGAAGCAAGTTTAAGTTAGTCGTCTGCTACATTGCACCTGACTGCTACATGTTAATTAAAGTCAACTAAGTAATATTTATGTTTTAATATTTTATTAAAAACTTTTTTAAATTTAGTTTTAAAGTAAAGGAAACTTCTATCATATGATCTTTAAAGTCACAAAAAACAATAACAGGATGCGAAGTAAGTATCAACAAATTCGTAATAACTCATGCGGCACCGCCGCGCCACGCCTTAACAACTACGCCACAGTCACTATGACGAAATTGTATGAAATTAACTACCTAATATACACAGTAGTAAAAACAGCGAATACAAACAATATCGTACTGCTTAAACACTCTTACTTACAGAACAACAACATGCACTCATCAAAACACACGTCCAATACGTTGTAGTTACAAGGTTTTTACTAGATGGCATCACTGTGCGGACCGTGCCTGCATACTTTTAGGCGCAGGCCACTGTACATGGTTCTATAGGGCTAATAACACTTGTTTAAATAAATACCTACTATGATCCAAAAATTTAATTATGCCACATAACCTTGAGTAGAGTTTTGTGACAAGAAGAGATCAGTCTGAATCACACACCATATGTAACAAAGAATCCATTGAATAAAAGAATAATTAGAAAAAATAATAACACACACAAAATAGGCATATTTTCAACAGCCTTCATATTATGTAAATTTAACATGTACTCTACATAACAGCTAACATTAACCAGCCATTGTATAAAGAGAGTGAAACAAATATTACCTGTACATCAACTTCATTTTTAATGGCCTTGCCGTCAGCCCACGGCAGATCGGACCTCACAGACTGCATCAGCACTCCCGCATTGAACCGGTACCGCTTCTCCAGCAGCTCCTGCTTGTACTGGGCCAGGTGTTTCTCCACAGCCTGCTCAACTTGCTCCGGAGTAACCACCACTCCGACCCCGCAAGCTTTCTCAAATGCACTCCCAT
Organism: Plutella xylostella; assembly: GCF_932276165.1. Taxonomy (NCBI): domain Eukaryota; kingdom Metazoa; phylum Arthropoda; class Insecta; order Lepidoptera; family Plutellidae; genus Plutella; species Plutella xylostella. Next base: position 9,720,623 of record NC_063993.1, on the reverse strand, counting down.
CAACTTTTGACTCATTTACGTGACTCAGGAGGTACTCCAGTGCCGCGTCAACCCTCAGTGTCGAGTCCAACTTCCCAGAAGATATGTATTTACAGACGAACCCGAGCTGGCCGGCTATTTGAGGCTTTATTTTGGTAGCCAGATGGTAGATCAGCATACCGGCTCCGGACGGAAGTGACTTAATGTCCACCTAGAAAATATTTTTAAATTATTAAGCTATCGTTTTACGCTGTATTTGATAAAATAACTTAGATAAAACGTTTTTATAATTAATAATTTTGTACGATATTGAAACTAACCTCATTGAGCGCGGCAAGTAATATCTTCGTAACATTAACGTTCTTTAAGGTTTCCTTGGCCTTTTGTTCGCTTAAACCCAAGAGTTTAAATCTCTCTATACTTTCCTCCGGCGACATCGTAACTAAATTATAAAATTAGTTTTATTTGGATCACCAAGTTTGCGATACGGTGGACGTAGCAAGGCGAAAAAAACAAAAAACTTTGGGAAGTGTCAAGTGTCAATGGCAACTGTCACATACGACAATAAAAAATCGAAGTTACTCTGTGGTTGAATGTGTTCCTCAGAATAAAAGCATCGTCACTCCGTATATTAGAAATTGTAAATAAAGCATGTCAGTCATTTCGAACACAAGTTCTTCTCTAACGAGAACATAGAAATGGATGCTGATAGAAATCAATCATAATATTGTTAGTTCATAGTGTAGCGACACCTGTCTTCTTTACAAGGAAAAACAGCACCAGCAGAGAGCAAGACACATTATCAACTTTTACTCCATTAAATAACAGTATCTTCGTAGAGATGGCAGCACACATCAAGCCTCCCTAGAATTTAATAACTGATGCACTACGAACTAGGGCATGCAATACCGCAATACCGGTATTCGTAATACCGGGATCCCGTACAAAATTCCCGCTTTTTTCAATACCGGTATTGAAAGTTAATACCGGTATTGAAGTAATACCGGAATCGGACTTTTTTAGGCTATAAATAAAGCGATTAAGGTTTAGTTAGCCTTGTGTGTGTATATACTGTGAAAGCGTACTTGTTCCCAACCGTTTAATGCAGTTTTCGGCTGCTAGAAATCTACTGTTGACCATGCGTAAACCGGCACCGGATGTAAAAAAATAGTTTATTCTAAAAGGAGAACGGCAGTGGGCGTACCGCCTTTTTTTGGAGCGTTTCAGAACCATGTTTTCACCATTTATTAATACAGTGTAGATAAGGTATTTTCAGTAATTACAATATTTTTAGAAGTCGGGGGAAAAGAAAAAATGATAAATGAAGAATATTTAAATCTAAGGATAATGGAACGTAAAAACAAACATATAGAGAATGGAACGTAACAACAGTGGTGCCAGCCCTCGGAATATTACCAGCAAATCCGAGCAAAAAAGTAATCAAATAGAAATATTGATACAATCTTAAATACAAAAGATATTTTATTTATCAATAAATTACATGTTCTGGTACTATTTGTGCCAAAACTAGTACATTTGGTTTATAAAATATCATTATATTTAAGTCTTGAAGACTTTTATCCATAGTAAACCATTTTCTTTTTCTCTTTATTCGATTCACTATAATCGATATTTTTTGAATATTTAAATCTAATAACACTGAATCTTGCTTGTCAATCTTGTCATAGTAGTTGTTATTTCATTTTCCATTACCTAACCTAATTATTTAATATTTTGAATACCGCTGAAACTGCTGAAGATATAGAACAAATGTGACAAAGGAGAGAACCAGACCCGGTTCCAGTTCCACCTCCCCGGCAGGCTCCCGTCCCACTTCTTCATCAGGAACCTGCAGAAGCAGCAGATCAAGAACACGCAAAATCCTGACAATATTTTCTATGAACCATAGGATGATAAATACCTAAGTCAAATATGAGAAGAGCAACTGCGTTCTGCAGTTCGAATCCCGGCGCTGACATGTACCAATGTGTTCTTTGAATTTAATTAAAATGTATACCATCACACTTACAGTGAAGGAAACCTGCATACCTATCTAGATTTAGCACATCTAGAGAGCCAGGTGCAGGTACTTACACCCCAACAGAGAATAGAATAGAGTAGGTAATAGGAACATAAAATTCCTAAAGTTGATTCCAGGCAAATTATGTTATGTAAATAAAACAATGATCTTTTAAACAGTATATTTTATTTCATTACATTACTCGCCAAATGCATACCCATATAGTATGTAGAACCTTTACATATAGCATTTCGAAATGGCATAGCAGATCCCTGTTGCGGAATGGCAATTTAAAACTTCAGAAGTTGGATAAGTATAACATTATTCCATGATGAAAGTAGTAGCCTGATCTAGTCGATAATATTAATAAAATCATTATATTTATTATGTTTTTTGCACGTCCCGTATTTATTTAAACGTAAACATATAACTTGATATACCTAACATATTATTATCAAATTATTATTCACGTTGTTCGTCTTGTGTTGTTCAAGTGTTGACATGGTGTTGACGTTTAGTTGTTGACATGACACATTTTTTTATCATTTCAGTTATTCTGCTCTGGTTTGTCAATTTTTATCATTATACTGAGATCCAACCTAGTCATTTATGACGTAAATCACAGAGTACTTGGCATAAACATTACTTCACTTGACGTTCCATTCTCCCTGTATTAATGTTTACGTTCCATTACGACTACTTTTTAAACATTATTTTTCTTCATTTTTCTCATTTCGCCCAGCTTCTAAAAATGTAGTAATTTATTTATTTGTGTACCTATACAGTGACTCTCTAAACATGGTACTTTCATTACGGAACCCGTCATTTTCATAGGGGTACCAAACGACCTTAGAACTCTGCCATTGTCCTTTAAACTCTAAAACTGATTTCTCGTAAAAATCTACAACAAAATACAGAATATGATTGCATTTTCTTGTTTTATTTTGATGTATACGACCTTTAAACACAGTATATGCCATTTATTACAAGGAAGTCTAATACCGGTATTAATACCGGGATCCCGGTATTGAGTTGTAATACCGGAACTCAATACCGGTATTGAAAATTGTTCCGGTATTGCATGCCCTACTACGAACACTACGATAAGTAGGTGAGTACTCGGTCCAGTAAATAGTTTTTTTAAATTTCGATGAACAAAATATAGGTAGGTACCTATTTAGCATGATTCCCTGCTCTCTTTCGGCTTGCTGCACTTACAATTTTTTAACATCCTGCCGTAGCCGGTAGTGGGCGGATGAGGAAGGCCGCGGCAAAATATTGTGCGGTGCGGCGATCCTTGAGCTTGGATGATGATGATGATGATGAACAGTGTGACAAGGTGTATGACGTATACTTACCAAATAGTCCTAAGTAGGTATTTGTATAAGTACTTACTAACTTTATAATATATTGGAATATTTTAAGTAAGTACCGACTTACCAACCTAACTGTAATTATGTATCTGGCCACATAGGCCTTAATAAGGGCATTAGCAAAGCAGACAAAGCACAGAAGATTTTTATCTCCTGATCACAAATTTAGCGTTGATTGTAACTTTTACCTTGTAGGTAGTTAGGTACTACTAACATACTTAGGTACCTATCTTTAGACAATTGCCACGGAGCGATGGAAATGCCTCTCCCTAAATTGACAGGAAAATTATGCAAACGTTGTTTGTGAAGTCAGTAAAATATTCTCATTTCATCGAGTCTACAATCTGTTTATCGAAGTTGCTGTTCACTTGTCCCTTCGGATTAAGTACGTAGTTACCACCCACCTACCTATCTGCGTCAAAAACCAAAATGTATGCGTAGGTTTGGGGGAAAATTTGTAAGTAGGTACCTAAGGTAATGTGCGTATAGTGCGTAATGTATGCTTATGTTTGGGGAAATCTGTTTAACCTCCTGAGCATTGCCAATACAGGATTTTGAAAAATGGTTCTTAAGCCCAAAGACGGTGACGTAGGGGGTCATTCTGAAGTTCTTCAGAACGTGCTTGCGCCAAGTAAGTATACTTAGTTGTTGAATAATCCCTTTACATTAATACAATCCTCTTTATTATAAAAGGTAGACTAAAGATGAATCTGGTTAAAACCCGGTTTAGACTGGTGATTTTTATGAAAGCTTCAGACTATAACCGGTTCTAACCAAGTAAGTACCTACACTCACGGGCAATGAAAAAGTTCCAGTGAGAATAAAAGCACCAAATTATTCCTAAACAGAAAAATCAAGCATAATACAACTTCTGCAACATCATTTATCAGAGAATCAGGATATTAACAACTAAAAACGTTTAAGTATATTTTGTTGTTGAACTATTTCATTGCCCGTCTTTAGTCAAAGTTTTAAAATAAGAGGGTTTTTTGTGGAATTTGTCTAACTATATATGGTACCTATGCCTATATATGGTACCTATGCCTATGTAGGTACCTATAGGTATCCCAGCCAGTTGGTGCCATTAATTCATTATGCACTAGCTTGAAGGTTGTCCTGAGGTGTATGCACCTTGGTAACACCTACTAGGTACATGAAGTAACTAGATCCATAGGTGTTAGGTAAATCCAAGTACCTTAGTAAGTAGCTACCTACATAGTTAGTAAAATCAGATAGATGGGTAGTAGTCTCATATAGGTACTTGCCATCCGTTATCATCGATGATTTTAATTTTGATTTTAGCTTTAAAACATATGCAGTTGCAGTGGGCCGGCCACACAGCTTTATTGAATAATAATTTGCGAATATAATACTTATTTCGCGAACAACGTGTCCTTTTGACCACTCGATAACTAACTGTTCGAACGGTCCGTATATCGCCTTTACCCACACGTGGTGCCGTGTGGAGATAATGCAAAGCCCTTCCACAATGGAGGAGGCTTATTTTGACAGAGGACGGTTCCTGCTCGTGATTGATGAGGCTGCGGCACCCATCTACCACCTACCTACAGATGGGTCCAAATGTTTACCGACTCCCTTTCCCTGTATATTAGATAGGTACCTGACCGGTTCTCAGTCTTAGCGCGTATCATCATCGCTATATAGTTTGACGTTATATCAATAAGTAGAATCATAGAATAACGAGTACTAGTATTATTACTACTCAGTACAACTGTACTTGTTATTCTATGGTAGAATGTATTGGGTCCAAAATAGTAGCCCTCATAAAAAATACTAAATACTTAGCTGAGATATGATGCAGTGCAGGGCATACAAATGAGGACGCCTGAATTACCTGCATAAAAGTATCTTTCAAGTGTAGCAGTAACAAAAAAATAGTAATGTTGTCCTGTCTATTTTTTTATTGAAGCTTTCAGTAATAAATAGGGCGCAGGGTTTATTGTTGAAATTAGAGTTGCCGGCACGCACATCGAACAGGCAAACATTTTATAAATAGGTAATATGTAATATCTACTAATGATAGTGATGTAGTCACATGGTGGCTTTCCCACGACGCTGTACTAATATTATGTTCCTATAACGGCTGATATAGATAACGATAACATCATAATGATTTTGTTAGGTAGCCCCTAACAAAATCAGTTGCGATGACCTACATAGCTACACAATACACACGTATTCATTGTAGGTAGTAAAAACAACCACCAATATAAAAAAAATACTGCTTTTGCACACCTATTCAATTTTTATGTGTGGGTGTTCCTCATATTACTACTTATAGCAGAGCATAAAATTTACGGATTCACATATTATTCTCACTAAACGACATATTGTGGCCTGGCTTATTGTAAGTAGGATGTGATTGTGACTTGTTTTGAATATACGGTAGAATAATACTGGGAGCAACTTAATAATATGAGCAAATTTTTATTATTGGGAGTACCTTCTGGTGTTTCATACATTTACTTAAGTACCTATTAAATATATTGGTTGAGTAATTTTAATTTTACATTCTGTATAAATATCATAATTATGTACGTACTTACAAGCTTAGCATACAAGAAGTATAGATAGGTACAATACAGTCCTTACAATTAGGGTAAGTAATTGTTGTTTTCTTGGTAATACCCACTGTCTACCTCTACCGAGGCACAACAATACAGTGTCGGGTTGTATCAGTAAGTAAACAACAGATTTGTTTTCAGCATTATTCATGTAAGAACATTGGATCGTTATAGTCCGGTAGGTGCCTGCCTATTAGGAAGGTAGATGATTGATCATTTTTTATCCTAACTAATCCTAACTTAATATTATAAATGCGAAAGTAACTGTGTCTGTCTGTCTGTCTGTTACTTTTTCACGCCAAAACTACTGAACGGATTTGAATGAAATTTGGTATACATACTGTCTAAATCCTGGGAAAGAACATAGGCTAATTTTTATCCCGGAATTCCCACGGGAAAACTTTTTAAGGCGAAGCGAAGCGCGCGGGAACAGCTTGTTTTTAATAATAGGTGTCCTCGAAAAGATAATTATAGGTAAGTAATATGAAGGCGTTCATACTCGTACCATTAAATTTATACAGCCTTTAAACATAATACTTACTATAATATTTATAATGTTAATATTATGTATTAGGTTTGAACTTTGCTCCCTTAGCGCATCCTGCTTCTCCGGTCAGTAGGATCAAATAAATATGACGAAATTGTTGTAAATAATCTTGTTTTCATACACAGTAAGTACAACTTATATCATTGTAATATAATAATAATGACCCTGAGTAAGGAACATATAATACCTTTCAATATAGTCTTCAGAATGTCTTGAAGTACCTACATATCTTAAAATAGAGACTCAAGGGTTAATAACCATGCACTGAGCCTGAAATACACGACTTATCTTTATCTTACACTAACAACTGTAGTAAAAACTTCAAAGATACATTACGTTAGGTACCTATCTGCTTATAGATCATTATACTATACAATCCTGAAGTATGAAGATTGGAGATCGTTTATCCATTTAGGATTAATTTATAGCATAAGTATAACGCATTCAAGATTGGGATACGGCTATCCAAACTGGTGGTATCACTGTGTTTGGTAAGGCGTGTGAGCTATTATGGGCAGTTTACTCGGGAACAAGGCTGGCTGAGTTGAAAATCAGAGGACAGATTGTTACAGATAGGTGTAGCGGTCCTGAGAGGTCGTTGTTCAGCAGTATATTTATTAATGATGATGATGTTATGATATGCGTCTTTATGATTTTTTTCCAGTCCTTTAGAACTTAGTACCTAAGTATACCAATTAAAAACAGATGCTCTACCTCCTGTTAGTTTTTTGAGATACCTATAAGTACCTATAGGCTTACATACGTAGAGTGAGTAGTACCTGCTGGCTACAGGGGACAACTCTTGCTTTCCGAAATACGAATTTGCACTTCACGTCAATATTATTGCATGATAGCTTTCCGAAACTTTTCTTTTGTCAGAATATCCACCCAGTACGTAAGTACAGGAGGTTTACTCTAACTTGACAAAAAACTAACGAACGATAGATCTCATTCAGTCGGTACGTTTAATACAACATACAACGAGATAGAGTAGTGATACAACTTTGTTTTATGTAAGCTAAAGTGACCTCCGATGCTAGCAGCGTAGTACGGTGAAACAGAGTTTATTTCAGTGCGGCCCGCGCTCCTATCCAGACGCGTTTAACAGCGCATTAAAAACCAATTTATTGTACACAAAAACTTCGTGGAAGTTAATAAAAGCGGTGTTAGTCAATTTATTGGCAAAATGTGTGTGTTTTAGTACAGTAAAAAAGTTTTTGAATGAACAACTAACTATTTTGTGTAAATAATAGCGGAAACTGCTGGTTGGGAAATGTAAACAAACTGTGTAAGTACCTAAGCAAGAGACGTTTCGTTAAGTAATATTTGAAAACACTTTGTAATTAAATCTCCTTTTATGTACATAGATTCAATTTATTAAATAAGCTATGTACTTTACTTACCTTCATTGTTAAATCATTATTTTTATTCGATGCAAATTTGATCACACAGTCACACTGTTTATGAAAGATCATAAATATCAAAGTTTAAAAAAAATATATCTGAAATATAATTTTAAAGGATGTTGTTACCGGTATGTTACCTTCCAATTTTCAGCTAACTAGGACATTTTATCCGACACATAGACTTGCCAGCACTTCCTCTAGACACTGTGAAACAGGCATATCAAGCATAATTACTGTAAATTTCATACCTGAAAATGCAAAGCTAAGCAGAACTCAGTATGGAATGCGGTACTGTCATTGGCTGAATTACCTTGAAGATAGGATTTAAGTTATGTTGCTCACAGAAACTGGGCCTGAATTTTTTAGTTCCTAAATAATTAACTAGGTACTTATTATAATTAATTTAAGAGGATGTACAAAGGTTCCACTCGAGAGAGCCACGTACCTACCTACAGGTGCTTCGCCCCCCTCTCTGAATAGAATAGAATAAAATAGAATACTTATTATAATTTTAATGCCAAATGTTTAGGGAACAAATCTTTTAATCGGTAAATTAATTAGTTTTCCAATTAGCCCCGCCTCTCGCTTCAAAACAAAACGCGTGTTATTTAATTGTGGGATCAACTAGGATCACAGGAAGTATTTGCCGATTCGATTTAATTTTGATTGGCAATCGGGAAACTCGCTTAATTGTTTTTGGAAATGAAGCCTTGTTGTTTACAAGTATTTGATTGGCATAACGGATATTATAAATCTATTTATTTATTTATTTATTTATTTACATTGGAGTACCAACAACATGCACATAAAATCATCTTATTAACATTCACAAATATACTTAAGTCTATACATGCATATTAATTATAGGTACCCACATCATTCATTAAATAAAATCTTAATTAATATCTAACAATTACGATACATAATTCCAAAAACAATATAAATATAATGGTAATTCTTACATGCAATGCAAAACAAAATTAATTTAATTAAAATAAATTAAATACATTATTGGGAAAAAAAATTATATAAATCGGCGACTTGAGTCTCTAGCCTCTCCCCGAGTGAAGTATCAAAGGCTGTACCTTACCTAAACAGGAATATTATGTACTAGCTGTTCCCGTGAGCTTCGCTTCGCATTAAAAAGTTTTCCCGTGGGAATTCCGGGATAAAAAGTAGCCTTTTTTATTCAATTCAATTCAAATCATTTAATTCAGACTCAAAGTCCATAAGTTAACACAATTAATATTCACAATCAAATTTAAACACAATAAAATACATATACATAAATTTCTAAAAATAAGGGTCTAGACCATACGTATAAAAAATTTCATTCAAATCCGTTCAGTAGTTTTGGCGTGAAAGAGTAACAGACATACAGACAGACAGACAGAAAGACAGACAGACACAGTTACTTTCGCATTTATAATATTAGTTAGCATACTAAAACTATGATCTGACAGACCAGGGTGACAAATGCTAGTCAACTGTAGTGCTTGTCACCAACAGTACCAACACGCTAAGATGGAGAAGCTCTCGAACACGGTAGAGAGTGTTTCAGTTTGAAAAGGCACAACAGAGCATTCCTTGCTGAATCTAATGAATAATATCTCTAAATTTGTTTAAAAGACTTACCTACGTTATTACCTCCACAAGCTTGTAGGTATTTAAATAAATCTTACTCCAAGTGTCAATTACAAGAAAAGAAAAGGAATTGCGATCAGAGACCGTGACGCCCCCCGCCCCCGCGCCCCCCCGGTACGAATTTAAAAAGAAATTCATTTGTCTAGCTCAGACAGACAGACGGGAGTCAGGACGTGACTTATTTATAATACTTAGGTACCCGACCGTAAAAACGAGGTAAGTAATACAGTATTGTGTTGAATCGTAAATCCATTTTTGTAGTGCTGCTGATACACTAAGATATGTGTAAAACAAGAAGATAGAGAACAAAGTACCTAATTGAGTATTAAGTATTTCAGGTACTTCGTAATTCTTTTCCACTACCCACTGTCTTTTGAAATTCAATCGCCGTCATAAACAAATATCCGCTGTAGCCGGGAACCCGGGACCTTCAACACTCTAGTCGTTAACCACTACGCCATGCCGTGTCGAAGTCTGAAATAGATAAACACGATACACGTATTGCATCGTTTACCTTGGATATTACTTACTGACCGATGTCAGGCGTAATATTAAATGGCGTTGATAGAGTTACAACGTATTTTATTATACTTTTGATTCATAAGGTATTTTTATTAATTTACTTGTGGTTAACAAATAAATTTAAAAGTTGCAGATTTATTTAGTTTAAAGTTTAAATAAATATGAATGTTGGCAGATATCATATTATTATGATTTTAATAACAGAGGATATTTTATTGTACTGCGAAAAAAAATGTTTGAAAGTAACTTATAATATTATGCGGGACATCTCTCTCACGGCTATACGGTAATATGTGATATGGGTTAGTACAACTGTTATATGTATATCTACACAGGTACATCGATAAATAAATTTTAAAAAAACACGCACTCACGCCTTGTACTAATGTACTCCCTTGCGGGGTAGGGTAGGCGCATTGCTGCACTGAGCCGATGGTCCCGGCCTCCCGGGTTCGATTCCCGGCTGGGGCAGATATTTGTTTAAACACGGATATTTGTTCTCGGGTCTTGGATGTGCCCGTAAAATGGCAATAGGCCCGCCCCCTATTACATTGGGACTAACATAACATAACACTCTAGCGAAAAGTGGGTGCAGCAATGCACCTCTGCCTACCCCATAAATAGATATATAATTTTAATTCATTATATTAACACCCTAGACCCGATCTGTCACAAATATCTGCCCCGGCTGGAGATCGAACCCATCACCTTCGGCATAGGAGTCAGGGTCACCTAACCAGTAACCACTACACCATTCCGTCGGTGTATGTACTCAAATCTACCGGGGAGCGATTTTAAAATACTCCCATTGCATCAAGGGCGTACCCAGGTAGGAGCAGGGGGGGCAGCTGCCCCCCCCTAGAAGATAAAATAAACGTAAATTTTCCTGCCAAGTGGGAATTAAAAACGTGTTACTTACTGTGCGCAATATGAAGTGTTGGAAACAAAGTATCTTTTCTTTTTAGTCAGATATTTTGATTATAGATAAAAGAATATTAATATTCTTTTATCTATAATGTTTCAATATAACCCGACCGACCATAATCTCGGAACAGGTATGAGCTGCCCCCCCCCCCTAGCTGAAATCCTGGGTACGCCCTTGCATTGCATACAATTGAATTGATACAATATACCTGAGTGCTCTACAAAGACGTGAGTACCCATAACTATTATTTTTATCCCTGAATAGCCGAGAGGGAAACTTTAAAGGCAGAGTCTTTTTTCTTATCAAAGAAAACCCCTAGTTTTGTACGGGTCGACAACTCAACAGTTTATGCGCATTTACACACCAGCCGGGGGAGTCACTCTAGATACATGGAAAAACGAATCTCGTTCGTTCGTTTTTCGTTAGTGTAAAGTAACCCTCCGGATGCCGTAGACATCGCCGTTGACTTCCGGTATTTTTGAAAGCTCACATAGTTTACATGGCTATACGCTTCGCCGCCGCGCCGACGACGGCCCGCTAGTGTGAAATTGCGGAAAGTTCCAAACATCGTGAGCAAACCTGCACATCTGGGTTTTATATGTGTAGTTAGCTAGTTAGTTAGTGCATTGTGTACTTATTCAAAAACGGCGATACAGCACCTGAGTCTCGCGACCTATCACATGAGTACTAATGTACAGCAAAAAGCTGGGTGACTCTAGTCACTATCACTAGAAGTCACCTCTGACTATTCCTTCGTGGATTATAGTCGTGAGCATGTATGTTCCAAAGTAGAAACAAAGAGAGCAGCCACACGTGCCCTTCTCAATATCGACCTTCTGCCTGTCATCACTGTTATATTACGAGAGAAATTCCTAGATAATTCACAAAATATATTTTTCTCGTAAGAACCGCGTGACGGGAAGTCGATTGCCTAATGCCAAAAATCAGATTGTAGATCTTTGCAACTCCACAATCTTTCAGTAGCAATAGGTAGCTATATATAAGCAGGGAAAATCCATGCTGTCTGATTTCTAAATAATATCCCGTGCGCATTTCGTTGCAAAAAACGCAAAGTGGCAAAACGTGTCTTGTTGCAACGACTTATCATGCGATTTGTGCGCGTCTTCCGCCCTGCGACGTAGTCCTCGCCACAAGAATAAAATCCCAATTATACTCCCTTTCAGCTCCAACAATGCCGTGTGTAGTCGCCAGGGCGGTCCTTACCGCGGGGCGGGCGGCGGCAGCGGCATGAGCAGCACCTAGCCCAAGTCCTAACAAATCCCAAGCTCGGTTACATATACCTACTGAACGAGGCGTTAAATTAAGTCCCTAAGTGCCAATTTCACCATTGTCGGTTATCTAACCGACAGGGATTGATTTATAAATTAAACGTCATCTCCATATAAAATTCATGACAGATGTGTCAAAAGTTAACCATTACTCCCTGGTTATGCTCTAACAGAGAATGGTGAAATTGGCACTTAGGCTTACATTTAACCACCGTATTTATTCCTTCCAGCCCTCACAATAAACGTAGTCCATGCCACAAGAATTCAAACCCATAATTTTCTCCCTTCCAGCTCCATCAATGTCGCCAGTCCTCCCCAGGATGGGCCCGGCCGCGGGGCGGGCGGCGGCATGAGCACGTCCACCTCGCCCAAGTCCTCGCTGGCCAAGCTGGGCTTCTACCCCAAGCCGAAGACCTTCAAGGTCATGGTGCTGGGGCAGGCTGGCGTGGGGAAGTCAGGTAAGGCATACTGCGTATTATTGTTATTAGGATGTTTTTAATATCGTACGGATTTCCTCAAGCATGCGGGATCGCACGCTATTTTTCCGCGTCCCGCGTACGTATTCCTCGTATTAAAATAAATAGTTGTATGAAAAGAACACTTGCGGGTGTCATGCAAGGGGGCTATCCCGCGTGCATGATTAAATCCGCACGCTATTAAAATACCCTAAGTGCCAATTTCTCCATTGTCGGTTATCTAACCGACAGGGATTGATTTATAAATTAAACGCTTAACGTATAAATTAATCTCTATATAAAATTCATGACAGATGTGTCAAAAGTTAACCACTACTGGTTATATGCTCTAACCGAGAATGGAGAAATTGGCACTAAACATGACAGCGTACAGTAGACGGCGAGCTAATATTAGTTAATTTCATTTTTCACTAGCCAAAAGTCAATGAATGTAAGTTTTTCAATAATTCAAAGTCATAAGTACTTTCCGAGTATTTTAAAGCTGTTTGTGTTTAATATTTTTGATGTATGAGACAAATAGGTACATAACTATGATTATTAGGACTGTTGATTCAAATCAAATCAAATCAAATATATTTATTTAACAAAAAACACAATTTACAAACAGAAATACACTGCGATCCTCACACTAGGCAAGCCTGTGACGTGAGGATCAGATTACGACATTGTAAATACGACTACTACGGTTTACAGTAATTTGTATAGGTAGGTACTAGTAAATATTAAATAACAATAATTTTGGTAAGTACTTACGTAAAATCAAAAACTTTTTTAACTGATTGGATACAAAATAAAATGAAAGCATGCATTTATGTTATCAAACCAGATTAATAGTAATCTAACTTATAAAAAACATATCAATATAAATGAAATACATAAAATATAAATAAATATATATAATATCGCGGGACGATGGACAGTCAAGATTTGTTGGATAGTAAAGATTCAGTTTCGTCGTAGCTTAAACTCAGGAGCCATTTCGAGACTTTGGCTTTTACTTCCATTGCCGTTTTATCACGAATATTTTCTATTTTTGTGACTTTATTGTAAATTAATAACTGAGGAAATGAGCCAAAACGTCGAGCAAACTCGGTATTAATATTTGGAAGGGGAACTCGGTAAACTCTTTTCTTCGTTAGATCTGCAAACTGGTCCGATCCTGAAATGTATCTAAGAGCTTTTAGTGTTGATTTAAGAATGTAAATTTTACGAACGGAGAGTATGTCTGCTTCACTATATAGTTTACGGGTACAGTACATTAAAGGTTTAAAAAGCATTGTTTTTATGACGGATCGTTGAGCTCGCTCTACCTGTATCATAGCAGTTTTAGCAGCGCCTCCCCAGCATAAAATACAGTAATCCAGGAGAGAATGGCAGATGGCAAAATAAAGCATCTTAAGGGTTTTTAAATCGGCCACTCTGCGTAATTTACGTAAAATATTTATTACTCTACGGACTCTTCCTGATAACTTAGCTATATGTTGCTTAAAGTTAAGATTTTCGTCAAGAAGTACACCAAGATACCTGATGCAGTCTACGCGTGTTATCGGTTCGCAGTCACAGGATATGCCTCTGTTTATACAATTGTGGATTTTAATGTCCTGTGAGTGGTTTGGCGCTGAGGATTGGGTGATATGGAAGCATAGGTATCTTGTTTTACTAACATTAAGAGTCAGAAGGTTATTCTGTAACCACTTTGCAACCTGGTTCATGCCACGCTCGGTACGAGAATAAGCCTCGTCCCAGCTCTTGTCATAGAAAAGGAGAACCGTATCGTCAGCGTAACAAATAATTTCAGAGTTAGGGGTGTCAACGCTATTATGGATGTCGTTCATGTATATTAGGAAAAGCGTAGGACCCAATATGCTTCCTTGGGGAACGCCATAACGGATCGCCGCCTCCCTGCTAGTGTATTGGCTAACTCTTAAGCATTGCCGACGGTCTTTTAAATAACTTTCAAACCAGTCTAGAGTAGTTCCTCTTATACCCATGCTAGACAGTTTATTTAAAAGAATGGGAATGGAGACTGAATCAAAGGCCTTTGCTAGGTCGATAAACACACCGATGCATTTGTTTTTACTGTCTAATAAGTTGGCAATTGTTGAAGTGAGGAGGGAGACTGTATCCTTCGTGGATTTACCCTGCCGGAAACCGAACTGTCTATCTGAGAGAAGATCATGAGATTCAAGATAGTTAACTAGCCGTGTGTTCATGATCTTCTCTAACATTTTTGCGAAGATATTCAGTAGTGAAATAGGTCGATAGTTTCCTGGCAGAGCCCTTGAGTCTTTATCTTTGTAAATTGGGCAAACGACAGCGGTCTTCCAGGCTATTGGAAATATACCAGTGGCTAGACTCATGTTAAATATTTCTACTAGTGGCAAAGTTATGACGTCTTTGATGCATTTTAGTAAGGTGGTGTCAATGTCGTCTAATCCAGGTGCTTTACCTGACGTTAATCGCATTATAATTGATTCCACCTCTGCTGAGTCAGTAGGGTGTGCGAAAAAAGAGCCAGGCTGAGAGAGGGAGTCTGCGTGTATTTGTGAAGCTAAGTCTTCTTCGTTTGCGTTTAGTTTCAAGAGGATGTTATTTGCTAGATTTTGGCCTACATTAGCGAAGTATGAGTTACAAGAGTTAATTGCTGTGTTAGGATCGGAAGACTCGAAGGACAGTAGTTGTGTTGATTCCTGTTTTTGTGCCTTTAAATTACATATTGATTTGATTGTGTCCCAAAGCTTTTTCGAGTTGCCCATACTGATACTAAGTTGGCTTTGCTCGTATTGTCTTTTGAGCTTGTGTAACAGGTCATTACAGAAGTTCCTGTATCTTTTATATACGACTTCTTGAATGTCGTCTTTGGGATTTTTTCTACATTTTTGGTGTAGTTTATCGCGATGCCTAATACATCGCATTAAACCTGGTGTGATCCAAGGTTTCATATTGAAATTAGATCTACTTAGTTTCTTTTCGTAAGTGTGCTTCTCGATTATCGATGATAACCTATCAGTAAAAACAGTAACTACCTTATTAACATCAGAATCACATAGAATTTCGGACCAACTAACCTCGGACAATTCTTTCTTGATTGATTCATAATCACGTATATTAACAGTTCGTTTATGTCGTTTAGTCAAAGGGATGTTAATACTGAAGCCAGCTATTGTGAAAAAGTGATCTGTAATTCCAGTGGAGCAAACAATACCTAATGAAGGCATCTGAGAGCTAACAAAAATGTGATCAAGACATGATTTAAGCCTAGTAGGTTTTGTTATCACTGGTGTTAGGTCGTGTTCCGCAAGAGTACACATGTAATCTATGGCCTGGGTACTGAGAGTGTTATCTTTACCTGGTAAAATATTAATGTTTATGTCACCAGCTATAACGAGATGTTTGCAAATTTTGTGTTTGTCAATTTGTCGGTTGAGATCCTCCAAAAATCTATCAGTACTTCTAAAGGACGGCGATCGGTATATTGCAAATAGAGTTATGGTATTTGGGATATCAACCACGATGCAATCGGCTTCTTTAAAAGTCGGCTCGGCTACCGTAGGCGACCAGTTGTTTTTAACGTAGACCACAACTCCACTGTTTTGGTTTATCTTCTTTGTGGTGTTGTATGCCAAGTATCCGGGTAGTTGAGGTATTATCGAGAATTCATCAATGCGGCATTCAGTCAAAATAATGATATCGTATGATATCCCTGTTATTGACACCAGAAAGTTATCTAGATTTTTATCGATGCTTCTTATGTTAAAGTTTATAATTTTGAAATTGTACATATTGGGAAGAAGGGTTTCAGTCATCTGAATATCGTCTATATTATGACAGACAATATCAAGAGAGTCAATTTCAACTCCTACATTGTGTAACATTTATTTATGTGTGTGTGTGTTTTTTTTTGTGTGACTTTGCTTTGTTATACGCCTTTCATCTATTCTAAATACTGCTGAAACCCATTTAAGTATGAAATTAACAATGACATCATACGTTATGGCTGTAATTGTGAAATTTTTCCTGTGTTTGCGATATATATTTAATAAAGTATATAATATATTAAAACATAGATATAGGTACAAGAAGATAAATAAAAGTACAATTTCATTATAACATGACAATTCCAGGTTATTTGTTCGAGGACATTGAGGCAGTATCCTTAAAAACTCGTTCCAGGTCGTCTTGACATGCAATCTGTTTTGCAGGTTTTCCTTCTCGTTGTCGAACATAAATGTTGCCGTTCGTGGACCAACAGTGGGCGAAACCTTTTCCTTTTGATAACGCTCTTGCATCTCGGAACAACAGTCTGTTTGTTTTAGTGAGTCGCTCATTTATAAAGACTTTTAGTGCTGGCCCGGGGATCTCCACATCTGCGCTCGTTAAGTTCCGCCTGGATTTCGCAGCTTTCGTAAGTTGGTCTCTTTTGGCACGACGCAATAAACGGACTACAACAGGGCGAGGGAAGTTGGGTTTATCTTCACTAGTAGATGGTGACTTTTTAGGACCCACTCGTGTCACCCAGTCTATGTCACGATCATCCAGGTCCACTCCAACCTTTTTGGATAGCAAGAGCACAGTGTGATGCAGATTTTCATTTACAGCCTCAGGTAAACCAGCTATCTCAATCTCATTTCGGAGCTGATATTGGGCTTGCGTGTTTAGTTCACGGTTTAACATAGTGACCGACGACTTTAGTTCCACTATCTCCAAGTCTCTGGCCTCCAACTTACGTAGTCTGTCGTCTGTGGATGCACTTGCACTCGCAAGTTCATCTAGTCTCTCGTGGCATTTGGTTAGAGAGAGGGTTGCCTCGTCTAGTTTGTCCTTGAGCGAGCCTATCAGTTGGTTTAGGCGACGTAACTCTGAAGTTAGAACCTTCAATTCGTCGTTTGACGTTTCAACATTATCTGCAGCAGGGGAAGGCTTACTACGAATAGTTACGTTACAGCTGGAAGAGTCATTGGAGGATCTAATCGGCGAGTTAGTGTAATCGCCAGTTTTTTTAGTTTTGGCGCAACAAGAGGGGCAGATCCACGTTTTCTGACGGCTTGCAGTTAAATTTCGTGTTTTCGTACATGTCGAACAATATATGTCTTTACAGGAAGTGTTGCAGCAGGTATAATAGTTAACCGCTTTTGATTCTGTTTTACAACCAGCGCATATCATTTCCAAAGAATTTAGGTATAGCAGTTTTGAAATCAGAGCACCAGTCTTTTCTGCAACTTGTTGATCTATGCCCGCTTAGTTGTGACGTCGCCGAGTTACCTGCGATCGGGCGGGCGGAGAAAGCGCGCGCAAAAGTAGACCGTACGCGGATGCGTGTCGGGTCGGAATCACTTGACGCAGGCGGAGGTACCCGTTCTACGTTAATAAAGTTATAATAGTAGCACATTCACAGTTTCACTAAATTACTTGCTTTTAACACTATTTACAATTACTTTTAGAACACTTTGAGTGTAACAATACGAAGTGACGAAAGTATAGATATACTTATTGCTTAAATTCACCAAAAAATAATTTTAACTATGAGATCAAAGAATAGCGGTGTTTACTGTAAACCGGAGAGGGCAAAAAGGATTGTTTAATGCTTGGACAGTGCGCAATGGAATCAACGAATAAAAACACCGTCATTTTTTAAATACCTGAAAGTTATTCCCTTCGCCGTTGTTGTTTATTATATTTCCACCTAAAAATGACGTGTACCTACGTCCTACGTACATGAAATATATTTATTTATAACCTCTAATGTGTTAACTCTGTTAGCGGATGACGGATGCTTGACTCAATTTTCCTTTTTCTCTT
The DNA here is from genome assembly GCF_932276165.1 of Plutella xylostella. Taxonomy (NCBI): domain Eukaryota; kingdom Metazoa; phylum Arthropoda; class Insecta; order Lepidoptera; family Plutellidae; genus Plutella; species Plutella xylostella. The sequence continues at coordinate 9,702,058 of NC_063993.1, read as the reverse complement.
CGTAGAATTATTCATTATTAACATATTCTTCTGGAAAGCAGCCAAGAGTTTCTTTTAATTGACTTTCATTCCATTAGCATAAAAGGAAGCAATTATTTTTTCCACTTGCACTCTTTTGACGAATATAGGGTGTTATTAACCTTGAGACAAAAACAAAGAAAAATATGCCTGCACTTAAATAATACCTGCTGTAATTGGACGACGACAAAGAAAGCTGTTTTAAAGTTTATGAAAATTTAATTAAAAAGTACAAGATAATGCAAAAAAGAGTTAAAACTGAAGCTGAAGGTAGTAATAGGAACAAAAGAGAACCTATTTAATTTTATCATGTTACGTAATATTACGTTTTACTACCACTACAATTTTATGTACTCTGACTACCTACATATAGTATCACTTGAAAGTTCCCTTATTTGCGTAGTCATTCATTACGTGCGCCTCGGAAGGGCTCAGCAAACAGACGTTCCCAGTAACTACTTTTGGTTTAACCAAGTGCGTCCTACTTCCTTTAAGTCTATTAAATAAGAGGCTAGTTAAATGGCCTGAAATAAACGATTTCGCTAATACTTATTGTAATTTCCTGTTACACTTGATGTATTTGTAGTTGTGAAATTAATATAAGTAATCTGAGATCTGAATCTCAACTAAAAATACGTAAACTGGATGTAGCTAACATCAGCATCGTAATGGCTATGAATATGACAATAAGTAATAACATAACCAACGTTAAAAGCCCCACACATTCAACACTGAAAGTCGCTTAACTTTTGAACGGCACATACCGATTTTGATGAGATATCATCACATTGGGTATCATCACCTATGACCCTAAAAATAAAACGAAAATCAGTTCAAGTCGGTTTGGCAGCTACGCTATCACATACACAGAGAAACTTATATATATGTATATTCCAACTTTTTAACTATTTAGCCAGTAACTTTAAAGTTAAAGTTTTATAGAGATCCTAGATAGAGACCTATCTATTTCCAGTAGTAGGTACACATAAACTGTAAGCAGATGACAGTGGAGAAAACTTTCAAGATTAATGGAGCAAACTTTTGTTTTTAAAAGTCCAATTAGAAAGGCGAATGAGTAATAACTCCCGCGCCGTTGACTTATTCCTTCCAATCATTTAACTCTTTGTCTCAGCGAGTCAGACAGTAAAATTCACAGGAAGCCTGGAGTTAAGAGCGGTCAAAGACTTGCGTGTTTTTTGGCGCTTATGCTAAATTCCCGCTTCAAAAACGGGACATATTGCGGCATGTTCGTATACATACGAGCTTAAAAAGAAGCGCTTCTAAAAAAAACGCGTCTCGATACGCGCCTACGAACGCTTTCAATTACCTACAAGCATATTATACGCCCGTAAAATACGCTAGTCTGAAACCGCCCTAAAAGGCTATTTCCTTCCTCGCGTCGATCATTATTTTTGTTTTATTCCCTTAGCGCTCGTGGTGCGGTTCATAACGAGGCGGTTTATCGGCGAATACGACCCCAATCTGGAGAAAGTGTACGCGTTCCAGACCATCATAGACAACGAGATGGTGTACTTCGAGGTGCTGGACTCCGCCGGGGACCCGCATGTGAGTCATTATGCATATATTTAACCCTAAGACCCTAATAACATTAAAAATCCCCTGCGTGCCTAGCACGGGGCGCAAGAAGAGCGCGACAAGTCATGATTCAAGAGCGAGTTAAAGGGCCTTTTGCCCTCTGTTGTCGTGTACGTCTTGTGCCCCGTGCTAGGTATGCGGGTGGTAGATAAGTGTTTATGTGTCGCTATTCGAGGTAAAAAACAGTATAGGTATTTTAATATTTTTAGATTTTTTATTTTAAGGAGTAAACAATCTTCTTTTTAGCAACACTCAGAATGAAAGTGGTTAATGAATACTTTGAACTGCAAAGAAGCTTAAAAATCTTACGAGCGTCGTATGCCCTCTGGGATACAAGATTGAATGGTACCTACTGATTTTTTTATAAAGATTTTTGCCTAAGTAACCAGAACACGGTATACTTTTTACACTGATTGATTGATTATGATATTTAAGAAAATTACCTTCCTGTAATGGAAAAATAGATTTTCCCTAAAGACGTCGGAAATTATCTTTAAGTGGCCATTAAGAAAAGCTTACGATTTATTTCCAAGCTTAAGGAGGTACATTTTTTCATCATTAACTTCCTATATGATATGGCTGAAAGCTTTTTCATTTCCTGAGATTTAGGAATTACATTCCAATGTAACGCAAACATCTCCCTACTGTTATCTACTACTATTTAAGTATCAAATTCATAACAATAACATTACGGTTTCGGGTAAGTATTTCATTTCATTATTCTACATAGAGCTCTATTAATATGAACGAGAGGATATTATTTATTTCTGCTCCAATTGGCACTTCACCCTTCGCTAGTTCAATATTGACCGCACAAGCAACTGACTAATACCATTGTAGGTGTATTTCAATTATTGTTATGGAATACGTTCTTACTAATTAAATGGTATACCGCCCCGCCGCCGCGCCGCCGCCGCCGCCGCCCCGCGCCGCAACATTTATGTATGTTAACACGGAGAAAACATTTTCTTCACGCTGCTGAGCTGAAAGCGACCGTCGATTCGGCTAGGACTAGATAGATAGAATCCTAACTAATATTATAAATGCGAAAGTAACTATGTCTGTCTGTCTGTCTGTCTGTCTGTTACTCTTTCACGCCAAAACTACTGAACGGATTTGAATGACATATGGTATAGACCCTGGGAAAGAACATAGGCTACTTTTTATCCCGGAATTCCCACGGGAAAACTTTTTAAGGCGAAGCGAAGCTCGCGGGCACAGCTAGTACTATTCTATATTTGTACACCATAAGAAAATAAGTTTCAAAATTATATAGGTAGGTTAGGTATACTAACAAATAGGTACAAAAATGGCGGTCTTATCGCTTAAGGTAGTCGAGTAAGCCTGCCAAATTAAAGCTATATTTTAGCAAATCTAATTCCTGCTATAGTGCTTACTCTTAGCGCTTGATGTTCTGGAAAGGGAACCCCTGGAGAGGGTTACTTCATAATTTTCCACGTCTTTGACAATAGTTTTACAACTTGTTGCAGCTAAATACTAACTGATTATAGTACATTAAAATTTACTTCAATATTTCAAAAAATAATAATACTTAATTTTAATTATCAGGAAGTATCCATCTGCTTCATAATTTTGAGTCTTGCTTTGACAAATTCACCAAATTTCGATATCCGTATTCGTACGTCGCACAAGTCGTAGGGAGATCACTCTATGTAACGAAAAGCGAAGTTTCGAAGCGCTGCTGCGCGAGCCAAAACTCTATCTCGTTCTATTAACGTGCCGATTGAACGACGGCTCCCGTTCGTTCATTTTTCGTCAGTATAGAGTAACCCTGCAGTACAGTTTAATTAGTTAGCGATCGATGTATGACGACAGAAACACTTCGTTAAACCCGATACCGCGTCAACGTTGCGGTTTCCACCGGATAGGGCTGTCGTTAGTGGCTCTGACTGCTGTCCCCGGTTCGATCCCGGCCGGGGCAGATCTATTCAAAGACAGATGAGTGATTTTTCAAAAGAGCTTATTTCCATATTATTTTTTTACGAATGCCGTCATTATTGTACAACATCATCTTTCATAATAATAATAAATAAAAATGGAAATACTTAAGCCCTTTTGAAAAATCACTCCTCAGATAGTCTCGGTCCTTAGATGTTAAAGGTTTCTTCATCACAACCCATGACGTCCCCACTGCTGGGGCACGGGACTCCTTCCAATGAAGGAAGGGCTAGTCCACCACGCTGGCCTAATACGGGTTGGTGGTAAATGTTTGTGTTGGGTGGTATCTGCAACCCGCCCGCCAAGCGTGGAGGAGGCTACACTGAATTCCTACACTGAATTGTTCAAGGGCTGTTGATGTTTATGTTTGCGTGGCTTTGGCGATGCAAATTAAGTACTTTGTCGCAGTAAACTACTTTACGTTCTCACATCATTTTGTGCACTAAAACTGGCAGTAAACCTTCATGGTGATTCCGGTTTTACTGATTCGATTATCGGGAGTGACGCCATGATATTGTAGCCGTAGTAAACATGAAGTTCGAAATTAGCCGTCTAAGTATAATTACATTGGCTACGATCTGATTTCCTATATTCCAAAGTTTGCTCGGCAAGCTAAATGTGCCTTTAGAAGCGGTTATTTTTCTTACAACTTACTAAGTAGTCTATCAGAAAGAATATTGATTTTTAAACCTGACCGTTATTTTATATTGGATGGGCCAATGTGTATTTTTAAGCTCATGAATCATGACCATTTTAACAAAAAACCCTAAGCTTCACAATGTAAACTGCTGCCAGTGGCCTCTCCAGAGTTAGCATAAAAAACTCTGTCCCATCAAAGCACTACAACAATGCTGAAAGAAAATAACCTGCACTGCATGTTAAATCCCTTGTTTACGACAAGGGATAATAATAGGACAGATTAATGGGGCTATTGATTATAAAGTTACCAGCAAGAGTAAATTCTATTCTATTACATGCGATGATGATTAACATAAGCATCTACACTGGAATCCCTGAATTAAACTTTTCTGCATACATAACAAGGTTTTATTTCCAGGAGAGCGAGTACTCAAACCTGGAGAGCAACATCCGGTGGGCGGAGGCCTTCATCCTGATGTACTCCGTGACGGACCAGTGCTCGTTCGACGAGTGCCACCGCCTCAAGTTCCTCATCAACTACAACAAGAGGAGGAGACGACTGACGTCTTCTATGAAGGTAGATAGAACGAAGGAGCTTCTTCATCATCATTATTATCACCTTTGGCAGTCCACTGCTGGACGTAGGCCTCTCCCTAAGCACGCTACTAGATGAGAACGACGGAGTCGAAAGTTTCTTAGTCCACGGAGGCTAGGTACCCTTCAGTCTTCTGTATAATCTGCTGATCCAGCCTGCTCCGGCTACTGAAATTCGTCAAGTATACGTGCAAGGCAGTTGTTAGTGTTGACTCCTCAAAACAGCTTGTACACGTGACTTAAGAGTGTGATAGGTCTTCAGTTTTAACTGCTATTAGTTTATTACCTACCTATATTGGAATCGTACATACCTCTCTTTTATCTGATAACTGCTAAAATTCACCATTCTATACATTTTACATACCTATCTGACTCGCGTGTGGATATACAGTTTTATCCTTCTGGCTCTTTCCGGTCATTGAAAGGGTCGGAACGCGTAAATCCTTTATGCAAGTGTTTTACGTAACCGTTTTGTAAGTCAGTACCCAAGTACTTCAACCCTCCAGAGCCTTATGTGTATTATGTCATATGAGGTTGTATAAAGCGGTATTGTAACCGTAAAAATTGCTGAACATAAGCTAATTTAATCTTGTATCGTAGACTTTAGTTGTTACAGTCAGCCTTTTCTGACTTACAATACTTACCCTTTTTCTATAAATCCTATTAAATCCACAAATCTACGTATAACACATGAGTTCTAGGTTCCCACGGCCCCCAAAGGGTGGGAATTTAACTTCGGGAGTATTTCGCGCTAAATTCCCTCACAGAAACTTAGAGGAAAGCTGCGAGATTGTACTCTAGAATTCACTCTGTAGGTACTCTGATAGTTAGATATTCAGATTCACATTAGGTATGTAGTTGTACAGTTGATGTGTATGATTATACTAAACACTTGGATACTTTTGATTGGTCAGTATAAAATATTCACGCTAATGACCCTCGTCACATCTTATTATTTATACCTTACTAGATGCGGTTGTTTTGTAAACCTGTGTGAAGCATGTAGCCTCCATACAATTGGCTATCGCGGTAAACGTAACACAAAGCACTTATAACGTTATTGATTGCGTCTTAAAACACAAATTTGACTGGCCAAGCCACATGTAGGTGGTTTCCTCTGTAGGCTGTAGCTACACAAGTAACTGAAGGAAAGTCATATTTGCTTCGTTACTTGATTAACTTGAGCATCAAATGAGTTGCTAATTGAAAGTGTAAAGCGTAAATCATTAATTAACATACAAGCAACGTGTTAGCTACATTTAAAAGTTACTTGTTATTATTTTTTTTAGTTCCAAACACGAATAAAAGTCTGAAGACATAAAAATTCAGCTCATAGCTTTTGGAAACATATTCGATTTGGTATAATGAGTTATACGAGTAAGCTAATTGTAAATTCAGACTTAAATAGAAAGTGTAGCTACCCACCTACACAGTCTAACACAATATATTATTATGTAGTTTACTTTTCAGTCAAAATGACCAAAAATATAAAGAAAGAAAGAAGAAAGAAAAGACATTTATTCAGAGCTATAAGTATCTAACTAATTACATAAACACGTTTTTTAAATCATAATTTTAACTGAACAGTGAAACGCCACCTTTGGCTGAAATCCGGCGTCATTGTAATTATTAATCGCTACTTCCGTTCTTACCCTCGTCACCATCAACAATGGTCTCGGGTTGCAATCTTCTTTGTTAAAATACTCAAGTTTCAGCTACACCATAATTCGGACACAATAAAGTTCTGAAAAAAAAACAAGGAACCTTTGAAAAACGCTCGCTTCCATTGTTCCAAGTCAATACGGTTTTTCTGTTACTTTTATTGTACAAAAGATGATTAATTTTCATAAAAACACATTAATAATTTTCATTTTTTTTCATTTTACTGTCATACATGCAAAGACTTTCTTTCAGTATAACTGACTAATTATATTCTAGCTTATTCTATTCTCTGTGGGGGTGTAAGTACCTATAGCTCTCTCGAAACATTGACAAAATTGGACCGCTTTTGCTGAGGGAGGTAATTTGATTTAGGTAATTCACGGTAATATGAGCCATTTGTTTTCTGTTGCTGCCTCGCGTAGATAACGCAGGTTCAATAATTAATTGTTATTACACCCTCCTACGCGTGGTTTCTATAAATAGATAGAGACATACAAGTTCCGTTCCGGAAATAACTTGACTTTCAGTGATTTTATTTATAGCTTTACCTGCGAACATCGGTTTCAAAAAAAAGGTCCCTGTAAAAGTTTTTTTTAATAAAAAAAAAAAAACACGCACTCACGCCTTGTACTAATGTACTCCCATGCGGGGTAGGCAGAGGTGCATTGCTGCACCCACTTTTCGCCAGAGTGTTATGTTAGTCCAAATGTAATAGGGGGCGGGCCTATTGCCATTTTACGGGCACATCCAAGACCCGAGAACAAATATCTGTGTTTAAACAAATATCTGCCCCAGCCGGGAATCGAACCCGGGACCATCGGCTCAGTAGTCAGGGTCACTAACCACTACGCCATTCGGTCGTCTTTTTTAATAATCGGTGCTTTTTGAAGTTTATTCATTTCAAACACACCAAAATACAAATGTTTTCTTTTTATAATATTACTTAGTGTAGATTATTGTACCTATATACCTATAACAATTAAAAGTTATCAAAAGGAGAACAAATGCCTCTCGGATGGCAGCCACAGCACGCAGCTTCGTTAGAATCGTTAGTGGAGTCTCTACTGTATAAGTTTCACAAAGAAGTCACAGGGGCCCAGCTCACCCAGCACCACAACTTTACACAGCACATAATTATTATTCTACCTCAAAGGATAGTACGAGCACACACAACGTAGACACCTAAACTTATGTGTACTTACACTTTACACTTTTACTTTAACGTGTGCTAAACTGCTGTGAGTTAATTAGGTAGTTACGAAAAAATCTAACAAAGTATTTAAGCAAAAATTTAAGTTAGAATACGGAATACGGTTTCATGTTTGATATTTATCTGCTAATTAGGCAATGTTATCATGTAGCCAAACAATACAAACGGGTACTGTACATTACCCATTGTATTTTCATTTTCTATCAAACATCAAACCGTTTCGCTTACAATATAATATTGTGATATCGTACCTCTAAATAAACCCTTCTTCATACATTCAAACATAGGGGTATATTTCCTGAGTCCTTTAAAGCCTTTGTGCGCAGAGGTATTTTAATAAACGACAAACATTTATTGCTGAAGGCTCTTCTGTGTACACAGGGAGCTGATAGCTATCATCTTTGAAGCTTCAGGAATCTAAATTACAGGAGAAATTGTTCAGGAGGCTTCGGAGATGGCTCTCCGCTTTGTGATGCCTAAATTGAATAGAGGAAGTGTGTAGAAAGAAAGTGTTAAGAGAGAAGGAATGTGTGATTGTTTTGATAAAATCTGGGTAGTTTTGTAGTACTTTTCTTCAGTAATGAGTACCTAATGGTCCCAGATATCTACCGTATTTGTTAGCAGTAAACCAAACCAGAGGTATTGGAAGCCTATATTATGGGGTATTAATTTATTGCACTGTCTTCTCTACCTACGATTTTAATTAACTTATTTTATGATACTTTAGAATTAGAGTTTTAAATGTACCTATAAATGTTTTGTTTTCTAATGAAAACCGTAGACCTTTAAAACCTGGGTGAATATTTTATAGTTGGGGGTAAATTGGAATTCCGTTTTAATGGACCGGGGACGGCGACGGTGACTATTAATGAAGTTTACTTTGTTAGCAACTTTCTGTTATTGACGTTTCCTTTGTCAGCGTCAATGTGTTAATTAACTTTGTAGTTACGTTTGTATTATAAATTATAACCCGCGAATCTAAAGAGGCGTATTTTGTGCGTGTTTGATGAAGTCGTTAAATACATTTATCTTTATGTAGCTACGAAATGGTTAGAAAAACTGTACAATGAAAAATTTGCCATAAACATTGCATTCATTTCTCGTCGCGTCGTGTCGTGATGTCGTCGTCCTAGGACGGGGTGCAAGACTCACAAGTCAAACGTGACCAAAAAATCTGTCACACTCTCTCTCGAAGCTGGGCAATGTGATTAAGCGCGACGCCACACTTTTGTCACGTCTTGGCGTGCGCCTCTTGCGCTGCGTGCTAGGCTTTCTGTAGGCAATCAGTTTACCCAAAAAACAACGTTTACTCTTTACAGGAGGGCATCCTAGAGGTTCCTGTAGTGCTGGTGGGCAACAAGGCGGACCTGGCCGGCGACCGCATGGTGTCCACGGAGGAGGGGCACCGCCGCAGCAAGGACATCGGCTGCGTGTGCTTCCACGAGATCTCCGTCAGGGAGAGCATCGAGCAGGTCAGTTGGAGGAAGGAGAGGAGGTTGTTTTTGTTGATGTAGTCCTATGGCACCCCAGAGGTGATAAGGGTTTCCACTAACTTCCGCTATATACTTCCACCTATCTTCTGTTGTACTTTTGGCCTCGCTCCAGCTAAGCTCGCAGCTCGCTTTCAACGCTTCGGCACCATTTATGGACAGGGCTCGCCACCACGGGAGCGCCATCCATTTGGGAGCCGCCAGGCAAAGGAAATATTTACAGCATTCATGAAGAGGAGGTGCGAGTAAGTAAATGTTCTTCTTCGTGGCTATGGTGAAAGGATTAGACAGAATGGCGTCAGCCGCTTACTGCCCAGAGTACGCCGGAAGCCGGAAGTATAGTGACGATAAAGTCAAGCTTTGTACGAGAGTAAGAAAATATATTAAAATGGTCATACAGCGAATAGACCATTTATAAGAATTCATTATTATGGCAGGATATGGTGAAGGTACGCAGTCACCGCCATCGTCTTCTCGGGATCTTAATTTAATGCGATATTACTTACACTTAATAATGCGTACCTAATTTTTACATATAAACTCTAGACACTGATTGATTTCTCAATTCCTCGTCGTGCAAAAGACATCTCATCAGAAAATATCGAATATGGGTGATTGGATTTTCAAAAATAAGCGACCCAAATCAACGTCCGTAGCAAATCCCGTCAATAGGATGTAAATCTCCGCCGAAGTTTACCGGCTCGGCTCGAACTAATGCTAAGGCGGATCACACACGGCATGTGAAAATAAAGACACGTTAAACTTACAGCACCCCACTTTTTCTGTCGAGGGTTAATAATAAGACTACCAGTGAATATATGTAAATTTAGAGAATAATAAGGGACAGGCACAGTTGCATAACTTTGGAACGGCTATGTCGATTTTGATAAATAATAGCTTTCTTGTAAGTGTCATCGTGATACCCAAAGTTTGGCTCTTAGTTTAAGACAGAAAGACGAAATTCGAAATTCAGTATAGTAACTGCTGTTATCTCGGTGTGCTATGCACCTTAACTAATTCATCTATGTGATGTATGTATGTGTACGTCTACCAACTGATTGTGGTAGGTAGGTATATATCACTCACCTGAAAGTTTCAGATAACTCCTAACGAGACCCGGGTAATTGTATGAAGTATGTAAGGAAATGGATATGGTATTATTCACAAATTGTGGTATTATTTCGCGTTTCTATTATTACTGGGTGAAATTCTATCAGTATGATTGACATCAGCAATGCATCTGTCATACTGAGCATTGTTCAGTATAGGTCCAACTCTTTAAGGGTCGGCAATAGGCAATCGAGGGTTGGCATTGTCATAGAATTATGTAGTAAATGATGCTCTACAGCCTTGAAAAAAATCACACCGGTAGTCGAAGAGTCTAGCTAGGTGCTGAATCATTCGAATTTAAGTAAAAGCTTATGGATAACTGTAAATTAAATTCAGAATATGACGAAAAACCAGTATATGACACTCCCGTATTGTAACAACTGTGTCGTAATCATCAAGAATTTTCATATGATTTTTATCATATTATAAAGTTAAAGGCTTGGACTAGGCGCTAAATACCTTGTTTTTTAATAAACACACACTTATTTTGTGTAAATTAATCCCAAACTTGAGCAATTTTTTCCCTCAAATCTTCATACAAATATCTATGGCGGTTTTCTGTGTTATAAAATCATAAACACAAGTGACGTTTGACTCAGTTGGCCGCTGGCCTCCAAAGAAGGGTCACGTCGGTTTAGGCAGCACTGACAGCTCGCGATCTTTTCGTGTACAGATACAAAATCACTGCACATTGGTTGTCATTGCACTTTTTCAACTTTTATGACACCAACATAATTTGATTTGAAATTGAGGAAGCATAATTCTTCCAGTATATTCAATACATTAAATTAAATTAGATAGTGTGCAATATTCTCGTGACATTACAGTCTCGTAAAGGTCTGATGAGGAGCAGGAATATAGCGAATGGATCTAAGTGATGACAATACGCACCAACATTAGGTTAGGGATCAAAAATACAGTCTCTTGGTGCTGGTTGAGGTATGGTCTCGTGAGGATCTGATGAGGGCAGTAACACGGTGGTGGCTCAATTTTATTTCAAAGATGTTAATAGCTAAAAGCATCGAGTTTGGGCTATTAAGTATGTTTTTCAGAGAGACAGAAAGAGATTTTATTTTTCCTCTGGATGTGTTAGGTTTACTGGGTTTACTAAGTTCATTCTGTTAATGGCATCAAGTTGTTATGTGTTCATAAGTAATAATTATTTATTAACAAAATGCTGTTGGTTCTCCACGAAAATGTAAAAATAAAAATTAAAATAAATTCGTAACGTAAAATTGTCAAAGACGGAATTTCTTCTATAGACAGTAGCCACAAAAAAAACATATCGTTTGTTTTTTTTGTGGCTACTGTCTATAGAAGAAGATGGCGTGATTTGAAGATAAAGATACATTTATTCGACACATAGACAGCAACAACAAAAAAAATACAGATTTAAAGAAAACAAACACATACTTATACAAAACATCAAAGAAAAAAAAGGATACACATCAAAATAACTGGAAAAAATATAAGCCCCAATTTACTTGTGTGGGACAGGGAGTACCATAATATTTTTTTTGGGTTACTCCCCATCTATGCGAAATATCAGCTTGATATCTTTACCCGTTTCTGAGAAAAAGGGCGGTGACAGACGGACAACAAAGAGATCCTATAACGGTTGTTTTTTTTCTTTTGACGTTCGAAACCCTAAAATTAAGTAAAAATATTATGCTGCTACCAAAAAATGTACTTACAGGTATTGAAAAAGCGGTATATAGTACTAAACAAATTATAAACAAACAAAAAACCCGACTGCACGCTAAAAATATGAAAACAAGTCCCAATGTTAATGGAAAGTATCGTAGGCGGGGACCAGCAGAGGGTTCACCATTTAGCTGAATGTTACTTAGAAAACGGCCTTGAGTGGCGGTCAAGTTGGTCCCCGCCTGCGATACTTTCCATTAACATTGGGACTATTCTATTCTATTCTCTGTGGGGGTTGTAAGTACCTGCACCTGGCTCTCTCGAGTGGAACCTTTGTGCATATCCCCAAGGTCTAAACTGCCTTCCTAAGCTTGGACCATTTCCCACCACGCTGGTCCACTGCGGGTTGGTGGGTTCACATATCTAGACGTGCTAAATCTAGATATGCAGGTTTCCTCACGATGTTTTCCTTCACCGTAAGAGCGATGGTATACATTGTACTTAAGTTAAAAGAACTCATTGGTACATGTCAGCGCCGGGATTCGAACCCGCATCTCTTGATTGAGAAGCGGGCGCTTACCCGACTGAGCTACCACCGCTCTATTATTATATTATATTATATATATCTACATTGGGACTTGTTTTCATGTTTTTAGCGTACAGTCGGGGTTTTCGTTTGTTTATAATTGTATTTTTTTATTTGTAACTTTTTAGTTGCTTTTATTTTATGAAATTTTACGTCAGTAGTTCATGATCATTTTTTATTTCAATAATTTTGGTGTTGTTATTTAAATACCTTCAATATGCATATTTTTATAATGTGAAAATCAAGCCCTTTCATTTGATACCTTACACGGCAAAGTTGAATTATTATTTTTTCGATCATCACGTTATGTCCTCTAGAGGGCGCTATGTTCATTTTAATGGAACGTCACATAGCCTATAACCATCGCGCCATTAATACGCTTCTAACAATACCTCATACATCAAAATCTATCAAGCCGTTTAGGCTACAGGAGGGAACAAATAAACAGACAAACATACATACATACAATCAAAAAACATTACCCTCCTCTTTCGGCAGTCCGGTAAAAAGGAGTAAGACAGGGGGTCATTCTGAACTTTTGCTCTACGAGTTTTGGAAATTAACTTTGTTGGACATGTGACTTTTTACCATGGAAAACGAATATTTTTTTTCGCGAATTTGCAAATCTCGTAGAACAAAAGTTGTTCAGAATGACCCCTTGAGTCATCCCCTTTTGGCTTAGTATAGCCCTTTTGCGACACTATGTATTTACTTTGCTTTGTCGTCGGGGTTCAGTTGGCTGGAGAATGCCCGAAACTTATTATCTACACTTTAATACTTGTAGTTACCTTTCTACAATACCACATTTGTTTAGAAAGCTAATCGGGTTCCGAGTATAGAGTAAAGTGGCATATTAATTTCTACTCTTTCCTGGTGCCTCTGCCTACCAGTGTAAGTAAGAATTATACTTACTTACCCTAAAATCACCCAAAATGTACTTGAACATAATTGTCAATAAAGTTAGCGAGTAAAAGTTTATCGACCCACTGTGCAAACTTACATGTGTGCGTGTCACTGCGTGTGCTGTGTGAAGAGCATTGAAAACCCAAAATTGGCGCGGCACGTCACCCTGTACGGGCCCTTAATCGCTAATAAAAAGCAGTGCCGTACACATGAAATATAATTTGAATGGGAAGTTTCTATATAGTACTATGTTTTTTGCGTCCCTGTTCCTGTGCTTAAAAGGCTCTTTTAGAAACTCGATGAAAAGGAAAAACTAATTTAAATCTCAAACATGTTTAGGATCAAAGAGAAAGTAGTTTTCATCAAGCCTGGTTCGTGGTTAAGAGAGAAAATAACATTTATTCCAAGTTATTCGAACATACAGAACAGTGAGACTTCAAAACATAGGCACATATTTGTAAAAGAGTTTTTTTATAGCCTATTTGGTTTCCGACTGCGGGCTAAAGTCCACCCCTTTTTTCTCCCACACCCTTCAATCCTGTGCACAGTTATTATCAATGTCAAATTTGTTTTACATAAGATGTTACAATGTACATAACTACATATACATAATGATAAGCAATTTAAAAAATAAAAAAATAATTGGATTAAAAATTAATGAAACCTACGTAAGTTTTATAAAACCTACCTAAAACCTAAAAGTAACTTATTATACAGTTAAACACATTTTCACTTTACTGTACAGTGAAGGTCAAGAACTCCTGACACCCCTATATAGCTATAACTACAACCCTCCCACTTAGGCGCCACCTATATAAAATAACCTTGAACTACATAAACCTTGTTTCGTTACTAAGACTTCTGTGTGTGTGTTAAAAGATGGCGCTTAATATCGACCTTTATTAATTTAAGCGCCATCTTAAATCAAATATTGGAACTAGCTTCATAAAGTTCATGCCAGAATGTTAAAACCTGTGTTGTTCACTTTTAACTATTGCAAGCCAGCTCAGTGTGATACGAAGTGATTGCATTTTTCACCAGTTTAACTACTTGACGGTGTGGTCTAATCCTTAAGGTATTCGGCTTTCAATATGGAGGTCCAGAGTTCAAATCTCTGGAAGGAGTGATTTTTAAAATTTATTTTTATGTTTTTCTTTGTTAATCATTATAGATAGGTTATTTTAGACTATCTTTATCAATATGAACAGGAAATAAAATAAAAACATAATATATAAGAAAAAAAAAGCTTTATTTCACTAAACAAGTAAATATTATTAGTCTGTATGCAGAATAATTATGAACAAAAGTAAACAAATTCAAAAATTGTAGAATTACAACAAAGAGAACCAACATGTTACTAAATTTCACAATTTACATCTCTTGTTGTTCTACAATTAAATTATAAATAAGCAACAATTTTATTACTAATTACTTATAAATATGTAATCAATTATCTTAACAGTATGAACAATTATCTTACTAGTTACTAAATAAATTTTACTCATACTTAAACTGGAGACCCGTTAAATACCTACTAAACGTATAATAACATAGTTATAATGTTCCATTTCTTCAATGCGAGTTGTGCTGTTATCGTGTAGAAGATATTTCTCACGCAATGCAAACAGCAACCATAACATCATCTTTAAAATTCTCAAATTGATTCTTGTCATGCTATTTTATAACAGTTCTTCAGGGCCCATTATAGGACATCCATCTTCGGTTACCTTTAAAAACAATAATTTGATCATGCCTTAATAAATATAATAATTGTGACATTATTACTATAGTGTAAAAAGTATGTTATGATAATCTATAAGTAAAATAAATGAAAACCAATAATACTTATATAAAGTAACCAATAAAATTATAAAGAGAAAATACGAACCCAATGTTGTCCTGGCACTTAACTCAATTAACAATGACCTTGTTAATAAATTCGTTTGTCATCGTTACAAATTAATAATGTTGATAACAAATTAATAATGTGTATTATACGTAAATATAAATCAGATGGAATTAACAAAACCCATCTCAATGCAACAAAACATTCTCTTCAAGTCTACAATTTCAATTGAGAAATAAATTCAAAATACCCTCTGCACTTATAATATTTCATATTGTAAACAATTATCACTACATAGATTATACTTTTGCTAATGAACCGCAACATATTCACTATTTTGCAAACGAGCTTAACAAGCTTCGTGGCGTAGCGGGCAAATGGTTGGTTTGCGGATAATTGCGACGCGGGTTCGATCCCAGATGAAAAACAAAAAGAATTTAAATTTTGTATTTCATAATATTATTGTTCTATGAATTCGTTAGTTTGTGTAAATGATGGATATGAATAGGAGAATAGTAAAATAGTTCTATATCTGTCTATAGACACGAGCACTACCGCAACATACGTCACACCGACAAATTGGCTTTGCGTAGTTAGAATTTCTATTTGAAATGCAGGGGGTCAGGTTTATCTGCACCTGACTGTACAACAGTTCAACTACTTTATAACATTTTAAACTCACGTGGTAAGTAGGTCGCGAACCGTATTGCCATTTGTGAATGCGAGTACTATGCAAACACAAAATAATAGGTACTTATGCTCTTAAATAAGAAATTGTGCTACGAAAATGGTGTAAAATTTTAAGGGTAAGCTTTTTGACAGTTATTTGCCTTGGGCCAGCGGTATTTAATTAAATAGCCAGAAAGCCGTTTCACTTCCCAGTAATTAAATGCTTGCAAAACTTTAGGTGATACTTAAAATTTACTGCAAGACTGTACCCATTAGAAAAGAACCACTTTTAACAAATACCGCTATGAGGATCTTTTCGTTTAAAATCACTAAAATAATAGTAAAAGTTTTCCTTTAGAATTCTTTAGTACACTTGACCCCTCTTTAAACAAAATATCCTTCCACCCTAAGGTTGTCTTGAAAAAATCGCTTTAAGCGATAAGACCGCCATTTTTGTACATATTTGTTAGAATTTAAGTTTTGTAAGTTTCTTTTATGTGTGTGTGTACAAATAAAGAATATTCTATCTATCTATCTATCTAAAAGAAGTATTCTGTTCGTATATCCTTTCCGGTGAACCATTAAACCTTACATTATTAATAATATTCGATGCGATCGATTATTAATTTATTACTGTAGTTAAATAATATAACTACTTATCGACCTAATAATGAAACGATTAAATGTTATTATGAATATTGCTGTAATAAGGTTTGCAACATTGTACTTATTCCAAAACGGCGATATGGTTCGCAACCTATCACGTGAGTACAAATGTGCTGCGAAAAGTGGGTGGCTCGCTTGTGAGCCACCTCTGACTACCCCTTCGGGGATTACAGTTATGAGTGCATATGTATGTATGTAAGGGTTGCAACTATAGCAAAAAGTGGCAAAGTACGTACAAAAGTACATAATAGGTAATGTGCCCGGTCGGGGTTGAACCTGGACCATCCACATATATCCTGATTTTAAATGCTTACCATACAACTCATATCTGTCGTCGGAAAGCAAAACTTAATTTAACTTAGTATGAGGGAAATTGAATCCGTAATATATGCTTTCGACATAAGTTGGGTAAATCCCCGTTCCCAACTTCTCCTTCAAGAGCTGTGTACTTGAGGAAATAATATAAAATATATATTATTCATGGGGATTCCAAACGGAAACTGTTGAAATTCAGTGGCTCGGAATACGTGAGAGACAGACTGAAAGTTATTGCGAGTCCCTGTAGATAACAGATAGAGCGTTTACGTTTATGTAAACTAACACAACACAAAATATATTGGTTTTTTATCAATTAGAGTTGCAAAGAACTCTTTTAAATAACATTATAATAACTTATTATGAAACACCTTAGAGTAGGGGCTCTAAACATAATTCAATCATATTTTTATGTAAGTATCTTTATGTTAAGTATTTTTATGTAGGGTATCACTAGGACTGATTTGTGATGAAATATTCATACTTTTCTATTTGAAAGAAAGAAAGAAAGAAAGAAAATAATATTTATTGCCGAAACATTTGCAAACATGCGGAAAGAATCACTAGTACTAATCCTATTTCTAAACATAATTATTCCTATATGTAAATACAGACTTTCGGCAAAAGGTGCCATGCTCAGCATTTGCTGCCGTAAACAGATGTTTTGTGACAGCGCTGTTTTTCAGCACGTCCCTGGGTGTTGTGTTAACTAAATAAATAGAACATTATATGTGAGTGGTGTGTGTCAGTGTGAATGTATGTATGTATGCGTGTGTGTTGTGAGAATGTGTGCTTTGGTATGATTATATGTAATAATATATTATATTATGCAGACTTATTTTTATGTTTATGCTTGTAAATTTCCTTAGACGCAGATAATTGTTTTTCTAATAATATTTTTTTCAAATATTTGGGCATTTACTACGCGGCGCTACGGGCTACGGCGTGCTACGAAAGTTTTGGCTACGAAAAATCGTAGCACTTCCGTGTTTTGTATAAAGACCGTGAACAAAATTTAATATGATGCCCAAAAACAAAACAACGAAAAATATTATCAGAAATCTCTTTAATTTATTTAAATGAGTTGCCTAAAAAATTAATTCCTTTATTTTGATCGCTTAACGAAAAATACAATCCTACATAAAACTGGCAACAATAAGGAAAATCGTTGGTAAAACTGTTCACAATGAATATTATGCAAATGCCTATATTTTCGCCCCAATATCTTTTAGTAAGGAGCTATTCGAAACCAATATACTTTAGGGTTTGCAATATAATGTGTTCAGAATTTCCCATAACCTCGGTGCGTATAATGAAAAAGGTTGGCTCTCCGGAGAGCAATCCTTATTGCCGGGACAGCTCTAACCTCTTTTCAGAATTCCTACTTACATTTTTACAACCTCCGCAGTCTCTTTTCCGCAATACGAAGTAGATAATTGGTCATTTAGTAGTGGAAGAGTAGTGGTAATGGTGATTTATGAGTTTTTAAAGTAATGTCGATGGCAAATATGTTTTTCTTCTCTACACGAATCGATATATATGTACTTATATATCTTTCATACCTATGTACATTCCTATATGTCTACGAAAAGCTCAACCAAATTAAGTATGTGTCGCTTACATTACAGCGCCCTATAAATAATTATTTTTAAAAAACGTTCCGTTATTGTCTTGATTATCACTTTTCTAATTTAAATTTCTTATTTTTTTCTAATTTTTTTAAACAATAAGGGTTTTTACAGTTATTCTTCCGTCCGTCCCACAGGCGGCCGGTGGCAGCGTATGTATAATATACTAATATGATAATAGCATCTCACACACGGCCATCCGACCCCAAACTAGGCAGAGCCTGTAATATGGGTATCGGACACCTGATAATATTGTATGCTTGAGTAGGTACCTACAGTATCTATAGATTACGATTATTATCAGACGTCTCATCCCAAAATTGCATTACAAATCTGTTAGGACTACCCTCTTTAGGAGCGACCTAATATCCTCGATGGCACTGTCGGTGGCAACAAACCTCTCTCATGACCCTTTTGTATTTTTTTCTTTTTTTCTTTGCTATAAAGGGAAGTTTAAAAGATGAAGGTTCAGTTATATAGAAATAAAACTTTATTCCGAGACGGAAGAATGAAGCTTACAGATACTGGCTATTACTTACAGAGAAACCTGAAAATAATTTAAAAAACCCTTGCAAATTTCGTTAGTTTATGTTAATTTCACAGATTTTATACTAGACACTTTCATAATATTGTTTGGTCCACCTTTTTACACTACACTTAAATAATTAAATCAGTAAGTTTCAGATTGTTTTTTTTTTTAAGATTTTATTATCACTCCACAGTCTTTATGTCCGTGCCTTTTTGAGAGATCAATATATTGTGAGAGTTTGGTTGTTTTTTGTCTTCATCTTTTAACTACTCACTACTCAATGTGGAAGCTTATAATATATACCTATATTTTATCTTTTATCTATTATTAATTTTTTTTTTTCTTTACTTAAGATAGACAATGGACATAGAGAGAATATTATTATAATACTCGATACTATACTTATAGCACTACGATAGCTAACCGGATCATAATACTTACTTAACATAATTAGGACAATCATTATTATAATAATTGACGTATAATTATTATCGTTTGTCTAACGCGCTAAATTTCTGCTTTTACCTATTTTTCTTATCTCCTAACTATTTTAATTAGCTAAAAGTTATCACAAGGTTAAATTTTAAATAATAAAAGTTAATCTGAAAATAGCTATAAAAGCATTTGATAAACTTACGTTTTCTAAACAAAACATCTTCTTATACTTGTTTGTTCAAGTGTTTCTTGTTCTTAATCTTCAGAAATTCTTGGAATTTAAAAGATGAGGTGGGAAACTGTAATTTCGTGACAAGATTTAGATCTCGTAGAAATATCGTTAGCTAAATCTGTAAGGTGCTGACAGGGATCATTGTGACGAGTGGTCGATGCCAACGAACGTTAAGTAATTACTTTGAACCAAAGATTCGCTTTTCACAGAAAAACTTGTAACAAAAGAGATTTTTATCATCTAACCTTTAAATCCGAGCGACAAGTCGTACCGATAATGATAAAGCATCTATTCTGAAAAACATTTGTTCTACGACTTCTGCTATTCGAGTTTTTTTGCGTGACTTTAGATTTATGTGGCTTTGTGGCGTAGAGTCGTTCATAGAAGACTAGAAGACCGTTAATTTTGACAGGCTGTAACTTTTGATGTGTCAAAATCGTAACTACCAGTCATCGGTAGATAGAGTTATAGAAACTGGCAGTAAGACGTGACAAAATTTCTCCGTCGCGCTTGCTCTCGAGGCAGCGCGAATGTGAGGCAGGAGTATGCGTCTTACGCCCCCTTCTGGATGAGCCCCTGAGTTACGCCTTTTCGGCTTGCATACCACTTTTTCAACTGCCTATTTTTTATCAAACCCCTAATCTGATGCTACTCTTCCACCCAGGTATGGAGTGTATTCCGCGACGCCCGGCGCTTCTGGCGCGTGAGCAGCAAGTCGCCGCGCCTGCGCGCCGCCGACGGCTGCGACGCGCACCCCGCCGCGCTGGCCCGCGCGCTCGCGCCTGCCGACCCCAAGCACTCCTTCTGTAAGTACTTACTGACCACGGAGGGTTAGTCTAGATCATTGGTACTCAACCTTTTTTATATAAGGGCCACAAACACGTTAAAGTCATGGTGTCGCGGGCCGCAAGCAATTTTTTTTAAACTATTTTTTATAGCGATGTAAATTAATAATAATATAAAAAAACACATGCATATATTACTCTGTGTAAAAAGTATCGGGATTAGATCAATAAAACAAAAAAATATTGTTATTCATCCAAATTTATTTTATCACCTTCAAAGTATGCTCCTTCAGAAACGATAAACATACGCCAACGAATTATCCAACCATCACAACATTCACAACATTTTTTTAAACGCTGTTACCAGAGTTGTGTTTATTACTCGCGGCGCGTACTAAACACAACAACTACTAATTTTCCTTCTTGTCTTCTATTGATTGTTATTTAAAGTCATGTTGACTGTTTTCTTTGACTATCGTGTTGTTGTGCACTCGGAGTTCTTGCCAGAAAGTCAAACGGTGGGATAATAATATTATTTGCGGGTTATGTAGAATTTAATACAGCAAATTCGACGAACAAGGTCAGATTTGTGGAAAAAAATCGCCACAAGTTGGTACTAAACATAACTCTGAAAACAGCGTTTAAAAAAATGTTGTGATGATTGGATAATTCGTTGGCGTATGTGTATCGTTTTTGAAGGAGCAAACTTTGAAGGTGATAAAATAAATTTGAATGAATAACAATATATTTTTGTTTTATGGATATAATCCCGATAATTTTACATATAATGTATATTATCTATTATCTCTCATGACTCGCGGGCCACTGATAAAGGCCCGGCGGGCCACATGCGGCCCGCGGGCCGCAGTTTGAGCATAGCTGGTCTAGATTGACAAGGAACGAACGAGAGCTATCGCGCGAAGAGATGACGAGACAACGAACGAGAGAGGTCATGCGACGAGATGATGAGACAGAATCATGGTTATCGCAGCAGCGATCCGAAACTTTTGTTTCGTAAGCTAGACTGACCCCCACATCTGAACAACAACAGAAATTTATCTTCTAAATTACTTTCGAGTGAGAAGGAGTCGGTTACTAACACTATATTGATAGGCTAATCTCAGCACATCAACAAAAGCTCTTCTTTGCAAGTCGTTAACTAAAACTAGGGCTGAAATGGGTTATAATGGTGAGAGGATAACCACACCCAGTCAAATCGGTGGTCAACCGCTGAATGTCCAGGTTGCGATGGACGGTATATAAGACAAGATGCACATGGAAGTAGCAGATACTTATTATTCAACTTGAAATGAACGTCGTTCGTTGTTCATGGCCTAAATAGTGTAGAATTGAAAGTTTTATAATGTTTTGGACTCAAAAGGAAACCTAAGGTGTAATCGTGCATTAAAAATATTATCCATTGTCACTGGATGTTATCTTAAAAGCCCTGTGACCTATCTACAACAGCGAATTTCCCTTGGGGCCCTAAAAAGTATGTAGGCTGTAAAATTATTCACAGTCCAATAATTCGCAATAAATGGTAGGCAGTAAATAAAATAGCTTATTCGGAGACTGTTTGTTTGTTGATCCTGTCGTGTCGGGTTGTCACGTATTTGAAGGGACGCGTACCTTTGGCAGTTCCATTAATAGTTGCTTACCACTGGCCCTCAAACATTACCATAATAATATTATATAAAATGTCCATCCAAAGATCATAGATGATTCATGGCTTAGCAATAAGAGCGAGCTCTTGCAGGAAACTTTTATTAAATTTTAATTAAAACATAAGTATTAGAGGTCATTATTTTCTTACGTTATGCGATCGCCACGCGGCACAAAGTCAGTCGCAAAAAGGCAGGGAGAGCTACTTTTACTTTCTAAAGTGATAGGAAAAACTGACACTACTTACCTAGTCTACTTCTTCTTCTTATGGTGCCTCTCCATCATTGAAGGTTGGCAGTCAGCTCTTTGCAGCGCTCTCTATTCCTCTAGTCTACTTACGTACAACAAACTTTGTTGTCGTAACTTGGTGGGCTAAACGCAGTTGATGTCTCACTCATGCGACGGGCGACAGTTTGAGAGCCTCCTTTCAGTTCTGTAAACGTCACGTCTCAACGATAAACCACCCTGTATCCGCAGTTAACGCAATAAAGGCGCAAATTAACCCCTTGTAAGGAAAACGTGACTAAGTACAAACAGCACTCAGTACCGCCGTATTTATTCGGTTAATATTATTTGCTTACTCGCGCTTTCTTTAGGCAAATACTGTTTTCAGAGATTCAGCAGTTACGTGGGAGCATTTGTGAAGATTCCATGTGCTTACCTTAGAGAGAAGTAGGTGCTTACGCGAAACGATAATATTGAAACGTGTAGCTCTTACGTTGAAGGAAATAGCCAATAGGAAATTTACTTTTCTAGATTGGAAGATGATAAAACTTATGTCTGTCTGTAACTGATCTCTCTCGCATAAAACCATATTGTACATATCCCCTTATTTCTCCCCTGCCGCGAGTTACGTGAATTTCAGTGCGGTTTATTCATCAGAATTCCTCATTGAGACTTTTTAAGTAATGCTAATCGTGAAAATGAAATAAGTTCGTAAGCTCACCAACTCATTTGAAGCAGAGATAACGAACATTCCGCAGGTGAAAGTTTATACATCAATTTTATTTAAGCAGTAAAGCGTTTTACATGAACTGTGGAAGGCGAAAGCTATTTCAGTAGCCGTAAAAACTTTTAAACTCAATATATCTTCTATGTGTGTGTATGTAGGTATTTCTTCTATTATTCTTGAATATGTCTGAAAAATGGTCGTAGGTCCATGCACCTATAACTTGCTTGCAGCAATATTCACACACCGTTTCGACTGTTACTAAAAACGGCAATATCGCTATTACTAACTTAAATATAAATAAAATAAAATTATATCGAAAAGCGGATGGCTCTCTTGCCAGTTCGTCAGTCCGTTCAGGGATTACAGTTCCCCGGAATTTAGTTATGTTTTATGTAGGTACCTATTTCTGTTATTTATCGACCATCTCTCTTGGTTCCAGGTCGTCGCTGGACGGAGATCGACGTGGACGAGGAGCAGGGGGAGCTGACGGGGGCTGCGGGGGGTGCAGGGGTCGCGGGGAGCGCGGGGGGCGCGTGGCGCAGCGACTCCACCTCGTCGTCGGGACGGGAAGGGGACGAGGCAGGGGAGGGAGGTAAGGGATAAGAGAGATGACAGAAGTTTAGGTCCATAGCGCACTAAGCCGCCATACCAACGTCAGACCTTCATCCTGCAGTTGTCAGACCAACGACCGTAGACAGGTAGCCTCAGTAGTTGGATGAGGAAGGTCGAAGACAAAATCTTATAGCGCTACTTGAAGCCTTTGCCTAGCTTTCCACTTTTACCTACCTTTCACAATAATTATTAAATCTACTCACAACTACACGAAAAGAATTTTTTTTTTTTAAAGTTTAAACCCTTTATATAATATTTAAACTATGTCTATCTTACAGACACATTCCGCGCGCGAGCCAGCACAGACTCCCGCTTGCCGCCGCGGCCGGCCCGCGCGCGACACCCGCCGCCCACCGCCCGCGCCCCCGCCCCAGCCTCTAGGCGGATGAGCGTGGCCATGCGGGGCAACAACGCTAGCACTTACTGAGGAAAGGAGTGACATGTGTGAATAGTGTAAAATGTATATGCTAGCCACGTTTATCCATATGGATAAGTCATTTATTATTTATATAGAAAGCCAACGATTATCCCACAAGGTGAATCATTCCGCGCCCGAACTATGAATGTCACAGGTCCGCTTCTAGACGGATGAGCATGGTAATGCAAGGCAACAACGGTAGCACTTACTGCGGAAAATATGAATTAATTTAACCAAACCCAGCCAGGAGTTACCCTTTATCACGGAATACGCCGCGTCTACTGGGGGACGCTCAGTTTTTAAGGGAGGAGGAACACAAGTGAGATATGTGAATAGTGTAAAATGTACATTGTAAATGAAAAACCAAAGGATATTTACAACCAAAGTTTATCTGCCAAGGCGAGTCACTGCGCGCCGGCTATTGCTGAGGAGCGACCGCTCGTTCTTATCTTATAATAAAGAGAGATCTTAACTGTTATGTGAAAATAATATATTATGAGTACATAGGATAATTAATTGCTTATTTAAGTTAACGTTAAAAAATTGTTATGTACCTAGTAAACTATGTAAGTTAATGTAGGTATCTATTAGGTTCTTCGCTTTCAATCGAGTGCAAGAACATCGCATGGTCTAATTAAGCCTTAATTTACTGCTAAATGAACGCTATCACCACAGCAGTGGTATTTTGGCTGCTGGCACAAACTTAAATCCCATGTCCATCATGAGATCAAATTAAATATCCTAGATAGAAGAAAGAATGAATATAAAATTCTATCTACTCTACCTATCACCTAGCTGACCGCTCACCTAGCAGACTGACAACGTTTTTGCAAGGAATAAAGTAGAAGATATTATTTATTTCTTTTACGTTGTAAGCTAACCTTTTACTTTCTACCAAAAAATACCTATATGTACTTAACTGTTAAGTAGGTATTTTTTAAGTAAACTTTAATAGAAATACGAATGGTTGATAATAGATTACCTAGTCGCTTAAAAAAGTATTTTATTGTGAATTGTGAACAATACCTAGTCATTAAGTAGAACCCACAGAAATCTAAATAATAGTGCCTGATTGTTTAGATTTCTGTGGTAGAACCAGTGGATTTATACGAATTCACAACTGTGTGACGTTATAGACTTATGACATGTTGTTTAATATTGTATTCAGGGTAGAATGTCCGGTGCATTGACCTGGTTTCGAAAAGGTTAACGATAGAATTTCACCCTGTAGGTTTATATTATTTATGTGTACTATTGTGTAAGTACTTGCTGTATTAAGTACATAACTACTTACCTACCTACCTAAGGGCTAATAATGTAGGTAAACCTAAGTATTACACACACACACACACGCACTCACGCCTTGTACTAATGTACTCCCTTGCGGGGTAGGCAGAGGTGCATTGCTGCACCCACTTTTCGCCAGAGTGTTATGTTAGTCCCAATGTAATAGGGTTTGGCCTATTGCCATTTTACGGGCACATCCAAGACCCGAGAACAAATATCTGTGTTTAAACAAATATCTGCCCCAGCCGGGAATCGAACCCAGGACCATCGGCTCAGTAGTCAGGGTCACTAACCACTACGCCATTCGGTCGTCTAAGTATTACAATGGACAACATTTCAAAAAACTAAAGCTGCTATAAATCGAAAACCATTTCGAGATTTAGCTCTAAAGGCCACAAAAAAAATGTTTTTGTATTTTTTGGATGTATCATTTTCGAGAAAATCATAAAATAGTAAAAAAGTGCTGATGACGTCATGCATCAGGTGCGATGCATTTTGATGATCAAAGCCTATAGATTTAAAAACAAAGTAACTGTCACTTTCATTTTTGATTGACGTTGACGTTTTATCGTGACGATGTTGTTTATTTGGGTCATTTTCATTAATTCTGTTCTGACACTTTCTGACTATTTTTTTTATTTATTATTAAGAGATGACCTCTATATAATATGTCCCACAGCATGCCACCGCCTACACAGCTGAAAAAATGCTTCTGCTTATTTTTTTACATGATAAGTACCTACTTTCCATCATCAGAAATATCAAGGTCATTTGAAAATGACCCATTTGTTGGTTGGCATGTAAACAAAGTTTAAATGTCACTTGTCAGTGTCATTTATGTTTTTTTTCGAGACTCAGCCAATAGACAAAAATAAAAATTGAGCCTAATATGTGACGTCACATCCGGTTTTAAAATAATTAACTTTAAAGTTAATAATAACATGCAAAAATTTATGTATATACAAAATAAAAAAATACGGGTCCACTAATTTTCTAAATTCTTCGATTATAAACGATTA
This sequence comes from Plutella xylostella, assembly GCF_932276165.1. NCBI lineage: Eukaryota > Metazoa > Arthropoda > Insecta > Lepidoptera > Plutellidae > Plutella > Plutella xylostella. The sequence goes on along the minus strand of NC_063993.1, from coordinate 9,675,592 downwards.
TAAACTTTCCGAATAACTAATAAAAATATAGGGTAAAGAAAATGAAATGTTGTCCATTAAATTATTTATTGCAGATAAAATAAAATTCTACAAAAGCGAACTTGAGTCTATATGAATAATTGAATATACTTAAGCAGGTATAAAATGGAAGGTCGTACCTGCAAATAAGTTTGTAAGTATGTACCTACTTAACTATGTAGGTACTTAGTTAGAAAACTGAGTTACAGAGGACTTTTAATACAAATTCTATTCATGTTCTTTGGACTCATTTTGTAAGTCCTGTTAAGTATTCTTACTGAACAAATGTTTACGTACTATTTAGTTCTGTTTTGAGAATTCCGAAGTGTGTTGGTTAAAGTTGTCGAAGGAAGGTTCAAAGTTATTTTTTTCATAAATTTCTATAAGTCGACTTTAAAACATCTGTATACATAATGTCCCATAAGTAACGTAATAAGTACCTCCTAAAGTTAACGTAATCCACTGAGACACTGTATGTGTCGCACTGATTTTGGGTGGAGTTTCTATGGGGGGTCCAAACTGTTACGCGTCCGTATTTTAGACCCATCCAATTATCACCGGATTATACGACAAGAAGAAGTTATAGCTAGGTACAGTCAGCAAAAGAGTTATGTCTGATACCCCAGGGCAAACAATTTGATCCTAAGACTTATGGGTGGTGAGCGGTGGCTATATTGTATCGCTGCTAACAACCACAATCTACAGAGTGTTGCAAAAAAGGTATGTACTAAGCCGAAACCTACATGTGCAGCATGGTATTGGTATATCTAAGCCTGAAAATTCGTGAAAATCACGTAGTCAACTAAGTTTCTATGGAAAATGTTTTTTTTTTTCGCGAATTTTAAAATTCTGATTTCAGTTTCGGGCTTAGATATACCATGCTGCACATGTAGGTTTCGGCTTAGTATACCCTTTTTGCAACACCCTGTATATAGGGGAAGTATTTGCTACATCACGTTTCAGCCATCAGTATGTCATAAAATTAATGTGTTTTTGCGCTGGGATCGCACACATATATCTGCTGACTGTACATACAATACATTTTATTGTACAATATCCACACGTGACTATAGCAATCTATTCAACTAGACACGTGACAAAGGCCAGAGAGGTTTATGTTATAAAAAATCAATGTTATTTGAAAGACAAATTATGATAATGTTAAAATACATACGTTACTTAACAGCTAGAAGGTATAACAATAATGATTGTACTATAAAGATATTTATTGTCCATTAATTATATCTAAGAGTTACATTACTATTAAATATTGCTAAACCCATAATATTGAATTTCCTTTCATCTAATCTCATGAACTGATTTATATAATAGCAATCTTTTCTTTTATGTACTGAAATTACACTTTTTGCGAAGTCATTATAATAGTTTCCACCCTACTTTGGCATGTTCGTGGTCTCAACTCGAGAACTCTCATATTTAGTCTATTTTAGTCCAATGGATATCCGTTCTTCGGTAGATTATCAAGTTGTCAATATAAAGGAGTCTAAACACCAAACCCGCCGACCCGCCGACACAGCCCGGGGGCTTGGTGTCGGCGACTTTGTTTCAAGAATCATGTCGGCGACTCGTACCCGCGCGTGCAAGTCGGCGGCATGGCCGGCGACTTGCGTACGCGCACGCTCAGTTGCCCGCCGACACTCCACGTTCATACACACTGCAATCACTAACTAAAAAAGTTGTACTGATTTCTTGCCGCCGACTAACTCACCGACACAGCCCCATGACACATGTTGGCGGGTTGGCGGGTTTGGGTCGCCGACACCAAGCCGCCGGGCTGTGTCGGCGGGTCGGCGGGTTTGGTGTGTAGACTCCTTAACGTTGCATTTACTTAGCAAGCGATTAGTTTGGTCGTGAGAGGGAGCATGCAAGGAGCCTCTGACTGACAACTAATCTGACTGGCTAATCCTTTCGCCACTGTGACAAACCCTAGTGGTGCTGCACTAATTATGCTATAAAACACCGCGACTCGAAGAAATATATTTTATTTGATGATGACGATATTATACTATAGTTTATTATATTTTGTATTATTAGTATGTATTAGGTATATTATAATATAATGTAGAAATATATTTATATATGTATGTATATCATTTGTATAGCTATTATGTATAAGTAAGTATATCTCTGTGTCTTGATTTAAGTAGATAAACTTCTCTCCTCTCAGCCTATCGCACTACCAACCACTTTCTCGACATCACCAAAGGTTAACTGGTAGAGAATGCTACTAGCATTAAGTTCGCCTTTGTACAATGTTTTTTTTTTTATGTGCAATAAAGAATTTATAATAATAACACTCCACTTCACTCCATCTGCAAATGGTCCATATAATAAGCGAGGCCCAAGAGAAAGGGAAGTCGTGGCCAGAGCTTAACTTGCTGGCCACTGACGGAGTGAGATGGAAGCGCCCGGAGCGGGAGTTAAAAAGAAGAAGAAGACTCTAAGAAGAAGAATTTATGTTGGTGGTTGGGTAGGTTTGGAGTCGGCAAGGGGCCCTTCCTGTTATATAAACCAATACAATCTGAAATAGACACTGTTCTGGAAAATTACTTGACTTAGAAGGTCAATATAAGAGGCCACGTGCAATAGATTAGTGATGATTTATCTAATTAATTGCTACATAAAGTTATATGAACTGTTTCTTGTTGCCACCTCACTAGCGATTGTCGATATTAATATTGAGCGAGCATGTTATATCTGTAGACTGTACATCTGATAAAAGGTGTGCGGATGATTGCTGGTTATTTAACTTATACATGGTGTTGCAATTATTTAATTTCGGAATATTCATAATATGCAGGTCAACAGAGACGGCTTCGATGGGTCTTTGAGGGATTCCACAATGATATAGAAGTAAATAAAAAGTACTTGTAGCTTTTTACACTCATTGCAACGAAACTTTCAAAATCAATTCAAACCTTCCGGAATCAAATTGATCGCATTCTTAATTTACGCATCGCATAGGATCTCTCTTTGTCGTTGCAAATAAAATATTCACCTCCAAATATTTAAAAATAAACACTTGATAAACAAACTCTGTATTGACATCGGTGTATTTCAATAGCAGGAGGACAAATCTAAGTCAGTGCATATTGCGGTCATCCCGAGCGGTCCCAGCGCGGGCGGCGCCTCCACTCCGATATTGCAACTGGGGAACACAAGTGCTATCAACTAAATTCTTATAAAAAACCGGTGGAAAAATGTTTGGGAATACAGAGCCTCTAAAGGGTTTTAAAACAGATGTGCCAAAAGGGGATGACGCTGGGTCAGTGTGATGTGAACAACTTCAGTTAGTTTGTTTACAGGACTTTTGGAAATTCGCGATAAAAATAGCAGTGTCTCCAGAACATTCTATTTTATTCTATTATCTGCGGGGGCGTAAGTACCTGCGCCTGGGTCTGAATGGAACTTTTGAACTTTCCCTAGGTCTAAAGTGCCTTCCTTAGCTTGGACCATTTCCTACCACTCCGGACCACTGCGGCATTTAAATCTAGATAGGTATGAAGTTTTCTCGCGATGTTTTCCTTCATCGTAAGAGCGATGGTAGTATACATTGTACTTTAATTCCAAAAAACTCATTGGACCTATCAGCACCGGGATTCGATCTCCGGCTTGAGAAGCGGGCGCTTGTTTAACCGACTGAGGCACCACCGCTCTTCCAGTACTTTATAAATTATTACTCAATTGTGTCTCCAAAGAAACTGTGTGAATCAGGTGACTTTTTACCATGAAAGTACAACAAAAGTTGTATCTTTCAAACGCTGAGCTGCAGAAAGGAACATAAATGTAATGTTGGCATTAAATCTATGTCTGTCTCTTTCTGTCAAAGCAATACATTTAAAGTCGACATAAGCTTAAAGTCCTTTTATGCAACTAAGTAAAAGCAAGGTACCTAATTCCTAATGTCGGATTAAGGCTCTGAGGCTCGGGGTCAGAGGAACCGAGCGCCGGTGCGAGTGAACTTTGGATGCGAGCTAAATATAGCCGCAGCCACTGGGACCCACTGACATGATCGAGATGCAGCTAGGGTTGCCCCTCAACGTTATGGAAATTTCAAGGAAACTAGGTAGTATTGGGTTTGCCCACACATTTATGACAATCCGTTTGGGCCGATACGTACGATACCGATAGGTGGGCGCGTGGCTTTAAATTAATTCTTACTATCAATAGATAATGGTTTTTCAATGAATGCTCAAGGCTGCATTATGTAAAAGGGTTTTCTATACCTACTAAAGCTGGATTTTTCAGCCAGGCAGCCTTATCTGAGCACATAACAGGGTCTGTGGTTGAATACAAATCATTCGAAGGGTACATACATTGTATAATTATATTTACTGGTGAGCTATAGATATTCGGTATACCTAATTTTAAAATTATACAATAAATAAAATAGTGATAGGACCTATCGACATTTTCCAAAAAGATAGGCATCGCAACCCTAACGCTAAGGCTAATCCAAAACAAATGTCCAGTCGACCGAATTGCAACCGAAGCGCAGTGGACAGAGAGGTGTGAACGGAATACTGCGGAACACAGCAGGCAACAAAGAGCGAGCAGCACGTGCAAGCGGAGCCCGCACTCCGAATTTGCGAATGGTGTTAGTACATTACGAATGGTATTAAGATCCGCCAAGTCGAGCAAAAACAGTGGCTCGGCCGTACCACCCTTTTTACCCGACTTCGAAAAAAGCTCGTATGTAAAAAAAATTTCTTCAAGCAGTTCAGTTTACTCTATTTCCAGTCGTTCTTATCCGTAGACCTTTCAGACGTCCAAGTGTAGGTTTCATAACCGTTAGAGCTGTGAAAATTTACTCTAGTGCAGTGTGCTCCAGCGCCATAATTCGCGTTCACCAAACGGGGAGTAGTTTCTCTTAGTTTATAATGGTAAATTGAGAACACATATCCCAAAAAGGGTCAACCTATACCTAATTTGCATGGTATGAAGGGTCGATATGACCTCACCTGGCTCTCGTAAGGGTGGTATTTTACGAGCGGGGTAGGCGATGGTCGCATCACGCCCTTGGTCATAAGCATGAGTGCTTGTTTTACTACCAAACTACCAATTCACTAATTAGGCAATTTGTATGGGTAACTATTTCGTTTAAAACCCTAAGTAAAATTTATCAGTGTGAATTTCTGAAGATTTCTGGTGTGTTAAAATTTTAATTTTGCTTTAAATAGTTAAGTAAGTACTAATAAGTAAGTACTTCACCTTCATTATATTTATTTTGTACTTAAATAGTAAAGATGGTTTTCATTGAGCGGTGGTACCTATCTCAGTGGGATAAGCGCACATTAGGTAGAAGGTAGACAATAAAACACTAATTTAACTTCTGATTCACACCTACTAGAATAGCTTGGAGACTTACTAATCTGTTGACCAAGTACTTGCTCGTAGTCGCGCGCTGAGGGAGGGAATACATCGAATGAGTGAATCAGAAGATCTGTCCAACGTGACAGGTCATCTGATTCACAGTTTTACTGACACATAACACACATCTTCGAGTCTTCTGCAACAGAAGAAAAACTGAGGGTTTTCCGATCCGTTGCCCTAGGAAATTCAGCTTAGGATGGATTCTTGGAAACGTTATGTCCAAGAATTTACCGTAGGTACCATAGTAAAAAAAATTAATGTTATTCGATTCGGTTTGGATAATTTTACTGGGACATAGTATATATTCCCAGATACCAGTGGATTTTCCAGGGAAACGGACGGGAAATTCTGATAACCGTATCAGAGTGTGTGCTAAGAGAACGAGACCACACGTCTATAAATATATCATCAGATCTGTTAACCAAGGCTGTCTGCAAATTACATGACTAATTAGTAAACAGACACCGTAATCTTTACGATTCTACACTTAATCAATAATCGAATAAACAAGGTGCTATCACTTCCACATTCCTCGATAAATCCGGCTGCTTACAGCCGTTAGTTTTCTCGGTGTTAATCCCACACAGTCCTACAGAATCACAAGCCAAGTGCATGCAATCTGAGGTACTTAAGTGTCATAGAACTGTTTCATACGAACGCAAACACGAGACGGGTTGCGCAACGGGGACCAGCCGGGGGCCGTGACATGACTGATGCGTGTTTTATTACTTGTTTGTGCATCAACGGGCTGACGAATGAAGAAACTATATCGTCCTTCTTTACGAGGACTCGTTACTGGAGGGCTACTCTGTCGGCTTCATAAAAACGCAAGAATCAGAGGTGCCATGTCAAAGTGAAGTTTAGTACAACGAGATAGAGCGTAGAACAGCATCGCTCCGAAACTCTCGTTTTTCGTAGGTAGAGTGACCCCATAACTACAGGCGAGGCCTGCCGTATTTCCCTCCAGCTGAAATCCTCATTTATTTTCCTACGCTAGGTCAGTCACAGTCAAAACATTGTAAACTCTGAAATTTATACCATAAACACAGAATAGTCCATAACACACAGCCTAATACCAATCAATATCTTAAAAGACATTAGTAGCAATCCATAAAGTTCAACTGAGTTATTTTATTTTTATTTATAGGTATCTGCGAAATTTAGTTACAATATTAAGTACCTACCTGTAAGTAATTTGTAATGGTAGTATAGGTACTTACAGGATTAGGTGAAGTTCATTACATAGAAATATTATTTAAGTATTAGTGATGATTAATGACAATAAGTTAGTTAATTATGCTGAGATAAGTATCATAGAGTTTAACTATCCACTAAAGACTTCTATCATCATAAACCAAAATAAAATGCTCTACATTCTTAAAAAACAAAATGCAGGAAACTCTATTTTAAGTCTCACTAGCGAGCGCCGCCAATAAAAAAAACATTATTATTTAACCACTTTTTTAAAAGTTTTCCTAAAAATGGCACCATAAAATATTTCACGAAAACGGCAATTTTGGCTTTTTTTAAATTAAGTTTCGTTGATTGTTGTCGTTGTTGTTGTTGTTGTTGTTTTGTCCAATATCCTTCACGTGCATTTATTTTGTCTAGTATAGGTATGTATAATGATGTCCCTACTAACTACTAAGTAAGCTAAGCTACATAAGTTCGACAAAGTAATATCGGTAAACAGCATTTTATTAATAAAGCAATTATTTCCATTAACAACAGTTTATTAATAGCATCTTGTACCTACAGGTTTCTAGAATGCTATATTAGACAAGCAATTGGTTACACTGCCTTCCAGCTAGGGTCAGGGGTCGGCGGTTATTTCTGGCTCTGCTCACTTAGTTGCAACTAATGAGGCAATACTAATTATGCAAGTAGTTGCTAATACAGAAGAACAAAACACGATATCTGTCCTTGTCTCGCCGCGCATCAATCAAACCTTGTTGCACTGAACTCCGCAAATAGACTGTTGTTGCCCTAATTCGGACCAAAATTAGGCCAATACTTCGATAACAGATGTGTGAAGTTGCGAAAGTAAACTTCGATATTATTGACGGTAGTCAAGGAGTTTTAGCCACCATGTGAAAATGAACGGTGAAATAAATAGCAGTTAGTGTTTTCCTATTAGATTCCTAGAAGTCTAGACTGCATAGGCGCCGGCTAGGCATTTTGACAGCTCTCAAGCTTATCGAACATTATCGAGTAACAATTAATTGTAGTGGGAGACAACCGAGAGACAGCTCAGATACAAGATGTTACAATGTAAACAGATTCTGATTAACATGGCCTGGATTTTTGCGAGGGTTCTACAACCATAATTGATATTTCTTTCGAAAGTGGTCGAGATTCTGATTTTGATTTCACATTTGCTGGAAAGTATTTCTGTAAAAAAATGTTTTAACTTCGTGGACCCTGTGGCGCTGTACTACAGTACTACCCTATACCTAGGTTCTTATTAAACATGTTTACTGGGGAAAGCGGTGCAATTTGACAGTGTGACGAGTGGATTCTATAATTTTTGCAATGAACACCTATTTTACAACACGCCGCTGTAACTACATACTTACTTGTCTAATTATTTTATTGAGCTAAATAGAGATCAGGAACTGGAAAAGACGAAAACATGAAATGGGACGCCCTCTTTGTACATAGAGCGACAACTTTTGAAAGAAGGTGCCAAGACTGCGTATTAAAGTAATTCCATTTGGACGGTAATTCCAACAAGGCCTTCAGAGACAAACCTTTTGGAGAATAACAATATAGGAACATTATGGATATCCTTGTACCTACCTACACCTGGGTAATATAGGCATCAGGCATTTATCTGGAACATGCGAAGTAAACAGTAAACAAACTTGACCTGAGTATCAGGATCCTGTGACATTACCACACTACCTACAGGACATTGAGATGTAAAATTACATACCTAGATAATAGGTAAGTACCTAACTTATAAGGTACATAACGTATAAATAGTACCTAATAAAGTAACATCTTTTCCCGAGAGTCTACCTATATCTTAGATGTTATGTTACAAAATCTCGTTCCAAAAATGTAGAGTATTGCAGAGAATGCCTGAAAAAGAAGCCGAACTGACGGCAAATTTAATCAATCAACAAGGCAGGAGGCACCCATATAACATTATGTCTGCCGTGCCAGACTATTATCGCCGCGTTATCAGTTATATTGTAATACAAAAAGTGTTATGCGACATAATTAATTCTGCACAGGAGCAGTCCATCCGTCAATGCCTGTCTCATTGTTTGTAAATAGCAGCGCTATATTGAGTTCGATACAAATTGCTAAGTATATAAAGAATGTGTTATTAATAGCTCAGAGTCAGTGACACGGAGGAGTGGTCTGGCCGCGTCACTAACCCTAGCTGCGGGATATTCCATCCCTTTATCAATCTGACTAATGCCGAGTTGCAGAAAGGAACTTTAAGCTAATGTCGGCATTGAATAAAGGCAGCAATACCGGGTGTTGCAAAAAGGGTATACTAAGCCGAAAGGGGGTGCCGAATAACTGTTGTTCTACGAGTTGTGGAAATTCTCTAAAAAAATATTCTTTCTTCATGGTAAAAAGTCACGTGACCAACGAAGTTTCTATGGAAAAGGAAATATTTTTTCGTGAATTTTAAAAACTCGTAGAACAAAAGTTATTCAGGACTAGCTGTCCCCGCGCGCTTCGCTTCGCCTTAAAAAGTTTTCCCGTGGGAATTCCGGGATAAAAAGTAGCCTATGTTCATTCTCAGGGTCTAGACCATATGTATACCAAATTTCATTCAAATCCGTTCAGTAGTTTTGGCGTGAAAGAGTAACAGACAGACAGACAGACAGACAGACACAGTTACCTACTTTCGCATTTATAATATTATATATAGTAAGGATATCCCCCTGAGTCACCCCCTTTCGGCTTAGTATACCCTTTTTGCAACACCCGGTATTGCTGCCTTTATTCAATGCCGACATTAGCTTAAAGTTCCTTTCTGAAACTTTTGGAGCCGCGGTGGCGTATCGGGCGTACGTATCGGACAAGATCTCGGGATCTCACTCGAGAGGACGTGGTTTTTTGTAACGTCGGCAAAAGTCTGTCCTTACTACTACTTTTCATCGGTTTACAGCGGCGAAATCGGACTAGGCCTAAACCCCTTCCTTCATTGGAAGGAGAACCGTGCCCCAGCTGTGGGGACGTGATGGGACGTGATGATGATGATGAAATTATGAATCTATGAAAGGAAGTAAGTTGTTTACTAAAAAGTGTGTTGGTTGTGCTCATATCTTCATTTATTTACGATTAGGATACGAGAAGTACCTATACCACTATCCAAAGTACCTAATTGCCTATAATGTATCAAAATTTACTTTATACCAGTATGTATATGTCATCAACATCTTAAATCTAAAACTAATTTAAATCTCTAAAACTAATTGTTCCTGTTTAACTATAATGTAAGCTAGGTATATACAGAATGTTGCAAAATTGGTATACTAAGCCGAAACCTACATGTGCAGCATGGTATATCTAAGCCCGAAACTGAAATCAGAATTTGGAAATTCGCGAAAAAAAATTAATTTTCCATAGTAAAAAGTCACGTGACCAACAAAGTTTCTATGGAAAATGAAAATTTTTTATTGGAAATTCGCGAAAAAAAATTAATTTTCCATAGTAAAAAGTCACGTGACCAACAAAGTTTCTATGGAAAATGAAATTTTTTTTCGCGAATTTTTTATTTCTGATTTCAGTTTCAGGTTTAGATATACCATGCTGCACATGTAGGTTTCGGCTTAGTATACCCATTTTGCAACACCCTGTATAAATGTGCATTTGTGCTACTAAGCTATGATAAATTTGTTATTTAGTGCGACTCCTTACCCACAGTCAAACCATATTAACATTTGGTTTTGTGGGATGTATGTAATAGCATAAGTTGTTTTCTTTGAATAAAGATTTATTCAATTCTATTCTATTCTAAATGGTAATTTTAGTACACAACCTACCCAAAAAAATATCACCCCCATTACTTATTGTCAATCATCAAGTTAAGTAATTTTTCATGTCGTACAATTTTAATCGGTTTACTTACCTGGAAAAAATATAAAGTGATGATTAAGGTTTCTTCGTCTATCTATTGACTGAATAAAGTATGTATTTAGTGGAAACTTGGTGGAAACTGATAGGGCATTTGACATGCAACATTTTTGTTTACTTAACTATATTATGTTAGTAACTACATACTAGCATGTTATATAAATATAGTAAACATTATCTTACTTTATTTTTAGCGCTCTAGTTCCAGAAGTCAGAACTGATGATAACATAAGACAGATTAGGTATCATAATGTATTTTTTAGGTAATAGTAATTACTTACTGCTGTTTTAATATTGCTTCCTCTTATTTCATAATACCAATGGATGATGTACATTTTGTACTCTTTTGGTGAATCCTTGCCTGAACTCCTGTAGGGTATATGTAAGGTGAGCTACGACTACAGCAGTTGCATATTCATAATTATTCATACCGATGATATTTCATGGTTTCATATTTATGGGGTGCATTTATTTTATCTAGGTTTAAGTTAAGCTTAAAGGGGAGCTTTTGGCTTACAACTAAGAAACTAAGAGCTTCTCTAACGAAAACCGTATAATCGTTTTTGCAACCATCTGTATAACCGTTTTTACCGCGAGCTTCATCATCATCTTCATCACGAGTATCACGACCCATCACGTCCCCACAGCTGGGGCACACCGGTCTTCTTCCAATGAAGGAACTATTAGCATAATATAATAACTTAAACACCACAGAGGATTGGCGTGAGAATACCTACTATGTTTGATAGCGGGCTAGGCTTTTAGTTCGTCAATAAAGAAGTAAAGGCAATCAATTAAAGATATCCCTCAGTCCCTCAGCCAGCCTGAATGTTTCAGACTTTTTTAAGAAACTTTGATACATCTTCTTGTAAACACCATGTTGTGAAAGTTTATATCAACATCAACATGGCTAAGCACCTACATTGTTATGGTGCTGCCCAGACCCTGAAGAGTTTCACCTGCGGGGGGCGGGGCGGGGCGCGGGGGCGTGTCTCTCCGCCCCCCGCTTGTTATTTAAGCGTCGCTGCGCGGGCGCCGGCCGCAGCGTGCGCCTAACCATCGCGAGTGCAGTGTCAGTGCCGTGCGTGCCGGAGACCACAGACTGCCGCGATCGACGAAGACGACCAGGAGCCGTTTCGATTTGAAGGCGTTTTTTTTTAGGTGAGCGGGTGTTTTTTGGTCTGTGAACTTTTGGGGGTTTTTTTCGGGTGAAGGAAATTTTGGCGCGAAATGAAGATAAGTTTTTTCAGATGTTTTAAAAGTTTACTGTATCAGTTAATAGAGGTCGGCATTTTTATTTTCTAAGTGCTTATTTAAACCTGCCATGCATACTGAAGTGGAAACGCTTGAGAAGTTAATTACTTTATATGATCAGTAATCACTCACAATACTCACATATTATGGGATTAAGAGTTAAAAATGCATCAAGTGCTTCCTGTAGATTTAGATACAAAATGTTCATATTTTCCTAAAACATTAAATAAAGTTCTACAAATAAAAATCAATAAAAAATTAACAATCATATGAAAATAAAACTGAGGCAATGTTTAGAAATAATATTTTTTAAGATTTTAAGAATTTTGCATTTTTCACTTGGAGTAAGCCATGTGTGTACTTCATGTGTAACTCTATAATTTAAGATTTTGACTATTAACATATAGTAGATAAATGATTTGAAATATTGGTTATCTGCTTCACCTAATCTAAGAACCTTGGTTGGGTGATCGGGTCATCTACAGCTAATGAAACAACACTTACTTAACTAATACATCTCAGAACTATTAACTACATATTCCAAGAAGTCTAAAATGGTTTCTTTCATAGGGAATTAGATGAAGAACATCATATTATATTTATAGGTGTCTCAGTTATTATTATAAATAATACTTATAGGTAAATTACGTACTTATAGGTACTTAAATCTGTATAACCTCAGTTAGTAAACAAGTATAAGTACCTACCTAATTACTTTTTAGGGATTTGGTGATATATTATAACCCAAAGTTTAATTGAAGGTTGCATAAAACAAGCTCTCTAAAATAATAATTAATTAAGTACTTAAGTAACTACTTATAATTAGGACTCAAAGAACACAATGTATGTGAATAAAGTGCAGCATTTTATAAATAAAAAAAAGTTAATTTACAAATTATACATAGGTATTTAGGTATATTCTAAACTACGATAAGTATCGAAATAATAATAATACTACTACACTATTATGTAGACATGAAAAACATGAAGTTGCTGTACCTACAGCTACCAGCGAGGTTAGCTATCACTGCACTGTAGATGCAATACAAAAGAATAGATTATTTTTATCTAATATCTGATAATGGTGCGTGTTACAACTTAATTTACTCTTCCTATTTCACAAGCTCCGATAGGTAGATGGTAGACATTAGGTATGTACACATAAATACTCAAACATACGTGTATGCCTAATAATATCTATCTAACATTAAATTATAAGTAACTAGCTGTGCCCGCGCGCTTCGCTTCGCATTAAAAAGTTTTCCCGTGGCAATTCCGGGATAAAAAGTAGCCTATGTTCTTTCCCAGGGTTTAGACCATATGTATTCCAAATTTCATTCAAATCCGTTCATTAGTTTTGGCGTGAAAGAGTAACAGACAGACAGACAGACAGACCGACAGACACAGTTACTTTCGAATTTATAATATTAGTTAGGATAGTTAGGATTAGGATTAGGATATATCAAACATTAAATTATAAGTAATTAATTAGTACCTATCTGGAAGCATAATTGTTTAATTAAGTATGTATTACTTAATTAGTTTAAGTCATGATTACCATTGTTAAATCATTACGGATCCACAACATTTGGCAATGGGGCATCGCAAATGGGCAATCGGAAATCGGAATCCGCTAGGGCCCTTCATTTACTTAATCCAGCCCTGGATTTAGGAAATAAGTTTTATATAGCAGCCCTTTCAGAAGTAGGTAGTAGGCGGGAACTCATTATGTTATTAACATCACAAGTATTTTTATTCAATACAATAATAACCGGCTAATTGCTAGTCAGACTCGAGCAGAAGGGGTTCTGTAGATCCCGTACCTAATTATTACTTACGAATAAAAAATCACTTAAAACTGAAATATTTATCGCCAGCAAACATTACCTATATTGGTTTCATATACATGGTGTTTCGACCACAAATTAATCCATAAGAGTATTAAGCTACGATTAATTTCATAAATTTCCTTTGTAACTAAATACTGAACCCTAAAATGCAAGCTAAAAACAGAAGAAACAGACCCAGAACAACAATGAAATGAAGATATCGCCGTATCATACAATAATAGCATGCCAAGATAAATTAATACTTATGACTGAGAAGAAATAACTTATTCTCTATTTCTCTCATTATTTGTTTACAAACAACGTTGTAAGGATGTTACAAGTCTTGAACTTTGCAGATCAATCTGCAGAACCCAAATTGAGGTCATAATCGTTGGTCCGCAGGTCACTGCCTCCCGAATATCTTTGCACATGTCCTTTCGCAATAAGTCAAATCTGCAATGAATTTATTATGCAGAAAAATATTGGAATCGATACACACTCTACTATTCGCACTGTACGATGGTGTTGTTTGAATCTGTCATCTAGGAAATTTAAAAAAATTGCTTGTTTGGATAGTAAATTGTTTTGTCTAGACGTCTCCCGCACCATTCTATAATGTACCTACCGTAGAATATAGTTTTTTCTGAGTCCACTTTCACGAGCCTATGCCCTGACTATGGCCTAATTGCCTAATTGGCTTCGTCACCGGTCGGTGCTCTACTTGTTGCTAAGCTCACGGCTCTTCCTCGGGCCCACACGAAGTTATTTGAGAAAAGCTAATGACGGAAATACGCACTTAACTTCGACTTTCCTTGACCCAATTGTGCTGGAGAAATGCTTTCATCCTGTTTGTTTTTAAATTAAAGTAGGCGGCATTATCAGCTCTCCCAGCAAGGCCGTATCAATCAAGCTAACGCAGCTTTGCTCAAGTTTCGGCGCGAGTAAATTTAAGGTTATTTTCTTTAAATAAAATTCCTGTATTTTTTTCATTACCATTTTACAAAACCTTCTTTTGTTTCTGTTCGGTAACGGTAATGGCAAAATTTAAAATGAAAATTAAATAACTTTTCCCGCCTGTTTCTGCCATAGACAACTCAAACTCTACATTTCCTTTTTAATCTTACCAGCCAGCAACCATTCATCCAGGCCAGCTGTGTGTATGAATTCGTTGGCAATTTGATCCGCACATAGATAGTAACCCGAGGTGCCGTGCGCTGAACCGACACTCAATTATTGGGAGACGTTTGCACTTGACCTCTCCAACAGTACAGTGTGTGCCCCCAGTCAGTGTGTGCCCCCGCGTACGCGACAGACGACTCCAGATCATAATTTGTTTACCCTTAGCTTCATGTCGCTGACGAATCTGTTATCTGACTCATCTATGTTCTTGATCGTTCGATGACAGCAAGAAAAAATATAGACTTTAGAAGCAGTTACAATACCCAAATCTAACATTACGGCGGTTCTAACACGATCCTGGATCACGCTGCATTTTCCGTGAATTGTATGAACGTATGAACGCACGGATATCATAAGTCCAATGTAACAGTGTAACACACTACAGTAAGTTATTTCGTTTATCTGTTATTAATTTACAAAGTTATCTAACGTAATCCTAGTTGAAGTTTTTCAATCAAGTTATTGCTAAATGCTTAAGTACATACACACTTAAGCTTGCAATTTAAGTTAAATACCCAACCCTAGGCAGAGCTTAAGCTACGTTAGGTATTTGCTTAATTATGTAATTCTGATAAGATAACTTGTAGTTACCTACTTATAGCTACTTCAGTAGTAGGTAAGTAGTTAGCTACAAAAATAATTGGCAATGTTTTGCAGCGAAGTAAAATACTCACTGGCTAATATCAGCACTGTGACCAACCCTAGTTCAGTTATATTATAGTGACTGACTGGAACTCTAAAAAGAAGATTAGACAGTCTTTTTGCATCTTCATCTTCAATAATTGTGCTTTATTATGGTCAGGTCGTTGTGTACTTGAGACCACGGTTAGTGTCTCATTATAGTGTTGCTATACAACTATTCTATTTCTATCCACAGCCCACGCGCTATAAGATACGGCAATTGGATTTTTTAAATATCTGTTCACTATTGCTGCCTATTATCCATTGTTTACGGCTTATAAACCAGGATGAGTAAGATTTTGGGCGTGTTCCTAGGTTTCTGTATGGAAGAAACAATTATTGCTATTTGTCTTCCTGTTGCAGCATTTTATAAAGCGTAGAAGTTAAAGTAGCCAAACAGTTACTGATAAGTGATTTTCATATATAGATATGTAGAAACAGACAATATGACTACTCTAAACTCTACATTATGCTGTGTTGTGTACACATGCGGTTACTTTAATGACCCACCCCATTTATCTATAATTAAAGACACTCGCTAATAAATGCTCGACAAACGACAAGGTGCTGAGATTAACGGCGACGTAACATTGTAGCTGCAATGGTTGTTAGAAGTCTTGTACAGTGAACCGCAAAAGGTGACTAATTATGTTTTTTTTTTTAACAGTCGGCTCGTCACGAAACATGCTTTAGAAAACTCTTAATTAATAGGTAATCTCTTAAACATTCAAATCAGACCATCCGTTTCGGAGCTAAATCATTTATTTTCTGGTAATCTAACTAGATGCCATCGATATATTCGTCGAAAACTTTGACCGATCCTGTGATATCATACCGTCACAAGCATTACGCGGTTGACTGTACCAAGTCCTTATTAAATAAGCGCGAGATATGCCGGTTTTCCACTATTTATAGCCAGGTAATGGTATAATGACACGCGCCGGGTACATGCTAGATGGCTCGGAGCCGCAGGCCGCAGCGCCAGCCTGCCTGACCGCATTGCCGGTACTTTTCCACACTCACAGTCGCTAGTCGCTTTGAACACCCCTGGAAATGTGTTCTATAAATACATTATCTCTTAAAGGTATTCCCCGAGTTTGTAGAACTTACATTCGTCTATGTAAGTATGTAAGAGGTCTGCAAGGCGACAATTGATAGCCGAACAGCAGAAAAGTGCTGAAATGTCGAAATACGCTTACTGGTTACAGAAACTTTCAGTCGAACTTTTTAAAGTGTTATTGATATGGGCCTGCAATACGAAGACATTTTGGTGCATAATAATCTAAATTTTGATTAATTTCGTGCAAGTATTTTTAGTCACTATTGATATACTTAGTATTTATTATATGAATTATATCACGCATTCCCAAAAGCGGATTCTAAAATTGTAAACAAAATTGGAATAAAGATTATTATTAACGTACCACGCTGACCCCTTTAGTCGATATCAATGAAAAAGTTTAAAAAACAAGTTGTATTTTTGCGTCTTCTAATAAGCTATTATGTACTCGTATATAGTATTATTAATCAAATAAATATTTATTTTATCTACAGTATTCTTTACTAACATTATAGACTAACCGATCTAGACTCTAGACCCGATAGACGCAGGTTATTTGCCCTGCTTAGCTTGATAGAAACTTCTTATAAGAGAAATTAACTATCTAGATTCTAGGTGCCTAGGTCCTATACTGCAGTTTCTAGATCATAGTAATTATCAGTCAGTTACAAGGTACCACCTACCTACGGCTACCTATGGCTTATTCATAACATTTCGTACAGTTATTTACATATTTACGCCCAGGTATCTGTCAATCATATATTCTTTAGAGAGAAGGGGCACCTAGAGCTTCAAGGCTTTTAAGTTTAAATAATCCACTTGACCCAACTATTTTCTATGGAATTTTAGGTTTCAACAGCTGATGATTAGTCGGTGGTTATTAAACTTAGGTATTCAGAATTAATGATTATAATTATTTATTCAAGTAAATATTCAAATCCAGGCAACTTTCGACAGTCAAGTGCAGTGCAAATAGCTTTTCTTCAAGGATGTCGTGAGGAGGGCAAACCAGTGACAAATGTGTGTAGCTGATCCGTTAACGTTAACGCTTAGGTACGTTAAGTTATTTAACACCCTAAGTCACGCCCATGTCACGCCATGAAAGAGGAAAAACACTAATAATTTTTTTTAATATAATTTTAATTTTTACTAACATAACATACAGAATATCAGAGCAGGCCCACCCAAACCTATAACAAACTGCCGTCTCCTGAGTGACTCAAGCTCTCTCATGCAGACTTACAAC
Organism: Plutella xylostella; assembly: GCF_932276165.1. NCBI lineage: Eukaryota > Metazoa > Arthropoda > Insecta > Lepidoptera > Plutellidae > Plutella > Plutella xylostella. The sequence goes on along the minus strand of NC_063993.1, from coordinate 9,657,831 downwards.
TTGTGCGGGCCACTCGGAGTAGTGGCAAGGCTGTAGACCGGCCAGATCCATCTGATTATCCAATCGAGTACACGAGTACTGAGGGCGAGCGAGGGGTGTGCAGGGGGCGGGGAGGCGGGAGAGTTGTATGAGAGTTGTATGACACGCGCCGGCCGTGTGACCAGCCGGTGGCAAAACATGAGCCGACCAATGTGACATTAAAGTCCGTCAGCAGATATAACGCTGATCCAACTTGAACATAAACGACTGAAATCTCATCATAATGTCGACCACACGCCCTCGCCGTGTCAATGAAACGGTAGTAAATGCAACATTGACACACCCAACCGACGATGCAAATGCAACCAATAAAGCTTTATAGTCCCGCTAATACCAAACACGAGTGTGCTAGTACTTATTTTATTACCAACACCGCAATATCAAGTTGAACGGTGCTTGGTTCCCGTGTGGGTACCACCTAGTATTATCAGGCTATAAATAGAATGATGCTAGAACTAGTGTCCGGGCTGTTCTATGAATAGTCCTTAGGCGTGTTGGCCGATGATTTAATGCGACACCCACCCCAACAATTTTTTCACGGAAGACGATGATTTGCATTTTTTGAGTTCGTTCATACCGGGGAGCTGAAGTCATCGCGTAATTGGAAGACGCTTGCAAATGACCCTCAAGTGTCGTAACAGTGTTTTTGCTAAAACTAAAATCACGCTATTCGTAACTATAAATATTTTTCGGCACTCCTGCTCCTGTTGAGTAGATAACAAGCGGTTATCTTAGCAATAAAAGCGAAACTTATCATTCGTTCTACATAAATTGACCCTTAATAGTGTTGTTTTCCTGTTTATGGCGCAGGAGTTGCAGGACGCACTGATCTGGGGGGTCACTCTATATGTTGAAAAACTAAGTTTCAGAGGGCTGCTGCCCAAGCCACGACTCTACCTCGTTGTATTAAAGGTGCCGATTGCACGACAGCTCTCTTTCGTTCGTTTTTCGTTACTATAGAGTAACCCTCCCATTCTCGAGTAGAGTGCACTACTCTCGGACGCATTATAGTATCTGTACAGAGCGTCACTAGCACGCGAGTTAACAGCACTCGTAGTACTTACCAACAAGCCTTCGAATTATCGAGTCACACGACACGACAGATGTAATCTTATAAAAATACAGCTAAATCACGCAAAATAAATTACAGAAATTGCATAACGCGCATTCCGATGATGTTATCTTTGCTTCGTGAGAAACAACAACCCCGAGACAACTGCCGGAACTAATGAGATGACTAATTAGCCAATTAAACTAATTGGGCATATTAAAATATGTCTTTTTAATCATCTATCTTTGTAAATTGTATGAAAGAAACAAAGTTTTGTGCGACCTACAGGCTGATGAGATGAAAAATACTTATTATTATGTGGTCCAAGGCGAGTTTCTTAATTTAGAAGCGATAGCACCGTGTTTACATTTTACGAATAGCGCGAGCATCAGTAAATACCGTGATTTTATCAGCCGATCCGGCCTAAAACGTCGACACATCATCTTTTTAAAGGGGAACGAATTCATTGTTATTATTCGCCGTAATCTCACAAATCTGGCCCGAAACGGTGTTTTCATTCAGAGATATGAGGTTGAGTTTGACGAGCGGTTCAGGCCAATTTGCTTTTATAAAAGTGCATTTCATACCGGACTGCGGTGCACTTAGGAAATGAAAGCCGTTTTAGGGATTTCGAGTGTATCACTGGGTGGAGCCGCCGGTGTCGGGTTTCAGATCGACCCTTTCCATATAAAACGCGACACCAGCTCGGATTACTGCAGTGCCGTCTACAACACCCGAGGATTAGTTGCCAGGATTATTCGGAACAATAAATAGAGAAAACTGCCTGACGCGGTAAGTTTCGGGCCGAAGCCTTAGGTGATTATCATTGACACGGTGGCAGCAGTAGCAATATGAGGTGTCGAACTTTTAACAGGGCTCAACCTAGCACAACCACCTCTGGTTCAACCATTGTTTCTTTTCAGCTACCAGGCAAGCATGAGTATCCTGAAATTATCCTTAAAATTTCCTGAGAATTCCCAACATTAAACCAGCGCGTTACCTTCCAGCTACCAGGCAATCATAAGCTGACGAATCCCTATGTTTTCCCTAAACAAATGTCAAAAATTAACCAACGGTGTTCTCTTCCAGGTACCAGGCAAGCATGCGTGTAGAGAAGGCAGTGCTGACGGTGTTGGCGGCGGCGGTGTGGGCGGGGGGGTGCCAGGCCGCCACCAGCGCGTCAGTGAGGCTCTGCGGCCGCAAGCTCAGCGAGATGATGAGCCGCGTCTGCCACGAGTACAACAGCCCGTCGTGGGATGATCCAGGTAAACACACAAACAAACATAAATCCTGTAATAGTGCACTGCAGGATACGGATATCGTAAGACTCAAGAGACTTGACTTGCCATAAACTTAACGCTTGGCAGGCATATCCAAGATCTTAACAAATATTAAAACCACCCGGGACCTTTCGCACAGCAGTCGGTCACTAATCCTTGCGCTATCGACTTCCATAACTTTATCCAATCGATTTTCATAAAACAACACCTAAAAGCCGTTACTTTTAATTCATCTCTACTATATATAGTTAATGTTAAATTTGATTGCTGGTCATGGTTCTACCTTTTTTGGCATAAGATTTTTTTGCCTAATATCGTATTGCATAGTAACGTTTGGTCAAAGTCTCGTTTCGCCAAAAATCGTATGGCATAAATCTCGTTTAGTAAAAAGTTATTTCGCATAACATTGTTTAGCCTAATAATGGTATGGCCAAATCTTGAATAGCCTAATAATGCTATGGCATAGGTTTATACAAAGTAATAATATTCGTTTGGCTTTAACTTTGACGGAGCGTCTCCCTACATAGCGCAAACTGGTGCCTTGTATTGTTTCGGCTGTTTGGAAAACGCTCCGCTCCGCTTCGCTGCGCTCCGCTTTGGTTTTGATGAACATGTGCACCTAAAACGCTCCTCCTCGCTTTGCTCGTCGTTGCACCTATTTTTAGGTTTCGATCTCATGGGGTTTGTAATAATTATATTGGTCGTTAACTTTCGATTTTTTGATCATACAATATCGTGATTTTCGGGATGTAGGAGAAAAATATATCACAATTTGTACATTTACTACATACTTAATACCTATATTATTTATTAAGATAACATTAGGAGAAACAAGATTATACATAGGTATAGACGAACATAAATTTGAGCAAACGAAACTTAGGTGTTTAAAGATTGTGCCTAAAGAGTTTTAGACGAAACGAGCCTTATGCCACATAAGTCTTGGCAAAGTGATGGTTCGGCCAAAAAAGTTTAGACCATACGAGTTATGCGAAATGAGTTTTGGTCAATAAAGATTATGCCAGATGAGCGGAACCCGCTGGTCATACATACGTTTAGAGTATGCCAGTCAGGTATACTCAAGAATACAATGTAAATTTTAGCGCTCTGTCGCGCTAAAAAGTTTACGAACTTTTATCATCTCGTGAAATTTACGGGCCTCACAAAGTTATCACAAGTTTTTGCGGTAAGATTTAGATTCAGTAGTTGAGAAAGGGAAAGCAAAAGTAGTAGCCAAAATACTGATTTAGACAGAATTGGATAGTGAACTTTTTAGAAATTCTTCTGAAAATGGCTTATAAAATTTACCTCAACACCGATAGTTAGGTATGAATAATGTTTGAATAAAAACATTAATATCCGCAAAGCAACTATCTTTTATCGCAGAAGGTCGGGTTGAGAGTTGAGATGAAGATAATTGATGAGAATGTAAACAAAACCAAGCGACATCCAACTAGAGAAATATAATACTGACTTGCCTCGCCAAAACTATAAATATATTGCATCAATCAGTGGAAGCTGTAGATATAGGCAGGTAGGTACGCATGATAAAACATACATTTAACATATACTATTCCTCTTAGGTAAGTTAACTTTTCACATGAGTAGAGGGATTACGATAGTGGATTGACCTTCAAAACGGAATTCCACTCGATCAAATCGATATAAGAAATGATGAGATTCTATAATCTTCCACAGCTTAGACGATAGGTCATAGGGTTACCTAGGTATCTAATCATAACACTAGATTAGAAATTCTACCACCAGTCCGCATTTACTTATAATGACTAGGTCCAACCAAGTCATGACATTGTCACAAGCTCTGTGATGTGATAATTATCATTTCAACGATTTTACACGAGACTCTTTTAACTTAATTAATTTTGAGTTATCTTGAACAACTGACCTCTGCCTGTTTACGTCTAGTAACAAAAGCAAAAACAAATGTGAGCAGTTATACTTTATATTGACCCTTTAACCAGCTGTATAACAAGTTAGCATAGCATGAAGATATAATTGTAATAACAATTAATCAGCCAGCCAATGCCTGCTGGGCAAAGGCCCCTCGTAAATTTTAGCAAGAAAAGAGCTTACTTTGTATCGCTTTTTAGCTACGAACTATTGAGGTGTCGTTTAGTCTCTACAGTATTGTAGCAAGTTGTAGGTAATCCGATACAGTTCGTCTACAAAGTTCTCGTAAACTCAACTTTATAGTAAAGTTATGATATGATCACAACTTATTAGTCATACCTACCATACTATCCAATGTTATAAATTTTATCACAATTCCATCCGTACACCACCCCCATTTTATCCCGAATTTCTGACGCCGCGCCTAACCCCTACCCTCATTGGTTTCAGTAGTAGAGCAACCGGGCGGGGTCCGGAGACGACGGCAGGTGGCCGGGATAGCGGACGAGTGCTGCACACACGGATGCACCTTCGAACAACTCACCGACTACTGCTCCATCAGCACCAAGTGAGTATGCCGGGTTAGATTGGAGAACTGGAGAAGCGACTGAGAGATGTAGCCAAGCATGCTATAAGCATAGTAGTCTTCTTTCTGCATCTAAATCTAAGAGTATAAGTTATCAGTGCTCTAACAGAGCACAGTGTTGTTGTTGGAGCCTTTCTACACCAGACCTACGCCCTGTAAGAGCCCTGATTCTTAATGCATGGTCAAAAAGACCTCAGCTTTCTTTGTGAAACATACAAAACAATCCTTGCAAGCAACACATTGATCATCCATCTCTTCTCTCTATCGCTTCTCCTTCATTCCACCACCTTCGAGCACCCGCTAACCATTAAATCAGAATGTTGTTCCCCAGTTCGGAGTCGACCCTGGAGGCGTTGGAGGCTCACATGATAGCGGACCGGTCGGCGGAGGCGGCGGCACCAGCGAGCGAGGTGGGGCGCGGGCGCAGGCGCGGGAGGGGGCGGGCGCGGGCGCGGGGGCGCCGCTGCGGCTGCGCGGGCCGCCGGCGCCTCGTGCTCTCGGGTAACATGGTGTGTCATGCCGCCGGCTTGTTCTCTCGTAGATGTTGTTGCGATCCACCAATGAGGGCACACTCGAATTGTAGAGAAAAGTTTAAATGTTTTGCTTGGGTTGATTTTATCCGCATTCAGTGTAGTTCATAGTTACAATGGAATCTGGTAAAGGGTTGCCGTTCGTTGGTGGATTGTAAATTCTGTACAGTAGCGTGTCGTATTAAGTCTGTAGTTTGAATATGTTTAGATTTCTATCTTATATAAACTTTTTGTTATTGAATAAGAAACTATTTTCCAAAACTATTCACTGCGACGCAAACTATTATCAAAAGCACCTCAAACACAATATCTTCCAAACTTTAAGATCTTCAAGCAATAAGTTTAAGCAAAGGCAGAGTTTATTGGAAGACCCTCTGTCGTAAGCCGACACCGATTGTTCGCGAGTTTGAAGACACAATAACAAAGCAGGTGTTTACAGATCTGCCATTTGTCTCGTCTTCCATTGTTAACGAATAATGTCCATGAGAATTATCGCGAATACTGTACTGTGAGAGAGCAGGCGGCGTGTAACTAACAACTCATATAATGCTTCAGCATGTGTGCTAACTACTCCACCTAACTGTTATCCAACCCTCATTGCATGTGTAGATAAGTTATAATTTGTGGTAGCGACTGCTGTAAATTTGCCAGCCATTGCCATTACTTTGTGGTCAAATTACATGACGTAGGTAAAATGAGGAAGGCCAAGGTCTAGTTAGACCAGTCAGTAAGTACCTAATCTTCAGGTATAAGTCTACATCACGTAAGTACCTATTGGGAAGCCCTGTGTTCAGCAGAGAACGTTTACGGGATGATGATGATGATGGATGACGTGACTCTTTGGCCGATGCAAAGATATTGATTCAATGATCACAATTAATAATGACAGCAGCCGTCCACTTGCATGGTAACCTAAGAAAATATCGAATTCATAAGTATTGGGGATTTATATCTTGGGTTTAGTTTAGAGCATGTTATGTTTTAAGATTTTGTTAAAATTCCACCCCGTAATTAAATCTATCAATTTAAAGAAACGAGACCTACGCCTCGCCTCATGAGGCAGAGCAAACACCTGACTCGTTCCTTAAAACAGACTATCGGACGCCTAAAACATCGCACAAAGATCTTATGCACTGTGTTCCTACTAACATCAACGCACCCAGCTGTCTTATATGCGTCTATTCTACAACATATTCTCCCATTCTCAGGCGGATCGCGTAAGAGATGTGCCGCGCGCTGCGCCCGTGGTGGGCACGGTGTCGCCGCTGCTGACGTGGGGCCGCACTCTGCACGCCGAGCTGCCGCCCGTGGACCTCGACCGGTACGCGTACGTGGCGGTCTACTCGCGCCCTTAGCCGCCGTGTGAGCGCGGCCTAGCGCGTTTAGTTTACATTGGAGCGAGAACATTCTCGCGCGTTGACCATTCTCGCTTGCGAGAATTGTGTGTTAAATCTGTGCCACGTTTTACGCGAGAACATTCTCGCTCGTCGGTCATTCTCGCACTTGTGTTGGCGAGACTTGAGTGTTTTATTTGTAGCACATTTCAAGCGAGAACATTCTCGCGTCTCGGCCGTTCGAGAGAATTGTGTGTTATACAGTGTGGACAAGAATCGCCGCAGTTCTTTTCGAGTTTGCGAGAGTTATGTTTTTAATCGGCGAGAAATGCCGACTGTCGGCTGCCAGTTTGAGGGTGGTTAGACATGAGCTCGCTAGTATTGATGTAGTGGATCCATTCGCACTGTGTGTGAGCATCTGTTAGTAGCTTCAGACATCAGTGGTGATTAGTTAATGCGTGTTCAATTTGAGTTGTTCTTTTTAATAGCTAATGTGGATTTGAATTGTAGTAAATGACACAATAATTGAGTAATGTAGCAAATTTTTTATATAAAATTCTAGTGAAGTAATTCTTTTTGTACATACAAATTTCCTCTTAAACTGTCTTGTAAATCAACTATTTATATATTTTTTTATACAACGAACAGCTATCCATCAATAAATAATGAAAGCATATTACTTTATAGTTAAATATTAAATTAAAATGTAAGATTTCAATAATTGCCTTTACCACATAAGATTTAAAGATCTCTTGAATATCTGTGATAATAATTCCATTAACTGATAAATTTAATGATTAATTTATGAGTTTATAGTAACATCACTACAAATAGCCTTTTTAGCACTAAGCTTGTAATTTAGGAGGTTTGTAATGAGTATGTAATGACTGACTCAATGGATGCTGTATTAAACTTCTATTTGATTCTGACGACTTGTTTTATTTTTATATTGACCCCTCCAAATTTTACACATAGTACCTACATATCTATACTTTGAAAGTAGAATGTTTGCTTTAATAAAACTGAGTATGAACTAATTATAATGTATTACTGTAAAACTTCACATAAATAACAACTTAAACTACATTTTATACAACAGTATTTACAATAGATACATTTTACCTGAAAATAAAATGTTTATTAAACATACTTACCTTATGCAAAGCCTAAATATATGAGAGTAGCGTTTGTTTCCGTTTCCGTACCAATTTACGTTAATTTCGGCCCAGTATCATGACATCCGTCGTCGGTCTCAAATAATACTGTCAACTTCCGTTTGGTTTTTTAGCATTTCCGGTTACCGCCACCACCGAAGGCAGTTGAGTTTTGAGGCTCAATATTTTAATCATTAGGCTCTGATTTTTCACCAGGCAGGTTATAAAAATGTTAGGCTTTGCATAAGGTAAGTATGTTTAATAAACATTTTATTTTCAGGTAAAATGTATCTATTAAACAGTACGTTACCGTTATGCAAAGCCTAAATATATGAGAGACGTGTTTATTATCGCCTGGTGGTGGCGGACAGCATTATGAGACATAATCAGGAAAACACATAGGTCAGGCAATCTGACTATATTGTAAGGGAAAATAGAAAATATAGTGTATTTTGTAATCAAAACTATTTATTGTGATATTAGTATCTTCTTACAAAACATTTATGTATCAGGCATACAAATAATTGTGTAATTAAAAATTATAATAAATTTTAACAAAATCAATTTGTTATTCATTAATTGGCGTAAATAATGAAGAGATAGAACTCGTATTGTTAGAAGGCGCACTAATTTCGCGCCTGTAGAATTTCTGGAATGTCTTCGCTGACTTCCAATTACCTCTAGCCAGGATGTCATCCATTTGATAATTCTCTATCCAATTTTTGGATGCCACAGCTGACCGAAAGCTGCCAGGTGTAGCATCAATGTTAGCTTCCTCAAGAAGCTTTTTTAACCAGCCTCCAATGATTGTACGTGATGCTGGTTTCGGAACGCCGACAGTAGTTATAAATAAATTATCAGATTTGGCAAGTTCTCTTCTTGGTTGCGATACCTGGATTAGGTGTTTTATCCAGTGGACGGGACACAATTGTTTATTGTTCTTATTATGCAGTAACCTCCAACCGGATTGACGATAGTCAGAGGTGTCAGTTTTAGATCCAAAAGCTGGCCAAAGTGTAATATGGTCATCAGATATAATGCAGTGTTTAGAGTTTATTTTGAGTAAGGTAAGATCATGTACTCTTCGACTTGAACAAAGCAGTAAAATAGCTGCAGTGTGACGAGCAACATCGAAAAGCTTTGATGAGTCAATTGCGCTTTTAGTCATGTGTTGTATCAAGACTTCGACATCCCGTATGGGTGGTTTTAATGGTTTTGATTTAGCTAATGAAATAGCCTTTAGGATCTGTTTAACTAATAAGTGTGAGCTTAGTTTATCGCGGTCACTAGGGTTACAGAATGTTGCCACGGCAGATTTATGAACCATTATTGTGCTGAGCGCCAGGTTATCCTTTTGAAAAAGATCAGTTAAGTATCTGGCTAGATCTGACCCGGTAGGTTCTTCAGCATTTACATGATTTTCTGAAGTCCATGATACCCACTTCTTCCATGCAGATTTATAGGTCTTAAGCGTTGACTCGCGCCAGCTTGCTGAAAGCAGAGTCTTTTGTTCAGGTGTCCAGTTGGTTAAGTGTTTGTTCCAGCCCCACATCTCCACACTTCCAGGATCATTTCTGTCACGTTGGGTGGTGGTAGACCGGTTGTTACGTCTACCAGAACTTGTGGTAGGTTCCTGATCGTGAAAGGTGCAGCTGTTGCTCGGCTCTTCAGGTCTGGTCGCCAGAACGCTCGCTCCCACCGAGGCGCCACTATTAGGTACAGTCCCCTTGCTTTGTTCAGGTGTGACAGAACTTTCGGTATTAGGTGCGGTGGAGGAAACACCCATGCCAGTGAATAATCCCAAGTTACTCCTAGCGCGTCGTAGCATGCAGCTCCCATGTCCTGTCTGTCGAGAGTGCAATATGTGGGCACTACGTGAGCGCGATGAGATGCGAATAGATCGATTCGTGGCTCTCCCCATTTCTTGAAAATTATGCGAGTTATTTGAGGTAACAGATGCCATTCTGGTCGCAGTTTTAGTCGAGAAAGGTGATCTGCATGGCAATTGTATATACCTGTTATGTGATAAATGCTCATGTGTATTTTGTGTTGGTCCAAAATGAGAAAGATCTTCATTGCCAATTCTGTGAGTTTGTATGATTTTGTCCCTCCTTCGTTGCGAAGATAAGAGACAACAGTTTTGTTGTCGGACTGGACTAGGACACTTTTGCACGCCAGGAGCTGAGCGTGGCCTCTCAGGACGTTGAATATCGCAATCATTTCCTTTTGATTGGAATGTAAATTTTGTTGTGAATTTGTCCACGTTCCAAGGATGCTCTGATCGTCTAGCTTGGCTCCCCATCCCACGTCGCTGGCATCTGTTGTCAAGTAGTGATTTGGTATTGGCTCGTGCAACTGGGAGTAGTTTGTGCAGTTCTTGTGCCACCAGTTCAATTCTCTCATCGCCTTCACCGTTAGTGATACAGATTTTGTCGGTTCGGACCTCAGAAGAGAGTTTAGTTGACGTTGCAGGAAACGATAGTGGAGTCTGCCTCTTGGGACTGTGAAGCTTGCAAAATTCATGACGCCAATAATCCGTTGTAGCTCTTTTAGTGTGACTTTGCTGGATTTGAGCATGGCTGATGTTTGAGAGAGTACTTTCGATGTTATTCGCTCTGGTAGATACTTCCTGTTTTTCCAGGGATCCCATACTACGCCGAGAAATTCGAGGCATCGCTGTGGTGTTGATATCGACTTCTCTGTGTTTATTGTCCAGCCCAGGTAGGTTAGTGTTTCTATTACTATATTTATCTGGTGTTTTAGCGTGGCTGGGTTTTGGTGAACCAATAGGAAGTCGTCCAAATATATTAATATTCGTATTCCTTGGTCTCTCAGTATTTGGGCCACCCAGTTGGTCAATGTGGCGAATGTTTTTGGTGCAGAACTCAGCCCGAAGGGTAAGCAAGTCATTTGTAGCAACTGGCCTTTGTAAATGAGGCGAAGAAACCGTCTGTGACTCACCGAAAAATTTAGATGAAAATATGCCTGGTGGATATCGATTTTGGCCATCCAGTCCTGAGATTGCAGGAAGTCTGGAACTCGTTGGATGTTCACCAATCTGAATTTTCCCACTTCGACAAATTTGTTTAGTGCCTTGAGGTTGAAGATTGGCCGCCACGTGCCGTCTGGTTTTGGACGGAGAAACATAGTGGAAATGAAGCTTGGAGAAAGTGATGCTTTTTCGAGTATTTTCTGCTTCAGCATTTTGTTTATGATATGATCCATCTCTTCTGTGTGTGCGGTTTCCTGAGAATTGATGTTTGGTAAGAACAGGATTGGCCTTTTCTTGAACGGTATTCGATAACCGGTGATCATTTTTAGTATATGGGGTGGGGCCCCCAGGTTGACCCAGTGGTCGTAGAACCGACTGAGTTTCCCTGCACTGAAGTTGCTGGTCGAGTCAATATTTGCGCCGGGTTTGTCCTCTCCTGTCCCGGTGGGACGAGGGAGAGCGCCGGTCTGCCGTGTTCCGGTATGAAACTTCTCGTGTTGGTGGTCTTCTCTTGGTGCCTCTACCACGAAAATTCGAATTCACATTATTTTTAGGGCCAGATCGGAGATCTTTGTAGCCAGACTTACCCGTATTTTTATTTTGTATTTGTACTGGGTTTTTTTGATCGTTCTGCGGTGCAGGGTAGCGATCTTTTTCATTGCACCAGAATACTTTTTTGACTCCACCAGATTTTTCTAGAACAGCGCTGAATTTATCTGCATCAAAGAGATGGCTGCAAGATGGCGGTATTTTCCTTAAAGCGCTTTTGTGGTAAGGGTCTTTTACAGCTGCCAGAATAGCTTCTCTTCTATGTTGCACTAATTCAGATCTGTGACCACATACCAACTGTAATGCATCAGCAGTTGTTTTGCAATAATTTCCATCTGAAAAGATACCTGAAATCTTCGCATGCAAGTCTTTGTACTCTAAGGGTTGGTTTTGGTGAGCATAATTCAAAAGTTCCTGCATATCCTTCTGTAGCGCGTCGCGCTGTTTCAGTAAGGCAAATGTTATGGATGCGAAAGCCTTTTCCATATTAGCTGTATTTTTTGAAACATCTAATCGTCGCACTTCATCATTTGCTTCAAGATTTACAAAACCAGGCGATTGACTGTACAGTTTTTGAATGTCAGCGTAGCGGACATTAACCCACTCAGGATTATCAAATCTTTGTAAATCTTTCAAAAGTTGCAGCATTTCGGGTGATGTTGGTGGAACAGATGGTTCTTTAGTTTTAGTGCTCATTGTAAAATTTAATTCTGCGGGTTCGTTACAATGTTCTGATAGAGATTCGTTTTCGAACAACTCGCCACTAACGTCTAAATCAATATCATCTCGAGATCCAGTGGTATTCGTGCATGCCATTTGATTTTTCAGAAAGCTTACCTCCTTAATCAATTTGTTCAATAACTTACGGCTGCGCTTCTTGCTTCGTTTGCGTTTCTTACTACGCTTGCGATTATCACTGGATGACGAGCTTGACTCCGAGGATGAGCTCGACGTCGAATCCGAGCTGGAAGACTCTCTCCTTCTCTTCCTCCTTGTATCCTTGTCTGGTTCCTGACATTCCACTATGCTCGCTGTACTTGTAGATGGGCCGGGATTATCCATAACTCCTGAAATTGATATCTAACGGCAGTTGATTACCGTTAGAAAATATTTAAAATATTTGCTTCGATATAAACAAATAATAACTTACGAACGGTAACACCGTTTATCCATTAAACATTATTAATACTTATACCTGTCGTTGTTTTTTTCTGTTTTCTATTCTAGAAAAGCTTTAAATGTTATTTGTACTATGCGATTAACATAGGGCGATGATTTGAAAAGAAATAGGTAGTATTTTTGACTAATAAACGAAGTGTACTTACAGTTTTTGTCGTGGAAAAATAATCACTTTTCGAAAAAACTTACTTTTACCCTCAGGTATAAAACTGAAAACGATAGGTATATTTACTTCTTGGTACTATTGAGACAGTGCTCGTGCATAGGCTGCAGCCACAACCGTCTCGGTTGAAATCCAAACGCCTAATGATTAAAATATTGAGCCTCAAAACTCAACTGCCTTCGGTGGTGGCGGTAACCGGAAATGCTAAAAAACCAAACGGAAGTTGACAGTATTATTTGAGACCGACGACGGATGTCATGATACTGGGCCGAAATTAACGTAAATTGGTACGGAAACGGAAACAAACGCTACTCTCATATATTTAGGCTTTGCATAACGGTAACGTACTGTTTAATACTTACTTAAAAATCTTCATGAAATGCTATCTCCTGTGCTCATCTGGTTGTAATTGTTTGGGGTGCTATTCTGTCTTGTATCAGTATTTGTTCGTAAGTAGTATTGTGCATACCAAGCATATTTACCTACAAGAATAGTTACCACCAGGGCGGCTAGTCACAGTGGCCCATTATTCTTTTTATTTCCATCAATAGGACCATTTATGCCATTATCTGAGGCCTGAGTACTCATTACTTTAGAGGGCAGCAATTGAAAACGTAGTGTGTTTCCTTTTGTCCTCTTTTGAACAATTTTGCCAGAGTCCTTCACATTTTTTTCAATGAGGGAGTACACCTTTTCCTGGAAAGATGAGATGAAGTTATTAGATTAGTAAAGAGAAGATAAATGTTAACCAATACTAATGGATAATGTTGTATTGATGCTAGACAGTTAGAATGTATGGTGCAGTTAAGTTAAATATGTTCTAAAAATACTTGGAATCACCAGATATTAGCAGGGACTGTCATTATTTGATAGTGTAGTTCATAATAATAAAAATAATTAATGTATGGTAGCCACTGCAGTTAAGTTAAATATATTCTAAAAATACTTGGAATCACCAGATGTGTAGTTCATAATTGTAATAACAACTAAAGTTACCGAGGCTGCAGACTCCTGTCCTTCACCAGTGATGACAACTCGAACTTCATATTGCTTCTCGAGCAGTTTAAGCATTTTCTTTACGCTGGTCATGAGGTCATGCTCCCCGATCCTCGTGGAGAGAGTCAGCAGCTTCTCCCCTTTGTTGGTGGCTTGTTGTCGACTCTCTTGTTTCTCTTTCCGTTTCTGAAGTTCTTCATTGTGGTAATCTGCACTGGACATCATTCTGGAATATTCCAAACCAAAGCATAGGTATTTCTGTTATAATACCATTAAGGTAACATTACATTTAGGTTAGTAGAAAGAAAAAGGAAGTGTTGGAGACACTAATATATATCACGGCAAAGAACTGGATCTCTAGACTAAAGACTGACACTGCTCAAGTGGAGGTAAGATATCCAACTCACTTGTAAACCGGCCTTCTAGTTTTAGCATCCACATCCTGTATCTTGACTAGCTTCAAGTCTCGGCGTGTAGACAGGGTTTGTGCATTCTTCAAATCTGTTATGCTTACTGAATTATCGGGACTTATCAGGGTAATTCGTGGCGCAATGTTTTTCACTTTCGGAATTTCCTTCCCATCAGCTGAAAGCCGTGTTGTCGCGGTCCGGCATTCGAATATTCGCTTTGAGGCAAACAGACTTAGTAGTTTATTCATTGTGTACATTATCCAAACATTGATTTTTATTCAATATTTTGTTACAAAACCAAATTTTACGAAGTTCACGATCACAAATACATCAGCTGCTTTTTGACAGCTGTCATTTCAGTTGTGTTGTGCCATTGTTGTGCAAACTATTCTATAAACCATCTTAGACAGGACAGGGTTATTTTTTTACAAGTGAACTAGGTACTAGGTACTAATACTTCCATGCTAAATACAGATTCAAACAGGTACTGCAACTCGAGTTAATGTTTTTTTTTTTATATGAAGATGATTTTAGTGGAGAAACTCCCTACTGGTGTTCCATCCTTCCTTGAAAGAGGGCTTTCTTTAATTTAAAATCAGCATGAGTAGATCTACTCACGAACACTTCGATAATGTCAACGAGCTGATGACGATCATTATGAAGCTCTTTTTTTTTCAATCTATTTTATTTAAGGAACTTTTGTCACTAGGTGACGATGACAGTCCCATCGTACCCTCTAATTAACATACATAAACAAAAAACAATAAACTAAAAACTAAGAATGAAACTTAAAATAATATAACAATTTGGCTGCTTCTGACCATGGCTCAGCCAATATACTTTGGAAAACTCCAACATCGATTCTATTAATATTAAACTTATCAACTAACTGTTGCCGCCGACTTGCATTCCGGACACATTCCATTAGGAAATGGTATACGTCATCTTCTACTCCACATTCATCACATTTGGGTGAAGTAACTTTTCCCATCAAGAATCCGAATTTATTTAATGGAATATGTCCAGAACGAAGTCGGAGAGCCATCACAATTTGTTGTCTGTTTAATCGACTTGAACTAAACCAAGGTATTCGAGGGGGCTCACACACTATACTTCGGTACCAAATTCCCTTTTCTTTGGATATCTTGTTGAAATATTCTCTCCAATTATCACGTATAAATTGCCGATATTTGGCTAATACTTCAGACCAACTTGCTACAACTTCAACATCATTACCGTCTTTAATTGCTTTCTTAGCAAGCCTGTCAGCCTCCTCGTTACCTTGTAATCCAACATGCGAAGGAATCCATTGTAACATACCTTTAATGCCCCTTTTACACAAATTAATTAATTTTGATATAATCTTATAAGCAATTGCCAAACCTCTTTCCCCTGAAACACATCTAATAATATGTTGGAGAGAACTTTTACTATTATTATGAAGCTCAAAATATTGAATACACTAAGATAGAATCGTTATCCTGTGATCAACCATAGACAAAATAAAAAAGTTCTGAAGAAGTAAAACGTCAAACATAAAATTTTCAAGATCTTTCACTTTGACATTTGCTCGACTGCAAAATGGTGTGTAAATTTTCTGTGCAATGAATAAATCTGTGAATATCATGTAAATCACGTATATATTTGAGGTTTTACTAACTAAATTTCGTTTATTTTGTTTTCAGTCGGCCCACAAAACATTTATTATCAAGCGCAAGCTTGCTAAGAAACTGAAACAAAACAGACCTATCCCTCAATGGGTTAGAATGCGTACTGGAAACACCATCCGGTAAGTTATATTGTTCTTTTACATTGTTTAGTGCATTTTTCCTTAATTTCCTTGTGCTCAAAAGCATAATTTCTTGTCTCAACTACCAATATTTGTAGGCCACCAAACCATGTCTAAAATGTCTTGTGAGTCGCTTTGACCGGTAACTTTCCTCCCAATATACTAGTGGATAGTGTCCGTACCATGATTTTAACGTTCTCTGATAGCTTTACTTGCAATAACAATTTGTAAACAATGCCAAGCCTTCGACCGGTAGGCTTCGCCAATACCAATATCTTTCAAACATTCTGTAAGGCTTCACCAATACAATATCTCCCAAACACTCTGTATGGCTTTGCCAGTACAATATCTTCCAAACATGCTGCTAAGGTGGTCGTAGAAATCTCATTGATTAGCCTTTGATATGGCAACAGTTGTCCCAATTTTCAAGTATACCAAAAACTTTCTGCTAATAATTAACAATTTGCTCATTCTGACAATGTTTGAAAGAATGAATTGTTAGTTTCACATAATAAATATTAACAATATTGGCTTTTGAACTATCTACTTGTTTGAACTGAATTGCACCTTAGTATTGTCAGTAGCTCCAGAGTTTATGTCTGTATTTGTGGTCATTAATTTATAATTCTTTCATAAATTATACAAAATTTCCTGTGCATCCCACCAGTGTAGAACTTGAACCCCATTAACACATTAATATTAACTTTCTTTTCTTGAATTTCAGATACAATGCTAAGAGGCGTCACTGGAGGAGGACAAAGCTGAAGCTGTAAGGTGTTACCTGATAGTTGTTAAGCTGAATAAAACCTCATAAAAGTCACCCAAGTAAATTCTTTTCTTTACTTATCCTATAGGTACCTAGTGAATTGAAACTTAAAATATTTCAGTGTTCCGCCTATCCAATAATTTGCATACTTAATTCTTTTTTGATCTGTAGTATACACAGAACATTTGGTTAAAATATGGGATAAACGGGTTATTGAAACTATTACACCAGGTTTTCTCTCTTCATAAGTTCTTTCATACAAAGTTTAGTGGAAATATTCATTACATTTGTGTGTAAATGCACTGGATTCATAGGTTATGTAAGCTAATTCTGAAGAGTTCTGGAGTGGAGACCACAAACAGGCAAACACAGCGGGGGACACCCACTGGACTGACAACTTTAGGCAGGTAGTGGTTGGATAAGGAAGCAAACTCGAAACTCAAACAGCAAGTATACCATCAATGATGGCTCTGGCTAGCTCAGATTGGCTAAAAGTTCATAAATTTTGTTTTGATAAAGTAGTTGCAGCAAGACAATAAATAAAAAGCAAAGTTGATTGTAAATTCCTGTATTTCTAACTAGCGTTTAAAAATAAATTATCAGCATGGTCTCTAGTCACTGTATAAGTAAAAAATACATCAAATCTTCATGATCTCTGATTTCTTAGCTGTACTTATCAATGTACAAATTTGATCACAAAATGCGTTAATACTGAATCTTTTGTGCTTATATTCTAAGTTGTCTTTACAAAATGTCTTTTTGTTTTATCGTGTAGTGTCTTGTGTGATGTCTTCCTTAGACTTCTGTTCTTCTTTCCTCTGTGCAATGGACTGGGCTATGAGTTCTTCTAGCAGCAAGTCATTATCTAACAACTCCCCGCTGCCTGAAGTAGGCTGGAAAAAGAAGATTGTAATTAGGTCTTTGCCATTTTGTATGCTCTAGAGATGGATCTTGTTTGGGCAAGTTTGCTAAAGCCAGGAAATACATTTGCATATTTGTGCTTCATCCAAATAGAAAGTGGTATTTTTCAATATCCTCTGTCCATAGTAGTTATAGTCATAGGTTTCTCATAATCATAACATAGAATGACTTGTTGAATCGGGACACTAATCCTAGATCCTGGCTGATCACCATGGCGAAAGGATTAGTCAGTCAGATGAGCTACACTTAATGACTACCTGACGCAAAAAGCTACCAACCTGTTGCGCACTGATGGAGCGCGCCATGAGTTTTTGCAGATACTTCTCGCGGCGGTGCTGCTCGCGGACGCTGCGCAGCCGGTCGAAGTCGTCCATGTCCTCGGTGTCGTCGTCGCCGCCGTCCACTTCGTCCACTGGAACAGAGATTGTATTCTGAGAATTATTCAATTCAAGGTAGAGTTTTGGTGTTTTAGCTGTTTAAAACTATATCCACACCACAGTATAATCTTTTATCTGATTTCCACACTTGACACCCAGAAACTTCAGCTTGCAGAGCCTTACAGTGCCACAAAATTATCTGTTCCGGTGAGAGTTCACGTAAATGTCTAATATTTCTTTATTCTATAAGACTTTAAGTTTGCCCGTTTTATAAACCCATCTAATTTATATTAATTTATAATTCATTAGTAAGTAATGAGATATGGATCAATTTAGTTCGCTCTCACCGAAACAGATAAGTTTGTCGCACTATACTTGATTTTACATAGATTTTTCACCAAAGGTCTTTCAATAGTTGAGTGACTTTTTCTCACAAAGGTTTTTCACAAATTCATTCCATCTCTTTTCACTCCTTTCAAAAGTCCTATGTGCTCTACTGGCCTTCTATTTGTCAAAAGAGACCTATTAATTCCCAATGTCTGCCAATCACTACCCTTACCACTAAGGGCGGATTCGGCCAACGTCCAGTAACTTTTTACTCGAGAGTAAACTACCAGTTACTCGCGAGTAAGCAGATTTTGCATTCTACCAAACCTGAAACCAAGATAAGTAGCTTATCCCAAGAATAAAATGTTATACCGCCAAAATTGACCGTGTAACGAGCTTATCCGAGAGTAATTTTGTAATGGCGGCAGCACATCAGCTGATTAGAAAACCTTCATAATGACATAATTGACATATAAACACATCTGTCAAAACCAATGACCAAAGAAAAAAAAGAGGACCTGCCCTATCCACGAAAATTACAATACAACATTGCGACCGGTCGCCATGTTGATTGACATCCAAACACAAGGTACTTCAGCTGTCAAACAATTTGTTTACATTTTTCAAGAAGCAAGCCGCCATTTTAATTGAAACCAAAGCGCGTTTTTTTCGTGGATAGGGCATGTCCTCTTTTTTTTTTTTGGTCATTGGTCAAAACATAAACAAAAGTACGTTAAAAGGCGAATTCTCAGAATAACAACAGCGAATAAAATATTAAAACATAGACAATTTTATACTATTGTAATCCATTCAAACTAAGTTGGCATGTCATTTCTATTGCATGCTTTGAAACGCAGCTATTTTTTATTTTAGTTGCATTACAGTTTCGTTCCTCGTTCATTCAATTAATCCTGGTATAACTTGGTAGAATGCAAATCTAGTTATCCCAGATATTTACTCGCGTATAAGTTTTATTCCGGTATAGTTATTCTCGTGTAACGTGATGTTTGGACGAATCCACCCTAAACCAATAAACTTACAAATAGTCTGACTCCCAGCGGCACTGAGCGAGGGCCCGACGTCGCTGTCGAGGCGCGGGCGCGGCTCCATGTTGGAGAACGAGCTCTGAGTCCGCAGCGACATGGCCTCCGCCGCGCCCGGGGCTTGTAAGGCCCGTGCCGTAGGCCGCGTCACGATGCTCACTACATCTACGCACCAACGTCGGCGTGTGAGGGAGACCGCATCAGTACATTTCTATAGTGAGCATTGTGACGCGGCCTACGGCGTGTCGCTGGACGCGCCCCTCGGCGTAAATAGGAGACCCAGGCCTTACGTCTTAATTGCGCCCCGTGCTAGCCCTTCTGATCCATACTTTTTTTTAAATCTTTTTTATTTATAGGGACTTTTGTACACTATGTAGGATCCATACTTAATTTTACATAAATTTTTCACCATAGGTCTTTCAAAAAGCATATAGTTGGGTTTTCACATTTTCATTCCAACTTTTCACTCCTTTGTCCTTGGCCTTCTACTGTCAATCAGCACCCTTACTACTAGTAGTCACAATACACTTACAAATAGTCTGGCTCCCAGCGGCACTGAGCGAGGGCCCGACGTCGCTGTCGAGGCGCGGGCGCGGCTCCATGTTGGGGAACGAGCTCTGCGTCCGCAGCGACATGGCCTCCGCCGCGCCGGGGCTGGGGGTGTGGCCCTCCGCCCAACGCGACGGCGCTGATGATGATAGCACTGTGTTGTGGATGTCTGGGGGAGAGGGAAATTGTGAGTGTGGTACTGGAAGCCTCAGGCATTATGCAAAACACTATTTTGGTTTCGCTAGTTTCACATGTTATTATTAGGCCGTACGGTGGTTTTTGTAGGTATATGATATCCTGTATGGTAAATCTTTAACTGGGGAATGCTCTAGCGCTGACGTGGTTAACGAGTAAATGACGTAGATAAACGTCACTATATCGCGATTAGCCATAAATACAGCGCTGAGATTGGTGGAACGCGCATTAAACGAATTTATAGACATCGATAACGCACCGCACCCGTGTAGCGGCTCCTGGTAGATACAGGGAACCTGCCTCCGCCTCTTTACATAATTTGCAGACGGCTGAAAAACTGATAATTGAAACCCGCTACAAGGTTGATTAAAATACTTACTTGATGTGTGGTTGGAGTTTCTAGAAGGTACGTTCACTGGGTCACTGGGCTTGTGCGGTCCTTGCGCGAACAAACTCATCGCGGTGGGCCTAAACAAACAAAAACGATTAGAAGACATGTTATCCTACTGTATGATGAATAATTTTTTTATGAGTTTGAACCTTCTTGCGAAACGAAAATTCACAAATTCCCCCTGCCACAAGACCATGCAATCAAAGGGCCTTACAGCTTTAGAAATAGGTGTCAAAACCCCTTACCTAATGTCCTGTCGCATGGCCATGCTAGT
The DNA here is from genome assembly GCF_932276165.1 of Plutella xylostella. Classification (NCBI taxonomy): domain Eukaryota; kingdom Metazoa; phylum Arthropoda; class Insecta; order Lepidoptera; family Plutellidae; genus Plutella; species Plutella xylostella. The sequence continues at coordinate 9,637,025 of NC_063993.1, read as the reverse complement.
GATGGTGGCTTGTTCGTCGACTTCCTCAATAACTTCATTAGCGATCTTCATACTGCCAGCCGCGGCGGCCGCTGGCTTGTTCAGGCTTACATTGCTCGCCGATATTGTGAACCTTGACACTGCGGAGTAAGGTTTAGTTTAGACTGCTGGTAGTTCAGATAAATATACCGTATCTTAAATAAAGTTTCACGGTATGACGATATCATAATGTAAAAGCGTAGAACGCTACTAGATTTTAGTAAGTAATTTGTTATTTATGTATTCGTCGTGTTTTTAAACTCACCACCATCAGTCGTGTTGGCCGGAGGCGTTTGCTTATTCTGATCATCCTTCGAGAACAACCTCTTTAGTACGGAGGTCACGGAGTTATTCCTCGTGATCGAAGGAGGTTGGTTGCCGAGAGAGACCATAGAGTTTGCGGAGCCCATAGAGTTCCGTTCGTCGCGTTTCCCGCGCTTACTGCCGCGCGACACGATGAAATGGATACCGGAAACGGCGTCATCGTTCATTTGTAGTTGCTGCGTTCAGGAAAAAAATATTAGAATATTTTCATTGATGACCGGAAACGTTAATATTAATCAAGTTAAATCGAGAGTCTATTTTCCATCTATTGCCTTATCTGACACAATTAATTAGAGCTACAAATTAAGTGAGAATTAAAGAGATAACATCAAAATTTAACAATAATTCTCCTGTAGGTTTAATTGCCTTTTAATATATTTTCCTTTTGATTTATTTTATTAGTTTTAGACTTTAAAATCGACTGTAGAGGCAAAAAGAAAAAGAGATTTTACAATAACGTACACAGAAGAGTTGTAAACGGGACACTAGAATAAATAAAGAATAAATAAAATTACGAGGGACAAATGTATTTTGTAACACATACTTACGTATTTCACACTCCATTATAGAACATTAAATATTATAGTTAAAATGCAACATTAAGATAATGCAATTCAAGTAAGATTAAATTATATCAATAGCTTATTTTACAGCCAACACTTAGCAGCCAGTTTAAAATAATATATCGTGAATATACCATATTTCACCTACTTAGTTACGGATATGTTAATTTGTTAGAGGTAGTCATGAACATTAGTTGACACACAAAACAAAAGTTATGTTTAGTAATTTGTTAGTAATTAATCATTGTTAGATATAGGTACTTATATTATTATTAATGTTACAGTACCTACCCATATTTTCCATTTTTTTTACCTTATGCAGTGCATGCTACTATTTTAGATTTAGTAGGTATCAACGTTATGTATAATATACTAAATACTATTAAGTACATAATATTATTAATACCAACTATTTATACCAGGTTTACTTACAATAGTTTAGTATGCTTTCTTTTAGTTCAGGGTTGCCAAAATAACTTGAATTGATTACTGAACGATACGCAATCAGCAAAAAATATTATCTACAAAAAAACCTACTCGTTCATAATTCAATGGCAATCTTCGACATTGCCTTTAAATAACAACATAAAAGATAACCTTTATCTGTTTAGGAAATACTCAAACACGATTCAACCAATGGATATCAGGATATCACACAAAACACGAAAGAAAGAAGAAGATCCGCAAGAAAACCATAACATACTTAAATAAATAAATAAACAAAATAAAATAACCAACCAAAAACTTCCCTTAAACCGGGAAATATACACTTATTGGCAACCCTAACACCGACACAGCAAAGCCCACATCCGTGCGGCATGCTTAGAAAAAAAACGTATCTAACCTCGGCCGGGGCGAACTTATAACTCACGGTGTTCGACGGAGCTATCATCTCATCCATTTTGACCGATGAAGGGTTAACAGTGACCATGCTCCGTTGGCGCGGCGGGACGGCTATTTTGGCAGTGGAAGGTTCTGGATGGTCTTCTCGTTGGTTCTCAGTGGCGATGGTGTAGGGCAACTCGGCTGGGCACATCTCGTCCCAGTACTGGTCTCGCACTAACTCTGGGTGCTCGTGGTGCATCTCGTCTACTATCATGTAGGATACCTGGAATCATGAGTGATGCGTTTTTGTAGTAAGTTTTACGGTCGCTGTTTAATTATTGTTATTTGTGTTTGATATGATTTTGTGATAATTTTGATATCTACTATGCAGGTATCGTTAATGATATAATCGAAATGCAATATTGAGTCGCGTCATGATTGATTAGCACTTTCATTCGCAGTAAATTTAATCTAACACTACAAAAAATATATCTTTTCTATTTATATAGGAAAAAATATTACTAAAACGAAGTGTTACTTTACCTGAAGATCCCTGTCAATAAGCCAATTGACTTCAAAGTCGTCGTCGTCTTCACCGAAGGGGTTGATCAGAGATTCGGCCACTTTAAGCCATCCCATGTAGAAGAAAAACTCTAGCGTACTGAATATGGGAAAGTAGAGGTCTATATTGCTGATACTTTCACTGTTTGCAGAGTTCAGCTTGTTCTCTACCCATTGACTGCCCAAAGCGGAAGTTATGAAGTAGGAATATACTGCTATAGTAACTACCTGAAACCAAAAGTGCATCATATAACTTGATTAACCAAGAATACCAAGATGGCATAAAAATCATGCTTTTATCACACAGATAAATTTCAGACATTGGTTACCGAAGTCAGGACTCAGGAAATCGCGGCCAGAAGGATTATTATTAAGATTGGCACAGTAATGATTGAAATTTGCAAAATGAGAAGAAATTTCTAAGAATCGATTTGAGAGTGTCGTTGGATGTGAGTTTTTGGCATCAGTAACAAAAAGCTCACAGCTTCTGTATGTGATTCATCGCCTCTTGGCAGTTGATTATCTAACCTAAACAATCCTTTGTCTCTCTTTGAAGTTCGTTTAGAAGAATTATTGGTGGAGAACATAGAAGTTAGTACTTACATAATAATAGAACAACAAATGAAACATTCAAATTCATCCGTTTTCAAGCTATATTGCAAGATACTTACACCCTCAAACTAACATCTTCTTACTTTTCAGTAAGATGGTTAAAATAATGACCTACCTGAGTATATACAAGAGGCACGCTTATATTATCATAGCTAAGCAAGAGGCCGGCCTGGCCCCGGAATTTGTTCAACTCGTCTATTATAGTCTTGACCGCAAAGTCATCTCTTATGCGACCCTCCTTGCGGGCTCGTGTCACTATGCTGGTTGCCCACACTATTGGTAACCTGGAAGGAAGAAAAAAATATGGATTAAGTACACTGCAAATAAGCATAGAAAGAAAACAATAACATGAAAAACTTAATTAGGTATTATGGAGACCTTGGGCAGGAATGATAGTCGGAGTAATAACTTTTTGTTTAAATAACGAAATGTGCTATAATACTGATTAAAATTATAAGCTCCTCCAGTAAACTTTGGGATGAAAAAGATATATATACCTATGCTTACTTTAATGACAAAATATATTTCTACATTCTTCGCACAAAGTTGCCGAGTTGTTATACGGACATAGTTTGTCAGCGAATTGATATTCCAAGGCCACGTCATCTTATCTTTTATCTCATCGTTTACTAACGCTATACAAAGATATACACTGCAATTGTTGTTGTCTTTCTCGGAAAACCTTCAAAATCAAAGACTGCATTTTGATGGTCCTAACTGTATTATACGCTAGAATACAAATAAACAGAAGTTTATTTAGACTAGTGATGCAAATAGGTAATGTATTTCTTTCCTTATATGTCTTGCTCAACATGGCATCATAACTACCCACAGCAATCCTTGAAACACTCATCTGCCTATTCAATTCATTCATCGACAGAAACAACTTGTTTCAAATTTTTATGATAGATAAAATTTATTTTACACCCTGAGAACAACAACAAAAAATACAATAAAAAAAACAACAAGGCACCAGCTCAGCATGTGCTGTAGACAATTAGGCCACAGCACTGTTTTTCAGCTGGCCATTAGTTATAAGACCTCAGTCACAAAACTCACCAATGTTTGGACGGCTTTGGAAACTTGGCATTGAGGTTATCCAAAATCTCCTTCTCATTGTCCAGCAAGAGACCGGACTCCACGAAGTTGTCGAGAGTGGGGAACCTCTTCTTGACCCTCGGTGAGATCATAGTGAGCACCATGGTGAGACAGAGACAGACGTAGCGCACTATCGTCCGTCTCATCAGCCGGCCTCGTTCGTCCTGAAACGTGCAAATACACAAAGATGCAAAATATGGTTTTTGAAGGTGTGTCTTGGGTTCTATTGTCTATAGAGGCTGGCGAGACGGTAAATACATATTTGGGTAGGAATGTTTGCGTAAGGCATTTTTTTTTCACCGGATATCCTAATTTCCTGTCGTAGGTATTTTCTATTCAGCGTATACGGTACTCAGCTCTCATTAACATAAAAATGAGTATTGTTAACGCATTCAAAATTTGAATATGATTCGTGAATCTATTTTGTCTTTTGTGTCGTAATCGTTGTCATCTTTGTAGGTACACCAAGGACTTTGTATATACAAAGTCCTTGAGGTACACATCTTTCTCATCATTATCTACACGACTGCAAGCGTTTGACATCACGTGCGTTTTTACGTAATCCCGCACTATACCAGTTTTGTTACTGTAGCATTGTTCCATCGTTTCATGCTACAGTTAACTCTAGGTCTCTGGGTAATGATTTTGTGGAAGGCCCAAGGCAAACTGGAGCCAAGGGCGGCGACTTCAGATCTCGGCCTCTAATGATATAAATCAGTGCGAATTTCTGACGTTACTGCATTACAAAATAGTACTAAGTTTTCCTCCTACGATGAATAGCCAATAAATTAATAAGTATGTAAAGACATCTGGGTAAATTATGTCATGTATGTAAATAGGAACAAATAAAACATTATAAACATTAGCTCCCTGTCTGGCTGACCGCAAATCACAAATAAGTGTTGTGGTAACCAACGTTTTTTTGTAGATAATTCTGCCTGCCGTTAGCATTATGTAGTAAGAAGTATTAATTCATTGGAAAGGTCTCGTCGACCTTGACTGTGTCTATCTTATATCACTTGATAAGTACAGTCAGACGCAATGTAGAGTCATTTCCTAGCTTCAAATTCGACGTATCTTATCACTATCACGCGTAGGTAATTGTAAGGTTGTCAACTCTTCATTTGCACACCTCTAGATAAGATTACACTTGTTTTAGTTTCACTACTCCTCAACGTTATCATTAGCGATGCCATCATCAAAAATAGTACCAAAATAGTGCTCTAATTTATCATTTTATCCTATGAATAGATCATGACGTCACATGGGCATGGCCATTAAAAATTTTGCTGGGTTTTATAATGATAGTAATTTAGGGTTAGACATTGTATTGTATTGTTCTACTACGAAACAATTGCGTCTACATTACCTGCCGCTATTTGCTTAGCATGAAATTTCATTTTATCATATTTTACGTTTACAAGTAATAAGTATCTTTAGTTAGATGTAGATAGAGTTATTATTATTAGGCATTTTATGTTCTTAATTAACAAAAACGTAGCTACGAATGAGTTTTTTTCCTTTATTATATTTGCTTTATCTCACAAGATTTAATTAACAGTTTGTTTTTTATTTATTTCATTTTTAAATTGCATGATACTGTTAGTTAAATGTTTGCATTATTATTATGATGTTGATACAGAGCAATGTTTACGCGGCACTATCAATCAAATTAGTCATCACACTCATCACGTAACATGGCATCATTCATGTTCCAGCTGAGTATCAGTTTGTCGGCCTCCACTGTATTACATCTTCACTTCAACTATGATGATAAAGCTACCGTCTACATGCCGCCCATTTATCAACGCAGCTAGATAATTAAGACGGTCATAAAATAGAGACTAACAAAGAAATTGGCTTTATTTTTTCAGATCCGCATTTTGAGGCCTTGGTTTAACGCTAATTGCGCTCCATTCAACGCACGCCACCGCACGCTCGCTGGCGTTCTTTGTTTCTCGTCGTTGTTACTGATATTTCTAATTGTTTCACATTTATTTAATCGTCAATTTAATCAAAGATGCCGCATTCCGAGTTCACTTATGTTTATTTATCAGTTTCGCAGTTATTTACCTATACTTCATGTATTATGTCACAAAACAAAGCCATTATCTCCTGGCAACCTCAAGTGGGTCTCGGTCTAGTCTAGACTTTCGAAACTAGAGATCACTTTTGCAAGCGTTGTGTAAACTAACAACCACGCCAACGCACGTCTGGTACTGCTGGACTCAAGAGGCCTCTCGGGCTTACGAGTTTCAATGCGGTGCAGTGCTGCGGTAATGACGTCTCTATCTCGTAATGTACTGAAAGAATAACAGCTTTCGTTCGTTAGTTTTTGGTCAAGCTAGAGTGATCCTCTTAGGGTCAATTCAGACGTACCACAACCACACCACAGCCACAACCACGCGGTGTGGTCGGACGTATATTTTGTATTGACAATGAATAATCCAATTCACACGTGCCACATTTTGGCGTTGTTATCGACCACCTGTGTAATACGACCACATCGCAACCACAACGCAACCACATCGCAACGGCAACGCCGCCACGCGGCGGCGGCACCTCGGCAACCTGTTATCCGTATTAACTGCACACGACGACGTAGTTACCACATCGCAATGACAGCGACAACGCAACCACATCGACATTTTGTCGCTGCCACAACGCAACTGCAAAAAGCCGCTGTCACACAATTCACACGTAACCACAGCTTGACCACATTTTGTCGCTGCGACGTGGTGTGGTTGTGGTACGTGTGAATTGACGCTTAGATCTCTCACATCATCACCGACTTACATTCATAAAACAGCAACTACGAGTCCCAACTTGACCAGGGGGGCCGGGGGCCCATAAAGGGAGGCTGGTCTAAATACTACGTAAAACAGATCCAAATAATAACAAACATACGATGCCACACCTGTCCATGTATAGTGGCGGACACGAAGACGGCGATAGAATCAGGCCAGGGTATGGACGTGTACTGGCTCCACCAGCGGTTCATCACCACCGTCACGTAGAAACCCAGCACGAAGGAGAGCGGGATCACGTTGCCATGGAAACTGCAGTAGTTCACCACGCCCTCGAATGTTCTGGAAGGTTGGGCGTGGAATTGAAGACTAAATTGGTGTGGTTATTGTAGGATAATAAGCAATGTTTAAGAATGATTGGTATTGTGATGTTGTTCTTTTTGCCTAAAAAGCACGAATAGGAAGCTTGTAATATGTAGGTACTAATTAAATACATGCGGATGAGGTAAAAAGTGCATTTCTGCACTAATCAACAGCAAAGTTTGTTACAGAGCGTTTACAAGATTTATGTCAAACTGTTAATTAGGTAATTGATAATCGTTACGTACCTCTTAGCAGTTTCATCTAACAGCAGTCGATACGTTATATTTAATATATAATATAAAAGTAAAAACATCATTAAATCCAGCCATACTAATTTGTAAATGCTTCCTCGCCATCTGAAACAATAAAAATATAACATTAATTTATTTATAGGTCTGTTAAGTAATATTGGTTCGCATTTATGGTGTTTTTTTAGAGCTTGAAGACATTACTTTAGCCAGTGAACCTCATTTATAAATTAACTGATATAATCTTTATACGTCCCACTAATCTCATTGCAATCTATTGATTGCAGGGATATGCCATTGATTGATATACGTCCTGATGACGTCACATCATAACGTAATGTGTGTGTTCTGATTAAGTATGTATACCCAAGTAGAGTTTTAATATCCTACGAGTAATATTGCGATTAAAGAAGAGGAGGGATATCTCATAAAATCTGTCTGCAGCAACACAGCTCTTAAACGGATGGATCGATTCCAGATTCCAGAAGACCTCATGAGCTATGCTATATTGATAGAACTCTAAAGGACATACGCTGTTTATTTCTATTACTTCAGTCCTAATTAATGGCTCTCACGAACCAATCTCTTTAGAACTGATTACGTTGGATCACAATCTAAGAAGACGGTAGATTTGTAACGGCATTGACACAAATGTGTTCTGCAAAGACAGATTGGCAGAACAATGCGACGAACAACTAACTGAATACACAACTGCAGTGCAATATCCACAACAGTCTTCATATTATTGCAGTGACGATGACGATACACATAGACAACATGATACGATCATTGAATCAATTCTAAGAAACACAAGATTACAAAAAAATATAAACTGAAAAAAAAAGATCTTTGTAATATTGATATTATGCTATGATCATTTATCTTAATTATGGTATAATCATTGAAAGGTCTCATCACCTACCGAATAACTGATAACCTTAGGATAGATGCATTCTCAGCTAAGCACGTGGGTTGTTGTAAGTATTAGGTTAAAATTTGTAGCACGGCAGTACATAACCTACCTTTATCCAGCCCATACTCCATACTAGGTACATAGATAAATCATAATGAAGGACGAGGAGGAAATAACAGGGAGGAAGTGACATCATCATCACTCCGCTAGTTACGATTCCACGACAACTCAGCGATTTTATTACTGTTTTATTACTCTACAAACAATACTGTGTGAGATTACAGCGCGTAAAAGTGAAGATATGGATCCATTTATTCATATTACGTAACGTTTAAATTGAAACTTTACCAGTAAAAGGACTCAAACTGGTTCACCAAATTTAATATGAAATGCACGGATGTGGATGTTATGTTTGACCTTCGAACTAGTAATAACGAACATCACATGTTTGCAGTTGTCGGATAATCTCGCGTAAAAACTGTTTTCCAACTTTTATGATAGGGCCTGACCATGGACGACTATGATGAACGGGTATATTACAACTGGACTTATTTTATAATCATTATATACTTACCTACTTAAATTAAAGAATCAACCTTATAACATACTGTATCAACATCAAATTATTATATTTTCCTTTTATTTTATAACGTCTGCGATAGGCCAAACTTTATGGCAATAGTAATTTAGTTAACTATCTACCTACTATGCTGAATTATTCACAATGCTTTTGAAAACGATTATGTAGCGCGATTAGAATTCCATCCAAATGAATTTTTATAAATCGATAGCGAATTTTTACGAACATTCAGTTCCATTTTAGTGGCGGTGGTGTGAAATCCAAATGTTTATGACTCAGACCGGCCATAATTAGCATGTATTATGATGACACGTCCAACGGCGAACTAGGATGGTCCATCTGTACTTCGAAACACCGAACAAATAAAGGTATTCCCCACAATTTCGCCTTCTAAGTACGTATTTAAGGCTGAAGTTACGAGGCAAACTACAGTAACCGTTTTAGTGCTAGCACGAGTGATTTATTCGTAACTTTCTTGACCTGACACTTTTATTGCAGCCAGAGACCTTGGCAGGGGCGTGTATAGATTAATTTACTTAAATATGTTGTACTTGAACAGTGTCTACCTACAATCTTTATCTTGAATGAAATAGAAAAGCGAAGATAACAACTCCAACGCATCGTTCAATTTGGAAAAGGTATGATTCGGAAGGTTGTATTACTCGGTGTTCATGTTCAGTCCAATGTCAAAAAGAGTCCGCGTTGTTTTATGATCAAAATTAATTCAGTCTAGGCACCTACAATCAACAACATCTAGGGTAAAACATTTCCGTCCTGAGTACCTGTTAAATTGCAGTTAATAGAATTGGCAAACATGTAGCTGTTTTGAAATAACTATTAGTTACCCAGCGCCATCGTGTCAATGTCTATTAGCAGGCGGCACAGCACAACAAACTCATTTACAGAGCGAGGCCAAAAATATTCAAGTTACCGCACGCTCGATTGTACTCTGAACTTGTGAATAACTTTATATTTAGAGTTAATTGAAAATCAAAACGAGACGGCTGTGAACTTGATTTATAGTGCTCATTTTTCGTTCGAAGTTCAAACGAGCCTTCGAAAATTTCAAATGTGTGGTTCATGAAAGTACTAACGATTTTCACAGGCCTATGTAAGTTTAAATGGGTAAGAGATAAGAATGTTAGTTAAAATTCTCTGAGGGGCCGTCCATTAATCACGTGAGGTCGTTTTTCTCATTTTTTGACCCCCCCCTCCCCCCTGGTGATATTTGGTGAGGTTTGGGACTAGCCCCCCCTCCCCCCCCACTGGATCACGTGTATTTTTTGGAAGTCTATGTAAATGCTATTTTTGACTAGAAAAAATATAACGAAAATTGCGTTTTGAGGATAAATGGCGAGTCAATTAAGGTCCTACTACAAATCGTTAAAATTTTCGCGCCGTTCAAAATTTCGGTTCAGAAATACCTAGGCTTTTTGACAAAAAAATAATACACGTGATGTCTAACGAGACTCCCCCCTCCCCCCTCGTGATGTTTCGTGAGGTTTTCCGTACCCCCTCCCTCCCCCTTTGAGCCTCACGTGATTAATGGACGGCCCCTGAGACATATATCACGTAGATTTAAACATCCAGTATTAGGGAAGGGTGGTTCTTGTAGTATAAAAATCCAACCTGTATACATGGGCAAAGGTTAATAATTGCTGTGGCGTGTACCTTCGCAATGTGGCCTCATCGCAGGCCCCCAATTTTATTTTAATCCATCTACTACACATACATACATTCATACACTTAAACTACCAACAAACAACACGAATTTTCAGCCATATCTATCGATCGTTGTCGTGTAAGTGCAATGAACCCTATGGGGCTAGGAAGTGCAGCGTGTACTAAATAATGAATGAATTTCTTGCCTTACTACGAGGTCTATCAGTAATAGGGCCATCGGTATAGCTGCCTGCGATACGTCGAGTATCGATGCCCACTGGCCGTCCACTGTACCTACCTCACGTAGTATTTAACTATTCAAGTGTCTCGATCCACCTACATGCTTAGGGTGGGTTTGGTCACTTGGAGCCGTAACGTACGCGTTTGATGGGAGCTCGTGAGATTATGAGGCAAATTAAGGTTGTTTTGTTGAACGCGGAGTCAAGCCACGTGGTCGTTGATGTCCTTAAAATAATGATTGAATGTCGCTTTCTTCAGGTACCTCTTTATACATAAACTGATTCATTCATTATCATTATAATAACTCTTGAGTCGCATCGCAGAACATTGGTCTACAACTCTACATAATCGTAACGAAATCCAGATTTATAATATATCCAGAAGACATATTCTATTGAGGATCCAGGGACCGTGCTGTGGATAAGATACGCTGGTATGATGAAGGCAGGCAAGGCACGGACTGCCAAAAGTGTCTTTTTAGGGTTCTGAACCTCAAAAGGTAAAAATAGAACCCTTAATGATTGCAATTTGGTTACATCCAAAAAAAACAATATTTTTATAAATAAAGTCTATAATGTACACAACAATCTACGAGAAGCATCATCTGAGTTTTAGCAAACTAGTTAATTACCTTACAAAATATCCAATAAATATCAGTGTAAAACATCTAGGTATTCTAGCAACCACTCTACTCCTCGGAAAAGAAGATCAACTAACCAACCTGCTCTTATCTTTTTGGTATTTCAAGTACAATCCGTCATCTTCATGAATGAGTGGATCTTTCGGACTTCTATATGAAGCCAATTTCCGCATACAGTAGATTGCGTACCGTCCAACCATGTTAAAGGTTACAGAGAAAATTGCATTGGAATTACACGTTTTACAGGAAAACCTGTAATTAAGTTATTGCCAGGTTGCATGCGTGAGAGGGAGTAATGACTACTTCTGTCTCACTTGGGCTCACGCTATTTATACTATTGATCTGGGTGCAACAAACAATGAAGGTTTTTCTAGGAACTGCCTAACTAAGTATTATGAGTATCTAAATGTACGATGTTAGTAAGGATCTTAAAAAATACAGCACAGGATAATTTTTAAATGTGTGAATCATGTTGAGAGATCAATGTAATGTATGCGGAACGAATTCTGTGAATCTTCGACATTGAATCATTTAGTAGTTGGATTGTTTTTTATTCCAACATTTAATGTGGAAAAAACACGAAACAACACGAAATTGCGTGTTGAAGAGGCGTTCATTGTGGTGTTTCTTAATTTTTGTTTCAAATACCTACAACGGTCAGTGCTCCGGATCCTGCCGTGTTAGGCAACTCCTTATTTAGTTGAGGGAGGGTCTTATTTCTTGCTATTAATACCTGTCTAGGTATTAAGGTAAGTACTCACTCTAGGTTTAAATTAATGATATCGTTAGTTTTGGTTAACTTTCACATAATTAATTATTCTTTTGAAATGCTTGGCAAAGTTCCAGTATTGTTTACTCTATAAGCACATTCATAACCGAAAGTACCTATTGCACAAAGAGATAATGACTTCCTTCCATAATGATTGTACTAATTTAAGCTTGAATTTACTTCAGAACGATTAAGATTTTCTTTATTAAATTCAATCAAGTGATAGATACCTACTAGTGTAAGTAGGTAGGCATTTTATGCAAGTATTGTTCTACCGACATTTCGGAGAATTTAATTGATGTTTTGATGGGCTATCAAAATAGCTGGTTATTTCTTTTGTTCATTAACTATAGGGCCTTGGCAAGTTGGCCAGAAGAGATCGCTGTTAACGATAAGGTAGTCTATGATTGTGTGTCAATAGCGTACCTACCTAGTAGGAAACTAGGAACCTACGCACGGGTGATAATACTATGTACATACTTACTAGCTTCAACCTAGGTTTTAATTCCTAATAATATTTTTTTTAGTTCCTAGTAAGTATCTATTAAAACTATTTAGGTACCTACTTTTACACATAAATATTTGCTCCTACGACAAGTTCGGGGGTAATTAATATAAGTTAGGGTAGGTTTGTATTGTCACTATGTATATGTATGTTTTACAGCAAGAACCTATTTATCTACTAAGTACCTATCACACTAACTACCCTATAAAGTTACACAGCGAAGCGAGGCTGCAATTTCTTTGCTTGGTTATGAATAGGGGTCCTATGGAAGCTGTAGTGTAATAAAGTTTTAACTTACCGATATAAAAGTTTCAAAAATGTTCCAAAACCTCGACATGTTGCCACTTCTCCTGTGTACGTCACAGTCATTTTTATATAAACTTAATTTTATAAACTTTTAATTAACACTTAATAATATCACAGTTTCCCTCGATTTAAAAACAAAATATTCAGCATTGAATTTGTTTCACATATTGTTTCTGCATGTATGATTAAAGGCATAATTCAGGTAATATGATTTTGGTTTCTTTTCATCGTTTTAATTGATACAATTTGTTTATTTTTGTCGAGATCATTTGGACTCACTTTGCGACAAACAATAACACTGCACACACACACCGCACCGCAGCTGACCCCACGCGCACAAACAGAGAGCGCAGTAACCATAGACTAGCTAGGCAAGATTATGCATGCAGCAGTCTGTCATCAGTAATAGTGATGTCAATTTTAATGTACAAATCGATTCATTGATTATGTAATTATTATTGTTTATTATTCTGAGCTCAATATAGAGTCAGTTTCACAGAATGACACATCTGTCAAGCAAACCCTTAATACAATGATATAAAGTTCGTTTTTATTTGTGTCAGATGTTTGATTTGATGAAACGCTGTCTAGTGTGATAGAAGAAGAAAAAGTAGAAATTAATAAGGGCAGCCTCTTTCCTTTAGATTTTAGATAGATAGTGAGCGGTGGTAGCTCAGTCGGGTAAGCGCCCGCTTCTCACGCCAGAGATGCGGGTTCGATCCCGGCGCTGACATGTACCAATGAGTTCTTTTAACTTAAGTACAATGTATACCATCGCTCTTACGGTGAAGGAAAACATCGTGAGGAAACCTGCATATCTAGATCTAGCACATCTAGATATGTGAACCCACCAACCCGCAGTGGACCAGCGTGGTGTGGAAATGGTCCAAGCTTAGGAAGGCAGTTTAGACCTTGGGGATATGCACAAAGGTTCCATTCGAGAGAGCCAGGTGCAGGTACTTACACCCCCACAGAGAATAGAATAGAATAGAATAGATAGATAGTTATAGTGCGACAAACTTATCTGTTCCGGTGAGAGCGAACTAAATTGATCCATATCTCATTATTTACTAATGAATTATATATTGATATAGATTAGATGGGTTTATTGAAACCACAAGAGCGAATTACAACTACTGGCAAACTTAAAATCTTATAGAATGAAGAAATATTACACATTTACGTGAGCTGTCACCGGAACAGATAAGTTTGTGGCACTATAGCCATATGATTCGTTTTCCTTGACAGCTGCCAGTTGAGTTTTTTTAAAAGTCAATAGATGTCCTGACAACATAGTGTACAGTGCAACAAAGGCGTATAGTGCGACAAACTTATCTGTTCCGGTGAGAGCGAACTAAATTTATCCATATCTCATTACTTATTAATATATTGTAAATTCTTAAATATATATATTGGTTTATTAACACCGTAAGAGCGAATTAACAATATGAGTAAACTTAGAATCTTATAGAATTAAGAAATATTAAACATTTATGTGAGCTGTCACCGGAACAGATAAGTTTGTGGCACTGTACCCTGGATTTCAGCTAGGGAGGGGCAGCAGAGTGCTACTAAAAAGTCTTGACAGTAAAGAGTTCGATTTTGCAAAGACTTTTTAACATTTAATTATATACATTTAAAAAATAAAATACCGATTGTTAATGGCTTTTTAACGGATTTGTCCTTAAATAAATATAATGGATCGATCAAATACATAGTTAGAATCCACTTTCGTTTTCAGGACTTTATAGTTGCACTGTATAGTGCTGTCAAATGTCAAATATTGCACATAGAGCGCAAAGAGTTTGAAGTTTTAACTAACTACTTTTAATAGTATCTCTATTAGTCTTGTTTCTTCTATTTATAAGTTCAGAATATTTATCAAGCATCACCGTTGCGTTAGGGAACGCATGAGGGCAGATAGGTACCTATAGAATTTCGTCTGAGAAAATAAGATGTGAGCTGACACAAAATCTTCTGTATCTAGGGTTTGACAGTTTTGTACAACGTAGACAACGCCATCTTTTTCTCCAATAATGTACTTTAACTTTTTTTTTACAAACGCCTCTTTATATGCCAGCCATTGCCAGCCCAAAAAAAGTTAGTTGCGTTTGTACACTAACTAGGCTGTATAATCGTAGTTATGGCATATCGGGAACCGTTCCGTACCAAATTTTCACTTTCTCAGACATTTTATTATTTGATTCATTATGTACAACGTGTAGTGTCCATAGATAATATCAAACTTTTTTGTAGAATATTAAATTTTGTAGCAAGGCAAATTTTTTTTTCTTCTAAATATGAAAGTAAAAAATATTACTTTCATGCTCCCACCCCACTTGGCTACCCATAGTACGCCATTCGCCAAAATAATACTAGTCGAATTTGGCAATGTTTTTGGTATTTGGCAACTATAACATACATCAAAATAACAAAATACAAATAGCCAATTGGGGTGCCAGCAACAAAAAAATGTGCATAATCGATCGATTCATTTTATGTACAATGTACACATCCCTACACTTTCCTTCTGTCTCCTTGCTTGCTTTTGTCAAATTTAAATCCAATATGGCCGATTCTTTCGATTCGTAGTTTGGCTGAAATGTCTAGCTGGAATTTTAGTGTTATACTTTTGTAAACCGTTTATGCTAGCGTATGTTTATATTAGAAGCACCATAAGTTAATCATATTTCGCATCTGTATTTCTAATATGCTAAGCTAACTATTACAATGAGTGAAGTATCGTTTAGTGAAGCAAGTAATGACGGAGAGAAGCCGGTTTCTCTGGATGACTTCCCGCCGTTCGATGGTAAACTATTGTTTTCTGTGATGGCTTCGTACTTGAATTATGTAGATAATAGCTCTGGTTTACACATGTTATTGTTCCAGAGCCCAAAGATAGCGATTTTGAAGATGACATCAGTCAGAAGGAGAGGGACTTTTACATCAGCAAGTTTACAGGTAATAATGGCGATAATCCTATCTCCAGCTGAGAATTTGTGCTTAGAATGGCCTTAAATAGGTTACCTGTTAGTCTATAATCATGATCAACTGACTGCTACACCTGTAATTTCAGACTTGAGTACTGTGTCGAATGAAAGACTGCACTGTACGGCTTGCGACCGCCACTTGGGTAACACGACTCGCAATGAGAGCCGCATGCGGACGCACCCGATGCTGCGGACCCTGATGTGCCACACTTGTCACACGTTCTACAACAGTGGGGAGTTTGATAAGGGCGAGGATGGCTCGGAGCTGTACTGCCGTTGGTGTGGCCAGGGCGGACAGGTCTACTGCTGTTCGGATTGTCCTCATGTATTTTGTGCGGTAAGAAACTGGTGCTGTTGATCACTTATGCCAATTATGTTTAGTTCCCGAGATTGCCTTGGAAACTGTGCAAAAATATATTTTTCAAAGATTACAATATTTTTACTGTAAAATTTAATATTATTTAAATCCTCACATAAACATGATTATTATGTGTTATTACAGAAATGCATCAAAAGGAATTTAGGCATGGAAAAGATTAAAGAAATTGAATCTACCGATGATTGGAAATGTTTTAAATGCAACCCCAGATGTTTGTGGGATCTCCGTGCAATCTGCTGGGCTTTACTGCGCTTCTGCGATTTGAGAAACAAGTATGCACCATAAGTAAATATTTTACTAGGATATGTGTTCCTACCTATGTAGAAACACAATAATTATTGTGTCTCACCAGAGGATTTAGGCTCACTCGACATCACAACAACACAAAACATACCATTTCACATCATCAGGGCCCTTTAGAGTGCAAGCCACCACACATCAGAAGTAAAAAAAATCTTTTATCTATTTCCTTATTTTAAAACGAATTAATTTCACAGGATGGTTTTCAAAATGCATGACACTCCTATGAAAGAAAAGTTTCAAAAATACATTCTACAAGACACATCACAATGTTGTAAGGACAAGAGGCGACGGAATGTAGCTGGAGATAACAAGCGGAAGTCGGAAGAACCTAGAAGGAAGAGTGAAATTAAGAGGGAGAAAAAAGAAGATACACCTAAGAGGGACAAGGAAGATCTAAAGAAGTCTACCTCGGCTATCATTTCCAAGATGCCACCTACCATTCAGGTAGTTATAAATAAATTATTAGCAGAAATTGGACATTGGTGCAGAGGAATAAATATAAATTACAAACATAAATATTCAGCTACATTTACAGAGGACCCTATTGCAACCATGGAATTCTTTCACCACAATGACAAAACATACTATCTAATGATGACATGCTTACAAGATTAACATAAGGAAATCAAAATGTTATATTAACATAACATATAATTTATTTTAGGTTAAGAAATTTGCATCAATAAACTTGGATGAGCCCAAAAAGGCTCAAAAGCGGTCAGCAAGCCCTAAACCTAAGTCAGTGACAATGAAGAATCCCATTGCTATTGCACCATTGATAAGACCTGTAAATGTTTACCCTTCTCCGATGCCCATCAAGAAACTTAAGGTGAGTTTATAACAATAATTACCTACCTTCATCTTCCCTCCAGTGTGCTTGGATGAGGAAGGCCGAGAACAGTGTTGTGACGCTCCTTTGAGGCCTATATCCAGCAATGGAAGAATCATGGGTGGGTTGCCATATAATTATTCCATTATTTTTTTCATTTTCGTCTCATTTTAAACACTTTCTCATGCTATGAGTGCATCTGTTCCGTACCTAGTAACTATTTATTAAAATCTGTGCTAATAGCAGCGGCTCTGCCTATTCAGCATAAAATGGCTGTGAAACACATATCCCACCAAATTATAATCTACCAAATTTCCCCAACAATTCACACACATAATTTTTGCAGCTAAGGAGATTGACCAAATCTGACCCCATTTGCGAAGTAAGTTAGCAGCCACTAACCAAACCTATTTTAATCAATTGATAAAAGTGTTTTAAATAAGGGAACAATAAAAAATCTAAACCATGTGGTTACCCAGATATTAGGGTTCAAAAGTAAGTTTATAATAATTATACATATATTTTTTCGTCTTTATGAATTTTACACATACAAATAAAGATAATCATCAAAACCATGAGATTTCCAAAACACAGTGCATCACAAAGTGTGTTAAATAAAATGATTTTGTTCCTTCAAATAATATCAAAATTATTTTTACAGACTTCACACTCAAAAACACGAAAACATCTAGTGCAGTAAGACTTAATCTTTCAGCACTACCTATACCGACTTTCTCCCATGCCTCATAATAACAAAATATATACCAAGATATGCTGTGGTCATGGACTACACATCAGTATAATATATGTTTCATCAATCGCTGCTCTAGGTCATGGCGCCATAGAGATTTGCATATTCTCCTTTACCTTCTCATCATCATCATCATCATCAGCCTATAGCAGTCCACTGCTGGACGTAGGCCTCTCCCAAAGCACGCCACTAGATGCGATCTTTAGCTTTCCGCATCCAATCATAACCAACCACCTTTCGCAACCTTTACCTTCTAATTCTCTCTATTTTTCCCCAACAGTTCACGCACCGCCAGCCGGGCCAGTTCGAGCGACCTCGGTTCACGAAGTTAGTGCGCCCGCCGCCGCACAACCCGTACATGACCCTCATCAACAACATGCCCCCCTTCAACGGATACAACCATCTG
Source organism: Plutella xylostella (assembly GCF_932276165.1). NCBI lineage: Eukaryota > Metazoa > Arthropoda > Insecta > Lepidoptera > Plutellidae > Plutella > Plutella xylostella. The sequence goes on along the minus strand of NC_063993.1, from coordinate 9,618,393 downwards.
CCCAACCCTGTTAGTGACAACATTAACTTGTCTTTAGAGAGCCTCACTCAGGTATGTGTAGACTAAGGATAGAAGTTAGTTTGCTGTTGCTTTTACAATATTTTGGAAGTCTGAAGTTGAAATGGCTGGTTTGAAGTGTTGATAAGTTATAATATTTAATAGTTCGTAGTTCTGGGAGAACAACAAAACAAGTGCAAAATTTATCTAGAAATAACTAATTTTGCATTTATCTATGCATACTGTAAGCCGATTACACCTAATGTTCATAATAAAATATTCAAGTTAAACGTGGAAATACCAGTAAATAATTGAACAAATAATTCCAGGGCCTAGACATGGCGACGGTGGCGTCCATGGGCAACAGCAGCCTGGGCGGCGGCGGCGGCGGCAACATGATGGGAGGAGGCAACAGCAACAGAAATGACGACGTCGTGTGCACCCCGGACTTCCCCATTGAACCGCTCTGTGAGGTGAGGAAGCTAGATTTTCTTAAAATTTATTAAAGGAAAAAGAAATGGAGAGGGGTGGTAAACCTAAATGTTTAACATATTTTGAGAAGGTATATGTCTAGAGCAAGCGGTTGCAACATACATGCCTTTTCAGTCCCCGCAAGACGTTGGCACTATTACCGCAAACGGAAAATTTACAAAAAACTTGTCTTTTCTTATGTTACTTACGTTTTTTTTTGTTTACTTCTCTTTTTTTTGTATAACTCCTACACGTAGTGCGTCAACACAAAGGCTTCCACTGAAATACCAGCGCAGTTTCCTTGACCTAGCCAAGGGCACTGCATTAGCTGAGTGGAAACCTTTTTGACGATGACAGCAAAAAATTTATGTATAAATGTGATTTGTGTGCTGTCTATGTCAAATAAAGTTTTTTTATCTTATCTTTATCTTTTCATTACCACCCTGGAATATACCTTCTCACAATATGTTAAATGTATTAATAAATCATTCTGTAGAAATAATTTACATGTATCTGTATTTTAGGTATTCGAGGACAATGATGACGACGTTGAGTGCATAACCCCGGTGCCGTCCGGCCCCTCGCGCTCCCTGCAGCAGAAGCAGGCGAACAAGATGCCCGACCTCTCGCCCGAGAACATCATACAGATGACCGAGAACGACGTCACAGTGAACGCGCAGACCGGCGGCCTCAAGTTCAGAGTAGACCCCCAGACGCTGTCGTCCAACAAGATGTACCGCCTGCCTGACGGACGGGTGTTCGCTATTAACTCCAACCCTAATATGCCGGGCGGCTATTCCGCGACCATCGTGGCTGTTACAGAGAATAAAAATATGTCACCTGTGAACCCGCGAGGCAATACATACTCGGCGAAAGTGTGCGCAGTGCCAGCGAGCAGCAAGCCACCGCCGCTGACTAAGATACCGCCCCGGAAGCAACGCCTGGCTAAGAAACAAGTAGCTAAAACAAACAGCCCTAACAAGAGGCTGGAAGATATACTGAAGAACTGTGATACTGATGTGCCTGTGGAGTGGTACCGCTACAATGTAATAGATGCATATGATGCGCTGGAGTATGCGCTGGGTCGCCTGCGTAAACTCAAGCAGGAGGCCACCACGGTGTACCTGCGCTCTCGTTCTGTGCCCGAGATGAGGAAACTTACCAAAACGCTTGACCGTCTACTTCACAACTCCGCTGCACGGTTCACCGAGGTCAGAGACAACCTAAACCAAGGCATGAAGCAGTATGCTGAAAAGAAAATCAATAATGTCACAATCAGCAATACGACGGACGACGACGACGATGATGATGTAGAAATATTGAGCAACGATAATGAGGGCCCTATATTCATTGACGAAAACTCAATGGATTCTAACAATGCGACAAGGAATGAAAGTCAAGATGTTGACCTCCTCAGTAGTGATATCAATGATAGCGGTGAAAAAGAGTCTGATAGTCGGCCATCTGGAGCGAATGGAACGATAGGTAAAGATGATATTCTGTGTGAAGATGTAGTCACAATGGATGACACTGATAAAGATAAAGAAAACCACGATAATGCGAATGATGAATTAGATGCCGAATTGACTGAGGCTAATGACACAAACATGTCCGTAGATGATGAGTCGGCAGCTGGCGATAAAATAAATGGTGAAATAGATGAAAAATCGAACAAGGGAGATGATCTAGATAAAGATATTCCTGAAAAAGAAGAAGACGATTCAAATAATGTAGAAAGAGAAAACGACGATGGAGATAATGCTGATAAAAGTGTAGTAGAAAAGAATGGTAAAGAAACAAGTGAAATGGACACTGAAAATGTGGAGGAAAACGATGATAAATCTGACGAACAAGCTGACAACAATAAGAATAAGGAGAGTGAAACAACAGCACAAGATGATAGTGATGCGAAAGATGTGGACGATGACAAAATACAAAAAGACGATGAATGTAAAGAGCCAAATGTTGATGAAAGCATTGAAGAGAAAATGCTACTGTCGGATATCACAGAGGCACAAGACTCGAAATCCCAAGATCCGGAAATAACGGACGAACTTATTGACAATTTACTAAATGACGATCCCAGTTTAGATGTTTCTAACCACAATATCCTTGGTGTCTAACCAAATTTTACTGCTTTATTTTGTAGTATTTTGTTACAGGGTTTCTCAACTATTGGAGACAATGAAAAAATATTTTGATAGCTAACAATTTCTGTATAATGCCTGATTCCGGTGTTTTGATAAGTTATGTTGTATTGACATGGCCAGAATAACTTCATGCTTCTATGTTGAGAAGGTCTGCACAAATTAATTATTAAGTTCATCATTATTAGGTATTGCTATTGAACTACCTAACTCGTACCTATGCTTTTAGATTTGAATTTAGAGTTTTCGAATACAAACATCGAAGTACACTTCATGTTTCCTAAACGAATGCGGCTGTCCCATTTCAAAACACAGTAACCGCCAACTTTAAAAAAAACGGGTCTTTGATTTATATATTATTTTAGGCGATTCCGCACAAAACTGCATTGTCAGAATATCAAAAAACCGCTTAGAAACGAAAATAAAATTTCTAAAAACCTAGTAACTCCACCCTGCGAAATCAAAAATGCCACGAAAACCATTTCAAAACATAGTAAGAGCCACCAACCATTTTAAAACACAGTAAGTGAAAATGACTTACTAGGTTTTAAAATGGTCAATGGCGCTTACTAGGTTTTGAAATGGTCAGCAAAGGACAATTTTCGTCCGTTAATTTTAGTAAGTCACAAATGGCATACATTATTACTAACACTTTTTTCGAACAAAATATCAGACATTTCAGAACCTGTATCTTTGCACCAATGAGACCTAGAGAGTTGAATTAAAAGTAGAACATAAGTAAATTTTGTCTTCTTTATAAAAGCCATAGAGACCTTTCTCGTCAGAACCTTTCTACTAGCCCTATTTTGCATAAACCAAAAAAAAAACAAGTTATAAATAAGAGAAAACTGATTTTTAGATAGAAATTTAGGAAATATTGTCTAATTGAATGCAGCCATAAATAATTTTCATGTTAGAGCCTTCTTAATATGGCTATTTAATTCATTTACATAAAACAAAAAAAAAAACATAAAAATATGCCCGTATTTCAGCTATTACTTATAGTGCCGTCGTGTAAAAGTGCTGCAAAATTGGATTTATAATATGTGAAGGATCCCAAACATATAAAAAATGAAATTATTACGCAATTATTGCAATTTCAATATACTTAACTTGTCTTAAATTACACAATAATGGCTCTTACTAGGTTTTGAAATGGTCAGTGAGGGCGGTTTTAGGGTGAGAAAACCATATAAAACCTAGTAAGTGTTTTCTTTTGTGCATTACAGCAACAATTTTAGTTATATTTAAATGAAATAGTATTGTATGTAAAGCCTAGGTTCTGCCGCTTCTTTTAAGCTTACATTTGTTCAGATATCTGTCATAGTTTTACCAGGGCATTGAAATGAAGGGACAAAAATGTTTTTTGGCTCTCCTGAACATTTTGTCTCATGGCTGTTACTGTGTTTTAAAATGGGACAGCCGAATGGGTGGAGAGTAAAACATACATTGCAAATAATTCCCAGTTCAGCCTAATGTGTTTTAGAAAGCCGTCAGTCTTACAAGGGCTTTTATGATTCTATTTTTTATTTACATTATTTCGTAATCGGAATTTGTGTTGGTGTGCATGTTTTCCATTTTCATGCAATCAATAAGGTATGAAATGAAATGTGCTCGACGCTTAGGTATATTCCTAATACTGTTTAGGCAAGTCTTCAGTGGAAGGTTTTTGGTGCAAAATGATGGAGTGATTGACCCACTATTAATTTGGTATCTAATTTCCAAAATTGTTTGTCTTGGTTTCTCTTTGATTTAAATGTAATGTGATATTTTCAGTTCTCAATATAAAAAGCTTGCATCATAAAAGTAAGATGGATCTGTAAGTACATTTGGTATGTAGGTAACGTAGGTAATTATAAGAATATTGTGTTTTGTTACAATAAGTGTAAATATAAGTAAGATTAGATTAGAGCCATACAGAAAAATACTTTTAAGGGTATATCAGTTCAGACATTTACAGTTAACGGTGTGTGGTTGATTGTAGACAACGATTCATTGTCTTTTTTGTTAAATTCCTAAATAGAAACTTTATAAATTGATATTTTTATTTGAACAATCGAGTGTCTACAACCAACTCCTCAACGATTCTATTCATATTATTTTATTATCTAAACAAATTGTATTTCATAGTGTAACTTTCTGTTATGATTTATTAAATTTATATTATCCGTCTTATGATACGGCATAGTTTTATTTATCTAAACATAGTAAGTAAAAGTCAACACATTGTGGCAGTGACTTTATTACAAAATCTTACGTATTAAAATACAAATGCAAACAAATATCAATTATTAAAATTACAGTCACTAGGTGAAATAGAAATAAATATGTACTGGATTCGTAATTAGTACAAAGCACTTATAATATCACATTGATGTATTCGAAAATCTTAAGACTAAATTATTTTAACGCTACGTTAACATTTAACAATAGTAATTATGACTAAACTTGTGACTTTAGTATCTGAAGTGTCCTTTCCGTGATCTCTCTTCATGGTAGACCCGCATCGGAGAGTAGGTGCCATTCGAAGACCCGTTGGTATTCAAACCTGCGATAAAAATAATACTTTTGTAGTAAAAAAGTCTTAAAAATATTTAAAATATCGCCAGATAGTTTGTTACCTTTTAGAGTACCATCCACTGTGCTCGCTTGTAAGAAGATGAAAAGGTAATTTTATTACTTAAGTACTTAATAATACATTTAGTTTTGATTTACCTACCGATTGGATTCTAATTTATGATTTAATTTTAAGAGCCCAAAAGATGATTTCCCCAGCAACGCTACACTCTAGTCCAGCATAAGAAAGCAAACTTGAAGATGGCGACATTTTATGTGGTAAGTCAAATCTCATGCAACATCTATGGATATTAATATTATATCTCAATACTTAATCTTTTATTGCATCCATAAGTAAGTTTTACAGGTGTTCAATACATAAAATTAGGAACTTTATGGACCCTGTCAGGCCCTGCAAATTAAAACTAATATAAAGGGTTTACAAATATCCTTCAACCATCATATAGGTATCTCCGGAGAGTCTTGAAACATTATAAAATTAGATATCTAAACCCTACATAACAGTGGACTATAGCGAGTCGCTGGGGAAACTAAAAGAAATAGAAAAAGAAGAGTGTCTTGCACAACAAAGTTAATCAAATATTTTTTTTGTCACTTGCTCTCACATTATACTGTATTGTTCCTTGCGACATAAAAAATAGTTTACCTTGCAACAAAGTCTGAGGCGGCGCGACGGAAGGCGCCTGGCATTTAGGCGCCAACACAAAGTGGTACAAGGCGAGGTAGGCCGCGGCGATGACCAGTGACGTCACCGCCAGGGCTCGGTATACCTCCCTGGCTGCGTCCAGGGCGGGGGCTTCGGAGACGATGCCGCCGATTATTGCGCCGATGCAACGACCTGGGGGGTTTAGAAGGGTTAGAATAGGTTGGAGGGCAATGATTTTGAAAAGTGATTGAAGGAAATGGCTAAGCTCTATTTTCGTTCCCTGAAGGCTGTTCAAGCAAAATATAAATGCGGTAACCGCTCTTCTAGCCTCTCGGAAGTCCTAGGAGCCGTATGTTCATACTGGTCGTATTTAACGAGCGCCCCTGATTCGACTGGCGAATGATAAGCCCGCAAACCGCATAAGTGACATTCGGCTGTTCGTGGTTAGACGAAGAAGACAAAGGCATTTAAACGAAAATAAGTTGTAGAACTATTTAGGGTGGATTCGTCCAAACTTCTCGTTACACGAGAATAACTATACTGGAATAAAATTTATACGCGAGTAAATATCTGGGATAAGTACATTTGCATTCTACCAAGTTATACCATGATTAATTGAATGAACGAGGAACGAAACTGTAATGGGACTAAAATAAAAATAGCTGCTTTTCAAAGCATGCAATAGAAATGACATGACAACTTAGTTTGAATGGATTATAATAGTATAAAATTGTTTATGTTTTAATATTTTATTCGCTGTTGTTATTCTGAGAATTTGCCTTTTAACGTACTTTTGTTTATGTTCTGACAGATGTGTTTATATGTCATTATGAGTGGATTCGTCCAAACATCACGTTACACGAGAATAACTATACCGGAATTAAAATTATACGCGAGTATAGCCAAACCAGGAATATAAAAACCCTCGCCATATTGCGGAAAAGCAATAGAACTTTTTTCTTGCACTGGTATCACAAAGTGTCATAAACTCAAAATGTCATTTGTCTATTGCTGTCAAATTGTGGTGCTGTCAATGCGTAGTGTTTATTATAGCTTTTGTGAGTTTTTTGTGTTTCTAAATGCCGAAAACTATCCATAGCCGTGAAAGGAAACTAATTTACCACATACACAAGTATTTATCGGAGTAAAAGTCTGTGGGATTGGACTTTATTTCTCTTGATAACATAACTGATGCTATTGTCAAAATGACTTGTAGGTGTATAGTATAGTATGAGCAAATAAATTGGCAAATTTTTAAGCTATTACTGTAGTTTTTATTAACTACCTACATTACAATAATTGAAACAGAAATTGAAAAATTGATTATTAATCTTGGTGGCAGTGAAAGCGACTCATCAAGGGACGGCGAATCCGAGACATCTGAAATATATCATATGAATACCTACATATCAAATCGGTTGAATATTTAGGTTCTAATTTTGACTGATTATTCCTACACATATTTTAGTTCTGCATGCAAACCTGTAAGAGGCTAAGATGTACTTTATTTCGAATTCCTGTAAGGATGGAAAATAATAAGCCACTTACTCTTGTCTTTTGAATGCTTAAAACCATTTCAGCAAATATGCCTTTAGATCATTTTATCTATTTATCCGTTAATGAGTACCTACAAGGTAAATACCTACACAACTGTAATATAAATGTGGGTGTGCACGATGTTTTCCTTCACCTTTAGACTGTTAGTACACGTCATGTTACTTAAGTTCCAAATAACCCATAGGATATATCCTCTCACTGAGCTACTCACACTCTTTTCAAAATAAATCATAAATACATTACTATTATAAATTTGAGCATGGCCAATTCACATTGGTATGACTATACTTAGTGTTGCAGTCCTCAACGCGAATGTGGCGCTCTTAATACAGGGTTTTTATATTCCTGGTTTGGCTTTAAATATCTAGGATAAGTACATTTGCATTCTACCAAGTTATACCATGATTAAATTGAATGAACGAGGAACGAAACTGTAATGCAACTAAAATAAAAATAGCTGCGTTTCAAAGCATGCAATAGAAATGACATGCCAACTTAGTTTGAATGGATTATAAAAGTATGAAATTGTTTATGTTTTAATATTTTATTCGCTGTTGTTATTCTGAGACTTTGCCTTTTAACGTACTTTTGTTTATGTTTTGACAGATGTGTTTATATGTCATTATGACGGTTTTCTAATCAGCTGATGTGCTGCCGCCATTACAAAATTACTCTCGGATAAGCTCGTTACACGGTCAATTTTGGCGGTATAACATTTTATTCTTGGGATAAGCTAGTTATCTTGGTTTCAGGTTTGGTAGAATGCAAAATCCTGCTTACTCGCGAGTAACTGGTACTTTACTCGAGAGTAAAATTTACTCGACGTTGGCCGAATCCGCCCTATGACGGTTTTCTAATCAGCTGATGTGCTGCCGCCATTACAAAATTACTCTCGGATAAGCTCGTTACACGGTCAATTTCGGCGGTATAACATTTTATTCTTGGGATAAGCTACTTATCTTGGTTTCAGGTTTGATAGAATGCATAATCTGCTTACTCCCGAGTAACTGGTAGTTTACTCGTGAGTAAAAAGTTACTCGACGTTGGTCGAATCCGCCCTTAGACTCTAATTAATCCATTAATCCTCTGATGGTCAATATAACAATCATACGTACCTAAGCAGAAGTGCGCAATAACCGGCAGCGCCTGTCCCGTAGCGGTGTACTTCCTGGGCACCAGGTGTCGGAAGTAGAGCACGGCGGTCACGTGCACGAGGCTTAGAGTCGCCACTTGCAGAGCCGAACTCACCAGCACCAATGACGGGTCGGTGCTGTAGCCGAGACCTGGGGAGATGCGGGTAGTTAGTGAGTTGTTGGACTGGGAATGGGAGAGAATGGTAGGGTTGGAGATAGCATGGAAGGTTTCCCAGATAACGCTGCAGCGTTATCTGGGAAACAGAGTGACCTTTGAAAGTCCACTGAGGTCCAAATAGGCAGATAGGTACTTATTACAAAGCCAGTTGAAATGCAAAATTACGGTGAATCCATATTTTGCAAGATTCAAAGCTCAGAAACAAAAAGTTCGCCCCTCGCCACCTCACTCACCAGTAAACCGCAAGCAATAGAACGTAAAGGCAGCGATGAATATGTTGGAGTGTCCGAGGAAGTCGACCAGTCCTTCCGCCCACCACAGCACAGGCACGGCCGGTAGTGCACCTACTGTGTAGGCGAGGCCGAGGAGAGTGTCTGTGCCGTTCAGGTCTAGGACCGTCCTGGAAGAAGTAGAATGGAAGATTAATTGGTTTTCAGGTCTGGAAGGAATGCTAAATATGAATTGTTTATCAGCAGCCAGTAATAGTCATCAACTTGTATTTCGATGTCTGAAGATAGGTCGTAATATTACTTTATTGAACTCCAATAGAGAAATGAAGAGTAAAGAGTGTATCTCTAGAAATAAGTTACAATCGGTGGCTTATCTAAAAGCTGGTCATGGTCACCACTTACAGGTTACATTAACCTCAGAGAGGGATTGGATACATGGTGTTAGAGTTTTTCTCAAGTTATTTAGTATCAAAAACCTTACCAAGGCAAGTAAGTATCAATAGCGCTCCACAAAGTCCCCAGTAGAGTCACCACGGCGAATATAGCGGCGGTCTCGGCTCCGTACCGCCGGATGGCGTTCATGGGCATCGTGAGCACGCCCGTCGCCGTGTGCCACCACCACTCGGGCGCTGATAGCGGCATGTGGCTGGAAGGAATATATGACGTTAGGCCAGGAAGTTATAACGTATTTCTCATAATACTGTGTATTTTATACTGTCCAGATTACGTGGTGGCTGCAGAGAGAACGTTATGCTTTGATCTCTATTTTAGTCTCTAAAGTGTATCTTTCAAGATTCTATCAAAATAAAACACACCATACCTGTCAAATATCAGGATCAAAGCTCCAATCAGCATGAACACCGCATGCATGACAAATGGGATCAAATATGGCGCTTCCGGGACTTCCTTGGCCGCTAGACCGGCTAGTGGCGGAAATATCACCAGCCCGATGGTTCCCACAGCCAGTTGTCTTCCAACGTCTCCTCGACCTAGCGAGGTCTCTCGAGTAGCGATGACGCAGGCTGCGCCGAGGAGCGCCAGGGCTGCTGTGGGCCAGATGTCCGCAAGCACCCTGAAAAATATGAAAGATTTTTATATAACATGGTTGAAGAATCTGGACTTGGTAGTAGGAGCCCTCTGGCAAGATAGAAATAGTGCGATGAGGCCATGAGTAGACTTTCAGCTGGACTAAGTAAGGAATAAGAGCTGGCGTTTGCCCTTCGTTCCTTGCTTCATAGTGGAGATTATAAATATGGTAATAGTAATAGGTGGATCTTTCGATCACATACAGCATTTCTTTTCATCTGTAAAACATTTGTTTCTAATCCTTGGAGCTGAAACATGATCCTCAGCTGATGTGAAAAATGACAAAAGAACAAATCAAACCTACCTGACAACCAAATAGCTCCAGAACGTATAGCTCGGGTCGCCAATGACCAGCCTGCACTGAGCCTCGGCCAGCACGCCGTCGGGTTCGTCGTAGGGGTCCAGCACCTGGCAGCGCACCGCCGGCCGGCACTCGGGGTTGTCTTCTAGAAGCTGGTCCAGACGGTTTTGGGGAACGTTGCATTTTGAGGGTTTCGCTGTAATAGGTGATTAACTAAATGTTAGATGGAAGAAGGCGGGCGCATCGATAGAATTAATGAGCATGGTTTATGTCGAAGAGTTTAAAACCACAAGAGTAGTCATCTTCCGCTTCGGGCATTTTGTTTACTCCAACGAAGGTGTTTAACATAATGGCTATGCTTGGCAATCGCAAGGCTTGTTGTTGCACCGGTGATGCTGGCCATCACTGGACTGTGGTATTTAGTGTGACTATTCTGCCACAAGTTGGTCGCGAGACGCTTATATCTAGATTGTCGGCAGGGTCAATGTGACATTGCCTATCTTACACCCCTTGCCGAACGCTGCTAAAACAAAAGCCTATCGAATGCATCTTACCAGTCTTATAAGTGCACCAATCAGCGGTGTCGTTCTGGCGCGGCGCCGTCAGCGACAGCGGCACGCGCATGCGGCCCGCGTGCTGCATGTAGACCAGGCACTCCACGTCCGTCTCCCCGGTGAGGCAGAGGTGCGGCGGGTTGAGGTCATAGTCGTCTTCTTCTTCTTCTTCGTCGCGCGCGATTAGGGGCTCTGCCTGGGGAGAGATGGGGCGGGTGTTCGGAATTGGGTCGACGATTTATGATATGCAGCTCGTGGAAATCATTTTAACCAGTAGAGTTACACAATAATAAAAATAATAATAAGATGATGATAGTCGATAGCTTTCGCTTCGTAATTGCACTTCCTGTCGTGTGTGAATTAACAGCAAACAACAAACGGCATTCAGAGCTCATTATTTATTTGAGAATATTGTTTACTCACATAATTATGTTTACTAAGCGAAAATTTGCCGCTGATAGCTGACTTCACGCAATTTTCTACGGTTTACGATGAAAATACCTATAATTTGTCTACTATAATGATGAATTGATTAATCAGTTGATCGCTGATATCGGGTGTTTACCACATCATAATAATAAGATGATGATAGTCGATAGCTTTCGCTTCGTAATTGCACTTCCTGTCGTGTGTGAATTAACAGCAAACAACAAACGGCATTCAGAGCTCATTATTTATTTGAGAATATTGTTTACTCACATAATTATGTTTACTAAGCGAAAATTTGCCGCTGATAGCTGACTTCACGCAATTTTCTACGGTTTACGATGAAAATACCTATAATTTGTCTACTATAATGATGAATTGATTAATCAGTTGATCGCTGATATCGGGTGTGGTAAACAAGTTTGCTAGTAAGCACCACAAACAGGCAAGCGCAGCGTGTGTTGGATCGATGACCTTAGACAGGCAGTCTGGATGTGGAAAGCCGTGGACAGAGTGTTGGGAAAGATCAGCAATGGATGATTCCAGCCTGAAGAATGCAACTGATCTTGAAAGGTGAACCAAACAGGGCGTGCAACACGCGGCATTCGTTGGACACAATTTCTGCCACGCTTTATCTATCTAGCTAGACGTATGGAGAAACTTACCTCAGTCTCATTGAGTATATTCGCGTAGAGAGGCCGCACGGTGGTAGTGGTGGCGGGCACGGGGAACGGCTGCGTGAGCCACGTCATGTTGTCGTCAGCGCATCCGTATTCGCACTTCGTCACCGCCAGCACTCCCGTCTGGGGGATAGGAGGAGATGGTTAGGGGAGAGCGTGGAGACCCGGGGGTCACTCTATATGACGAAAAACGAAGTTTCGGAGCGCTGCTGCGCGAGCCACAACTTTCATTGTATCAGCTCTCGTTCATTACTTTTAAGTCAGACATAGAGTAAACCTTCAGATGCCACATTGGTTAGTAACTTCGACTGTTGTATGGATGAACATTCCGTGTGGAATGGTTTTGTTTTATAGCATATCTGCATTCTGCAACCACCTGCCAAGCGTGGATATTATGGCAACAACGCTGCCATCTTGATGCTGTAGTCTGTACCCTACGTTTAGGACAGGATCCTGATTCACTTGGTAATGTTTCAAAGAATGCACAGATATCATGGATCTTTAGCCATGATCTGACTAAAGCAATTCTTCTTATAAGACATTTTACTTTAGATACCCACTTACAGTTTAAAAGCTCTACGCTTTTAGAATCGAAAGCCATTATTTACTTATTGGGAAAGATAAAAACAGCAACGAGTTTTTGCCCACGGTGTTTCGTTGGCTACGCGAAATGATTAAGCAACTTTATATTGCTTTATTAATTGGTTGTAATTGCGTCCAGCATTCCGGTCTCCCATCTACGCATCCGACACGGAAATACTCGGCATTTAGACGAATAAATAATAACAGTTGAAGGATAATGTTGGTTGAATTCAATATCATATCAATCTAGTAAGGTTGCATGACATTATTTATTCCCAACAATTAACTTGTACTCTTTTTGTACGGAGTATTGTCACAAAGTTTCTAAAGTCTGTATAGAGACAGAAGACAAACTCCACGAATAAATAGCTAGGTACCTACAGCCAGATGCAAAGAACCCTAATCCCTCTCAAGAGGCCTACCTACAATATTAACCTGAAAACCGTCAGGACAGTCTAGCGGTTAGTTGACTAACTACCACCTACCTTCTCTCCGTCCCAGCGGTTGCACCTCATGCCCTCAGCACAGACCTCCTGCATCACGTACGCTCCATCCTGGTCGCACATGAACAGCACCTCTGGCCGGCGAGCCTGTTAAACAAACAACCATTGTCATGTTACCACCCCACTTGGGTATTCGCGTATTTGCCAAAACAGCCATTTGTGGTCAGGGTATTTGCACGAATTATTGCCGAATTGGCTAAAATGTCGGTATTTGGCATTATAGTAACAGCAATAATCAAATAACAAATTTAACCTTTTGGCGACTTATAGCCTAGTGGGGTGCCACCATCAAACCAAAACAGCAGCAACATTCCATCCACCACAAATAAAGTAAACAAACCTAACCGACCAGTTTTAATGGACAAAAACCTAGAGATTCTGTATGGTTCATAAATTATGCATATCTCGTCGGAATACAAAGCGGAATTATAATGCAACGGGAAACAAAAAACAGACGAAACTTTCACAGTGTGTCTGTTTATAAACGCGATCGCGAGCCGTCGCGTGGATATTAAAAGTGATGTAAAGGATCCATAAAGTAAATATAGAAATGCGCGTTATGACTGTTATAAACAGACGATTAATAAATAACCATTCATTAAATGGTAACTTTATACTTATGAATGCGAAGATAAGGGCGAGGTATAAGTATTATTGCTTGATATAAAAAGCACATAATTGTACCGAGTGCCTACTTGAACGTCTTTATCGGTACGACTTGAAAATGCTGCGTTATTGATTGAATTTAATTTTACAATCACACTCGTTAAGTTAATGTTCAGAAAGCGGAATTTATTGAACCAAAACATATCATAACCTAGAATAGACAAATGTGAATCTACCTTCTGGAATATTCCCAAGATAAGTAGACCCCTAATTTTAACCGTCTTGCAAGAAGCACAAGGACTCACCTCATGTCTCTCAGTGTAAGGGACAGCCAGCAGCAGAAGGTAGAACACAGCGCTCAGGATAAGACATAAGGCCGTGATCACCCTCAGCAGTTTCCCGGAGCCACTGGGGCCCGAGCCGCTGCCGCCCGTCGAACCACGACCCACTGATAACCTAGAAACATTGGAGGATGGTAGGATAACGCTCGCTGTATGAACTCGGAAGGACTCTTAGAGACAACCTTAAATTGACTTTAAGCGGGATTCTAATTATATTCTAAAACATTCAAAATGGCAGCCATATCAGATAAATAATCTGGGTTGACTTAAATAACACACGATGGCTTCCAAGAAAAACTGAATAGAAGGAGACGGTCGCTTGTATTAAATTTATTAACGTTGGTTGCCTTTTGTTTTTGTTTTATTTTGTGGCGCACATTGAGGTATTTTGGCGAATCCATAATGCACATATTAATAACAGAACTACTACCTACAACTACAACACTGTTTCCAGTTGTTGCTTGCGTGTTTCCTCAAGAATGCAACGGAAATAAAACTCAATAGCCGGCCGGCGATGGTGATCAACTTACTTATCAAGAAGTGGTCCCAAAATAGCGGGGCCAATTAGGGCTACGCAGGGCGCTACTGCCGATATTAGTCGAGCTTCACCGCGATCCAGGCCCACCGACAGCATATGCAGGGGCAGGAACGGGAATATGCAGCCAATGCCTGAAAAAATAAAAATAAACAAGCCATAGACAAAGACATACTAGCTGGCACAAAGGTGAAAGGAGTAATATTGCAAAGGAGGTGCAAAGGGCGTTTTTAATCTAAGAAGGAGGTCAGTAGCAATAGCAAACAGTCCTCGCAATCTTCTATGTAACAAAGGTGCAGCTTCCTTTTTACGCATTTATTTTTATTCCTTGTAAAGGAAGGATAAGAAAGGAAGCAATTATGTTCCTATCGCACTTCTCATAACATCGCTTCCATTCACAGTCACGATGAATTTCTTTCCCATAAAATAACTATGAACATCTGCTGAACTTTCAACTTGTTATAATCGATTTAACAGTTAACTCCGAGAATCACCATGTGGTTATAACATTGTATCGCATTTGGGTCACGTATAAGTGCAATTACAGTAGTGAGTGCTTAGAGGTGAATGGGCGCTAAATCATTCGCCTATACAGCCACTATAAAGCACTTGGTACCCACTATCGTGGTGTTATAAAGGAACAGTGTTATAACTCCAATAGTACAGCTAGGATTTAGCGTAGGTTTAAAACGGTATCATCTCATAATACTCGAGATACCTACGAAGAATGTGTACTCTATGTAATGATTATCCGTGGCAAAGGTACTAAATAAATAAATAAATAAATATGTGGGGACATCTCACACACGGCCATCCGACCCCAAGCTAGGCAGAACCTGTATTATGGGTGTCGGACAGCTGATATATCTACACAAATACATAGATAGATAGATACTAAATATAAATATCAACACCCAAGACCCGAGTACAAATATCTGTCTTTTAACAAATATCTGCCCCAGCCGGGAATCGAACCCGGGACCTTCGGCATAGCAGTCAGGGCCACTAACCACTACGCCATTCGACCGTCAACTGTTTTAAAACTCTGAAATTGCATTTGAACCATATGTAAGCTAGATTATTTTATCTACCTATAGGTACCTACATACATATCAAAAGATTACTAATTTAATGTACTTTCAAAACCATCGGACCAGTATCACTAGCTCTGTATTGGTCCCGTCCCGTGAAAGCAGTTACCTCACTGCAATCACTTTACAGCGGCCCTCTCTTTATAAGGAAGGTTGAATGTAGCAGCTTTAAGAATCCTACTTTTTGTGTTAGCGACATCTGAAGATGGTCAGACAAGTGGAGAGCTACAAACAGGATTTATCTGTATGTTTTTGATGCCACTTCGGGGAATGCACTGTAATTAAAGTAACAACCTATGAGAGCACTCGGATAATCACAGACATTTCAAGAGTGGCAGATTCCGCTCGTATCTGAACTAACATGGCCTAGTCATTTCCGGAGTTCTGAAGGATCTCCTTACACTTGTATAAATCTAAATGTATAGATACTTAGTAGGTAAAACAGAGTGCTTTTCACGTAACACAATATTGAGTTTCAGTTTTACGGAGGAGAGCTCGCCTTCGTAGGTACTTACCTAAAAAGATTAAGTTCTCCTTCTCTGGTAGGTTGCTTAAAATACAATGTTCCTATATTCCATACCTAAGTGAAAGTGCTTTTAACGACGATAGCACGCACGTTTTCAAGCATTTCATAAACCTCATTCACGCCTGGCCATATAATCACTGCTGCACATTTATTGTCATGCTATATGCTATGCTAGATCCAACACAGAAAATAGGGGGATTCTGTTGACCATTTCCTCCATATTCTAAAAGTGATTTTTCGGACTTAGTCTGCTTACAGTATAAGTAGACTGTTCAGAAACATACCTGAGAGGAAGCAGAAAAGTACGCATTTCAGCGAGATGAGGTTCTTGTTGACTATCTGCTTCATGTTGACGAGTGTGATGCAGCCCGGGTGTGAAATCACATGGTGCCTCTACCTGAAAACAAAATTATTTAATTAGTCTAATTATAACTAAAAAGCTAAGTACCAATTTCTCCATAGTCGGTTAGAGCATAACCAGGTATTAGTGGTTGACTTTTGACACATCTGTCAAGAATTTTATATGGAGATGCGTATAATTAATGAACGGTCCTACTTACTGATTCCCGAGTTACGGAGATCATTTCCAGTACCGAGATTTGGCCGAGATGATCTTTATCTCGGGCGAAATTGGAAAAATGGTATTCTGGCGATCTCGCGTAAAACGTCAAACGTCAAAATTTCTATGTGTTTGACGTTAAATTTCAGATTTGAAGCGGACATATTAGGGGAGAGTTTAAACAGAGATATATCTTGGGTTATGAGAATGATCTCCGAACCTCCGGAATTGAGCCCGGTCGGTTAGATAACCGACAATGGAGAAATTGCGACTTGTATATAAGTAACTATAACTAGTAAAAAAAAAACTTGCGAGCTTTTTGAGTCTATTTTGTTTTCATCAAAAAAGGATAGAATAGGTACTTGAACTAATATTACTATTATTAGTTCAATGGATACAATAGCTTTAGGTCTTTAACTACTTTCAACGCAATCATTATTTCTTAATTTATCCAACCTTATCCTGACGACTTTTCCTATCAACATAATTCCATTAGTTAGGAGTTAGGATCCCATATTCTTTCATGTTTTCCTACACTATATCCAGAAGCCTAAACCCACAACGATATTTATTTGTCCCGCTTCACGCCATCGCCAGTGGACACGGCAAATAGAGTCACAGCACTCACAGCAAATAGTGTTAGTAATCAGGATAGCTCGGGTCTTTTACAAATCGGGGCCACGGACATATATTTACACCCACGACTCTATGTGCAATACTCACGTATGAAAATAAACACTGAGACACGCGTGACACCAACACTATTGTTGTCGTTAGAATATGTAGGAATACGAGTGCGATGCAGAATGGCAGAGAACGAAACCAATAATTGGAATCTTTATTATCTCGGCTTATAGGGTTCTGTACAATAGAAACTACCTACACCAACAGTATCGCCTAAAATCATATAAATTTAAAGAGGCCTAATGAATGAATTAATACATAGGGGTGCCTCACTGAACCAAAGGTTCGACACTTCACCTTAATCTTCCTCATATAGAGATCGTATTTATTCAGCCCCTAAAACAATAACACATCACCATCATCAAACATCCTAGGTTTTTATGCAAACTTTTATAGCCCACCTAGCCTCTATATTCTTTAAATTGAATTGACCCTGTTTCGCAATTTAGATAAAGTATGGAATAGGGTTAGTGCGGGATGATGCATCAAATAAAATCGCATCATTTTTACTGACTCATTTTAAACCGTAGTCATCCTTTAAAAGTTATCTTAACACCACTACATTTTAATATTTTTTTACTTTGTTATACTTACTATTGGATTAGGTGACTAATTAAAAGTTTTACATTACATGCCAATAAATTAAGTACTTTAGGTTTAGTTTTAGCATAAAAACGTTAGTCATAGAGCCTTCCGATTGTATGCAAATGCAGCCTTATAGTTTACCAACTTATCCGACACCCACGCTTGATGCGTCTAAAAGCTCTCCATCTTCTTGAAAGCTCCCATATTATTATCCAGATAATGGAACTGAAATGCATTGTGTGTAAGATTATATATACTTTTAGAATAAAGCCATGTAAGTGTGTTTCTAAAGTTAAATAAAGTTACGCAGCGTTTGCGTCTTTATTAAAATATATATACGCGAATAACGCGAAGCTTCATAAATTAAATTGCAATGGCAAGCGGCTTTTGCAAATCAATTAATCTTTAGAAGAGGTACATCGGAAAGCTTGTTAATCGATAATAGCTAATCTAGAATAAATGGACACGTAGTGAAGTGACACGTACTTATTACGGCGTACTTATTATTACAAAAAGGTACAACGTTTTTTTAATGTTTATTACAAAAAAAAAAACACCCCAGGTTTACTTCACATTTATGTCATATAACACAACGCTAATGGCTGTTAGGTTACGGGAAAATTGCAGGAAACTTTTACGGAGAATGACTATTATTTCCCGGAGTTTCTGTTTGCTGAAATTTTTACTAACTAAGCTTTACCTTAGGTAAATACAGACTAACCTTTCCGAAATAGGGTTAATTCTAGACCTATCTATCTAGAGTCTAAATACTTAGTAAGTAAGTACCTTCGCAACATAGTAACATCTAGGTATTATCTAGGTTAGCACCTAGCACCGCAAGGATTTAAAATTTTGTTGTTGTAGGTATACTTAGGTAGTATAATACATTTTATTATAAAGAATGAGTCATATCACGATGGGAATACGCTGAATGTCATCACTGGATGATTGCATTGCCTGCATTTACATTTTACGAGCAAAGAGCTACATTTACTGAAACTACCTACACTTATCGATGCAGTTACTTATTGCTCAACGAGCTGTGTGCCGCCCACGAGCAAAAAACTATGAGAGTATGCGGGATCGATTACACTTTTTAATCCATTCAAAACAATGGCTGGTTGTGCGTTATTAAATTGTTTCTTATTGACTTTTTAAACTGTATTCACTGTATGGGGTACAATGTAGAGAGAACCGTTTATCTTAGGATATTTTAGGATTATTATACTTTATTCGCTTTATTTTATTTGCAATTATTCCGTTCATAAATGTGTTGTGTCGTCATTTTGGTCATCTTTCGTGAATACAGTAACTGTACCGGAAAACGTTAAATTTTCGCTTGGGTCATTATCGCTATAATCCGATTTAACCGATCAAAAGAAAAATAATTTCTTAGATATACTATCGTACAGTACGCTATAATAGCTATAATGACACCTGTGTGTGCATATTGATATCGATTCTGAAGGCAGAAATTTTAAATTTAGCGATGTCAAAACCTTAATTTCTTTGTTTAAAATTTGACTCTTTGTTTGTTTCCGTAAATGTCATTTTAGGCTAGCAAATTTTTTAGTTTGACAGCGTTAAAATTAGAATTTCTGCCTTCAGAATCAACATCATTGACACCTTAAAACCTAATTCTGTTTAATTCAATTACACAATGGACAAGCTTGTCACCGGCAGAAGTACAGCTATTATGAGAATGCAAGGTTATTTTGGGTCAATGAAATCAGCGGTCGGTCGTGATATTTTCCGTTTCGTCGTCCGATGCGGCTCGTATAAAGGGTATCACTGGAATCTGGGTTACGTTTGTGTTAACGTAAACATTAACAGACATTCTGTCCACTTTCACAGTGATGGCAAACCGCCAGTTACATATTGGGTTTCGATTTCGAGGGATACATAATGTTATAATTGGGTAAGATAAGAGCTTGTTTGACGGACACTATATAGGTAGAGGTATCATCTAGTTCTACTAATATACACATTTACATCTACTAATATATTAATATAGAGTCGATAGATGGGAGACGGTCGGTTTCGTAAAAGTGGTAAGTATAGTTAGCACCACCTACCACCACCGTAGTGGCCATCCTCCAGCTTACTTATTTTAGTTTACTTGGTATAAATACTAGGACCTTAATTGGTTGATAAAATTAACTACTTACTTATTTTGAAAACTGGAATCACCACGATTCTATCGAATTAAAAAAAAAACGGTGCTAGGAAAACAGTTTAGTAACTTTAATGGATTTTGCTTTTAATGGGGTCGGGAACGTTGCGTGCCTTGGTGTAGTTTGTTCCTTGGTTTCGGTGGGGTCACATCACAAGCCCCATTGCTGGTAGACCCGATAGACCAATTTAGATAGAAATATCTAAATTGTGTTAAAAGAAAGTATAGCCATGCACAAGTTCTCTTTCTATAGAATTTTGGACACATGTAGTATGCGGTTATAGTGTTGTTGCTATCGATTTTGAGTTTTATGGCGGAAGGAATCACCAATAAAACGAAAGTCCGCTTGAAAAGTTGTCAGTTGGCTTCAATTTGTTAGCTTGAGTAGACAAGGCAATTTAGTTTTTTTCAAGGTCCGATTGTTAAATCTAACAACAACAATAAGCACCATTTTCGATTGCGTCATGGTCGTGAGCAAAGAAATGTGGTTTTCTTGTGGACGTGGTCAGCCAAGCACGCATCAGCAAGTAGATAAGTACTTGCCTTATAACTAAAAGTAGGTATTTATCAAACTTTTAAGAATGAAATAAAATTAATCACATTGTATTATGTACTTAATGCATGAAGTGTAGATGCAATTGGGTGCTTATGGGGTAAGTACTACATAAGGTAATATGTGTACGGCGTATCTAGGAAGACTTAACGCAGGGTAGGCCCTAGGTAGGTACCTACTTACCTGCATTTAACTATACCACCTGCTAACTCTGAGATTAGTGTACTTACCTACCTAATAGGATATTAAGTATAAGGAATTAAGATAGATAATAAGTTGTGTTGTTTGTGTTGTGAATATTATAGTGAAACTGCGCGTGCACATTAACATTATGTATGACATGACGAGCCATAAAACTTATCATAATCATGTCATACTTACCTATTAGTTGGAAAATTACATCATCGTGGTACAAAAACAGAAACTAAGGTAGGTTGGTTAAGTAGCTTGGTACTTAGGGACAGAATTAAAATACAATGGCCCAGCACGCCATTGATCTTGATTTTAATAAGGCATAAGAACCTTGTTACGGATGATAATCCAACACAGAACCAGAGACAGTGAGTGTTGTGTCGCATACTAAGCAGCTGAATTTGTTTTAGACGGCCTACCAACTACTGAGTACCTACCAAAACTAAATCTTAAACCCTCTTTATCTGCTTTGAAGACTCGCAAACAACTCCCTATCATTATGAATTATTTATTATTAAATTATTTTTATGAAATTTTGTTTTATTTGTAAGTTACAGCGATCCATAATAATCCAATCCAACATAACTTTGCTGTACTAGACGTCTTCGTAACTTTGACGTTTGTAGCTTAGATTTACCTTCCTTCCAACCATTTTATAAATTATCAATTATCTACCAATTTCACATGCACATCATAATCATCATCAGCCAATAATCATCCACTGCTGGACATAGGCCTCTCCCAAGGAGCGCCACAACACTCGGTCCTCGGCCTTCCTCATCCAACCACTACCCGCCACCCGCCTAAGGTCGTCAGTCCAGCGGGCAGGAGGGCGTTCCACGCTGCGTTTGCCTGTTCGTGGTCTCCACTCGAGAACTCTTCTACCCCAACGGTTATCGGTTCTTCGGCAGATATGACCAGCCCACTGCCACTTCAGCTTGCATATTTTAACATGCACACAAACAAATAAAAACAAACAGGTCGGCAGTTTGGGAACCAAATCTTGTTAAGCTGGTGGCTTTGACCTGCCATTCGAACCGGCTTTATACCACCGATTTGCCAGACTCTCAACTTTTATGTGTGTTGAACACCACCTGTCTAGTTTATTGGTTTAGCTTTAGTACCTAGTTCGGTAACAGATGTTTTACACTATAAGTCGGTAGCACTAAGTTTTACTTATGAATTAAGAACAATACACTGCAATTCGACTTTTGTAGGTATAAGACTTACTTAGTTATTTATTTTGAAAATCATGGGCATAATTTTAAGAGACCTTACTTTAGCAAGTATTGCCAATAAAATACCAAGAGTTGACGATTACGAGAAAGATACAACTAAGGGTGGGTTGCACCATTTAACTTTAACTATTACAAACGTCAAATCTCTTGAAGATTGATCTCTCTCGTCAAGGGATTTGACGTTTGTAATAGTTAAAGTTAAATGGTGCAACCCACACTAAGTATACTGAAATTATACACAAATAGTTAAAGTTAAATATTTGAAAAGAACCACATATTAGCTAGCTGGCTGGACGGCCATCAACCGGGAGTGGACGTCGATGGCGTCACCGCTATACATAGAGGTTGAAGGTCTAGCTGGGACCCGTGACCGCATCGTGTAAAACTCAAACGTGTTCACGATAAAATGCGAATTAGCACCTTACGACTGTTTGGTACGGTGACACACCTAAGCTGAGTATGTTCCTTTTGCCATAAGTAAACGACAAAATAATACCATTGCAGTAAGTTTACGTACATACCTATGTATTTCTATGGTTATTTCTGGCAATAAATAGTTTCCTTTTTATTCCTAGGCTACAGCTCACAGTCACAGCATCATAATCTCAGTAATTATATAAAAATATTTAAACATGATTTCTAAAATAACTTGCTAATCAATGCCGGTGGTCATAGACCTACTAGCGTAGACAGAAGCTTGTCTTCTAATAGAAAGATTGGATCACAGGCACAGCTGAAATTAGCCAAGGAATCGTCTCCATGTCTATTTCTGTAGAAGCGACAAACTCTCGCGGGACCAATGTTTGGGGTTGGTTAATCGGAGTCTTGAAATTTTTTATGGTCGTTTGCGTCGAATTGCTTTTTTAATGGCTCTTGATGGTTTTCTCATGAATTTTACAGTTAGAGGTAACTACCTAGTTACTTTAACCTTTGTTTATTACTTATAAAAATATTTTAGATGTAACTAGGTAAGGTAGGTACTTACCTAGGGTCTGGGTTACCATGATTTTCCTAGGTTTCATTATAAAATACTAGAAAGTGTACCGACGCAAAATTTTGATTGGTATTGGCCAGAGTGACCAATATCCGTTTACAACCATCCTCCAAAGCAACGTTAGTACCTACCTATGAATAAAACATGAATGAAACATCAATGAATGAAAACGTACTTACTTATGATTTCACGTCACGTAGGTATGCATATTCGACAGTTTATTATCTAATAATAATACCTACCTACTAGTATAGTTTAGTCACCCATAAAGCACTATCAACCCACCTCTACACAGAAAAAGTCTTTAAGTAAGACGCTTTCAGAATATTGCAGACTACTTATTGGTACCTATCCCCAAGTTATCCCCTCAATACTCAATGTTCCAAAGTGACCGAGTTATTTTAACACTACGATCCACGATAACCTTTGTGAAGCGAGGCGAAGATACGACAATAGATAGATCGCATAGTGTCATAATAACTTGGCATTTAGGTAAGAATTATGTTTATATACTTACATATAAATGAGTCATCTGTAATTTATGTATTGATTTTTACAATTTAGCTAGTGTTATACATTTAGCTAACTTCTTACTTACTTATATAGTATGTAGACCTAAAAGTTCAAATTAAGTAGTCTTGAAATTGCAGTATGGTACGTAGATATTGTACGCACGTTAA
Source organism: Plutella xylostella (assembly GCF_932276165.1). Classification (NCBI taxonomy): domain Eukaryota; kingdom Metazoa; phylum Arthropoda; class Insecta; order Lepidoptera; family Plutellidae; genus Plutella; species Plutella xylostella. The sequence goes on along the minus strand of NC_063993.1, from coordinate 9,594,568 downwards.
AGATAAAGTTTTTCATCTCGTAGCTAAAGTGTCTGGGTATTCATTTTCCTGAACAAACACAGACAGGGTTCAGGAAGAACATACATATAAAGGTACACTAGGTAGGTGGGAGGAGGCTAGGTGGTTAGCTACATCAATAGGAAGCAGGGACAGATAAAACCTTATGAGGCTGCAGAATATAGGGGACTACTAGCTAGCCGTAGCGTCCGCATTCATTCATGATAATCTCTATCTATATGGTAGAGAAAACGCTGCTTTTATCAAGCCGTTTGAGATATTGTGGCTAGAAGAGTAATGTAGCTATAGAGTCTATAGTCTATAGGTACATTATGTTACAAATTGTAAGTTACTTTAGGTATATCTTGTTTAGCAAGCAACACACTGAGTTCGATTGGTAAACTTTACTGTGTATGAAACTTCCTGCTTTTCCACCACATGTTGGATTCTCATCGCGTTATAGATCGTTTTATCTATCTGATGCACGCGATATAACTAGGGTTCGAACGATACTTTCGATACCGAGTAAGTATCGATACTTTCGTTCGCGATACTCGATACTGAGTACTCGATACTTTTGGACCGATACTTTTTCGGTATCGATACCCTCGTCTCGATACGCAAATCGCTGGTATCGAGTACTTTATAGTACAATATAATATGATAGGCCTACAAACGACCTACTATATTTTTATGAAATTGTTATAGGAACACATACGTACACTCAGAACTCAAACTATTCATCCTCAAAAGGTCTTAAAACAAAACCGATCCGTTAAAACCCCAGAATCTTGCATATTTTTTGTATTCATTTGCTATTATCTCCAAAACTATTATTAAAAATGCAATGGAAAAGTAGATATTCAAGCTGGTGAAGGTCCAAAATGTATCTATTTCGTAAGTACTCGATACTGAGTAGTATCGATACTTTTGGACCGATACTATTTCGGTATCGATACCCTCGTCTCGATACCACATGAGTACTCGGTATCGATACCGGACGCCGATACTTCGAACCCTAGATATAACCTCGTATACATAAGTACCTATATTGTTCTTAGTCAAGTAGTGTTGTTACATTGCTAGAGACGGGAATCGGGACTTAAGTAAGTGCCTATAAGGACCTACCTAACTACCTAAATGAAGATTGATATTATGCAATAGAAAATTAAGAGTGACAGTGCGCCAGGGTTCTACCTCTATCAATAAAATAACATTCTCAATCTTGTTGTGTTATTTTATTTGCCGGAGAAATGAAGGTGCGTTTGGCTTGGAGTCGCTGCGACGAACACGATAAGATTGTCGTTCCGCTCCGAACAACTGGGGCAAGCCGGCATTGTGTTGTTTCTTTGAAACCATACGAATTGGAGAGCTAAATAAATGTCAGCAAGCATTTAGGATTGCTACATTTACATTAATTTGTGGCGGTTTCACTTGTTTAAGAATACTTGCATTTAAGTTTTTTTCAGATTTCAGCTTATTATTAAAGTAGAACTGACAATAGCCTACCTACTTTACCTATGTACAGAACTGTAAAGTATAGGTATCTAAGGTATTTCCTTATTTCGGTACCTAATAATACACGTTCTCCCTAACCATTACCGTACCGTATGCTTTTCAAAGGGACGCCGTAGCTTTCCATGCAAATCAACGTCTGCATGGCTGAACAGTTCGAGATTTACCTTCGCTCCATGTGGAGTAGGTAGTACTGCACCGTTGTGACTGTTGAAGATTTATTGATTCCGACCACTCCGTGTTTTATGAGTGGAATAAAGGGTGCTTTCTCGCTTGGCCAAGAAAGGGAACGGTGAAATGGTACGATGACCCCAGTGACCGCGGCGCACCCCGCACGGTTCACGTCAATATTGTATGGAGTATGGATAGGTGGATTTATTTATACGATCACCTGTAGAATCTCACCCCTCGTGTTGTGTTCGTCAAGTGGTATGTTTCTAAAATGGTTCTTCTTCCTATTCAACTTTTTCAAAATGGATCTTCCTATTCAACTTTTTCTAATAGTCCTTTACTTATTGCTACAAATCAGGTGGGTAGGTATTTGGAGACGGTTTCTACCAGTTAGAAGTTAAATTCAAATAAGAATTCAAAGAAGAGTTTAAGTCGTAATCGGCCGTATATACACAAAAAAACCAAATGTGGTCCGCGCGAGATCATAAACTAACATGATGCTACATTTATTATTACAGTCGACTTTTTATTAGCCAGCCAGCGGAAGCCGGCCTGCCATTTATTAAAAACGTTTGTTGTCAAAAATCGTTGCCAGGCCGAAATGGGGCACGTCTGAGACTCACAATAGCTGCAAGGCACGACAACATGTTCAATTTACTTATTGATGAGACCACTCTATTTTCTTGTTGGACACTGCTAGGTAATAAATCTACTTGTGTTGCAATACCCATGTCAATGGGAAACGCCGTTGTAGAGGCTTGTCAGGTCGGCTATAAAAAGTGTTCTGATAAGGTTACGAACCCCAAATTAGGCTTGCGCGTAAGGGGTCGGTCAGCCAGAAACCTTACCAGGCGGCAGCATTAGCATAATTGGAGGCCGACGGCTTAACCGACCGGTTTAGTGTACAACTCCTCACACATATGTAAATGACGTCATCCATGACATCACCCTACCGCCAGATGCTGAGCTTTTCGAAATCTCACAACGTTCCTTCCACAAAGTCTGCGTGAAATCGTGACAGTTAGTGACTGGGCGTTTATAAATAAAGCTTGGATCTCAGTAAAATTATGTGTGTTGGGCAACAAATGAATAAAATTAAAGTCTGCTTGATGTAATTAAAGCGGGTAACGGCCCCCAAATAATGTGCTTGTGTTTTGTACCGCACAATAGCACGTGTTGCGTGACGAAAGGTGTTGATCGAAATTCGATGAAGACCAAACATCATTTTATGGGTTCAGCAATGTTCGACAAGATTCGACTATTTAGGGTAGGAGGCTAGGACATGCTAGAGCCAGGGAACTAATAATTCTGAACTCTGAATTCCTCCTATTTACATGTAGGTATAGGTACATAATGCCACCATACGAGTAACACAAATGGAATAAACTTTTGTCTCACCTGCAAAGGTAGAAAAATTCACATGGCTATTCCACGAAATGTTGCGTGCGGAAATTCATCGGAATTGTAACTTTTATGTATTTTAATAGTAGGCAGATGTTTTAAGCTGTCACCGGAGTCACCGCTATAGTGGGATATCTAGGTCGAGGCGCACCTAGTGTGTCCGCACCCCTAGACACTCCCGCCCTTTACAAATTATGATGTGCGACTACCTATTTACCTATTAAAGTCCATGAAATGTGTCGGTTTAATTAATTGGGAAAGTTAAATGTAGATTTTAATAGCTTTTATGGCGTTTATCCACGCAAGTAATTTAAATATAGGTACTTATAGATATTTTAAAAGGAGGGAAGTATACCTACTTAGATAGTAGAAGCTTATTTATAGGAACCCCAATAAAATAATTGTAATTTCTTGCTAACTATTTTATAACTTAATAACTTTCTAATAATTAAGTTAATACTTAGGTAAGTACTTAACGATAACGGTGTTCCTAACTAAACTTAAATTTTACAACTTAATTAAGTAGATATTACCTATACTGATATCAAACAAATGAAAGAAAATATAATTTACAAAATTAATGCTAGTGGACCTAGAAAGTAAAAAGATAAACGAATGCCCAAATAAAATAGACGAAAATAAATATTTACCACATCCAGAGGAAAGTAGTTTAATTCACTTTTAGTTCAAACTTCGTAACAATCAACTCGCGTTCACACAATTTTCTTGCGAGTACAATCACTTCACTAACACCACGTCTTTCCCACGCGAACACAACACTCTACTAAATGGAATGAAGAGAGCTTAGTTTACTCGGCATAGCGGTTGGCGCGGCAACGGGGAGGCGAGCGGTATCGTGATAATAATACAGCAATATAGCAACGGCATATATACCTACGAAGACGTCGACGGTTAGGTTGGCAGTGGCTGGATGAGGACAAAGTGTTGTGACTGTTGTGGTAATGCGAAGCTGTTTCGGAGAGCCCTACCTATGTGACCTAATAATGTTATGTTCAGAAAAATTAGATGTGCAGATGTTCCTTTTTTATCTCAATCACGTAATCGTCAAATCTCAAACCATGTAAAGGAACATAAACAAGTAGGTTCTCAAACGAGAAGCCTACAACTATTTATTTAAGTACCTAAGTAAGTTAAAATAATTTATACCCAACTTACCCTATGAGATGCATACGAGACACATGAAACTTCTCGTGCACATGCTAAGTATATTATAAATTTTATTATAATAATTGAATGCCCCACGGGGGGGTCATATGACGCCAAGAAGAAGAAGAATTGAATAATATTTAAGTATCTACCAACCTGTTAAATTTAACCATCTATTTACCATTCTTATTACATACAGTTTCATTAACCCGTTAGAAAACCGATAGCTGTTATAGTTTAATGGCTATATTAGTGTTTATTTATAAAGGTATTTTTAACCACGTAGGCACTTACTTATTTTAAATTTTAGATAATCTCAAGAATTAGGTTAACCTACTGGCTGTATTTATGTTTAAAGTAGGTAGGCTACCTTTAAATTTCAAACTTTATTTTGTATTTTGTTTGCCGCCATTTTTCATGGGGAAATCCATAGACAATCATAGATCATAGATCGTACTATAGACAATCCAGGCAACATTATTAGTCTGTGGTATACGAAAAATTACTAATAATGGGGGTCGTTATTATTATTCTGAGGCCGCGTTTACAACAGCGGAAAGGCGACGACCGACGGACGGTGCCGGTGGTGTGGCGGCGGGCGCGGCGGTCCCTGAGGTCAGGATTATTTTCATAAATAATTTAAAACCAAAATTAGCGAAATGAATCCCGTTATCATTCTCTGCCCCTTCATCTCCACATCTCCACACTCTCCACACTATTTCAAAGGCTGTTATTATTCGGAGTTTAAGCCCCTGTTCCACAATGTCTGGTTAGTGGCTACCTGTGAGATAAAATACATGCTGTCACTTTCTGTTATTATTTTTTTGACAGTGACAGCATGTATTTTATCTCACAGGTAGCCACTAACCAGACATTGTGGAACAAGGCCTAAATAAAATATATTTTTGTATCTGTGTGTTAAGTTTAAAACGTCAAAATTCTGTTCGTTTGGTTTCGCTTTGCTGTAAATCTTCAAAATCGAATTAATTTATGATTTTATTTGATAAAAATTACATTATTTGATCAATACTTCTTCAATCGCACGGTTGGAATAAAATAAGGTTTATATCCAGCTAGTTAAACCACTTAAATACCGTTCTGATAAGGACATAGAGTAACAAGTTTATAAAAAACATGAAGTCGTTCTAACTATCTACGTAGCGTGTAAATATTGTATTCGCCGGCCTTCGGAGTGATTTGTCTTATTATTGACTGGACTCGGCCAGAATCGATGGACGTAGACGTCGACAGCTGGTAACATGGCCCCGCAACGCAACAATGAGCATCGCCATTCCGGAAACCCGACTGGCACCATTCCGAAAACGAAAGTGAGGAACAACTGCAATGTCCCTCAAGAAGCCGTGACTCCGACTCGCCGCGATATGACCATGACGTCCAATCTTGTCTCGGTACGAATGTTGACTTAATCTTTAAAACTTATTGGGCTTGATGTTTTGCTTATATTTGCAGGCCTCTTGTTAGCAGAGAATGGTTTCCCTTTGTGTTTTTTGACAATAATAGGTATATACTAAGTACCTTATGTACTATTGTCCCTAAATAGTTTATGATTGTACTAATGAACTCAGTATGTACACACACAGTATACACACTATGTATTGGGTGCATTGTATTTATAAGTTATACATAATTTTATTTATGTGTTATTCATCATCTGCCTACACACATGCACTGTAGGGCCAGCCACCTATACCAACATTAGACTTTTACATACATTGGTATGAGTGGTTTATAGTTATTTTATCATCACCTAACAATTGTGTACGGCTGGCAATATGCCTCTCCCAATGAGCACCTCCACACTCTTGCACTTGGCCACCATTAAGGTAATTGTCTGCCTGTTGGCATCAAATGCAATGGATGCATCAGATTAAGTGTTCTTTGTGTAGAAATTCACACAAGTGTGTCCACTTTATTGGCAATGCTGACACTGTTTCTCCATATATTTATGACAATCCATTTGGTGTATACTTACCTTTATCCAACTCATCAATATAGTAGGTTAGACAATGTCCCACACAAATGTTTTGTTTGCAACACATAAGATTTTTGATTGCCTCTGATTTTATGGTTGACATGGGGCTAAGGTCATCTCTCTACTTCATTTCATCACTTTGGTCACTGGAACAAATGATATAGATAATAGATATCCAGACACATTTGCCATTATGATTTTCCTTGGGGCCAATCAAGCAATTCACTTTCCCCCTTTTGTAAAGCCTTTGCAGATCAGATATTCAAATAAATCATAATGCATAACAATCTCTTAGATAACATACTTATATTACTCATGCAGATTATCTCAAGAACTTTACAGTTTTAAGAAAAGCCAAAATATGTGCTACAATTTACAATACATCAGATATTTTTCATCCTCACAGCCACTGAATAGTTTTGTTTTTCTATATATTTTTTAATGAAAATTTGGATGGATAATAATTTTGTCACAAGGCAGCCAACCCCATTGTTTACACACAATACTATACAACACATACAGACTCCTATCTATCTGAAGATCTTTCAGACAATCTGCTGTAGGTACTTGTTATTTTTAGCAATCCACTGGTGTAGTATGACTTGGATCTCTGCCAATACCACATCATTTTGGGACTGACTACTCATCCTTACACTTTCTAATACGATTTCAACACAATATCCATCTGATCCTATTAGTTAACATTTTGATGTAACAGTTCACAAGTTCATTCAACCTATGGGAGGTTGCTTTTCCAAATTAAGTCTCAAAAAGGTGTGTTTTTGAAAGATTTTGGTTTAAGGTGCTTTATTTTTGCTGCAAATTCAATAGCTGTGCAACTGTTTGGTTATGTATTGTGTTGTGTGTGTCTGAGATTTGAGACCTGTTCTAGACTTCCCTTGACTGGGTCCCCGTGTCAGAGTACAACTCAAGATCTAATTATAACCAGTCGAGGAAACCAGCTAATAATTCGGACCACGAGTTGACAGATTTGGGTGAGTGCACTCTATGTCTTATATTGGATATTTAATTGCTATTTATTCATTATTTATATTTGACTTGAAAAAAAATTATACACCTTTATTGGTTATCATTATCATAAATAAGTAAAGGATGTTCCCCAAAGTATTTGATACTGTAAGAAATTTCCAAAAAGTTTTATTCTGACAGTTCAGATTTTCTATTGTATACAAAATATCCCAAATCGCTCCATTTCTTTAAGTCACCAACATGAGAGCCTCACATTCAATTAACATTCCCCTTACAGAAAACTCAGCAACATTTGACAGTGGCTTTGGGCGGTTCGTCCCGGTGCGACCGCAGCCTCGTGTTTTACCACTGAACGTTCAGAGGGACTCACTCACTGCTGACCACAACGACGATGGTGCGGGGTCCACAGCGTCAGGGTACAGCCAGCATGGGTACCCGCATGCTATGCAGAACGGTTAGTCTATACCACTATTCTATTCTATATTTGTTAAGGTCTTAGGTCTGTCACCTGGGTCACTTCAATTGGAGCTTTATTTAACACTGTAAAACTGTGCAAATTTGAACAGGTTTATAAGGACATTGAATGAAATTTCAAGCTTTTCAGGCTATGGACAGTTTACGTATAAAAACAGTGTATTCTCCCGACAGTGTTGTTGCCAATTTCATGCGCATCATTTAAAAGTCTGATTGACGTGCGCTGATTGATCTCCAACGTCTATCATTATGTCTATCACTCAGATCTCTGAAGATTTTAAACATGTCATTGCATCTTATAGGTGTATGAGATCGTGCCCTACGCTATGGGCCTTGTCACATATACTAACAGTGTTTAACAGATATTTAGCGATGTCAAACGCCTTATTAATCAGTTATATTTTGTATAAAAACCTGTTAAACAAAGTTTAAAGTTTTTTGTGTTAGCATTGTATATTTTTACCAGTCTCGAGCCGACAGGTGTAAATCTATGTGCATAAATAAAGTAAATAATATGTAATATTGTAAATTTCAGGCCTAAACCCGCATTCGAACCACGCGGCCGCGGCTGTCATGATCGTGAACCCGACCACGCCTAATGCTGTCACTGGGAACATATCACAGCCTTATAACGTACGTATTCCATGAAATTGTGTACTGTATAATACCTGCACTAAAAACACGTAATAAGTGTACGGTTCATTAGTGGCTAAGTATACTTAGGTACTTAAACTTTTTTACCTTATTGAACTCATAAAACTTTTGAATTAATAGGCGGTAAACTAACAATTGTTTGTTAAAAAAGATATAAAGGTACTACTAATCAAGCTGACTGTACCTTTGTGTGTCTTAAATTCGATTTTATCTTCTATCTATAAGTACTATAAGGTTATCGTTATTTTCAATCTAATCTAATCTATGTCCTGTGTTTTAAAGACTAAACACGTCCCATTGTAACAACAAAAACCTATCAATTCAATTCTCCGTTCAACTACTAATCTTCCAACCGTTCCAGGCACCCGGCAACCAGACTCGTAACAACTTGTCGCGCAACCTGAACGCACCGCGCAACAACCTGGACGCGCCCGCGCGCGCCAAGACCGTCAACCTGGAGAGCAACATGTACGAGCAGGGCAGCAACGGGAGCGATAATGTGAGTTATAATTATAATAAATACATGGCGACGGTGGAAAGGCAAAAATCAGCCGCTTTTAATTTAACAATTTATAAAAGCGCAACAAAAAAAGTAGCTTAGTCATTTGTCTTCGACCGTCGATACCTACTTCTGGCCCATCGCGCAACATCTTGCTTCGCTACCAGTTCCGCCACAGAATTATATAGCGAGCGCCACTGGAGGTACTAGTGTTCTTTTAGCATTTAGCACATAGTTTGTAATAATCTAATAATGACTCAGAGACATCCCTGGCTGGCCCATTTCTTGCTAAGAGCGCTGCCATGTCTGTCGCGGTCTGCCGAGTCTTCGTTTTCCGCCATGTCGGTGATTCCTTAGGTACCTAACCTACCTAAAGGTGTCTTCAGTCTTCTAATAGCGGTACAATCTTCCCCAATGTGTATATATGTAACAAGTGTATGTGGCGGGCAGGGGCGGCGCGCGGCGGCGGCGTGTCCGGACGCGGCGGCCGTGGAGCGCCGTCTGGGGCAGATCCGCGAGTACATCCGCGTCACCTCCTCGCTCGTGGACACCATGCGCGGGTCTGAAGATGAGGTTAGTGCCTATTCTTATTTATTTGGTGTCTCGAATCACTTAAAAAAAAATTACAACTTAAAATTTTATAGTAATTTTTAAAGTTGAAATTTTTGTTGTTCAACTGCCCTGAGGCTGGTTAATGTGCCAACGCTGAAAATAGCGAACAAGTAAACAGAAAAGTGTATAACAAAACAAGTAAATGTGGAAAGTCCGGGTATATTACCATGCATGCCTTTTAGAATATTTTTTATAATGTATCATGCTTTAAATATTATCATATTCAATCATCATTTCATCTATATTTTAACCTCTGTTATATCTTGGCCATCTCAATTTTGATGTGAAATTTCTAATTTAGGCCTATATCGAACACACCAAAGAGGAATACGACGAATTAGTAGGAATGGTAATGAAACTGAAGGAGAGTGAAACGAAACTCGTGAATTTGTTGGAAGACAAAGAGCCTGATAACATTGAGGTGCCGGCCGATGAGGCTGAGGCAGACACTGCACCAGCGTCCATACCTATAGTAGTCACCCCGGCTGAGTCACCGGAACCTGTAGTCAACGAAGATATTGCTAAAACCCCAGCTGTAAAAGATAGCACTGCAACTCCAGTTGTTAAAGATAATAACACTGCAACTTCATCTGTAAAAGATAATACCACTGCAAATCCCGCTGTAAAAGCAAGCAATACCGATTTGGCTCAAGCACTCAAAAAAGTAACCAACATTGAAAATGAACAGTTGAATAAAACTCTACAAAGCAATGTAGTTAGTATCGAAGAAGTGGTTACTCCAGATACTAAGCCTCCAGAAGTGGTTACAGAAATTATCAAAGTTAAAATACCAGAAAGTGTAGTTATAGCTGAGGAGAATGTCGTCGAAAATATCATAGAAATTAAAGAAATTGACACATCTCCACTCATTGACATAGAAGTAGAGAAAGAAGAACATGTAATAGACGACACATTAAGACAAAACATACTATCGTGCGTCGAAAAAGTAGCGCGAATCGAGGAAATGAAAAACAAAAACGTTTCGACAAGTGAATCCGATAATCAGGTTATTGTGAGCATCAGAGTGAATCGCTGTTTGTGAAACATCGCATGGATATGAAATGAATTTAAATCCCACATAACATTATTAATCTTCATAACATACTATTGAACTACCATTTTGAAAGTGATAATGTCTGTGTTTAATATTGTGGAAACAATAACATTAGTATAATCTTTGATATCTGATATAATTTTCATCAAGTTGTGATGAATGATTTGTGAATTTAACTTTTGATGTTACCCTTTCACCATTATAATTTATAAATAACTTCTATCCCCCTCACCTACGACCGCCTTAACTTTTCCGTGCTATCGTTGTTTTGATCAAAGTTTGGTGTTGTTTTGTTATCATACTTTATTTAAATGCCAATAACCTTTTAGTAATAAGGCCTACCACTATAGTTTTTTTAGATGTTTCATCTATGTGTATCTTTGTGTGTGAAATAAAGAGTGTTTTTATCTTATCTTAACCAATAAATAACCAATTCCATCTATTTCTTAGGATGTAGTGGTGCGTCCGATGTCTTCACAGAGCAATGGCTCGGCGTACAGCGAAAATGAACTCTGGCAGAATGAGATAAAGAACAAAATGGAGATCTCCCAACAACGCCTGGCCGCGCTGAAGCAGCAACAGAAGCGACTGCTGAAGTATCAGGTTTGTTTTTATCAATGAGCATAATAAAATTGGTTACTCTATAACAACAAAAAACTGTTTTAGTAAGTGTCTAACACGGTATTTGATGGATGAATAAGGTAGTGCTAAACCTCTGTTAATCTTGTGTCTAGAGAATTTCTGTGGTAAGTAAGGCCTTTAATGACGACTCCTATAAAAATATTAGCAACATTATTATTGTTATAGGTTATACCATTTTGTCAGATAAAGCTAGTTATATTATTCTTTCTTAAAAGCAATGAAATGTTTCCAAAAAAACATCTCCGAACTGCTGTTATAATCATTACACCACAAATATTTATTATGCTGTATAACTTTTAGGAGGAAGCAAAACAGCAGCTAGAAGAGATGCACCGCGCGAGACAAGAGCAGGAGATGCAGCCGTCCCGCTCGCACGACAACCTGGCCGCAGTGCAGGTCAGTGCTTGTTTTACATGCCTATGTAGAGTCCGACAACGATAACTTAATGCTTTAAATAATAGCACAATATTAATGAAGAAGAGTAAGCGTATCTAAACTTAAAGAGTAACATAACTTCCGCACAGTGGTAATCTTTCCGATCTTGCTTCTGACTAATGTGTAATCCACAAAACTACACGTATAAACGTCACTTACACCATCCCAACCTAACCTTTACCATCTCCAAACAGAACCAACTCAACGGCCATCACCAGCAGGCGCCAAAGCAACGGGTTTCCGTCGCCAACCAAGCAGGACTGCCATCACTGCCCACACGCCGCGCCTCGGCCAACGTCGACCACTCGGACAGCGGACAGAGAGAGGTGACAGTCTATCACTGCTATAACTATAGGGGTTTATAATTCGCAGATAACGAGATTAATGAACTTGTTCGACAACTCCGGTACTAACTGCTTTCCTGTACCAAGAAACACACAACGACAGCTCTGTCGACCAACTGACGCCATAACTGTGCCTACCTACGAGTGACAAGGACAGATATATTAATCTCTCGCTATCGCAATGTAACTCAGCAACGGTTCGGACGGTGACAGTCTATCACTGCTATAACTAGGGTACAACCAGGCGGTGACAGTCTATCACTGCTATAACTAGGGTACAACTACGCGGTGACAGTCTATCACTGCTATAACTAGGGTACAACCGGGCAGTGACAGTCTATCACTGCTATAACTAGGGTACAACCGGGCGGTGACAGTCTATCACTGCTATGACTAGGGTACAACCAGGCGGTGACAGTCTATCACTGCTATAACTAGGGTACAACCAAGCAGGACTGCCATCACTGCCCACACGCCGCGCCTCGGCCAACGTCGACCACTCGGAGGGCGGACAGAGAGAGGTGACAGTCTATCACTGCTATAACTAGTGACAGTCTATCACTATATAACTATAGGGAACAATCGGGCGGTGATAATCTATCACTGCTATAACACGATGACCTAGGCCTGAAGTGCCACAACAGTCTTATATTATCCACAGAGCGTCTTACTGCTGGAAAGGTTTGACTACTTGTTTGATCTAGCTACACAATTTAACATCTATGTTTGTCCAGATAATCGCCGTGTTCGTTGGCAGAAAATCCTTACCTTGTAAGCCTTTCAATTAAGGCTCTTTTATAGTCTTTTACCTCTAACGTGACGAATGCCAACGGCAAGGTTAGAAACTTTACCCTGTATCCACATAAAATTAAACTGTATTTTCGCAGGAGGCTTCCGGTGGCGAGGCGGAGGACGAGGACGGGCTGTCGGACCGCGGCCGCCAGCTCACCATGAAGCTCAGAGAGCTGCAGATGAAGAAGCAACACATGGAGTCGCTGGTACGATGCAGTTATGTTTATATGAACTGTTAACAAATTGTCTTGTGGTAGTTCTAGGTCGTATTATAGGAAAGAGAGCGCCACAAGATATTTTTCGGCCTTACCTTATGCTACCGCTACTGTAGTAATCACCTAACCACTTAATTTCAAAATAGCGGTCATCTGCGCAAGTTGCTTTTTTGAATGGATGATAGATAGAGTTCACTGTGCCTGATAATATAATCATAATAATATACTGCCGAAATAGAAATCCGGTGCAAATAACTATTCTATTCTTTAGGATTATAATCAAGATCTAAATATTTTTGTTTCATTCAGGTATCGGAGTTCCAAAAGCTACAAATGGCGACCCGTTTGGAAAGCTCCCACAACACCTACTCAAGCTCCGGAGAGGAAAGCTTAGAAGAAGAACCGACACGGAAATGTAAGCTTTTTATGCATAAAGTATCTATGAAAACTTTACAGCCATGCTAGATTTATTATAATTATACACACGGCATTATATTGTGCACAATTTGGGCATAGGCTTTAAAATTATACGTCTAAACAAAAACATAGTATTTCAATTACCATTTATGTGTGCAGAATTATGTTATAAGCTTTTGTGCCCACCGTCGCTTTAATTTAACGTATAAAATCCTACTTTCATATACGTAGCTTAAATGTAGACGTCTAGATATAAAAACATATTTTCACCTCACATCTAGCACTCTTAAACATGTAAACAAACTAATTAAAAAAATCGATCCGCTATTGTCATAGTCACTTTATTGTTTTTAAAACCGCATTCCTTCGCTTATTTGGACTTAAAATCGTAGTTGCTTTGCTTATAAACTTTATTCACTAAATCTGTGGTTTATCTATTTTATTAATCCCTTATCTCGAAATTACCTTTCAGGTAACAAACCTAGTGGTTCCAATAATAAAAACGAGGATCCATTTAAACTAATGGAAATTAAAGCTATAAAGCAAGCACTGCAAAAAACTAAGGGTAAGGATAAAAAGCTTATGACAGTCAGTACTTAATTTAAAAATGTATAAGTAGGTGTTTCTATTATGCGCGGATATCTTATCTATTTTAAATTAAACCAAAAGACACATAATTTTGCGTTGGATGTATAGTTATTGTAAACGTCATAATAACCTATTATATTTACGGTATTTACTAAACGCTTTCAGAACACACCAATTGATTAATCGCATCGGGTAATTAAAAACATTTTTACGCCTTTAACTCTCTCGGCTTCTATAGTGTGACCATTACCGCTGTGCACTGCGAGGTGCGGGGCGTGGCCGCCACGAGCGTGAAAGAGACAGAGATAGAGACGTGACTCCCGTCTCGCCGCGCGCATACCTCAGGGAGTGCACAGCGATAATGATCACATTTTAACAAAATAAGCTGTAATTTCTATGTGAAGTTAAATACTTATAATATATGTATGTTAATTTTGTCTACAGATCTGATGCGTTCAGTGGAGAACTACGAGGAGGAGCGCAGCCCGAGCGCGCACGACGAGCCCTTCCAGATGACGGCGCACGCTAATAACCATGACAAGTTAGTTGTATTCATTATTAGATAGTAATATTTATAGTGTATCTGCAAAGGAGCGCTTGAACCTTCTGAAAAGAAATGTGGCCTAGCGGGCTGATTTTTTGCTTGTTTGTGGATACCACTAGAAAACAAATCTATGGTTTAGATCAGCTATACTCATCCTGCGGCCCGCGGGCCGCATGCGGCCCGCCAGGCCTTTCTCCGTGGCCCGCGTGCCATGAGAGATAATAGGGAATATGCGTGTGTTTTTTTATATTATATTCGATAGTTTACATCGCTTTATAATAGTTAAAAAAAACAAAAAAATATTGCTTGTGGCCCGCGAAACCATGACTTAAACGTTTTTGTGGCCCGCGAAAAAAAAAAAGGTTGAGTACCAGGGGTTTAGATAGATATGTAGGTTACTCTTTATTTGTATACTAATCCAAAACAAACTTACAGAACTTCAACTTAATTCAAGGGCAAATTTATTTTCTTATGGTTTTTGTGGAACTTATGCTACCGACTCTGCCTTTGCAATATGAAAGTAAATAAAAAAGATAAATGTGACACGTTAATTGAAATCACTGTTGCCAAACCACACCAAAATACTAACTAAATCTCTTCCAAACCACCTATTTAATCATAACAATTTTATTCCCTCAGTAAATCCGACGGCAGCGCGGGCGGCTGGTCCAACGAGGGCAGCGTGCGGCGCGTGCGCAACTCACTACCGCCGCGACACAAGTACACCAATGAACAACACGAGCAGCATCAGAGTGAGTAGTAATCGACCAATCAGAGGATAGATATTGGGCTGTCACGCACGCGGCGGTATGTTTCGGAACTATGATTGGACACTGATGAGCATGCATTCAAAGAGCCCCACAAAAAACGTGTCGTCCACCGTTAAACATGGTACACTAAACTTACTCTATAATCTAGTAGTACAAACTCTGCTTCTTAAAATCAAAGGCCAAGGTTCGAGTTTCAATTTGTGTTACTTAATTGAGGTTCCAAGCTTGGTTAGGAGTTTAGGACATAGATTTTTATTGGGTTCCATGCTACATATAACGACTATACTGCTTTATTAATAAATATTTTCGTAATCAGGTCACGAGGCGAACATAGCGTCGCTACAAGAAATGGCTCAGGAGCTGCGAATGGAGACTGAGAAGATAATGGGCGAACGAGCACGGCTCAAGGACATCGTCTCTAATAAAGGTAAATATTTGGCAAAATATAGTTATACATAATGAAAATGAAAAATATAAGGGCGATACATGAGTCGTGAATGGTATTATTTTCTGACTCTACCAAACAGAATGATAAACATGTCCAAAATAATAATAAATACAGTTCTCCCATATTAATAATGCGCATGCAAATCTTCGCAAACTGTCGTATTCCCGGAAACACCCGAATCATTGAATTATAAGAGCCTTAAACAAAGCACTTGCATTTTGATCCTTGTTCGAAACAAATAGTAGTCAATATCATGTGACACATAATCGAAAACAATTTGGGCGGTCGGTGGCTGTCACCGATCAGTCAAAGGTGTCAAGGTCAAGATCAGTATTACTTTTGTGGAATTATAAAGAGCTGCAATTACACATCGTTCTTGTTATTTTTTTCAAATGTGAATTTAATTTCAACTTTAATTATTTTTGACGACGCCATATTATGAGGCACATTTAAGAATAAAATATACGTCACATTGATAGACTTCACTTTGCCAATAAAGCCACACCCAAAAGACCAAGTTTGTAATTGTAATATTATTGTGAATGATCAGCGCTGTAAATACTTTTGAACTGAGATTTTAATGTAAACATTTTTATTAATGTGAAATAATCAGTGCTGTAAATACTTTTGAACTGAGATTTAAAATTTTTAATGTACCTAAACCTGTGTTTGAAATCCATTTCTCCTTATAATATAAACCTTGTGTTATTCAAACCTTCACATCCATCTTTACATCAGCTTCAGTAAGATACTTGAAAAGTACCTACTGTAACATTTTCGAAGTAAATTTTAATATTATGGAATATTATGAATTATCGAATCAAATTTCGTTACTGATAAATCAATTATCTCTTTTAGCACCAATTACATAATTCTACTAAAATTTCATGAAGAAAATGCACTTAACCACTCTAAATACATAATAGTTTTCTAACGCTCGGGAATACGACCGTTGCCGAACAATTACGAAGATTTCTATGTGCATTATCAATTTTGGGGAACTGTACGGTTTTATAAAATGTTTCGTCTTATTAATATTGTCAGAATTTCGCAGCAGAATTCCGTCGCAAGCAACAGTCGAACTCGGAGGCAGCTCATAGTTCCCACAACGCCCACAGCTCTCAGAACATCCACACTTCCCAGAACGTCCATAGTTCCCAAAACGTCCATAGTCCTCACAACGCCCAGACCTCTCAAAACGACCAGGGTCCCCAGAACCCCTATGCTCACCTCGGCTACGTGCCGGGCCCGGCCGAGCGGAGGCAGATGCAGCTGCGAGCGATATTGGCAGAGAAACAGAAGGAGTTGGAATCTCTACTCAACAAAGAGGTAAGATAGAAAAGAATAGCATATAAGTACCTTATATTATAATACCAATGTAACATATTTTACATTTATGTGTATTAGATTATGGTTCTTTTAAATAGCATTTTTTTTTTTACTTTCTGGCTGAAGCTTATTATTTCTAACGTGATTTTCATTTTATTTTTTTCTAGAAGGTTCTTTGTGGTCCGGAGACGCAAATGAAGCCGAATTCTCGCGCCGCATCCATCGTGAATCAATCGTACAATAGGTAAGGACAGTGCATACTATTAGTATATTAATATTATAGTATGAAATCAGTATGAGAGACTAATTTATGTATATTTTCAGCGAACAAGAAGAGCCAGATTCACGCTCGGAGCAAATCATGATTCACAATGAAGCACAAAACGCTAGAGAGAATGAAAATTACAGGGTAAGTTTACTAAACGTTATATTCGTTGTTAACTGTTAGTGTCCTTCACCCACCGGCTGCCGTATTATTATAGATCTGTGTGTTTTAAATTATAATCATGAAAATATTGTTTTGCTTCAGGGCGGTGGCGACAGCAGTCTAAGTGGTAGACCTATCAACGCTCTACCGTCAAATCTTGGAAGCGTATACGCCAGCGACAGCGATAGGTAAGATAAATTTATCGCATTAAAAGTGTTTCCATATGGCTATTGGGAACGTTTCTGAAGCGTCAAGAGCTAATGTGTTGTATTGATTATGGTAATATTGTTGTATATTATGGTCTATGTAACACTTTTTCCATTTTTCTTACAGTGCATCGCGGACAAAGTCGAATCAAAGAAACCGCAGTCGCAGAAGGCCGCCACAAGATCGCCAGCCTGAGGAAACTCCTGTAAGTTAATAATATAAACGGTTCAAAGAATCAAAGAAGAATCAAAGAATAGTTTATTTCTTTCTACAAATTCAGTAACAAAGTAGTGACCAGAGCCTCACTTGTAAGTTAAAAGAAACCTGTGCCAGTGGGGCCCCGCTCTTCCGTTTAGTATACAATTCAATAAACTTAGGTAGTTAGAAATATAACAAGTAGTTGGTAAACAATTAAATATTTAAAATAAAAACAAGTAAGGTTAACATTAATTATTTAACACTTATTTAAGTGTGTATGTGTGTGTGTGTGTAGTGTATGTATGTGTGTGTGTGTGTGTGTGTGTGTGTGCGTGTGTGTGTGTGTGTAGGTGTGTGTGTGTGTGTGGGTGGGGGGTGTGTTACTTATTTATATGTATACATAATATATAATATATTCTTTTATGCTAGTCAGGAAGTTCTTTCATTTTATTAACGCACTTTCAGTTTTAGTGTAATCTAGAGTATTAAGCCAGTCTGTAATGATAGATTTACATTCTGATAATGTAAGAGAATAAATGTTAAGATTTTTATTAATTTTATTGTAAAGGTAGATGGAAATTGATACATATTGAAATTGGGCAAATTTAGTTTTTACTGCAGTGCAGGGGCCATGGCTACATCAGGAATTCTTCTTGTGGCTCTGTTGTAAGCTACAAATGGAGTTGATTTGTGTCTTCTAAGGATTGTTGACAGTATATATAGTTTTCTAACACTAAGCACTTGCACTGTTTTATACAGTTCTGTTGTGGAAAATAACATAGGCTTAAACAATATTATCTTTAAGAGAAGTCTTTGAGCTCTCTCTAATTCAAGAAATTTGGTTTTACCAGCCCCTCCCCATACTGGAATACAATATAATAAAATAGATTGAGCTAGCGATAGGTAGACATTTCTGATAAGAGAAGGAGAGGATGCATGTCGAAGTTTCTTAAAGATCCAAATAAGCTTGCGGAGTCTGGATATCACAAGGTCTATTTGAGGATGCCAGGAGAGTCTTTGGTCTAATATAATTCCTAAATATTTAACCTGCGATACTTTGCAAATGTTGCTGCAGTTGCAATTTGTGAGGACTCTTGGATATTGCTCACAAGTGTGCATTTTAATATTAAAGTTAGTATCAGGTTGATGTGCGTCTAGAATCGAGAATGAAATATAATTAGTTTTTGATAGATTAAGGGTCAAAAGATTGTTGTGCAGCCAGCTGGCAACCTGTCGAAGTCCAGTTTCTGTTTTTGACTTTAGATCAGACCAGGAGGAGTCATAAAAAACAAGGGCTGTGTCGTCGGCATAAGTAAAAACTTTGCCATTTTCAAGACTCATACTGCATAGGTCATTTATATAAATCAAAAACAGGGTAGGTCCTAAGACACTACCCTGGGGAACACCGTACTCTATTGAGGAGCAAGAACTCAAAGTTTCATTTAGTTTGACTTGCTGTACGCGATTTGATAGGTAATCTTGGAAAATGTTCAAAGTTACATCTCTGATGCCGATTTTTTGAAGTTTCGATATAAGTATGGGAATTGACACCGTGTCAAACGCCTTCTTTAGGTCGAGAAACACAGCTAAGCATTTGGTGAGTCCAGTTTTTCAACAATAAGGTTTGTTAGAGGGCATACAGCATCTTCTGTGGAGACACCTTTTTGAAATCCAAACTGATTGGGGGATAATATATTGAATTTAGAGAGATAGGAGACGAGGCGATTATTCAGGGCTTTCTCTATGATTTTTGAAATAACGGGTAGGATGGCAATCGGTCTATAGTTAGAGATATCAGTTTTTTTCCCCGACTTATAAATAGGAAGAATAATTGCATGTTTGTATATTGATGGAAAAACTCCATATTTGAAGCAAATATTTATGAGGTGAGAAATAATGGGCACAATTATGTGACTAGCAAGCTTCAAAAGCATTGTAGGAATATTATCCCATCCACTTGCGCTGTTCGATTTTAAATTCATAATAATACCTTGAACCTCATAAATATCAGTATCCAATAATACAAATGAATTTTGTTGTTGGGGGTTAGTGCTAGAGAGGGGTGCCACATTATAAGGGGGAGGATTATTTGTAATCTCTTCAGCCAGGTTTTTACCTATACTAGAGAAGTAGGTATTTGCTGTATCAGCAGCCGATTTCTGACTATGATGGGAGCTAAATAGTGGAGAATTATCTGTTTTTTTACGTTGTTGGTCTGTAATATTTTAAATTGCTTTCCAAAGGGATTTGTTACTTTTTGATTTCAAAGCTATTTCTAGTTGCAATTTGTCATATGTTCTCTTTAATTTTTTTATCAGGTTATTACAGAAATTTCTGTAGCGTTTGTATGTAATCTGAAGTAGGTCATTGAATGGGTTATTGCGCAATTTTTTCTGTAATTTATTACGGTTACGAATGCATCTAAGGATACCAGGAGTTATCCAAGGCTTTACATACTCGATGGATTTTCGGAATCTTTATAACTGTAGAATTTTTTATTATGACATCATTGAGGCTTTCATTAATTGTATCTGCCACAAGTTGAGGGTCTTCCAGTTTTGTTAAGTTACTTAAATTTTTGTCTTGAAGGTCCAGTAGAGCAGCATCATAGTTAATAGATGTTTTGTATCTGTCGATATTTTTAGAGATATTAATATGAGGTAGAGCTAGGAGGACCATATCATGATCAGTAATTGTAGATTTTATTACTGAGATAAACAAGCGGTTCAAATTCAAGCGATAATTTTCATTAAACTATAACTTTCAAGCTGGCCCATGAATTTGCCCAGCATGTGATTTGGTCAATTAAAACCGTTTATACATATATGTTTCCTCTGGCTTTGTGTTTATTACTCGCTTCATGACTCGTATCTCAAGGACCGACAAAAATCTTATGTTATGCTTATATACAGATAGCGTAACATAGTCTGGAAGCCCTGTTATGATTGGTTTAACAGTTATTTAAAGTTGCTAACATAAATTCTGACATGTATTATATCACTCATATACCAATTAATGTGCTCCCCTCCAAAATCTATAGTTACAACATAATTATAATAATGTTGAATAATTCCCCCAGCAATCCCCACTTTCCCACCCGCACGTGAATATCAACCCGGGCGTGCGCCACGAGCCTCGCGTCGACACCGTCAACGTCAACACCGTCCCGCCCATGATGCCGCACGGAGGTGAGATCCATTGTGACAGGTTTTACATTCATCAGTTAGGCCTAAGCCTTGTCCGCACTAGGCTAGTAATTTAGTCAAGTGGAGAGTAATTTAGTGTCTACATCACTTGCTATAGGCTAATATTCCATTCAAAGCCTTTATAGATACATTATCATCGGTTGTGATATCTAGTGAATAGTCTCGCATCGACACTGTTAATGTTAACACTGTTCCGCCCATGATGCCGCACGGAGGTGAGATCCATTGTGACACGTTTTACATTCATCAGTTATTATTATCACTTAGCTTATGATTCATTCTGACATGTTTTACATTCATCGTTTCCCAGTTAGTACCTTACCTTCTACTTAGCGGCCATTTCGCAGGCGATTGCTTTTGAAATGCACATAGTAGATTGTTGAAGTTTTCATAAACTTAACCTACAAGTATATTTTCTTTCTTTCACAATTCCACTATCGCAGCATAGCCAACTTTCCTAGCAATATAAATAACCCCCTTTTTTCCATTCCAGTGGACGCGCTTCCCCCCATGCCGTACCTGCCCCCGCCGTGCTGGGGCAAGCCCGACGAGCGCATCTACCCCTCTCCGCTGAATTACGCCATGCCGCCGCCGCCCGGTCAGTACCCGTTTATATTACCTACTAATATAATAAATGTGATGAATGTTTATGGTTTCATGTTATTTGGTATTATGAAAGCTGAAAACCGTTAACACATAAGTTTAACGCCTCTAGTGGTACCGCTTACCATGGGTGTCATTTAAATGACTATGGGAAACAAAAATACACTGTTTTTTTTTTCTCAGTACTCATACATGTAGTGTAGAACACAGTGTATGGCTACTAGGAACAAGAATTCCCATGGGAAAACTCAGGCAAAAAAGTTCGTGGGCAACAGCAACAAATCTATTCAGTGTACCAAAGTCAGGGTGTTTATTAACACCACAATTTCCTCCCCTCAGGCGCCCTACCGATGTCGTCATGCGCGTGCGCGTGCGCGCTGTGGGCGGCGTGGAGCTGGCAGCAGTGCGCGCTGCAGCAGCGGGAGACGCTCGCGCTGCGCCAGCAGATAGCCAGCGTGAGTACAGTGCGGTGCACGAGGGATGACCAGCAGGGCTATTGTCAACCACACCGACTTTATAGAGGCCTGTCTGTGGCGGCGTATATGCACCTATGAATTTTAAAACTCTCTTCGAAAGACAAGTGTTTCAGAATTGGCTGTCGTAGGCAATTAGAGAAGGAGAAGAAGTCCCTTCCCAAGGGACGTATCAATGTGGACTGCCAGATACTGACTACTAATCTAACTGGCTAATCCTTTCAGCACGGTGTTTGCCTCCAGCTCAACGCATCAAATGGCGTCCCACAATTTTGCGAGCAATCCGCACGTGGTTCACGTGTTCATACTGGTCATGACCAATCCCAAGGCGCTCTGCTAACCATTTTATTTACCTATTCTTCAATACCTAAACCATTTTATTTATTCCTTGTCCAGTTGGAGGAAAGATGGCGGTCCAGTGTGGAGACGGCGTCGCACACGCTCAACAACCAGGTGCCTCCTGGAAACCGGGCTAACAACTACTGGGATAACTTTAGAAGGTGTGTAGAGTGTTGGATAATTTTATTAGGTGTTAAGATCTATACAGAATACCTAGTACGGGGCGCACAACAAAAAGGGACAAAAATATTTGCGATTGAGGCTGCGCGATTTGAGCGAGCGAACTTTTGTCACGTATTGTTTTGTGCGTCTTACGACCCGTGCTAGGTATACAGGGTGTGGTAAATTTGGTCTAGTAAGGTAAATAGAGGTGATTTAGATACTCAACAACTTTAAATGTTTTTTTTTAATGGGAGTCGCATAAAAAAGTCACGTAGCCCATTAATTTCTTTTGGTCAAGCAACAGAAATTGGTTCCGAATGAAAAAATCACCTCCTTTCACCTTACTCCACCAAAATCCATTATTCTGTATGTAGACTATGAAATTTGTTCAAAATTAATTAGAATGTGTGAAATTAGATACTTATCTGTTGTCTAGACAAAATTCTAGTTATATTAACACACTTATTTTCTTTTGCAGATATTAGAATTATCAGTAACGTTATAAAGTATATATTTAGTTTTTGTTTTGTATTCAGTATCTATATATTTTATTATGTATTCATAGAAGACTTGAGTAGTAAAATATAAGGGTGAGATTTTATACTTTTCATTGGTTTCTTTACTTTTATTCAAATATACTTACTTACCTACCCATAACAAGAAGGACATCTCATCTATTTATTTATGTAAGTTTATGATCTCCCCGCATCTCTTTCTACTATTTTGTTGAATTTTGTGTGCTGCTAATTACCTATGTGTTTTGTGCTAGTATTTATGTGAATTTTACATGTTCATCTAACTAACAAAAATATTATATTTTGCTTTCCAATTTTTGATTTATGTATTTTTGATGATCTAACCTATGCAATATAACCTACCCAAAATTAAAGTTATCGTCTCACCTACTTGATCTATTAAAATAATATATTTTTTCCAGTTACTCCCGCCAAAACCTCCTATCAGCCAGTAGCAAGACGAACGCAGACGGTCATCTGGGCGTGGTCCCGCAGCACAACCCGCACCCATTGGTCGAGCGATCGCACAACACACTGCACGCCGCCCCCGCCCCCACACCCCCGTCCAATACCCCCAAGCGAAACATCAACGCGTCGACCACTCAGAACACGGCACAGACCAACCAGCCAATCAACAACGCGGAAGAATTCACCAATAGGCACGGCCGCAGCAACGTCACGTATGAAAGATCGCTGTCGTTCTCTTCCGCGCCTGACGTTCTGAATTTAAACCAGAACAACGAGCAGGAAGCTAGCTCCAGCCAAGCCAGGAATTTAGACGATGTCAACATCAACCGCCAGGAACCAGCTAACTCTTTTCGGAATTTGAATATAACGAACCCGATACCAGAGATTATACAGTCGCACGCGAACAATATTAATACCACGTCGAACTCGCTGAATAGCAAGAAGAAATCCTGTTCCAAACTGCCGGCTAAAAACTCGGCCAACAGACGTAATAACGCACTAGATTACTCGCAGACTAGCAACATCAATATAGCGAGCACGTCAGAGGCACCCAACCCTAACCTCGCCTCCGCAAATCGTGAGGTCAATGATAAAGCCACAACTAAACTCTTTGAGTTCCTCAGAGAGAATGTGTACTCGGAAGTGACAGCCCTCATCGGAGTGAACGAATCTCACCCAGACTTCCTCATACAGCTGTTCAGAGAACTACAGCTGATTAGCTCGGACCCTCTGAGGCACCGGGTGCTACAGTCTATTAGGAGTGTGCTCTCCCAATACCCACCGATAATAGAAAATGAGAATAACGAACATATCGCGAACGAGGAACAAATGGGCGACACGGTGACCACCACGACCCACGAGACTACCAGCTACCAAGAAAACGCCATGCAGGAACCAAACTCTTCCAACACAAACTCACAAAACGACAATGGCATCGTCCACTTTTTGTTCCTAAAAAGCGAAGACGTATGCTCGCCCGAACTGCTAGACATGTTGGCCTCCGTCATAATAAACAGCTCTAACAGCCGGCAGCAGTTATCCAAGAAACGCATTCTAGAAACCCTCGCCAAATACGAAGGAAGCCGTGTTTGTGACGTATCTGGCGAAATACTCGAAAGCCTATCTCTAATGTTGTCTGTGAACAACGACGGCGACGAATCGACGCAACACACCGGCGAGTCAGAGTCTTCCATACTGCAAGACGTGGCGGGGTCACTGAACCTGTTCAGCTCTAGCGACACCCAGCTTCACCAAATGAACGGGTTTCCCTACGACATGTGGACGGGGCATATGGAGCTCGACCAAGGAGAGGACAACGCTCGCAACGACGGGAAGCTTGATCTTATAAACTGTTCCGAGATGCTGAATGGGGAGTTGGCTGAGGCTGACCAGACGTGCCCGGAGCCGCCGCCGCCGGAGTTGCCAGATGTCGTCGAGGACGAGACCACGCCCACTGAGGTAATGCAAAACGCCCTTTACTGTAGGTGCCTGCCGCTAATCAATTGCGTCAACCGCCGAGACTTGTTCGGCCCGTGATGTTCTAAAGAGCTTTCGAAATTCCTAATATTTATGTGATATACTATGATGATATAATCGTTAAAAGTCCTGCCATTTTATATTTGCAGTGATGTTTTTGATAATTATTGCGCCATTTTTTATTAACAAAGCACAACTATTTATGTACCAAGTCTTTGATCACTTTTTACGTATCTAATAAATTGAAGAAATGAAATATTTGCCTTTTACTAAATATTGTTATCTATTTACTGTCTATTCATTATCACGAGCCTCCAGTTTTTAGCTGAACAATAGCAATAGAAGTGTTCGACTTTAAACCTGGTGAAGATAAGTCGCGCCAATGGTGAAACGAATCCAAAATGGCCGCACAAAATGATTCCATCTTACTTGCACACGCTATATAGCATGTCTGTTTTGTAGAAATTACTAACAGGTGTTCTAGATTCGTTTCTTTCTTGGAGGGGCTTATAATCCATTATGATACAGTGCAATATGAAGTAGTTAATCAATAATTTGGAAAAAATATTAACTGACGCCATTGTTTAAAGTCAACTGGTCGTATTATTCTCATATTGCACAGTAAGTTACTTGAATAGGAGTAATAAAACAAAATATTACAATAGTAGCAGTCTATTACAAAATCAGTCTAGTAAAGTCAGGTACAAAAATATCACAGATAACTTTTCTTAACAACACAAAGTGCTATCCTTACTTTTTACTAACATGTTACTCTTAGCGTAAATCTGTATTTAATATAAAATACGCAAATTTTTGGTATATTAAAGGCCGAAGCGGAATGGCTGGGGCTGGACCGAGTGCCCACCAGGCTGCACACGGAAGACTCATCTGAAAATCAAAAAGGTAACGTTAGCAACTTCATACTGCTAGATCAAACACTCAAACCATAGGCCCTCCGGCCCGCCCTGCGTTTGAGCGAACCTGAAATCTATAAAGACATGAATTAAATCTTCATTTACTCCATCTGAAACAGAGAAACAGAATAGAAGAGAATTAATAGTTTGCTTTCTTTACAGATTAATTTGAAGAGCTTTCTCAAGACTTTAATTTAAATTAACTTTATTTATTGCATTGTATGTTCCTTTAACTTGATGTATCTCAATGTTCATACTGTAAGTATTATATTACTAGCAATAAAATGTATTATTCAAGATTACTGTGCGTCTTTTTTTTAATGTGAACTTTTCAAATTAATGAGAGAATAGACATAATAAGTTAAATAAAAAGCCTCACTTGTCCTATGTTAAATTTTATTATGAAATACTGTTAGCACAACTATTAAGAAAATGGTCCTTAACCTTATAGTAAAATTTTAACATTAATATTAAGTTAACTGTCCCAACACTGCAGTAGACGAACACCGAGTCACTTATATCTAACACCATCACAAACATTGTACTAAATGAAACATGCTTCCGCCGTGAGTGTTCCACAACAAGGATTCCATCAAATCTTCTGGAGTCTCTTCTAACCTCATGTTTTCTTTAGACTCTGGTTCTCTTTCTCTTTGTACTTCTGCAGATAAAACGGAGATTCCTGAATTAGAACATTGTTTGGCGGGTGGGTCGGCCTAGATCATATGGACCATGAGACAGCGAGAGATGTCGGGGTTGTTGTGGGTCGGGCGGAGTAAACACAGGTTGTTGCTAGTAGTTGGTGGCACCATACCCTCTGAAATAAAGTCGGACTTCGTCACACTGTGCACTCAACTCTCACAGTGGGAAGCCTCCAAGTGTTTTGTTGCAGTTCCAATATTATTTTAATGTTACAACTATTATACTAATTATGATTATAATTGACAAGTTATTTTTAAATTCAGTGTTTTTTTTAACAAATTATATGTATAAAATTTTGGAAAGATTAGGTATTTTATAATTTCATTTAACAAAAAAGTGCTGATTTTGATTTGAGCTTGTTCAGAAGATATTTTTTTTATTTTAGGAAAAACAGAGTAGTTAGTGTATTTTTTATAAATAATTTCGTTGTATTTTCTTGATTCCTTCAGATGCTGCAAATGCTGAAATTTCTATTCAAATTTATAATAAAATATACACATTAGTCAGTCCTGTAACATCATAGCCTTCACTTTAAATACATTATTTTCTTTCTGGAAAACTAGTAAACATTGCTACAGTCTTATCATGACTTATAGTAACTAGATCAGGTCAAATGATAATAATTATTTTGCTTATGATATAAAATATGATCAACTTAGTTTTTACAAGTTAAATATTATTATCATGAGTTAAACTAGTTGCAACAAATATCATACAAAGTTTCGCAATGTTGTAATACATAGAAAAAACAAACTTATCAAACTATAAACATTGTAAGTTACTTTTAATATCTGTATGAGGAAAATAATATGCCTCTAAAACTATACTGCAAGATAGCAATGCCTGAATGTACCTTTGATTACACACTAATTATTGCTAGAGATACACTTTATATTTATATTGCACTATAAATTTTCTGAGGAAGTGGCCACACCAAGACCAGGAGTAAGGGCGCCTTCAAATTAGTCGCTAAGTGTCGCGCGACTGCAGCGCTGCTGCAGCGCTGCAGCCGCGCTGCTGTCAAAATCCATATAAATATTGTAATTTAAAAGATGCGCGACTGCAGCGCCGCAGCAGCGCTGCAGTCGCGCGTTAATAATTTATATGGAATTTTGACAGCAGCGCGGCTGCAGCGCTGCAGCAGCGCTGCAGTCGCGCGACACTTAGCGACTAATTTGAAGGCGCCCTAAAAGTGTATTTAGTTAGTGCACAAATATTTAATATTTGGTTTCTTATGCACCTAGCCACACTTGATTCCTTTCCTTTTTGTGGCCTCTTCTCAATTATTTACAACTATGCAAAAGTAAGCTTTAATATTCAAAGCAACCATAGCAGCTCACACTGTCCAGCTCTCATCTAGAAAAGGTATGTAGGTCAAATGGTCTTATTCAAATTCAAACTGCATTTTGACTTCATTGCAATGGAATCATGATTTTTGCAGTCCTAATAATAGCATACTTGGTGGTTGATTTGAAATCTATGCCATGTAACTTAGAAAATAAGCTAAATCAGGTTCTACCCAATGTTATACTTCTATTACTGACATGAAAGCAATATTCTATGCAGCTGCCAATATTAGTAGTAGAAATATTTACAATTAAATAATTTGACTTGAAATATTATATTGAAACTGCAACAAAATGATCACCAAAAAATTTGGACAAGCGGATGGGTAGTTTACATAAACAGGCAGTTTCACTATTTCCATAATGAGACTTCCCATTCATTACTTAGAAACAAAATAGTTAACTGAGTGCCAACATTTATAAAGTGAAAGGATAATATAGTGGCAATTGCATTAGGTCACAGAAACTCAGTGAATGGCTAGCTTGTGTAATTTATTCATTTCTAACTACTTTGTATGTAACTTGTAAAGTGAGAAATTCCAATTGGCAATGGTTTGATTCACTGAATTTCCGTTGTTCAAAATGAGAAGTGAAACGTACCTTCGCGGAGTCGCTTTGTTTGAGGGCATTCATCGTCAGGAGCGCTGCGTTTCCGGGCGGTGTTGGCGGGCGGCGCGGCGGCGGCCGACGCCTGCACCGGGGCCGCTTCCATCATTTCGCAATCGTTATCCACCTGCACGAATCCCGACGTTTTTGGCTCGTGGTATCCGTAGTAGCAGTTTGTGGATATATGTATCGGTTGACATTGACCCACTGCTTGATTGGCATCAAGACAAACCGGGGCAGGCCTCATGGCATCAAAATTATTTCTAGCGTCGTGCATGTAGTACAAATCGACGAAACTGCTGGCTGGCATTTATCTTGCTTGTTCAGGTATTTCACCGACGTAGTGTGTCGCAATGTTATACGATGAATTGCACAATTTGTAGGCAAAAACAATGTTTGCAAACTTATTTTTAATCTTCACACAACCGGCCGCCACAAACCCAAGCTTAAAATTACCATAGACAAAAAAAAACTTATCCACTGACAGTTCATCTCTGGTCTATGGAACGATTGGAGGGGCAAGTAGCCTGCTATAGACAGATGAAGTAGCTGACTATTCGGACAGTACCTAGTGAGTGAGTGACGAAACAGGCAAAACAAATCATACGAAGACATACAATGCCTTTGGAACAATCAAAGTGGTGAAATAAGGAGCCAACGCGACGACGCTATGGGAAGAATTAGATCATGAATCGTTCCTTGGGAGTTTAGCGGGGTGGAGAGAGAGAGAGAACTAAATACCGAAATTTATTTACACGACGTTGTACTGGCCAAGTTCTGGTTTATTCATACAGATAAATTGTACATTTTAAAACAGAATTATTGCTTTCTTGTTGATATTATTTTTCACTATCAAATTGATTGGATCTCAGAACATTAACTACGACGTGACAGTATACTCTATATCCGTTTCCTTTTTTGACGTAACCATAAACTAACCTCTTTCTTTATCCGTCAAGCTTTGTGAGCTAAGGTGAATATTGCGAAAAAATCCAAATTAAAGTGATAAAACCGCAAATATTATCGTAAATTAACAATATAACATCGTAAATATCGTCTTTTAATGATAAAACATTAAAATAACTATAGTTTATTTGGAATTTGTGCGTTTGGTGACTGTTTTGCGATACCGTGTTCACACGTGCGTCTGTTCTACCAGTAAAAGGTTTGTTTTCTTTCAGGCGTAAAAATGACGAACTCCAAGGGTTACCGCCGCGGTACTAGGGACCTGTTCGCCCGCAGGTTCCGCACACATGGAACCATCTCCCTGTCCACGTACATGAAAGTGTACAAAGTTGGAGACATCGTCGACATCAGGGTACGTACGCAAATATTTATTTTATCGTACCCATTTTCATGAAGCATCATTGGTAATATTGTCGAGTTGAGGAAAAACTAGGAAACTAGTGTCTGCATAGACTAGGCAGGTGCCATGAGTCCATGACCCATCAACAGACATGCCTGTACCAGAATCCTTTCTAAGTTTGTAGAGCATGATGCTATGCGATTTCCTGGTTAACCAAATTAAAAGTCCTCTTGAGTCTGCAACTGACTGGAAACTATACATTCTATTCATACTATGCACTCATTATTATGGATGCAATGTTTACATTTCACTTGTATTCTTACTAACCCCTCTGATATTTTAATTACATACTATCATTGACAAGCTATCCTGATTAAAATAATGAGCTTAAAATCAACTACTTCAAAACATCCTAACAAATCAAAACTTCCATTTTCCAGGGCAACGGTGCAGTCCAGAAGGGTATGCCACACAAAGTGTACCACGGAAAGACTGGTCGCGTTTACAACGTCACAGCCCACGCTCTCGGCGTCATCGTCAACAAGCGAGTACGCGGCAGGATTCTACCCAAGAGGATCAACATCCGCATTGAGCACGTCAAGCACTCCAAGTGCCGTCAGGACTTCCTCACCCGTGTCAAGGAGAACGAGAGGCTGCTGAAGGAAGCCAAGGCTGCCGGCAAGGTCGCCAAGCTAAAGAGACAGCCCGCACAGCCCAAGCCCGCGCACATAGTGAGCGGAGACGAGAAGCCCGTGCTCCTCGCCCCCATCCCCTATGAGTTTGTAGCTTAAACTGTGTAATAAACTATTTTTAAGACAGCTCTTGCTTTTATTTCATTCATAGCTACAATATTTACATGTAGGTACAACGAAATATACAGAGATAATATAAAATAATTAATTATACCCAGTTATGAAATATGCAGGATCATGTCAAGTCAGTGTGGACCTGCAGCTAGAGCTCTTTGTTAGAGAAGGGAGTAGTGTTTAGGTCAAGGTTGATAGGAAAATAAGTGACTGTCCAACGTAAGGATACTAGACATCTTGCACACCATATCCATGATATCATCTTTAGTACATCTCATGGTCGGTCATTGCTCTGGACATAAGCCCCACATGGAAAAAACCCCAACATCATTATAGTCTGTCAGGTCAGCTCGCCGGATCGCGTCTCACCCGGTCGTATACATATATGAGACTGGTTGGAGGGAATGGATGATGTGACTGCTGACGACAAGGCATGTACCTGATATAATTTTAAATAAAAATACTCTTGGTAAACCAGGAAAAGATTGCAACATTTTATTATGAAATGAAAGATATTTACAATGAAGAAACACTAAAAGATGAAGTAAAATATTTTATGTTTGGAATTAAATAATATCTTTAAATGCCGTAACTTCAACTTGGCATTCTAGTATTAACATGATTTATCATCACATTTGACTATCTTAAATATATAAATACTATAATTGAATTGCATAAACTTAACAACTAGCGTCCCTTGATTGATAGAACAATATGTATCCCGTTTCGGACGACTTTTGTATATCGGACGTTAGGCCGTAGAAGTCTTCTATCGCAGATGCATCGATTTTCTGTAAGTAAATAAAAATACACAATTAGTTTTATCTAACATGGCCACATGGATAATAATGATGCGTAGTAAATTAGGTAAATAGTGGCTAATTAGGCATACTGTACTGTGATGATTCAGTCCTCAGTACTACCACCATGGGCCACTATAATACTGGCTTGGTTCATCGTATTGCATCGTCTTGCGAGATGACTTGGATTGTATGATTTACCATCTACCGGCTCTCCGACAGACATAACCTCATACTCACATCGACCATGTCGTCGTCGAAGAGCAGCCACAGGCCGTGGCTCTTGACGATGCTGATGTAGTGGCCGCGGTTGGGCCCGGAGCCGCAGTGCACCACCACCGCCACCAGGTCGTACAGCCGGTCTGGGTTCACCGCGTCGTCCGACTGGGACGGGAAGAAGGGGAAATGTTATTTCAACAATTGATTTCAGAGTGACGGCTGAATGGCGTATTGGTTAGTGACCCTGACTACTGAGCCGAAGGTCCCGGGTTCGATTCCCGGCTGGGCAAGATATTTGTTTAAACACAGATATTTGTTCTCGGGTCTTGGATGTGCCCGTGAAATGGCAATAGGCCCGCCCCCTATTACATTGGGACTAACATAAACACTGGCGTAAAGTGGGTGCAGCAATGCACCTCTGCCTACCCCGCAAGGGAGTACATTAGTACAAGGTGTGAGTGTTTATATTAAGTATATTATATTTTTAACCGACTTCAAAAAAAGGAGGAGGTTCTCAATTCGTCGGGATAATTCACAAGTTGCTCAGCATGTGGTTATGTGACCGGCTGTCGGGAATTACATTCATAAATCAACATGTGTTCTGTCTGCAGGGTGTTGTAAGCTGAAAGTGGGTAAGTAACGGAGGATATCGTACTTAACAACTGATGGAAATTCGTATAAAAAAGTGTTCTTCTTTTTTTCCTAGCCTTTTCCTTATTTAGGGTCGGCTTTGTGCGTCATGTCACGCCATTTCGTGAAAAAATAATTATCCCCCTTATAACAAAAAAGTGATGTGACCAACTAAAACTTAAGTTTCTATAAAGAAGCTAGATTTTGCAAAAGTCGTAGAGAATGAAAAACGGATGTAAAACCGAGAGTATCAAGGCAGTGGGCGATTGAGGGTCGATGACGATCATACAATATTTTATACAGGGTGTAAAACTGTACAATATAAAAAAAAAACTCCAAAACTCACCGTATTAAACAGCCTCAACTCCAGCGGAAACACGACCCTGTGCGACACCTTAATATGTCTGTTATACTGCTCCATATATTTAAATCTCTTCAGATGCAGTGCCAGTATCAGGGGCAGTTTCTTGACCCTCATTCTCTTCTGTGCCTCCTGGTAGCTGCTGCAGTGGTCGCATTTGAACTTGTTGTCGCTACAGAGGGTCTCTGTGTCGCTGAAGCATTTCAGGCAGTGTGTGATGCTGGTGTTCTGGCCTACGTCTACCTGGGAATAGGGGAATTAGATTCATTACATTCTGATCTGATGTCATCTGAACATATTATTATGAAAAATCTAAGATTTTAAACTAGGTATCCAGTAAGCCGAGTACCTATACCTATACCTACCAGGGGACAAATTAGTGACTGAACTGGAATGTTGCTGATGATTTCATCAAAATGTGTGTCATGTAAGTACATTGAGTTCGACTGGCTTTCCCTCCTGTATACAGCAAAAGCATTTACCTGCAGATCAAAGAAGTGCTCATCCTTGCTGCTGACAGTCTCACAGTTGAGGCAACGCGTTTCGCTGGTAAGCGTGCCCTGGAAACAAACATACACGAATATTACTAAACTTATTTAAACTATTCGGTGGTGGAAGTTATTCGAATAACCTTCATGCATTCGAATTTGAAAGAGAGAAAACGAAATAAATACAATGCCAAATTGAATGAATGAGCGGTGGTAGCTCAGTCGGGTAAGAGCCCGCTTCTCACGCCAGAGATGCGGGTTCGAATCCCGGCGCTGACATGTACCAATGAGTTCTTTTAACTTAAGTACAATGTATACCATCGCTCTTACGGTGAAGGAAAACATCGTGAGGAAACCTGCATATCTAGATTTAGCACATCTAGATATGTGAACCCACCAACCCGCAGTGGACCAGCGTGGTGGGAAATGGTCCAAGCTTAGGAAGGCAATTTAGGTCTTGGGGATATGCGCAAAGGTTCCACTCGAGAGAGCCACGTGCAGGTACCTACACCCCCACAGAGAATAGAATAGAATGGATGAAACTAGCGATATCATTACAATTTGCAAATTAGTGAACCATTCGATTGTTGATTCATTCACAACCGCTCATCTTCGGACAGCCGAATGGTGTAGTAGGTAGGTAGGTACTTAGGCACAACACAAGAACAATCAATACAGTAATGACCTACTACATAAACAAATGCACGCTACATAAAAAAAGTCACCCTTTATGCATTTTTATTTATTTATTTATATGACGGCCGACTGGTTTTGTGGTTAGTGACCCTGACTGCTGAGCCGACCCGGCGACGAAATACAGATATTCGTACTCGGGTCTTGGGTGTTGATATTTATATTTAATATGTATCTATGTATGTATTTGTGTACCTAGATATATCAGCTATCCGATACCCATAACACAGGCCCACCCTAGCTTGGGGTCGGATGGCAGTGTGTGAGATGTACCCACATATTTATTATTATTATTTATGTATTTACCTGGAAGATCTCGTGCACCCACGTCGGCTCGGTGCTTGCAGGCGCCGCGCCGCCGCCGCCGCCGCCGCCGTTGCACGTCACGTTCTCACCGGGGCCATTCTTCTGGATCTTCAGGGTGCTTTGGTTGCGCTCGGCTGGAAGGATTTGGAGGAGACATTATTGATTATATTTCATTTCACAGGAAAAGACATCTGATACGACCAAAACCTTAATTATTCGAATGTAATAAGGGTCCTGTCAGATTTCTTTCCCTGTGAAACAAAGTACCACCTATTTCCATCATTAGGAGTGTTCACGCGTGTAAACGCGTCATAAGTGCAAAACTGTTAATCTGTGAAACTAGTGTAATCTGTGTCCATAAAAAACTATATTGCCTTCTCTATGCTTAATACTATTGAGGTATTGAGTATTGTTCGATTGTTAATGATTGTTTGCAACTAAAATGTAAAACGATACTAAAATGTGTAAAGTTAATTAAATTACGCTATTCTACAAGAAGAACCCAAGACTTCTCATTTACTTATGTTTTATAATAAACATAATTTGGCGACCGTAAGACGAGAACTTCTGCAATGACCGATTAACAACGCGGCGCATTCGCAGCCAAGCTCAAGATCCCGCCATTTTGCCCAACTCGAAGGAAGCCAAACAAATTGTTCCCGCTATAAATGATCATGATCAAGACCCAGCCTGCTATCACGACGACCGACGAACGAGCAATCATCAGGGTATCGTCCAGATTTCACGTCAGGGTATCTACAAGATTATTGAGGACGTCGATCCGACACATCAAAACTGCAGCGTCACCTGTGCAGCAGCCGTCTGAGACTCCGGAATATTCTACGCGGCAGACCTCCACACCATCTTCGAGTTCTACAAACGGCAGCGGCAGTGGCTATCTCCACCAGATCGGCTTGGCCTATTAGTTAAGTGTCCAAATCTCTAATTTCAAGCATTCTATCTATCTTCAAGTTAACAAATGCTTCTTTCTAGTTCCTAACAACTTTCTCTGCTATTTTCTACTACTGCAAACAATGCCATCTTCCTAATAAGATGATAATGTAGTCTATTTTTTATAAAACTAGCTAGAGACTTGTAAGTATTCTGCTATTACTTTCAAGTAGGATTCCTACTTCAGATGCTTACCTATTTTTCATAAGTCTCACTAGTTTTCATTTCAGTCTAGTTCTCATAGAGCTAGCTGGAGACTTTGTAAGTGTGGCTGCTATTTTCAAGTAAGTAGGTACCAATTCCTATTTCAGCGACTTACCTAGTGTTTTAAAGTCTCCCTAGTTTTCAATATTCAGTCTAGTTCTTACAGAGCTAGCTGGAGACTTTGTAAGTTTTCTGCTATTAATTTCAAGTATTCATACTTCAGAAAACTTACCTATTGTTTAAAGTCTCCCTAGTTTGCTATACCTAAATTCTTTTAGAATTATCTAGAGGCTGTAAGTTTCTGCTATTTTTAAGAAAGTAGGTAACTATTCCTACTTCAGAAACTTACCTAGTTTTTATAAGTCTCACTAGTTTTCAATTTTCCCCCAAGTTTTTGCATTCTTTGTTTGCAACAAGTGATCAGCATTGCTCTGCCGACCAATTTCAGCTGGGCCGCTATCCTGCGAGGTTCGTGCACGTCACAACGAGCGTCCTCTGCCCAGAGTCAGCCTACATCGAGCAGTGCCCCAGATCCTGTGGTCAAGTCTTCGCGGTCAGCGGTAACAAGTCACCGAGGAGGAGCGTGAGACACCACCTATCTATTTTTGTACATTCAGTTGCACTGCACTGCTATTTTAAACCTATTGCTATCTTAACAAACAAGCATGACAGAGCTAAAGGCACTTTTTGCCAAGCGTAGCTCCGTAAAGGGCCGCTTAACAAAGTTTCATAACTATCTTGACACTATACTATCAATAACTGAACCAAGTGCAGAGCAGCTTAATGAGCTTGCGCTAAGATTGGCAAAGATTGAGTCATTGGCCAAAACATTTGATGATTTACAATGTCAGATCGAGATTTTAAACTCTGATGCATTAGATTCAGAGCTTGATGAGCGGGAACTTATTGAGCAAGATTTCTATAAATTTATATCCAAAGCCCAGCTTATCCTAAGCAATGAGAAGCCTAAATCTAATGCATCCAATAGCATGCCTTCTGGAGGTCCATCGTTTAAACTTCCACAAATTCAAATATTAAAGTTTGATGGCTCACTTCACCACTGGCTCGAGTTTAGGGACATGTTTGTATCACTGATACATGAGAATCCGAGTATACAGCCCGTTCATAAGTTCCACTACCTTAATTCCTACCTAGAAGGAGAGGCTGCCCGTGTCACATCAAACTTAGAGATGTCAGTGTCTAACTATGACAAAGCATGGTCTTTACTATGTGATCGGTTTAACAACAAGAGGCAATTGATAAGTTACCATTTAAATTCACTCTTCAACACTGAAAAATTAAACCGTGAGTCAGACAGATCACTGCGTACGCTGATTGACAATGTTAACAAGAACCTGCGTGCACTTGCCAGCCTCGATGAACCGACAGACAGTTGGGACACTTTGATTATCCATATGATAACATCAAAACTGGATTCTCCAACCAATCTAAAATGGGAAGAGCATCGTAACACTTTAAGTGACTCTCCCACACTTGCAATTTTTAACAAGTTCCTGAAGGATAGAGCCGATGTACTAGAATCATGTAGCAACAACAAGTTTGACCAATCTAAGCCACAAACGCCTCACAAATCACAAGCGAAAACGTATACTTGCACGGCACAGCTCTCACACAACACTAACCCGACATTTGCATGTGTGTTTTGCAAGGCAGCTCATAGAATTTATGATTGCCCTAATTTTTTAGTGTTGCCTGTTGAACAACGAATTGCTGAAGCTGCTAAATTGGGATTATGTTTTAATTGCCTCCGCTTGGGTCACCATAGCTCCCGCTGCCCCATGGGTCCATGCCGGGAATGCAGAAAACGCCACAACAGCCTGCTGCATAAGGTTTTACCTTCTCCACAGCCAGCAACGAGCGCCTCTTCTGTTGCACAAGCGGACACGGCGGTCAACATCAGCGTCCAGCCGACTAATCTAGTTTTTCTGTCAACAGCACTGCTACGGGTCATAAATCCAAAAACTAATAAAGAATGCGTTGTGAGAGCACTATTGGACTCAGGTAGCCAGTCTAGTTTTATAACCGAGTCCCTAAAACAAACACTAGGTTTGGATGCCTTACCTACAAACATTAAGGTAATCGGCATAGGCAATACCAACAGCAGTTCCGTTAGTGAACGCAGTATTGTCCAATTTCAGTCAACAAATTCGGATTTTAAGGTCACCCTATCATGTTCTGTCCTAAGGGAAATAACAGGTGACCTTCCCAAGGTCCATGTGGATTTAAAAGAATTTAAATTTCCACCTAAAATAATGTTAGCTGACCCAAGTTTTAACACCCCAGCGCCAATAGATGTTCTCATCGGTGCCGATATATTTTGGGATGTTGTCGGCGACAAACAGCAATCATTAGGAAAAGGCAAGCCATACTTGCGCAGTTCACAATTAGGTTGGATCGTGTCCGGCCCTATGTGTATTGATAATTGTGAACCTATCTATAATTCGCGAAGTAACTTTTCCCTCTCTCTCCATAATATGCAGGAGGATGTCACTCTGAACAACCAGTTTGCCCGCTGCTGGGGGCCCGAAGTGCTTCCCCAGTCTAAGCCTTTACTGAGTGACAGCGAGATAGCTTGTGAGAAATATTTGCTTACTACTCGCCTAGATAATGGTCAGTTTAGTGATAAACTGCCTGATTCACCCGAGTGTCTTGGTGAACCCTACATTAATGCTAAAAAGCGATTACTCGCCCTAGATAAGCTTTTCAAGAAGCAGCTTGAACTGAAGACAGCCTATTCCACATTTATTCAGGAACATTGTTCTGAATCAGCTGTTCTAAACCCTGAACTTTACAACTATTTTGGATGTCATGACACCGAAGCTGAGCTCCTAAACATATTAGAGTCTCTTACAGATACTCTGAGTTCAGCATGCTTACATTTAAGGAAGTTCAGGACCAACTTACCATCGTTTTTGAAAAATTCTAATCATAATTTAAATGTAAACGAGACTTTGAGTGATTCCACCTATACTTTGGGTTTAGGTTGAGATGCAACCACTGACAAGCTAAGGTATTTCTATTTAATTTCAAATAAAGTCAGCCCAGTGAAATCACTGAAAGGACAATTATTTATATATTTTCTAATATTTTTTTTATCTTTTATAATTTCTAGTACAGTCCAATTCAAAATGCTATCAACTATAGTTACATAAGCTTTATTGGGACGTAACTGTACCTAATTATTAATGATATTATTATTAAAACACTGGGAATTTTTTATAAGCTAATTTAGCCCATATTCTAAAAATTTTATGTTCCCAGGCGAGCCTTTTGTGACGATCCAACATGCATCGAGCTTCACTGTTTATGTGAACTCCCATCTATAATAAATATGCATATGACTGGTCCTTTCTCCATTCTAAGTAGGTTTTAATAATTCAAATTTCAAAGATCAATTGTTTATGCTTAACTTAAACTAAACTTAACTATTTTGTATGTCAAAGATACAAATGTGTACATCTCGAGGCAGTGATTGAGCTGTCAAACTATTGCTATTACTTCTACAAGGTACATTTTAAATTTTTTAAGCATCTAATGTTGCGGCAATTGATTCCATCAACTTCAATTTTATACTATCTATCTATCTCACGCTCCTTATTTCGTTGACTTGTGAGACGCTGGAATTTATTCCGCAAAGTACCACTTTAAAAGGGTCATGGGCTACACAAACCTCACGTTTGAGGATTCTTATTTTTTTCACTAATATTTTTATTAGTCGCCGACTATGTCCCCTATCGTTTTGTCCTTAAGACCATCAGTTTTTTTCTCTTGGACATTTTCTAATTGGCCGGCCGTTAATGTCGCTGCCGTCTCCGAAGAAAGAAGACTCAAGAATGCCGCCGTGCTACGCAGCAAGCGAGCACCTCCGATAGCAATGCCTGGAGCCGACGCAAAGTCACGAATGGCCGACGTGCAATCGATGTGCATAGTGATTGAAGATCCCTTCAACCGGGGGGACTATGTTCACGCGTGTAAACGCGTCATAAGTGCAAAACTGTTAATCTGTGAAACTAGTGTAATCTGTGTCCATAAAAAACTATATTGCCTTCTCTATGCTTAATACTATTGAGGTATTGAGTATTGTTCGATTGTTAATGATTGTTTGCAACTAAAATGTAAAACGATACTAAAATGTGTAAAGTTAATTAAATTACGCTATTCTACAAGAAGAACCCAAGACTTCTCATTTACTTATGTTTTATAATAAACAAGGAGATGTATATCTAAGCCCGAAACTGAAATCAGAATTTCAAAAATCGCGAAAAAAAAGTCATTCTCGATAGTAAAAAGTATGTGACTTTTTACTATGACTTATTTTTCGACCAACATAGTATCTATGAAAAATTATTTAAAAAAAACGCGAATTTTGAAATTCTGATTTCAGTTTCGGGCTTAGATATACCATGCCGCACATGTAGGTTTCTGATTTGTATACTCTTTTTGCAACACCCTGTATATGGTTGAGGTAAGTAACACTGACGCTAGTGCAGAAGATCTGTGGACTGAATTCCAGCTTATTTTGGGATGGCTCCGGATTGTAAGCTCATTGGGAGAAACCGCCATGGATCAGTCTGAATGGCTAATGGATGTAGAAAGCTGCGGAACAGTGTTTTGATAGGCCTATGGTATTTTTTTTCTCATGATTATCTTTTATGATTTGTTTGACATAGCTCACAAAGATAGTAAGCTTAAGTGGCAGTGGCCTGGTCACATCTGGGGTAAAGGGTGACAACTTGCAAAAGGTGGCTGGTTATGATTGGATACGGAAAGCTAAAGATCGCATCCAGTGGCGTGCTTTGGGAGAGGCCTAAGTCCAGCAGTGGACTGCTATAGGCTAATGATGACGATTATCTTTGTGGATATTCAATAACCAGTTTAGATGCGAGAACAAGTTTACAGGAGGTGATAAAATCATAAGTAATCGCAACAGCACTCACCCAAGATAATCTCATTAATGTGGTTAATCAAAAAATTCAGGAACTCATGGGCATCTTGTTGCATGTAGTTATCGAATTCCTCTGCAAATTCAATAAAAAGTATTAGTACTTATAAATGTTTACATGAATATTGAATTCGGCCAGGCGTCTCATGGGCAACATGATCAGGCCCATAATTCTTCACACACATTATTCTTGGGAATAAGAAAATATATCGAAATAGAAGAAGAAATTATGCAATTGTAAAGTATGTTCACCTTTTTCCTTCCTCAATCTGGCTATGAACTTTTTAGGTGCAATGGATCCGACTTTTTTCTTCTGAGTAGCAATGCTATAAAACAGGTCCGCCAGGCATGTTAGCAGTGTTTCCTTTGTCCTCTTGTTCTTGGCTTTGTATTCTAGAACTTTCTCTCGGAATGGGCGACAGAAGTATAACGCTTGCAACACTGAGTTGCTGTAACAAGTGTTGCCAAACTGAAACCAAAATATGACATTATTGTGAGTATATTTTTATGTATATCTCAGTCCTTCCAAGAGTTCCATTTCAAAGATTGACTTTCATTACATGAATGTGTGGCACATTCTTGAAAGAAATAAAGAATGCCTAAGTGCAACAACATAGGTATTTGCAATAAAAAACTACAAATCTACCCCACAGCAGATAATCCTAGATAAAAAAATATGATGTTAACAGCACTCTAACAAATTCTGAGACAGTCGTAAATCCTTATCTTATGTTTGAAGTGTGTTGTTTGCTGTTCCTGTATAATTTTATGTTTAAGACTATTT
This sequence comes from Plutella xylostella, assembly GCF_932276165.1. Classification (NCBI taxonomy): domain Eukaryota; kingdom Metazoa; phylum Arthropoda; class Insecta; order Lepidoptera; family Plutellidae; genus Plutella; species Plutella xylostella. Next base: position 9,553,364 of record NC_063993.1, on the reverse strand, counting down.
AGAATCCAGTAAATCCAATAAGCATGAGTAATAGCTACTAATTATTATCATGTTTGCAGAAAGTGTATCGTCACTGGGTGGCAAGTTGGCAACTTACATATACTTTTCAGTAGGTATATGTTGCTTAGTTTTGTAGAAATCACAACAAGTACACAACTCAACGAAACAAAACAGTTAAGTCAATCTAAAAGTTAGCAGGGCATTGCTCCAACTAATTTGAATGTTAGCCCTAAAACATACCATTACACTGATGCCTTTTTTTATGTATTTGCTTGTGAAATAGTTAAAGGTGCAATGGCAAGAATAGGAAGCTTACACTCATTTTTGTCTATTGAAGTTTATCTCTAATTTTTATTGTGTACTAGCTGTTCCCGCACGCTTCGCTTCGCCTTAAAAAGTTTTCCCGTGGGAATTCCGGGATAAAAAGTAGCCTATGTTCTTTCCCAGGGTCTAGACCGTATGTATACCAAATTTCATTCAAATCCGTTCGGTAGTTTTGGCGTGAAAGAGTAACACAGACAGACACAGTTACTTTCACATTTATAATATTAGTTAGGATGTATTGTATGTATGTATCTATGCATTTTTTTGGGTATATCAGATGTTTCGCACCCATCTGCCTAGTTTGGGATTGAATGGTGTGTGAAATATGTTATAAGTATTAATATTTTGTATTTGGTATGTAAGACTGTAAGTCCTAGTTTTTTCTATATTGGGGCATATCCAAGACCAGGGAACCAATATTTAGCTTCACACATTTATATCTGGAATAGAATTTACAGTCCTAACATAATGTATGTGTATTGTACTTACATTGACTAATCCAAAGTAATGTTCATTGGGTGGGAATTGTTCTGAGCCAATGTCTCTTTCCAGTTGCGATATATTTGCGCCCTGAAAACAAATTATCAGGCATTCAGTAAGTAATTGTTTGTAGAAAATTATGTAGGAATTATCCATAGGATTGTAGCGAGATGAATTTTCACTAATTAGGTAAATATGTAGTATGATAGCCAAATTTACATAATAAGAATATGTATTTGATAAAAACCATAATCAAGATAAGATAAATGATTTGCACCTCGGAGATAAACTAGCTAAGTGTTCGGTGGTGTATCTACATGTATAGATCGTGAATCACTAGAATATCATGAGTTTTCAATTAAAACTAAAATAAGATCCCGGGTGATTGCTTTAATCACACTAATTTCATTGATCGGAACTGAATTAAATGGAAACTTGGGAAGGATTCAGCGGAAATACTTTGGGATGGAGTTTACTCACCATTCTCTGTTGGAAGTTAAGGCCGAGATCCTGACATATTGACATTTGCAATCCGTTTTTATGACTGATTCACAAAATACAAATATTTCAAAAAGAAAACATCTATTTACAACAAAATTTTAATATTTTGTAGACACATAGCGAATTTTTACCAAAAATTCACAAATGCGAAATGACAAGTTGTTGACAGTTGGCATTGGCAGGTGGAAAGCAAAATGGATCCTAGAAGCTTTTTCGAAGTGCAAAGATTTCAAACCAGTTTTCTCCGTTTTTAAAAACAGTTTTAGGTAAAATTTGCTGATTTTAATAAAACACTGATTATTGTGTGTATATGTATAGTTCAATAATTAAGTACTTAATTTTATATTTAAAAAGATTAAATATAAAAGGATAAAATATACTTAGATGCAGAATAATTTATATTAGAAATTTCCTACATATTGAAAAACCTATCATTCTTTACTTTGTCTTTGGTTTCAGGTGCTGCCATAGTGAAAAAAATAATAGTTTATTTATGAAATAGTTCCATTGTCTTTTGCTAAATAGCGCTGTTATAGGCTTATAGGCCAACAAAAAAAATGCGATGACGAAGCGACTGAGCGAAGCGATGACGTTATTATTTTGGACTTCTAACATGGTTAAAGCCATAGATTTATAAATAAATGAACAATAAACAAAACAATAAACAAAACAAAACAAACAATTTAGTATATACTGAGGCCAAGATAAAATCAGATAAATAGACGAAACTAAAGACGGAGTCTTAGCTTAAGCACATGCTTAGAACACAATTTCACTATCATAGACACTACTTGAGCACAGACTAAGCTACGGAGTTCGCACTCTGACTTAGCCGAGTTCGAGTTCACATTTGTCAAGACTTGGCCCTTGCTAAGCACGCCGTTGAAATAAATAGTTGTGGTATTTATTATCAATTGGTTCGCTTATACGAATTTTTATGGGAAAAAACCGACATTCAAAACTAAAATTAAAGTAATCGCAGAACTTTGGAACTGCTAAGTTGATTTTAATAAAATATAGGTAGGCACTTTGGGTTATATTACCAATCATCGTAATAAAACAAATCGGAAATCGATTCAGCTGACAAATACATACACAGACACATTAGACATAATATAACACTCCTATTTTCGCCGAGGGTTAATTAATAAATAAATATGAGCGTGAACTTTTATAGCACGGGGAGAGTCGCCACCTGGCGGTAAGTGGCTGCACTAGTTCTAAGGAATTATTATTCTAAGCTCTCAGGCTATCCACAGACCACATTTGTACCAAATTTGCTAAAAAACTACGGAATGAAACACAGGGGTATAATCGTGACAGTTCTGACATTGCGAAAAAGAGACGCTTAGCTACATTAAGCGTAAGAAAGAAACGTTAAGCTGTAAATGTTTTTTGTCCTTTTTGCTGTGGCGCCTGTTTACGTCAGTTCTCTGTGCCAAACAATGAAACAAATGAAAAATCTGTGCCAAACAAAGGCTGACAGTTACAACAAAATTTTCTAAATGCTATTTATTTTTGATTTGCTAGTGATTTGTGGGTGTTTATTAAGTTTATTAGACTATTATCATCACTTAACGAGTGTGTGACATGGGTGGGTGGATTTTGTTCGGTTGTATAGAGCACATTGAACGAAAACACGATGGAATGATGGATGAGATATATTTTCACATGTAAGTAGATACTATCAAGTTTAACAAGCTTACATTCATCATAGTACTATTATATTTTAATATAAAACGATACTAATTTTAATACTGTAAGGTCTTTTAGTATCAGTTTTAAGTAAACATTACGAGGTACCATATCATAACAAATCACATGGTGTTGCAAGTTATTGAAAATTTATTTTACCCACAAATATTATAGTATGCAAAGAAAATCTAGAAATTGTAACGGACTCGGGTTGGGTTTACAAATGGGGCGCACGAATTCGGTTTTTGTGAAGATTGTATTTTGTAGAAGTCATTCTCCTGTTTCAAATGAGGTGCCTCTCATTGTGAGGAAACGTTCGTTTCTTTTTTTTTTCTTCCATGTGTGATTTCTTCTGTATAATATAAAGTTTATTGTATTGATACGAAATACGTGTTTCCTTTAAAAAAAACCCCATCACATATTTGGCCCACGATTATAATGCTCATGCTCATCCATTTATCTCTTTCATAGGTTTCCGACAGAAAAAAAAAATATCAAGAAAATGGATAGACATTACCGGTCGCACAAATTGGGAACCAAGGAAACATACAAAAATTGTGTTCGGCACATTTTGAAGAGGATTGTTTCGATTGGACGAAGACAATGAATTATACAATCCACTCAGTTTGTGTATATTAAATAATTATATTGAAATCAAATAAGTATGAGTAAAGTTTTTTTTCTTATATCGTCGGTTGACAGGAAAAACTCACTAAGGCTGATTTTTCAATATTCAGATAAATGTTATCTGGGTAATACAAACATTGAGAAACATTGAGACGCAACAGCATCAAAATTATTTCCCAGCAAAACTTTTGTCTGGCTATTGAAAAATTAGCCTTTAGTGTCGTTTTCCTATCAACCGACGATATACTCAAGTTTTGTTTTTGTTATTATGATAAGTTGAATTTCCCCATATTTAGGTTTTATTTTTTTGTCGGCAACATCTATGGTTTGAGTGAGAAAGAGAATAGTGCACACGGCGGTTGCGAATCTATTTGTAGTTGATCTGAGGAATGAAACTATGACCACAGATAAATAAATATACAAATGTTAAGTTAATGTTATGTCAAATCTGCGTAAAATGTATATTTATTTATCTGTGGTCATAGTAGTTTTTTAGCAAATTTGGTATAAATGTGGTCTGTGGATAGCCTGAGAGCTTAGAATAATAATTCCTTAGAACTAGTGCAGCCACTTACCGCCACTACCGACTCTCCCCGTGCTATAAAAGTTCACGTTCATATTTATTTATTAATTAACCCTCGGCGAAAATAGGAGTGTTATATTATGTTTAATGAGTCTGTGTATTTATTTATTTATTCTTCATTGCACAATATACAAAAGTAATTATGTACAATTAGGTGGACTTAATGCTAAAAGCATTTTCTACCAGTCAACCTGTATCTGTGTGTGTATGTATTTGTCAGCTGAATCGATTTCCGATTTGTTTTTTTACGATGATTGGTAATATAACCCAGAGTGCCTAACTATATTTTATTAAAATCAACTTTATATTTTATTTTAATATTATTATAATTTTAGTTTTGAATGTCGGTTTTTCCCATAAAAATTCGTATAAACGCACCAATTGATAATAAATACCACAACTATTTATTTCAACGGCGTGCTAAGCAAGGGCCAAGTCTTCAGTGGCGGATTTACCTATAGGCCAAAAAGGCCAGTGCCTAGGGCGGCAGATTGAGAGGGGCGGCAAATTTGGCAAATAAGTAGTTTTTTTATAATTAATTATACGTGCACACCATCCATGTATAAATTACGATTATAAAATACGAAAACGATTAATAAATGCTTTGTAATATTTCGATAAAACCGGATTCTGGATCATTACATACTCGTATCTATCTTTGCTACTGCGAAAACAGAATTTGGAGCATACTATTATTTATCCAAACTTGGATAGCACTTTGCCTTGCACACCGCTGCCCCCATACTCTTGAAAGGCAATGTATTGCGTGTGTCTTGCGTTGGCAACATTAAAAAAATCATAACTTCTCTTCAAAATCGATTTTACAAAAAGTAAAAATACATAAATGTTCATCAAGATAAAGCCTTTTATTAGAACCTAGCACTAAGAACTAAGCACCCGGAATGAAGAATTTATTTTAGATTTTTGCCAAAAAAGTCTTTTTTGGCGTTTATTGTAACTTCTAAATTTTATGCATTATATTCTTGTTTCTAGGTTCTTAAAATAGGCATTATCTATCTGATTACATAATTAGGTATTTTTAGTCTTTGTAAAAACGCTTTTGAAGACAAGTTATAATTTTTTTAATGTTGACAACGAAAGATAGACGCAATGCATTTCCTTTCAAGAGTAGGGGGGCTGAACGAATGAACCGATTTCAATTTAGTTTTTTTTGTATCACATTTGTTCTACGGGAGAGTGTTCTTAGACAATAAGTTTGCTGAAAATCGATTTAGCCGTTTAAAAGTTACAGATGTTTTACACTCTAAAGTCGTTTTACGGGTTTTTTATTTGCCTGTCAAATTAAACTTTTTAAGTCAACATTAAACTCTTTAATTAATGATTAATTAATTAGTACATAGCGGGTTGCAAAAATAATCTAATTAGGTAAATGACAGAAAATGATTATGTTCACAATCGTACTAATAACGGAATTATTTATATATAATATTTGACGGCACCGTAGCGTAGGCGGTAGTGAAGCTGCTTCCGAAGCTTGGGCCGCGGGTTCGAATCCCGCCCAAGGCAAACATTCGTGTGATGAGCACTTGTGTTTTCCGTGTGTCTGGTTTTCGTTTATCTATTTAATATCTATCTATCTATGTATCTGTGTAGATATATCAGCTGTCCGACACCCATAACACAGGTTCTACCTAGCTTGGGGTCGGATGGCCGTGTGTGAGATGTCCCCACATATTCATATTCATTAAACTAACGTATTGAATTTCAAAAGTCAGTAGGGGCGGCAAAATATTAATGGCCTACGGGCGGCAAATTTGTAAATCCGCCACTGCAAGTCTTGACAAATGTAAACTCGAACTCGGCTAGTCAGAGTGCGAACTCCGTAGCTTAGTCTGTGCTCAAGTAGTGTCTATGATAGTGAAATTGTGTTGCTTAAGCTAAAGCCGCGTACAGACCGGCCCAACCAACGAACGCCAACGAACGTTTTACGTTGACCTTCGTTGCTGCAATCTGCCCTGTATTATGTATGAATAATATCCATCGTTGGGATCACCGTTGGCGTCCGTTTGGCCGTTGGCCCGGTGTGTACGCAGCTTACGACTCCGTCTTAATTTTGGTCTATTTATCTTGGCCTGAGTCTATGGTTAAAGCATACTTCTCTAAAGCTGCGTACAGACGGGCCCAACGAACGGCCGACGAACGCCCAACGATGGATATTTATCATACATAATACAGGGCAGATTGCAGCAACGAAGGTCAACGAAACCCGTTCGTTAGCGTTCGTTGGGCCGGTCTGTACGCAGCTTAAGACTCTTCTCGTTAAGCTGCGTACAGACCGGCCAAACTGAGTCTGCAATCTGCCCTGTATTATGTATCATACAACATATCCATGTTTGGGCGTTCGTTGGGCCAGTCTGTACACGTAGCTTTATTATCATGGGTAGATCACCTTATCTTGTCTTGAGATACACACACACACACACACTCACGCCTTGTACTCCCTTGCGGGGTAGGCAGAGGTGCATTGCTGCACCCACTTTTCGCCAGAGTGTTTTGTTAGTCCCAATGTAATAGGGGGCGGGCCTATTGCCATTTTACGGGCACATCCAAGACCCGAGAACAAATGTCTGTGTTTAAACAAATCTGCCCCAGCCGGGAATCGAACCCAGGACCATCGGCTCAGTAGCAGTGGCGGCTGCACCTTAAGTGCGCCCGTGCAACGCACTACCATTTAAAAGAATTCTAAATATGTACCTTCCTTCTTGCTATACCATACTAGACTAGGTAGGTACTAGGTACGTCTAAAGAAAACTTCACAAAAATACCAATATAACAACCGTAATACCTATACCTACCCTAAACAGAAATTACATAAATCATTCGAACGTTACGAGTTAAATTAAACCGAGCTGGCTTATTTTGATTTCTACTGCGAAAGACTTAGATCTTATTTTTGCTTGAACAAAAACTGCCTCGTGCGCTCGGATTGTCGCACGGAGCGAGCTCCTACACATAGTATGAAACAGGATGGAAATCGCCCGGCGCGTGAGACGGAAGATGCTCAGTACAAACTGTATGCAGTTCTAGGATAAATTCGTGCGCCGCACGCGACCGGAAATTGCCGAAATCATACGAATGACGCCACGGGAGGCGCGGGCGGCGGCCTTGACCGGTGGCGTGACCTACGAACTACGAACGATGCACTTGTCATGTCATTGTCGCAGTTTCACCTTTCGCGCGCGAATACGTAATTAATTTGTTACTCTAATTACTTATTAACTAAGAAAGTAGTAAATATTTCGTGAGTGTGTAGGTATATGTGTGTGTGAGTGAAAATGAGTGCAAAATACAATATGGACTTCATAAAAAGCAATAGGACATTTCAAAATAGACTGGACATTAAATCTGCTGGGCCGCCTCGGCCTTTTCTCATCTTAAAATAGGAGTGCAAAACAAAAAATAAAACTTATACCTGAATTTTCAAAAGTGAAATGTACAATAAAAAGAAATGTTTATGTGGATGTGAGAGACTAAATGCTTTATTTTGCTTTCCGTGTGTTGTTTTCGTTTCGACGGAGAAGCAATTTCTCGTCAAAAAAGGAACGCAGAATGGATTTAAAATATAAATAAGGTAAAATATACTTATATTTTTTTTACTTCTAATTGTAATAGGTAATCTATTTTTCTTCCAAAATTTACTAAACCCATAAAGTGCACCACCGGGTATCTGAGGCACCAGCCGCCACTGCTCAGTAGTCAGGGTCACTAACCACTACGCCATTCGGTAGCGATGCGCGATTATAAATGATACTACATTAATTATTCGATTATTACAATCATTCGATTATTCGATTATCATTTTAGAGTATTACTAATCATTTACCACTACTTTTGTATCGCTACTTATTCATCGCTACTTTTTCATTTACTACTTATTCATCGCTACTTTTGCATTTACTAATCATTTACCACTACTTTTGTATCGCTACTTATTCGTCGCTACTTTTTCATTTACTACTTATTAGTAAGAGATAGGTATAATTAGTAAAACAACATGGTCCAATAAAGTATTCGGTATGTATAAAAATTTATTATGTCCACCAAAAAATATAAAAATCAAAACAAATAAAAAACAAAAATACACTCTATGTAGAACAAATAATTTCTTAGCCTCTCTAACTTTAGCACAAATCCTTTTTTTTTTATTAATAAAATAATAGTAAACTCTTACATGCATTGGAAGATGTCTTTAAGACGTTGGACTGGAAAGGACATGGCATATGTATAAATGGCGAGTACATGTCACACCTCCGCTTCGCGGACGACATCGTTATTATGGCAGAATCTCTGCAAGAACTCAGCTGGATGCTAAGTGGCCTAAATGCTGCTTCCCGACGTGTAGGCCTCGGTATGACAAGTCGAAAGTCATGTACAATGCTCACATCAAACCGGAGCCGGTCGCCGTTGGTGACGCAACAATCGAAGTTGTGCAAGAATATGTCTACCTCGGGCAGACTATTCGGCTAGGCATAAGCAACTTCGACAAGGAGGCTGCAAGGCGCATCCAACTGAGTTGGGCTGCATTCGGGAAACTTCGTCACATATTCACCTCGGCCATTCCTCAGAGCCTGAAGACAAAAGTCTTCAACCAGTGCGTCCTGCCAGTGATGACGTATGGTGCAGAGACGTGGACACTGACGGTAGGACTGGCCGACATAGCTGTCAAAATATGCAAGCTGAAGTGGCAGTGGGCTGGTCATATCTGCCGAAGAACCGATAACCGTTGGGGTAGACGAGTTCTCGAGTGGAGACCACGAACAGGCAAACGCAGCGTGGGACGCCCTCCTGCCCGCTGGACTGACGACCTTAGGAGGGTGGCGGGTAGTGGTTGGATGAGGAAGGCCGAGGACCGAGTGTTGTGGCGCTCCTTGGGAGAGGCCTATGTCCAGCAGTGGATGATTATTGGCTGATGATGATGATGAAACACTAACATTAAATAACCAAGTATGCGCCTATCTACTACGACTGCCATACAGACCTCTATGTATAACTATACAGTTAACAAAATAGTAACAGCAGGTTAAAGTTAAATAAAATCGTTAAATAAAATAAAAAACAAGAGTAAAATGTTGGGCATAGGTCAAGCCTAGCCTGGATAAGAAGCCTAACGGTTTATTTTTTTTGGGTTTCAATATTGTGATTAAGAAAAATTATCTCGTTCATTTTATCTGATGATAATCTATTACGCCGTTCTGACAGCACATAGCCTGCTTTTGAAAAAAGCCTCTCCGATGGCACTGACGTTGCAGGAATACACAAGTATTTTTTTGCCATTTTGTAAAGTTCCGGAAAGGTTCTTTCGTGGTCTCTCCAATACTCCATGGGATCCTTCTTCCTGTTAAACAGGGGCGTTTCCATGTACTGCCTCAACATCACAATGGCAGTTGCGATTGGGGTTGGTCTTTGCTCAGATGCCCGTTCATCAAAAAATGACCATAACGACATTTCCCTATTTGGCACACGGAATGAACTGTGAGTCCGTTCTGTATCTACTGTAGCTCCCTCCTCATTGTGCCTAGCTAGTAATGAGGTTAACTCCTCCGTTACCCACTGCTGTGCATTACGTGCGTTGTCGTCTTGGCCGAATGCTGCTTTTTTGAATCGTGGATCAAGAAATGTAGCCTTAGCCACAATTTTATTGGATTCTATCGAACCAAGACGACGAGTCACGTAATCCACGCAAGAAATTTGTAAGGATTGCCCTATAAATGATATAGGAGAAGCTTCCCTTATAGCTAGTCTTAAGCCTCTTATGAGGGGAACGATGGTCGACATAGTTACGTATTTGTCACCTGATAGCTCCTCCGTTAACTGTAAAAAGGGCTGCAGTATCGGCAATACATCTTTGATCACCGTCCAATCATCCGCACTGAGGTTTTCTGGAGCTCTGTCTAGTTCCATCAGTGCCAAACAGATGGGCTGCCTCAGAGTCAGTAATCGCTCTAACATAATATATGTGGAATTCCACCTTGTCACAATATCTTGTTTTAAGACAAGCTCTGTGAGATTTAACTCGCCTTGCTTCTCTTTCAGCTTGTAGGAAGCTACCGAACTTTGCTTAAAGTGAGTGACTATTGTTCTACACTTTAGCAGAAGTTCTTTTAGCCCTTCTACACTAGCAATGGCGTCGTTTACTGTGAGGTTGACCGTGTGGGCAACACATGGATGATGATGCTTTTGCAAGTCATCATTGATTGCCTTTTTCATATTGGCGGCGCTATCGGTAACGACAGTCACCACCTTACTCAAAATGTCAAACTCGTTACATACTTCAGTTATCGCTGCAGCAGTGTTAGTACCTGTGTGGGATATTTTAACTTCGACAGTCGCCAAAGTTTTTGACTGCAGTGAAAAATCGAGGATGAAGTGCCCAGTCATGCTCAAATAAGTTCTGTTATTTTGTCCTTTCCAATAATCGCAGGTGACGCTGATGTATTCTACCTGGTGAAGGGAATTTTGCAGTTCTTGTTTAATCCGCATATAATATCTTGGCAACAATTTTTCGGATAAAGTTCTTCTTGAAGGAAGAGTATATTTTTTATTAAGTTTGTTAACCAATATTTTAAAGCCAACATCTTCGACAATTGATAACGGTTGATAGTCCAAGACAATCATATCTAGCACAGCTTCATCGATGTCACTTATTTGCTCGTCCGTAAGATCACGAGTGTTGTCGACAGCACACAATCGGAGCTGTTTCTTCCTTTTGGCGCCACCACTTCGGTTTTCTTGGAGATTACTGGTATCTAACGGGAGATATATTTTTTATTATTGATTTAATCATATTAATAATAAAAAGGTCTAAAAATTATATTTAAAAAAAACGTACGTACCGTCTCTTACTTCTTCGTTATGAGCAACTTGAATTGGCACTGCCGTTGCATGCGAAGTACTTGGAGTAACAATCTCCTGGTCTCTCTGACTATTAGTCGTAGTACCTAAATAATAAAAACATGTATTAGTACCTATATGAGGAATGGAATACACAGAAGACTCGAAGGTAGCTCAATTATTAATTTTGACCTGTATTTTTGTTGTTACATGTTCAAACATGTAGGTAATCGATTAAAATCGATAACAAAAAAAATCGATTGATTGCTTTATCGGTAAGTATATCGGAATTATTTCACGTCACTAGTTACAATAACTGGCTCCTCGGCATGTAAAAAAATCATTGTATGAAGGAATTAGACAATATTACAAACCCGATGCGTAGTAATTTTTTTCATAAGGGCTCTGTAGATTTTTTTTATTAAAAAAACCTTTTTATTAGAGGATAGAATTAAGCTTTAGTTGCACACCAGAAAGAAATAGGTAGGTACTTAACTTTCTTTATATTATGCATTAATGCATTCAATGCTCAGCCTAAATAAACTATGAAGGTATGAATTGTAGCTATCCGATTTCAACCTACCTGGCAATATACCATACACACACATACATATTATAATGAAACCTACAAAAAATCACTCTTATTAGCGGGTTTAAAAATAAATTAAAAACAATACTAACCTTGCCTCTCGTCTTCTTCTCGTTGAAATTGGATTGGGTGAAGTCTTTTTAAGTGTTGTTTGAAATTTGTGGTATTTTTATGATTAATAAAAGTTTTTTTACATAATTTACAACACACTGTTTTTTTGTCAGGTGCTAAGTCAAAAAAATCCCACACAATTGACTTTTTAAAACTAGGACGCGGCATTCTAGTTTTTCTTTGCCAAACTTTAAAAAAACACCACCGAAGGCTTAGTTAAAAAGTCACGTAGGTATAAACTTCTGTTTAGGGAATGCCTGAAAACTTCACTGTCTCTAATCACTTTCTACTCGTAGTCTAATAGAACTTTAGGTAATTCTACCTGCAAACACTAATTAATCTTAACAATTTACAGGGACTTTACGGGGACAATCACATATAAGAAGAAATTGCTTCCGTTCCAATAGTTCCGAACTTCCGAATGACTCGAATAATGAGTTATTTTTCAAATTTGCGCGGGACGCTAATTCATATTTTTTTAACTCAGGTGATAGAGATGGGGTGTGTGGTTTAAAAAAACTATTGTTTTTTTTAAAGAAAACCAATAACATTGGTATATATTGGAATCTACTTTTTAAACATATACAGTGTGGAACTTTATCAGTGAACTTCCCGCAGGCAGGTGACTAACCGACATACCAAGCAACTTTCATTATGGGACCAACTCTGGCAAAAAAATCCAGCTTTTCCTTAGTAAAGTTAAATACCTACTAAACCAAAATGTTTGGAATATTGAAAGTTGCTTAGTTTGTCGGGTAGAGTCACCTGCCTTCGGGAAGTTTACTGATAAAGTTCCACCCTGTAGGTAACTTTATTCATAAATCTTTACATTAGTAAATCTAAAAATATTGCAGGGACCATTTAACCATAATTTAACTATACTTAAACATTATGCATTGATTTATTGCTTCGACACACACATAACTATAAATTCCAGATTATTAAGACCCTCTTTTTAACCGACAAAAAAGGAGGAGGTTCTCAATTCGTCTGTATGTATGTTTTTTTTTATGTATGTTCATCGATTACTCAGCCAATAAAATCTTTTTTTGATGTATTGGGTTGAGCTCAGGGGTGGTCCCATTTTGTTTCAGAATTTTATTCCACCCCCAAGGGTGGGTAAAAGGGTAAAAACAGGGGTATACATTTCCATTTTGGCCACTTATCAACCGATTCTTATGAAATTTATAACGTAAATATTGTTATTATAACAAAAAGATATGATGGTGACCTTGAGCTGATCTGATGATGGAAACGGAAGGCAGTCAAGGGAACTCCTCAACGGTATATAGCAACTACCTCGTGTTTGGGCTTGAATGATAAGTATTAACGAGTAGGACATATTGGTATCATTTGCATCTTACTTTTGATTGATAATTATTGCAAATAAACTTCTTCTTCTTGAAGAAGAAGCAAATAAACTAAAAATAATAAAATAAAATAATAATTTAAAAAAAATTAAATCCTACTTCCAAAAACCACTTAAAACGTAAGAAATAATATGCTTAGGTATATTTATACTGTGACCTAGGATTGGTCTAAACCTTAAATTATTTCTTACGTTTTAGTGGTTTTTTGAAGTCGGTTTTTAATTTTTTTTAATTATTTACATGTAACATCATTGATTCAGTATACTGTGCCAAATTATGGTAGGAAAGTTGTTTTTAGGAATAGATGAATGAACTAACTAAGTACTTACCGGTATAAACCCTGCTTATTTTGACATTTTGTAAATAGTCCGATTAAAAAAACTAAATCAATTGAAACTACCTATTAATTTTATTTTATTATATTATAAGTAGGTACTTACATAGGTATATTATATTTATAAAGAAAAAAAACTAGGTTATTAATATATAATATAACACTGCTAAAAACATCCCTTAGGTACCTAGGTACTTTCACAGATTTATAATGGTTTAAAAACCAAACTAGTTGTTATTCGATATTCCCACCCCTAGTTGTGTCCGTTAGACACCCCGTCCGTCTTAGCGGCGCCCGTAGATGGCGCCATAGCTGACCGTCGCCGGCGCGTCTGTGTTCAACTCGCCGCGCCCGCGCCCCTTTCTTACGTCTTACTCATCATTACATTGTTGCAAATAATCGAATCGGTCATCCACCGCTACTTTTGCATTTACGAATCAAGTAGCGGTCAAGTTAGAATCGATAATCGAAGTAGTGGTGCTTATTCGATTATTGCAATAAGTATATCGCTACTTTGATATTCGATTATGGAGAGTAGCGGTAGTGGTGTATTCGATTATTGATATAAGTGATAATCGCGCATCGCTACCATTCGGTCGTCAAGGTCGTCGGTTTTCAAAACCCTTGAAAAGGTTGTAAAAACCATCTTATCGATATTTTCTGTACTTACAATAAGGGCTCTTGCTAATAAATACCTACGATACGACGTTTTGCGTTGGCGTAGTGCTACGTCGTCTTGGGGGTATTCAGAATGAAAATGTCTGCACATTAAAATAAATAAATGATGTAGGTAAGAACTAACTACCTACAAACCTATATACGTATCTAACCTACTAACCTTACCTAGTGGTTTACTTGTCTTATCTCACCTACCTATCTACATTTGCAGATGCAATAATTCACATGCACCTCGGAGTGATTTATACATGTAAAGTTTACCTATTTCCATTACTAAATCAAAAAAGTTTGCCAAACCATGTGCCATCCTTTAAGGGCCCGTACAGGGTGACGTGCCGCGCCAATTTTGGGTTTTCAATGCTCTTCACACAGCACACGCAGTGACACGCACACATGTAAGTTTGCACAGTGGGTCAATAAACTTTTACTCGCCAACTTTATTGACAATTATGTTCAAGTACATTTTGGGTGATTTTAGGGTAAGTAAGTATAATTCTTACTTACACTGGTAGGCACCAGGAAAGAGTAGAAATTAATAGGGGTGCCACTTTACTCTATACTCGGAACCCGATTAGCTTTCTCAAACAAATGTGGTATTTACTTGTAGAAAGGTAACTACAAGTATTAAAGTGTAGATAATAAGTTTCGGGCATCCTCCAGCCAACTGAACCCCGACGACAAAGCAAAGTAAATACATAGTGTCGCAAAAGGGCTATACTAAACCAAAAGGGGATGACTCAAGGGGTCATTCTGAACAACTTTTGTTCTACGAGATTTGCAAATTCGCGAAAAAAAATATTCGTTTTCCATGGTAAAAAGTCACATGTCCAACAAAGTTTCTATGAAAAAGGTTTTTTTTTGTTAATTTCCAAAACTCGTAGAGCAAAAGTTCAGAATGACCCCCTATCTTACTCCTTTTTACCCGACTGCCGAAGGAGGAGGGTAATGTTTTTTGATTGTATGTATGTAGGTAACGTAACGTACCTAGGGACATTTTCGACTACCCCAACTTTGAATGAAGCTATCGCAGCGTACAACTAAGATATGAATGTGAAATTTTCTTTATTCGGTAGGATATATAATCTATTATCACTAGTATTTGTGCTAAAGCTTTAGTGTGGCCGGATTTTATTAAATTAAGATAAAAGTAAAAATGCTTGTTTTGACCCAAGGTACGTTACACGTTTGTACCTTGGGACACTGTTTCCTATAGCTTTGTACTATGGAAAATGCAAACTTCTAAATAACGCCTTATATCTCTGTTCTTATTGATTTACTGCATCTCTCTTCTGTCTAGTTTCACTCTGGCACTAATAAGAACAGAGATATAAGGCGTTATTTAGATGTTTGCATTTTCCATAGTACAAAGCCATAGGAAACAGTGTCCCAAGGTACAAATTTAATCGTGTCCCAAGGTACAAAAAAGCAATATTTAACCAAAATTTAAATATCTTTATTTTTAATTTAGGAATCTTTCAGATAATTGCCATGTCATAAAATTAAATAACTGAAAAGTTATACGTGACATCCATGTTTTTATTTAGAGCATGCCTCAATGAGATAAAGCAACAGAAAAAACTATACAAAAGCTACTTTTGACTCCAAAAAACTTCATATTGTCTTCACCACACACTCGATGCTGGTATGATCACGAGACTCACTAGTTTTGCCAAGCGAGTAAAATACTATGCCTAGGGTGGAATTTTAATGTGTTTATTTAGCCGGTTTTTAAAATACAATCAATGTCCCGAGGTACAAGCGTCCCAAGGTACGTTACGTTACCCTATGTTTGTTTGTTCCCTCCTGTAGCCTAAACGGCTTGATAGATTTTGATGTATGAGGTATTGTTAGAAGCGTATTGATGGCGCGATGGTTATAGGCTATGTGACGTTCCATTAAAATGTACATAGCGCCCTCTAGAGGACATAACGTGATGATCGAAAAAATAATAATTCAACTTTGCCGCGTAAGGTATCAAATGAAAGGGCTTGATTTTCACATTACAAAAATATGCATATTGAAGGTATTTAAATTTTTTGAAATAAAAAATGATCATGAACTACTGACGTAAAATTTCATAAAATAAAAACAACTAAAAAGTTACAAATAAAAAAATACAATTATAAACAAACGAAAAACCCGACTGTACGCTAAAAACATGAAAACAAGTCCCAATGTTAATGGAAAGTATCGCAGGCGGGGACCAACTTGACCGCCACTCAAGGCCGTTTTCTAAGTAACATTCAGCTAAATGGTGAACCCTCTGCTGGTCCCCGCCTACGATACTTTCCATTAACATTGGGACTTGTTTTCATCTTTTTAGCGTGCAGTCGGGTTTTTTGTTTGTTTATAATTTGTTTAGTACTATATACCGCTTTTTCAATACCTGTAAGTACATTTTTTGGTAGCAGCATAATATTTTTACTTAATTTTAGGGTTTCGAACGTCAAAAGAAAAAACCGGCCAAGTGCGAGTCGGGCTCGCGCACAAAGGGTTCCGTAGCAGCAAAATTACAGTTAAATCAACCTATCTCAAAAACTATAAGAGATACTTTGATCAAACCAAAAATCGTTGAAAGAGTTAATTAGCATGCATCACCTCTATTTTTTTTAGAATTTTATACCCCGTAGTTATAAAAATAGAGGGGGGGGGACATACTTTTTACGACTTTGAGAGCTGATATCTCAAAAACCGTTCACTTTAAGAAAAATGTTTTTTAGAAAACTTTATATCATTTTAAAAGACCTTTCCATTGATACCCCACACGGGTATGTACATCGAAAAAAAAAAATTCATCCCTCAGTTACATGTATGGGGGGCCCCACCCCCAATTCTTTTTTTTACTATTTAGTGTCATATTTTTGTAGCGGTTCATACAACACATATTCCCATCAAATTTCATCACTGTAGTACTTATAGTTTCCGAGTAAATCGGCTGTGACAGACGGACAGACGGACAGACGGACATGACGAAACTATAAGGGTTCCGTTTTTGCCATTTTGGCTACGGAACCCTAAAAAAAGCAACCGTTATAGGATCTCTTTGTTGTCCGTCTGTCTGACTGACTGTCTGTCACCGCCCTTTTTCTCAGAAACGGGTAAAGATATCAAGCTGATATTTCGCATAGATGGGGATACCCTAAAAAAATATTATGGTACTCCCTGTCCCACACAAGTAAATTGGGGCTTATATTTTTTCCAGTTATTTTGATGTGTATCCTTTTTTTTCTTTGTTGTTTTGTATAAGTATGTGTTTCTTTTCTTTAAATCTGTATTTTTTTTGTTGTTGCTGTCTATGTGTCGAATAAATGTGTTTTTATCTTCAAATCACGCCATCTATCGTTTGTTTTTTTTGTGGCTACTGTCTATAGAAGAAATTCCGTCATTGACAATTTTACGTTACGAATTTATTTTTATTTATTTTATTTTTATTTTTACATTTTCGTGGAGAACCAACAGCATTTTGTTAATAAATAATTATTACTTATGAACACATAACAACTTGATGCCATTAACAGAATGAACTTAGTAAACCCAGTAAACCTTACACATCCAGAGGAAAAATAAAATCTCTTTCTCTCTCTCTGAAAAACATACTTAATAGCCTAAACTCGATGCTTTTAGCTATTGACATCTTTGAAATAAAATTGAGCCACCACCGTGTTACTGCCCTCATCAGATCCTCACGAGACCATCCCTCAACCAGCACCAAGAGACTGTATTTTGATCCCTAACCTAATGTTCGTGCGTATTGTCATCACTTAGATCCATTCGCTATATTCCTGCTCCTCATCAGACCTTTACGAGACTGTAATGTCACGAGAATATTGCACACTATCTAATTTAATTTCATGTATTGAATATACTGGAAGAATTATGCTTCCTCAATTTCAAATCAAATTATGTTGGTGTCATAAAAGTTGAAAAAGTGCAATGACAACCAATGTGCAGTGATTTTGTATCTGTACACGATAAGATCGCGAGCTGTCAGTGCTGCCTAAACCGACGTGACCCTTCTTTGGAGGCCAGCGGCGAACTGAGTCAAACGTCGCTTGTGTTTATGATTTTATAACACAGAAAGCCGCCATAGATATTTGTATGAAGATTTTAGGGAAAAAAATTGCTCAAGTTTGGGATTAATTTACACAAAATAAATGTGTGTTTATTAAAAAACAAGGTATTTAGCGCCTAGTCCAAGCCTTTAACTTTATAATATGATAAAAATCATATGAAATTTCTTAATAATTACGACACAGTTGTTACAATACGGGAGTGTGATTTTCTGGTTATTCGTCATATTCTGAATTTTATTTACAGTTATCCATAATCATTTACTTGAATTCGAATCATTCAGCACCTAGCTAGACTCTTCGGCTACCTGTGTGATTTTTTTCAAGGTTGTAGAGCATCGTTTACTACATAATTCTATGACAATGCCAACCCTCGATTCCCCCTTGCAGACCCTTAAAAGCTTAAGGCCTAATTTCACACCATTCGGTTAGGTTAAAAATACCTCGGTTTGGTTACATTTTGGACCGTTAAAGTTAGTGAGTGTCCCACCATGCTAAATCACGGGGTTAACTCCCTTGATCGGGTGATAAACTTGATTGCTGCTGTGGGGTTCCGCTAAGACTTGGTTAAGTCCGGTAACCAGGCAACGGGTTGTTTACTTGTGACTCATTCTGTCAAGATTCAAGATGGAAAAAACCGGCCAAGTGCGAGTCGGGCTCGCGCTTGCACAAAGGGTTCCGTAGCAGCAAATATAATAAACTTATTATGTCACCTATCTCAAAAACTATAAGAGATACTTTGATCAAACCAAAAATCGTTGAAAGAGTTAATTAGCATGCATCACCTCTATTTTTTTTAGAATTTTATACCCCGTAGTTATAAAAATAGAGGGGGGGGGGACATACTTTTTACGACTTTGAGAGCTGATATCTCAAAAACCGTTCACTTTAAGAAAAATGTTTTTTAGAAAACTTTATATCATTTTAAAAGACCTTTCCATTGATACCCCACACGGGTATGTACATCGAAAAAAAAAATTTCATCCCTCAGTTACATGTATGGGGGGCCCCACCCCCAATTCTTTTTTTTACTATTTAGTATCATATTTTTGTAGCGGTTCATACAACACATATTCCCATCAAATTTCATCACTGTAGTACTTATAGTTTCCGAGTAAATCGGCTGTGACAGACGGACAGACGGACAGACGGACAGACGGACATGACGAAACTATAAGGGTTCCGTTTTTGCCATTTTGGCTACGGAACCCTAAAAATGAACAGAGTCTTTGATAAACAATATACGAACTAGATGTTGTGTGACATAAAAAATGAAGCGAAATACTGTCTGGGTTTTATATAATGTCAAACCGAGATAAAAGATTTAATTTAATGTCCTAACCTAACTTGGAACCGCAATATAGAAACACAAATTGATGGCCCTACCTGGAAATCGAACCCGGGATCCCTGGGTGATGAAGCTGAGCTTCTACCACTAGACCACAGAAGTAGATATAAGAAGTTAAACCTAATGACTTAATGAGAACTATTGAATTAAGTGAAAAATCTTCTAACAAAATATTTTAAAATAAGACCTTACTTAGAAATTGAGGTGTTATTTATTGAGTCCTTTCTTGTGCACTGACACTCCATCTAGTTCTTTGTATTGTTTTTCAAAGGGCATGGCGTAGTGATATTATTTTCAATGACGGATGTCAAAAAACAACCTCGATAGAAATAGTAACCATGGCAACCTCAAAACCAAAAAGTTTGGTTGTTTGAGGTTGTTTGACATTATAGAGACATAGACACCAATTTCAATGAATATGACAGAATATTGAATGAAGTGTGAGTGAATGATTCACATAATGCTTGATTTATGAATGGTCTATTAGATTTTCGTCATGGGACTCATCCAATTAACAAGGGTAATAATCCTTAAACGCGTCGTCAGCAAATCCGTTATTGAGACTGTAACTAACAGAATCATGAGAAACCAGGTCTAAACTTATATAAGTACTTAATAGGTCCTTTAAAAAAAAAACATATTTCAAAGTGCATTCATTCCAATTTTAATTGTATTAATTATTGTACCTAACTAACTACATATCTTTCAATATTTATAGGTAGATACAGTAAAAAATAATATTAATAATGCTACTAATGATTGCAAAGCAGTCAGCTATATCTCTATTTACAGTCCAACTATAAAGTCCTGATTCCTGACATTAAAGAGTGCGATTTTGCAAAGACTTTTTATCATTATCAGTTATTTACTTTCATGTACATACATTTAAAAAATAAAATACCGTTTGGCAATGGCTTTTTAACGGATTGGATTTGTCCTTTAATAAATAAAATACCTACATCGATTAAATACGGTCTGTAACGGTGCGGAGCGGTGGAAGCTCAGTCGGGTAAGCGCCCGCTTCTCACGCCATAGTCAGCATAGACTTACCCCCTTATTCATAGAGAAGTTACAGAACGTTTTAACTAATAAACTGTTTTGTCCCTCTCCGACGAAGAACAATTTGTTCTTTGACAGAGAGGGACAAAACAGTATATTAGTTAAAACGTTTTGTAACTTTTCTATGAATAAGGGGGTTAGTATATACTAGCGAATATACTAACCCCCTTATTCATAGAAAAGTTACAATACGTTTTAACTAATAAACTGTTTTGTCCCTCTCTGTCAAAGATCAAATTGTTCTTTGTCGGAGAGGGACAAAACAGTTTATTAGTTAAAACGTTTTGTAACTTCTCTATGAATAAGGGGGTAAGTCTATGCACGCCAGAGATGCGGGTTCGAATGCCGGCGCTGACATGTACCAATGAGTTCATTAAATTTAAGTAAGGTGCAGGTGGGTTATTCCGAAAGGTATTTGGCTAAGGGTGGATTCGTCCAAACATCTCGTTACACGAGAATAACTATACCGGAATAAAATTTATACGCGAGTAAATATGTGGGATAAGTACATTTGCATTCTACCAAGTTATACCATGATTAATTGAATGAACGAGGAACGAAACTATACTGCACCTAAAATAAAAATAGCTGCGTTTTCAAAGCATGCAATAGAAATGACATGCCAACTTAGTTTGAATGGATTATAATAGTAGGAAATTGTTTATGTTTTAATATTTCATTCGCTGTTGTTATTCTGAGAATTTGCCTTTTAACGTACTTTTGTTTATGATTTGACAGATGTGTTTATATGTCATTATGACGGTTTTCTAATCAGCTGATGTGCTGCCGCCATTACAAAATTACTCTCGGATAAGCTCGTTACACGGAAAATTTTGGCATTTTATTCTTGGGATAAGCTACTTATCTTGGTTTCAGGTTTGGTAGAATGCAAAATCTGCTTACTCGCGAGTAACTGGTAGTTTACTCTCGAGTAAAACGTTACTCGACGTTGGTCGAATCCGCCCTGTTGGATATATTATGGTCGTATTTTGTCACTTTATGGTTGAGTCATTTTGATTCATGTAAGGATATACAAAATACTTGAATATACCACCTAAAACTCTGTTTAACAGACTTCTCTAAATTACTACGGAATTCGTGAATATTTTAGTTTCAAAAGCTGATATTTTTTTTGTTGCACAAGGGTAATTCCGAATGAATGCGGATTATTCCGAATGACATTTAAAATATATTTTAGGTAATTTAAGCCAAAGGAACATATGTATTTTTCGATCAGCTATAACCTCACAAAAACTAATTTCGAAATATTTCCAATAAGCACTGCCCAAAAGTACTTACACATTTATATGATATTTATAATTCGGAATTACCCGATCCACAGAATTTCATAATAAAATTTCCAACATTCGGAATCGCCCTAGTAACCTTATTCCGGAAAGTAAAAAAAAATAGAGCTAGGGTTTTTAAACTCCGAACGTAGTGAACAAACACGATGAAAAAACAATCAGTTAAATAACTTCAAATTCAACTTCAAAACTCATTTCTTAATTAATAACTTCAAAACTCATTTCTTAATTACCGATGTGCGGGTAATTCCGAAAATTCAAAAATGCGGAAATTTGAAGTTTTGTACTAATTTTACGTTTTAACACCCACGCTTGATCCTAGCGCCCTGAGTCCACTCTTCAAAATATGGCTGCGTTTGGAAGAAATCGGCCAAAATCGGAATAACCCGAAATTCGACTTCACCTTACAATGTATACCATCGCTCATACGGTGAAGGAAAACATCGTGAGGAAACCTGCATATCTAGATGAAGCACATCTAGAGATGTGAACCCACCAACCCACAGTAGACCAGCGTGGTGGGAAATGGTCCAAGCTTAGGAAGGCAGTTTAGACATTGGGGATATGAACAAAGGTTCCACTCGAGAGAGCCAGGTGCAGGTACTTACACCCCCACAGAAAATAGAATAGAATAGAATACGGTCTGTAACAATTAGTTAGGATCCACTTCCGTTTTCAGGACTTTATAGTTTTACTTTACTTTAGTTCAAACTCCGCCAACTCAGATTGATCTCGCATTCTTTGTCATATATTTTTACATCCTCTACCACAAGATTTATCACTTCCACCGAATTGGGACATGTGCTTCCGTCAAAATCTCGTCCATTTTCTTCATCAACATCATCATCATCATCATCATCATCATCATCATCACTATTTGCTCTTCTCCCGCTGTTGTTACTGTCTTGTGTAAGAAACCTGCAGTAGCTATCAATGATATCATCCTTATTTACAGGAGCTGGGTCCAGAGTTATGTAGTTCACGTCGGGTGATTGTCGCCTGGTTTTTTCCCGATCTTCCATTTTTCTACGATTACATGTAACATTTTCAGGTATTTCGATAACAGTTATGTTAGGGCCCTTATCCTCGTTGTTTAGTTGCGCAAGAGCTTGTTTTAATTCTGCTATTTCTTCTTCTTCGTAAAATGGGCCTTTAAGGGTTTTGACTTGCCAATCCTTGTTATCGAGTTGGCGAGGAACGCTAGTGGTAGCATCTTTAGTTTTTGGACGGAATTTCGTCTTCTGGCATGTAATAAAAGTATTTGTGCAAATGATTAAAACAAAAACGTGCAGTACCTTCATTGTCGATGTTAAACTAATAAGAAAAGAAATCAGCTCAGTTATGCTTTGTTTCTGGCGGGCATATTGTTTTTGTAGCGGTCTATCGAAGCGGAAATTGGGTTTGATTAAAAATATATACCTACCTACCATGTTATTATCTATATATATATTTATCAATTTAAAATACATGCATATTACACACATAATAAACCCGCCAACCTATGGACACATAGTTTGTTGGCGGAGAGAGCTTTCTTAAACATAAACATTAAATACGAGTACTTATCTACATTACCTGCTACCTCTACCCAAGTTAGTGACTCAACTTTATTCCCACCTTTGTGGTAATGAATTCGCGACACCACATATAATATATAGTTACTTATTACAGGGTGTTAAAATGTAGTAGTACTATTAGACAATAAATGCTCTTTAAGGATTGTAAATTTTAGTATCGACTCGGTAAGAAGTAAGAACTAAATACTTTCGACGAGTGTACGGGGGATAAAGTAGTGAGCATTACTATGTGAAGAAGTCAGAGTAAAACTCCAGTCATATTTCACATTTCTCAATCGAAAGCTTCGTCGGTGTCGCACACAAATAGCCGGAAGATATTCCTCTCTCTGCGACTTATTCCACTGCTGTGGCCGCTCCACCGCACTTCCTGTTTACTTCTCTAAATAAATCGGGAATATTGTCGCAATCCGAAACTTTCAACTCTTCCATTTCAAAAGAGCACCATAACAATACATTAAATCGTGGAAGTCCACAATTTCCTTTTATAAATCTCGATGAAACTCTACTTGCATTGGATGGCGGTTGGTCAAACTTATGCTTGTAAATCGAACGAAAATATTTGATTCCGGCTTCTGTTTCGAAAAAATATCCTTAACTGTGTTCTGAAACCATGTCATAATTTTGAAATTATATAAAAGTGATCATCTTTATATTTTCAAAACCCTAGCATAATGTTTCACAAACTCATTATTTTTTTTTAAATGCGCGCTGTATATCCAGCGCTAAATAGCAGATGACAATATGAAAATTCATGAAAAATTAAGTAAGTAGGTACAGTTTAAGTAAAGATAATTACAAAATCAGATAAACTTAGAACATAATACAAGTTAGTTATTTAAGGTAACCTACTTGGAGTTGCTATTTATTTTCTACGCGAGTGCCTACCATTATTCTGAAATCAAAAATATTCATTTTAGTTGCCCAAAAATTAATCCACTCTTAAAATAAAAATACACATGACTGTCTTCATAATTCTACGACATAAATAAACATTGCTCATCTTCTACCCCTGTCGTATGTTTGTATACTTTGTTTTCATTGTGATTGTTGAGTTCGCGTGAGCGATCAAACAGCGCATTGAGGGCCGCTCATACTTAGAAACTGTCTCAATGGATGCCCTTCAAATATAGGCAGGGATTTTAGGAACAATAATACTTATGTGATGTTGCGAATGTGAAATTAAATATTTCCCTATTAAATTAATTTATAAATATTTTATTAAATAGGCGTATAATCAATAAATGTATGTAATATGTACCTATGTATCATTAATCCGGATTTAAAAAAGAAACTTATGTAAAAAATACCGTTAATAGGCCCGCCCCCTATTACATTGAGACTAACATAACACTCTGGCGAAAAGTGGGTGCAGCAATGCACCTCTGCCTACGACGCAAGGGAGTACATTAGTACAAGGCGTGAGTGCGTGTTTTTTTTTTTGTAAAAAATAAGGAATAGGTCCCTACCCACTTACCCTAATATTGAAAATCGTTCGGTCTAGGAATCACGAAGAGGATGTACCTATGTATGAAATATGGATTACTATGGATATGGTATTTACTTGTATTTCTAACAATATATTCGAAAGAAGTTAAGTGTTCGGTCCGTATCTCTGCAACCATACGAAGCAGACGCTAGACGGATCAATAATTATAAATTCCGCGGAAACCGTCTGTTTTCTTCAAGTGCACTGTTACAAATTTTATCTAGAAACTACTAAACGAGGAATAGCGTTGAATGGAAAGTTTTATACAAACGACTACCGGGACCGATTTAAAGTTCTTTGCCAAATCTTCTTTCAAGAAATTTGTTGCGAGAAATTCGCACGAGCGGAGCGGAGGCGGGGCGGCGCGAGTTATGTCTGTACTCGACACTCGCCAAATGCAATTTATTACTCCTCTCTGCAACCACAGCCTTATTCTGGGGATCGGTAGATCTTCCACGGGCATATCCATGAAGATGGGTCCACATTTGTATCATTTCCCTGTATCGGATGTGCGTATTGTAGCCTCAACGCGTGAATATATAGGCCTGATACAGGCCCATAATTTAAGCATTGTAGTTTTGTTTTCGACTTATGGAAATAAGTAGGTGGGTACATCTACGTCAAATCTACTCAACTGCAATGTTTTTAAGATTGTTCTCTGAATATGGTCACTAAAACATCAAGAGGTTAATTCTGGGTTATCGTCGTAGGTTTCGGGAATGCCACGAGGAATCTTGCATCGCGATTCACAATGTTACAAGCTCCCGCGACTTTTTATAAGTACCATCAAGGTCTTGAAAATTATCTTAGCCTAAGATTTTTAGGGGATGTAAGAGCATTTTCAGCAGTCGCACTGTATTTGTCTTATGGCATAAGTTTAAATCAAAACTCTTAGGCCGGCGGATAGTTTCAAAGAAAAAATGTGCTGAAACTGCATAATTATGAACAGCAATATCAAGGTAGGTAAGTTTATTGTTATTGTTTCGTTAATTTGTGAGATGAGAGCTTTGTAACATAGTCTTTTTGTTGACTCTTGTCTGGTCATGTTCATCCTAACCAGACATTACAAAGTTGCTATACTATATCCCATTTAACGACTTCGCTGAATAACGTTCAGTCAAGACGTTGGACGTTACAGTCAACCACTTGACGAGTTGTTCTTTAGTCATTCAACTGAGTAGCGTCATCCAATGAACGGGCTAGCGGTTCAATCAAACAGGAGATTAAACCAGATGCCTGCGACATATATATAGGCCTGATACAGGCCCATAATTTAAGCATTGTAGTTTTGTTTTCGACTTATGGAAATAAGTACGTGGGTACATCTACATCAAATCTACTCAACTGCAATGTTTTTAAGATTGTTCTCTGAATATGGTCACTAAAACATCAAGAGGTTAATTCTGGGTTATCGTCGTAGGTTTCGGGAATGCCACGAGGAATCTTGCATCGCGATTCACAATGTTACAAGCTCCCGCGACTTTTTATAAGTACCATCAAGGTCTTGAAAATTATCTTAGCCTAAGATTTTTAGGGGATGTAAGAGCATTTTCAGCAGTCGCACTGTATTTGTCTTATGGCATAAGTTTAAATCAAAACTCTTAGGCAGCGTTCCCACTACGCCGGACCGGCAGATCTGCCGCGCCGGTAAATCTGCCGGAAGAGCTAGTGGCTGTACAATTTATATAAACTTTACAATAGATCATCCTACACTATTGAAAGCGGAAGGCTATAGATCGCATCCAGTAACGTGCTTTAGGGGAAGCCTACGTCCAGCAGTGGACTGCTATAAGCTGATGATGATCCTACATTATAATTTATACGAACATCATAATATTATTATAAAATGGGGACAGCCTAAACTTTATGAGGAATATAAAAAAGTTAGCGCTCCTCAAATCATCTAACCCATATAAAAATGGGAGGTGAAAATATAGGGCCTACATAATCGAATGGTTTTACTCGGATTCAATCTTTTGGGACAAAACTCTAAATATACTTTCTTGATAGCTTTTAGCCAGGGATTACATAAAATTTTGTGATCAGTATTTTTTACGATCTATAAGGTTTAAGAGTTAGGTACAAACGTTATGATTGTAATTTTATCATGGTTATACAGCTTCGGCTATGCAGGCTTCTCTTACTTATATAAGCTGATGTTTTATTATTAAAAGCAGGTTATAACCTACCCGGTACCTAATCCCGGCAAGTACCTATATGTACACGAAAGAACTTTAACATTATTTACGTTTTAGTTGGATTACCAATCTAAGAATGTTAATTCTGATACGCTGTTAAATGATCTTCAATATTGCAGAAGGCGTCATTAACCTAGTATTTTTCGTTTAGAAGTAATTTGGTGCTAATGTCTCTGGAACTTTTTCATTGCTCGTGAGTGTATAAAATACATTTATCATAACATAAACTGTTTAGAAACAGCTATACTCATACTGCGGCCCGCGGGCCGCATGCGGCCCGCCAGGCCTTTAACAGTGGCCCCCGTGCCATGAGAGATAATAGGGAATATGCGTGTGTTTTTTTATATTATATTCGATAGTTTACATCGCTTTATAATAGTTAAAAAAAACAAAAAAATATTGCTTGTGGCCCGCGAAACCATGACTTAAACGTTTTTGTGGCCCGCGAAAAAAAAAAGGTTGAGTACCAGGACTTTAGAACCTCTGAAAATGGGGCTATTGCGCCGCAATAGAGGCAATACCCCATCAGCCCAGAGGCATTTACCCCAAAAAAAGCTAAACCTAC
Source organism: Plutella xylostella (assembly GCF_932276165.1). Taxonomy (NCBI): domain Eukaryota; kingdom Metazoa; phylum Arthropoda; class Insecta; order Lepidoptera; family Plutellidae; genus Plutella; species Plutella xylostella. The sequence continues at coordinate 9,525,610 of NC_063993.1, read as the reverse complement.
AGTAATTGCATATTGTGTCCGAATCTTACGTTATTTCAATAAAATAATCAAAACAATATGTAAAGCAACAAAACAATAACAGTATTTACAGTTAGGAAACATAGATTCTTTTAAACAAACACACTTTTGGAACGATTAAAAAAAATGTGTCAAGAAACCGGAGGTGGCCGAAAGAGGTGAAAAAATTAAAATGGCAGATTATTTAAGAAAATTTCCCCGGATACGACATCTAATGGTCAGTGGTAAAAGTTTGAGTTCCAAAGATAGATAGCAGATGACTCCAGTAGTTCTAAAGTATGTGGTTCGGAAGATAAATGGATTCGAGGCATTAGTCCCGTAGGCGACTAGGCCCCGGTTGACCTTACTTGTAAAGTTTACCTATTTCCATTACTAAATCAAAAAAGTTTGCCAAACCATGTGCCATCCTTTAAATAAATAAATAAATAAAAATTCGTTTATTTGAAAACCAACAAAGACACATACAAATTGTTGCAACCTTGGTCCTCAAACTAGGATTCCCTGTGCTATGAGGACCAGGACCCGTCGTTGATTATTTATCTAATTTAAAAGTGCCTATTAGAAGCATATAAATTACAAAAGTTAGATGCTTACTTGCTAATTAGGGATATACTTTAGATCTGATGAGATTACATCTGGTAGGTACATACTTAATTAATAAATTAAAAAAAAAAACAGTTATTGAACATTTAACTTTGTAGGTACATTTTATGAAAGTAGAATATAAAAAGTTAAAAAATAAAAACCAAATCATATATGATAGTGAGTGTTGTGTGTGAGCTGTGTGTATGTGTGTCAGGTGTGTGTATGTTTGTGTGTGTGTGTGTGTGTGTGTGTGTGTGTGTGTGTGTGTGTGTGTGTGTGTGTGTGTGTGTGTGTGATTGTGTGTGTTTTCACATTAGAGCCCACTTAGCCCTGCGACTAAGTCTTGGGATCGAGGGACCATAGTTAAGGTATCACTAAGTGGGCATATTATATACTTACATATTGTTGAAAACAGCAAATTATTTATTTATTTACTTTAATGACTTTTTCAGTGTCGTCGTAATTAAGTGTGAGTAACCAGGAGTTAATAATTTTTTTACACACAAAGCGTGTTTTTTTAAATATGCAATGAGATTGCTCCACTTTAGTATAGACAAAAGGAGCCAGAAAGTTGTAGAAACGCTTGTAAAATTCTGTATTTGTTTTAGGCGTTAGCCACTTTTTCAATCTTGCATTTTCTTTAGAGTAAATAGTTTGAAGAGATTTCCGATGAAAGTATAATATAAGTGATTTGAGAAATTGTTGCCTTACTGTTAAAAGTTTCGTCTCTTCATAGAGTTGTGTTGTTGGAAAACGGAATCTTTTGCAATACATCACTTTGATTACAGCTCTTTGTGCTCTTTCTAGTGATATAAGGGTGGTTTTTGGGGCCCCGCCCCATGCTATTATGCAATAAGACACAACTGACTGACATAGGGCAAGGTATATTGATTTTAGTAAGTCTCGTGTGGCAACCTTCCGAAGACACCTAAAGGTATACATCAGTCTACGCACCCTTTTTGAGAGTACCTCAATATGGGGTTTCCAAGACAATTTGTGGTCCAACATCACTCCAAGATATTTTATTTTGTCTGTGCGTTCGATGGACGTACAATCACAGGCATCCGGGTTGATGTTGGGGGGATTAGCGTATTTGCCACAGGTATGTATGGTTAGATGGTCTTGTGTTGGTTCTGTTTTTTTTGTGATGTGAAAACCAAGAAATTTTGTTTTACCAACATTTAGGGTTAATAAGTTGCTATTTAGCCAGTCAGCTACCTCTGCCATCCCTTTTTCAGCTTTCTGGTACGCATCTTTCCAAGTATTGCCATTAAAGACAATAGCTGTATCGTCAGCAAATGTAAATATTTTAGAGTTCTCCAGTTGGAGTTTTCCAAGGGTGCTAATGTAAATTAAAAATAGTGTTGGCCCCAGGACACTGCCCTGGGGGACACCAAAATTAATAGCTGAGCATTCACTTTTTGTTACATCCTCGGAAATTTTAACATACTGTCTTCTGTCTGAGAGGTAACTTTTGAACCATGCCCATGGTAAACCTCTTACCCCTATATGATTTAATTTACTTAAAAGTATTGGTATTGAAACAGTATCGAACGCCTTGGCTAAATCAAGAAAGACGCCAATGCACTTCTGTTTTTTATCCATGCTCTCAGCTATGTGGTTTACCAAATAGTTCACGGCGTCTTCCGTGGATCTTCCAGCTCGAAAACCGTACTGATTGTCAGGCAAAATTTGATTTTTTTCCAAGTAACTGACTAAACGTGAATTAATTATCTTTTCTAGGAGTTTGGCTATGACACTCAGTAAAGAGATGGGTCTATAGTTAGATACTTCCTCAGGATCGCCACCTTTGTGTATGGGACATATGCAAGACTTTTTTAGGGCCATCGGGACGCTGCCATTTTTAATACTGAGGTTGAAAATATACTCAAGTGGTTTTAAAATTAGTGTTTTAGTATTTTTTAGTATTTCAGGCGTTATGTTATCCCACCCCGAGGAACTATCAGTTTTAAGGTTATCTATAAGTTTCGCAATTTCATATGAGTTGGTCGGTCTTAAAAAGAATGACTGCAAAACGGCCTCACCTTCACAAGCTTCTGCTAAACGCTGCTCCGTTTGATGATTTTTTTGTAGTAGGGTGTTAGCCAGATTACGTCCTACAGAGGTAAAGTAATTATTTACTAAGTTTAATGAATCTTTTTTAGACTCTTTGTTAAGGTAAAGCAGCTTATTACTGCTACTTTTATTCTCAGTGATATGACATATATTTTTTATGATACTCCATTGTTTTTTTGGATTACTACTGTTTGATACAAGTTTTTCGCTATTATAAGTGTTTTTTAGATTTTGTAGTAAGTTGTTGCAGTAATTACGGTAGTTATAATAAGTTTCCTTTAGAGCATTGTCTTTAGGTCTTTTTTTACATTTTTGGTGCAATCTATCTCGTTTTCGAATACATCTGAGGAGATTGGGTGTAATCCACGGTTGTTGGAACTGTTTCCTATGCGGGATATTCACAGTAACAGTACAGCTATCGACGGTGTCAGTTATTTTTTGTATAAAATTATTAGTTGCAATATCTATGTTATCCTCGGATACTACATTAGTCCATTCTTCGCCACTGAGAAAAGCATACAATTTATCGTAATCAACTCGCTTCATATATTTTATCATATTTCTTACATTATTTTGTAGCCTACAATCCAACGTTAGTATAACACTGTCATGATCAGTAATTTTTGATGAACAAACAATTGTTTCGGGTTTACATTGTGATTTAATCAGAGTGTGGTCGATGCAATTGTTTTCGTGTGTTGGATAAGTATGTGTAGGGTAGAATCCATGCATAGTTATTAAATTTAGGTAGGAGTCAGAACGACTGTCTTTATTAAATGGCTTAATATCAATATTAATGTCACCCAGAATTATAGTGTGTGTTGACTTTGTATTTGAGATAACACTATCCAATGAAGTTAAAAAATTATCAATATTGTACATAGATGGGGATCTGTATATAGATATTAATGTAATTATGTTCTCAATGTTCACCATTAAACAACTGGCATCTAGAAAATCCGGTTCCTGTATCGTAATATTCAGCTGTATCTTAGAGTATATTATAATGCCATCATTTTGGTTTAAGTATTTTTTCGAGCAATTAAACTTATATCCATCTAGCTGTATAGGGATCATATCTTCTACCCATCCAACATTCCGTAAGAACTATTAGGTCTGGGGTAAAGTTAAGTCGTGATAGAACGAGTAACAGTGAATCGAAATTGCGTGAACATCTTACACTACGTATATTTTGCATAAATATAGATATTTTTTGTGAATTATTACACGTAAATTGTTTCACCTCATCGACGGAATTCACATAGTGGCTCAATGAAATGTTTTCGTCAAGTTCGGTACTTATTTCAAGTAAATTATTCACTATAGATAAATTTATTCCAATATTGCAGCATGGGGGTAGACACAATTTCATTTGTTAGTCGTATACCTCGAAATCAAAAAATCCTTGTAGCTTTTCACCTATTCGCATTTCACCTTGATAGCGTTTTTTGTTGTAGCGTATAATATCGGTAGTATATTTTGTTACTAGCATATATTTTTAATAGATTTTTACAACAGTAGCAAATTTTTATGTAGCATGTATTATCAATAGCTTATTTATTAAGCTGCATATATTTTGAATAGCAAGTAAGTATTTTATGTCGCATCTTATTTGGGTCGCATATTGTTGTAGTGTAAAAGAAATATCGCGATATGTACCTAATAATGCATTACAAACAAATATCTATCAAGGTGAAAAGCGACTACAGTGATGGCAGGCAGGAAAGTAAATCTACTATGATTTTTTCAGACAGTTGTCAGTAGCGATCAAAAATTATACTACAAGAATAAAAATCTATTCCTAAATTTTGATATCGCGGCGAAATGCGAATAGGTGAAAAGCTACAAGGATTTTTTGATTTCGAGGTATACGACTAACAAATGCTTTACCAGCTGATTTAGCTGGCAAACAAAGGCGGACGTGTTTTGGTAAGTAGCGGTCTCCACTCTGCGAGGTGTAATCATAGACACCAGCGTAAGGTCGAGCAGTTCTGCTGTTTTGTATTAAAGAGTAGTTTAGTTGTGATGTATGTATTTTATAGGAGTGTAGTATTAATATGTAGGTATATAGTGTTGTGTAGTGTGTTATTAGTATTGTGTTGTGTGTTTGCGCTGTGTTTGTTGCAATGAGATGTGTTTTAGCATGATAAGATAGTAATAGGAAGATACATGAAAGCAATAGATAATACTGTATTTGGAAAGAGTAATATAAAAGTAGAAATAACTTAGCTAGTCATTCTTGGGTTTCGGTAATCTCTCGAAGTTGCAATTCACTTTTCAGGCAAATATACGGTGATCCTTCTTCTTTACGTAGAAAGACTCGGCCGTGGTTTGTCCAGCAGAACTTGAAGATTTTTTGTTTAGTTAGTTCCCTGCCATGGAAGAACAGTTTTTTAGCCAGCGGTGTTAGGTATTCGGATACATATATTTTGTTGTGTCCTGACAGCGATGACGCAATTGGCTTGCTTCCACCCATCGCCTTTTTCCAACATTTAATGAAGTTGTCGCGTTGTTTACTAGATGCAAACTCTGCAATTATTGGCCGTATCTTACCACCTCTGGCAGGAACACGAAAAACATCGCAAATAGTTGTGGGACCATATTCACATCCTATCTCTCCATGTAGTTTCTCAGTAATTTGCATTAGGTTTTCGTTCGGTATCTCGGGAAGATTTCTAATTTCAATTTTCTTGCAGCCGATGTGTCTCTGAACTTCTTCAAACTTTGATTCCAGATTCTCAATTAGCAGAATATTACCTTTTCGCTCTTTCTCCAATTTTTCAACTTTTATTTTCAGGTCATCGTATTCGGCTGAGAAGAATTTGATCGATTTCTCTAAATCCTCGTATTTTTTAATTATTGATACGTTTTGTGCCTTTACCTCCGATAAGTCTTTCTGGATATTTTTTATGATAGGAGCTTGTTCTTCTTTCCATGAGTTTAACATGCCCAATATCTCCGTTTTAAATATCTGTAGTTCCTGCGTCATTTCTTCTCTTGAATCACGCCTTTTTCTTTTATGAAAAATCTCGCCTTGCTTCGCCGATACAACTGATACATCTGTTAGATTCGGCACCGATGTAGCATGCTCCATTTCAGCCTTTGAAGGAGTCCTCAACATTTTCTATCAGATAGGTACTGTTTGTTGTGGCAGTAACTTACTCTGTCGCAGCCAGACGGTTCGTGTATGTACAGACCACGCGCGTTTGCAATGCGAACTGGTTTCTCCGACAAGACACTAGAAAGTTCACGGTGTCTGTACGCGCACTTTGACTCGAGTAACAGGAGGCGACTGATTAGTTCGGACTCAAACGACGGAATCAAAAGTTTAAAAGTAGGTACTTAAGTACTTATATAAGTACTTAATAGGTCCTTTTAAAAAAAACATATTTCAAAGTGCATTCATTCCAATTTTATTGTACCTAACTAACTACATATCTTTCAATATTTATAGGTAGATACAGTAAAAAATAATATTAATAATGCTAATAATGATTTGATTGATTGATTTTTTAAAACTTTATTTTATCATAATAAACACGAAAAATACACAAATATTCCGCCAAACTGTTAAAACAGTTTATCGGCAGACATGCTCTCATTATAAACTACTTACATACTTAATCTTAATCTATTTACTGGTAATATCTATTCACTACTAAAGTTACTTGCTAAAATAAATAGAAATATGGTACATCGCAACAGTAGTACAAAGCGGCCAAGCCGCACCGATATCTGCGGGTAGACATAAAATCAGTTCACAAAAATAATTGTGTGTGCGTCGCGCTGGCAGTGCCATGTATAATTTCTATCAGTTAGGTGTATAATTATTTTTGTATGTTAGCGTAATTTTTGATGTGTTTTTATTTTTGTTTTTCTTTATTATTATTTAGATGTATAGGTACGCTATTTTAGGTGTATAATTGGTAATTATAAATTTTAATAAAATCTATAGATTTGAAAGTTCCGTATCGTTTAGAAAGAATTGTTTTAGAGTATTTGTATTGCAAAGCAGTCAGCTATATCTCTATTTACAGTCCAACTATAAAGTCCTGAGTCCTGATCCTGACATTAAAGAGTGCGATTTTGCAAAGACTTTTTATCATTATCAATTGTATGCAAGGGCGTACCCAGGATTTCAGCCAGGGGGGGGCAGCTCATACCTGTTTCGAGATTACAATCGGTCGGGTCGGGTATATTGAAACAAAAAAACGGCCAAGTGAGAGTTGGACTCGCGAACTGAGGGTTCCGTAACTTCCGTACACCTGAGATAGTTTAACTTTTAATTTCGTCATATGTACTACATCCGTGAATTTGTTCATATTTTTTGGACCAACAAAAATACGATAAAAAAATACATGCTATGGTTGAAACACTGATCGAAAATGGCAAAATCAAATAACAACTAATCTAAGGATATTACTGGATATTACCAGGATGTGGCATTTTATTAATTGCGATCTGAAAACGCCGAGACTTACAAATATATCAATAAGAAGGTCGCAAATTATAATTATTGGATCGTATAAAAAACATGATATTTTCTGCAAGCTCTGCGATTAACCTGTGGCACATTTGATTTAATATTTCCTAGTAGGTCAGTATTAAGTGAACCATATTTAATAAACCAATTACTGAATAAAAAAAAGGTTTGGGCATACCTATATTTTTAAAATACCTATTCAACGATACCGCACACCGTCGTCGAAACACTGAAAAAATAATTCATCCCCACTTTACAGGAGGTAGTCCAAAATATGTTTTTGTACTTCACTTTGTTACTTTGTAATGCCGTACATTTATATAATTATCTATGCGAAATATCAGCTTCACTTCTTCACTTTAGCTGTTTCTGAGAAAAAGGGTGGTGACAGACAGACAGACGGACGGACCTTTTTTACTTTTAAGGTACGGAACCCTAAAAATCATGAAAAATTAGTAACACAAAACAAAATATTAATTTAACAGTAACCTTCTCGGATTTGCCGAAAAGGACATCGGGCGTTTTGCCCCGCTTTACTGAAAAGTTGCGAACATAAACCAAAATATATTCAAATTCAAAACAATCGGAAAATGTAAATATTTAGAAAAATGATTTACGTAATATACCTATTACGAAAAATTCATCTTAAAATATTATGTATGTTTTCCCATTGTTTTGAATAAAAATATCTACAGAATATTAAATCTTGCTGGTAACACTATAATTTGAAAGTATTTTGGTTTATGTTCTCGACTTTTTAAAAAGCTGGACAAATAGCCATACAAAATGCCCAATGTCCTTTGTCTATGACAGTCTTTTCAATAAACTCACTGTTTTCTTTTAAATAATTGCGATGTACGCTCATCAGTCATAAACCTGTAAGCCTTTCGTCACCCATGGTGCTTCTAAGCCACATTTTAACTCTTCGCAGCGTACTGAAGGACCGTTCTACGGTCGCTGTGGTGCATGGGATAGTGCTTAAAATAGTCAATGCCTTTCTGACAACACGTAAAAAAAAATTGGCTTCGTTGAACAGATCAACTACTTCTACTATGTTGCTTAATTGATCATCTGATAAAGCCTTCTTCACCCATAAATTATGCCAAAGGTTAAACCCCTACACTTGAAAGGCAATGTATTGCGTCTGTCTTGCGTTCCCAACATTGAAAAAATCATAACTTCTCTTCAGAGGCGTTTTTCTAAAAAGTAAAAATACTAATATGATCAGCTAGGAAATGCCTATTTTGAGAACCTAGAAACAATAATATAATGCCTACAATTTAGAAGTTACTAGCAAGAAGGCCAAAAATTGCCTTTCAAGAGTAGGGGGGACAGTTCTCTGGTCATAAAATTCTTGCAAAGATAATTAGGTTTCTCAGCTAACAGTATACTTACCTACTATAACGAATGTTATACAATATTTAATTATAGATAAAAGAATATTAAATCAAATTATCTGACTGAAAAGAAAAGTTATTTTGTTTAAAACATTTCATTTTGCACAGAGTAACACGTTTTTAATTCCGACTTGGCAGAAAAAATTACGTTTATTTTATCTTCTAGGGGGGGGCAGCTGCCCCCCCCTGCCCCTACCTGGGTACGCCCATGATTGTATGTACTTACATTTACATACATTTAAAAATAAAATACTGTTTGGCAATGGCTTTTTAACGGATTGGATTTGTCCTTTAATAAATAAAATACATCGATTAAATACGGTCTGTAACGGTGCGGAGCGGTGGAAGCTCAGTCGGGTAAGCGCCCGCTTCTCACGCTAGCGCTAGAGATGCTGGTTCGAAATCGAATCCCGGCGCTGACATGTACTTACCAATGAGTTCATAAAATTTAAGTAAGGTGCAGGTTGGTTATTCCGAAAGGTATTTGGGTAAGTTGGATATATGGTCGTATTTTGTCACTTTATGAGGACTGGTTGAGTCATTTTGATTAATGTAAGGATATACAAAATACTTGAATATACCACCTAAAACTCTGTTTAACAGACTTCTCTAAATTACTACGGAATTCGTGAATATTTTAGTTTCAAAAGCTGATATTTTTTTCTTTGCACAAGGGTAATTCCGAATGACATTTAAAATAAGTTTTTAAAATAAGGCCGGACTCCAGGGTCATCGTGTCCTCGCCCTCTCTACGGACTTCGGATAGCCCTAAGATGTCCCATTTTATTTTGCTAAGCTCTACCTCGAGTTCTACCATCTTCTCGTCCTCTCTCAGTGTCCGTGCGTTGTATGTTGCCAGTTTGTAGTCGTTGATAGCAGCCATTCGTAACCCGGGGATTCTTCGCACCCCCTGCCCTACCGTTACCTAGACCGCTGCCGTAGTCAGGAATAGTAGGGCTGCCGGGAACTGGGGGCCGGGGCTTTGGGTGTGACTCCATGGAGGATTTTGCCATAATCACCACACTTGGCAATGCGGGTTGGTGATCGCAGGGCTACACTTTTCGTGCCGGTGACGCTGCTGCCCATCGCCGGCCTATGGGATTTAGTGTAGTTGTTTTTGGATGGTTATACCGCCATCATCCGGTCGCCAGAGCCTCGTCTGTTATTTAGCAGGGTGCACCACGGGCAGGTGAGGTTGGCAATTGGTTCATTCGGATGTTTAGGGGTGAATTTCCCGCGGCCAAAATTTACGTGGCATCAATGAAATCGGTACTAAAAAACAAAGTTCTAATTTTCTAATATTTTTTTCCGGTTATGTGGAATAGTAATCTATATGAAGCACTAAATATTTTATCAATAGGGTTAATGGATACTTTACAAAAAAATATTAAACCTCCAAATCTTTCATTGCCGTGTTTGTCCCCAGGTCATCTCGTTTTGTATAATACTTCATTGATGAAAAAATATTGAGTGTTTAGATTTAAACTAAGTTTCATTTGATACATTAATACGAGTAGTTAAAGTATTGTTACAAAATACATTTATTCAAATAAATAAAGAATATAACGAACGGTAAGTGAAAATTCATGTGTCCCAGAACTACATTTCATCGCCGTGACCTAAACATGATCAAGGATATTGTTTTATCTATGAACTTGGGCCCCCCCCTCGGTGCGCTAATCGTTTTTTACAATTGTCGCCTAACTACTCGACGTGGAAAGAGGTACACAGGTGCCCACGTTTTCGCGCTATAGTGAAAGTTATATTTGTTTTTGGTCACTGGACATTTTTTCTTTCATCGCCGTGGATAGATATAACTTCTATAAAATTAGTGATTAAACGAACTTACCTTAAGTGACGTTCTATCATAATTATACGAAGGCTTTGTCCGAAGAGATTAGAATACTTGTAGTAGCACGTACTGTCTCGCTATTCATACACTATAGTTAAAATATGTAGGGTAACCCGAAAAAAACAAGACACTTGACAGGCACCTTGTGCTGGCCACCCTACCCACGCGAATAGTCATTTAGTTCAAAGCTAGTGAGAGAAACTCTAATATTCCACGTCTGGGCTATGCTTACAGGGGTGGGAGGGAGCTAATCTCTTCGGACAAAGCCTTCGTATAATTATGATAGAACGTCACTTAAGGTAAGTTCGTTTAATCACTAATTATACTACTGCTTTGTCCTCGAGATTAGAATACTTGTAGATTTCTGAGAGTGTAAGTGGAATATTAGTATTATCAGGTAAGTATAAAATGAAATTTATGTAGTATCCAATGAAATTTACATTTATTCAGGAATCATCAAATAACAAATGATCACAGAAAAGGACTCTCAGATCCTTTTTAGGGTTCCGTAGCCAAAATGGCAAAAACGGAACCCTTATAGTTTCGTCATGTCCGTCTGTCCGTCTGTCCGTCTGTCACAGCCGATTTACTCGGAAACTATAAGTACTACAGTGATGAAATTTGATGGGAATATGTGTTGTATGAACCGCTACAAAAATATGACACTAAATAGTAAAAAAAAGAATTGGGGGTGGGGCCCCCCATACATGTAACTGAGGGATGAAATTTTTTTTTTCGATGTACATACCCGTGTGGGGTATCAATGGAAAGGTCTTTTAAAATGATATAAAGTTTTCTAAAAAACATTTTTCTTAAAGTGAACGGTTTTTGAGATATCAGCTCTCAAAGTCGTAAAAAGTATGTCCCCCCCCTCTATTTTTATAACTACGGGGTATAAAATTCAAAAAAAAATAGAGGTGATGCATGCTAATTAACTCTTTCAACGATTTTTGGTTTGATCAAAGTATCTCTTATAGTTTTTGAGATAGGTTGATTTAACTGTATTTTTGGTTAAGTTATTTTATTTGCTGCTACGGAACCCTTTGTGCGCGAGCCCGACTCGCACTTGGCCGGTTTTTTTATGCTATTATCAATACATTAATTATATACATATACAGTACTTAGGGCATAATAATAATCGCTTAAACAAAACATTATTATTTCTTAGATTAATTATGTAAGTACAATTTACTGTGCAGTATCACTAGAATTTATAAGTGATAGTGCGAATTGATTACTGCTATTGGTAACTATATTTCGCTGATAAAATCTAGCAAAAACTTGAGAGTTACCGCTCCATCCAGCAGTGCTTCGGATGGTGTTGATGTTCACGCCGTGCCTGTGCGCGCTGGACGTGGCCGCGTGCCTGGCGGAGTGCGCCGTGAACATTGAGGTATCAATCCCGCTTTCGCCTAATATATCCTTGACCCACCGCCCCAGTGTTTGGGCTGTCACTGGCCTGTAGGGTTTCTTAATGCTTATAAAAAGTGTGTCTATGTCACCTCTTAAAGCCTGGGTCATATCTAAGTACCTTTTTAATGCTAATGCTGGGCAGATTGTTGGGCGGTCTACAAAAAAAGGTAGAATAAGGTTCGGTTGTGACGCACCGAGGCGGGAAGACTTGATTAGATCAGGTATCTTAATGCTTATGTGATCAGGGTTATTGAAATCTATGTTTAATATCTTAATTTTTGAAATTGTCTGCATCCTGTGTGCTGTTACTAAGGCTAGTAAAGTAACCGTCTTTTTTGTAACACTGGCCAAGCTGGTTAGATCATTAGGATAATTAATTGATAAATAGTCTAGAACAATCGAAGGGTCCCAAGTACTATCATACTTTGGCATAGGTGGCCTCAGTCTATAAAACCCTTTAAACAATCGCTGGACCCTGTCATCTGAGCTTATTTTTGAACCAAGAATAAGGGACAGGGCTGACCTAATACAATTGACTGTTCCGTATTGGGTTCCTTCGTTGAATACCTTAGTGAGGAAGTAAATTACGTTCGGAATTGATGCTTCATAAAAATCAATTTGATTGTCGTTACAAAATTTACTCCAGCGTTTAAAGGCGACTTCATATTGCTTTAGTGAATTATCCGCTAGCGAGGCGCATATGATATCCAGCGCAGCCGGCGGCACACGTCTTCTTAAGAACGCTTCCCGGATAACCTCCCTGCCATAAGCGTGAGCCTGGGTTGGATTGTGCTGTTGGTTGGAGAAAACAAAGTTACGTCAGACGGTTCTAAAATAATAGGGTCACAGCACAGGAGACTCTGGAAGAGTGGGAACCAAGGTTGAGTAGGCCACAGAGGAGCCACTACGATGCCCTCAGCACCCTCGGTGATAATTTTTTTTTTTTAGCGTTTTTAGCAGAACAGCAACTGGTGGAAATGCGTAAAAAAAATATTTTTTCCATTCTATGGTAAAAGCATTAATTGCAAACGCTCCCGGATCCCTATTCCAAGATATGTAACGTGGACATTTATTATTTATTCGAGAGGCGAATAAGTCAATCTCAGGCATGCCTAGAAGGTTGGTAACATGAGTGTAGGCTGCCTCACTCAGTTCCCATTCGGTGTCAGGGTGTTGCTTCCTTGACTCCGCGTCCGCTACATCATTATCCTGAGAGCTAATGTAAGATGCAAATATAAATAAATTTCGAGCCTCACAAAACTGCCATATATTTTTAGAAATTTTATTAAGGTGGGGGAATCGGACACCTCCCATGCGATTCACATATCGTCACCTTAAATCGTAAACCGCCTAACTCTACTTTTTGGCGAAAATGATTTTTTGGTATCATTAGAAGCGTCTTTTCAAGGCGCATCTTTTCGTATTACTCGTAAATCGATAAAAAAACTTAGCTCTGAGCAAATTAAATTTTCGTTTTCCTCCTAACTCGAAGTCATGATTTTTAAACAATAAAACCTCGTAACTCCTCCTACTCCCATACAATGAGCGATGTAGGTGGGAGTGGACGTACGTTTTTGCAATAAAACTATATTTTTGACTTTGTTTTTAATACTACATAAATAAATTATAGCAGGTACTTAATATTCTTATTGAACAATTTATAGTTAAATTTTGCTATTTGTTAGCAATATTATGTTCTTAAATTAAAAGTTACGCGTAAACAAATTATTTTGTATATTTTTGTTGGAGTCAGCACTTAACTACAACATACTAATCTTCTTCTTCTTTCTCCTGCCCTCTTGCCAGTTTAGCTGGGGTCGGGCCTCCTCGTACTTCGGCGCCAGGATATTCTATCCCGGGTTGTCGATGTGGTCAGGTTTTGGGCTTTCATCTCCTTCTCGATATTGGACCACCATGTGGCTTGTGATGTGCATGGCTTTCTTTACCGCGTAGTCATCTTCAACATACTAATGTAGTTTTTTTTGCAAACAAGGCAGGACGGCTGCTGCAACTCGTTGCTGACGAATCCTTGGCTTCTGCAACCAGTCCCATCACAGTCATTCTCTTCGACTTGACAAGACAGGTGCTCCTTGGATGGCAATAGATTGCACGGCACCCGTATAGAGGCGATGGGTTCATTTGCGAGGACCCCCAGATTTGGAAGTAGCCTGCGCACTGCATGGCATACAGATCACCAACTGCTTTTTGATCCCGGGGAACTAACATCCTGAAATGATCCTCGAATGACCAGCAACTATCTACGACTAGGCTGGGGTAGCACATGTGCCGTTCAGTCAGGGGGTGTCACTAAATTAAAGAGCTTGTCAGCCTCTTACAGCAGTCGGATGGGTTGGTACACAGAAGAAGAATCTGCAGGACTGCTTTCTTTCTTCGGGAGCTTTAACTTGGACTCTTTCCAGTCAGTGGAGACCTCACTTACACTCATGCTGCGGTTCAACAGACAGATAAACTGTCTGTACAAACCAGCTCTGAGGGCAAGCAGCGGAGACACACGGTCTGGTATGCCATCGGGGCTAGGAACAGTCTTTAGCGCCCCGTTCCTACATTCAATCCGTCACTTCTTGCTCGTCAGATGATGATCACAGCGTACCGCCACCAGGTTACCACCAGGGTTTCAACGGCGACAGCGGGAGCATGGACGCAGCCTGCTTAGTACTGATTTATGTTTTCTACTGCTTATAAAGATGATTGCTGATTACATAATCATTTTATTAAGTACATCAATAATACTCGAAATTCGAAGTAATAGGAAAAGGTAGGGAGATTTCGATTTCGCGATTTCGATTTCGCGAGCAACCAAATCGACTCAAGCCTTCACGGCGCACATATACATTGATTTTCCTAAAACGATAAATGGTAAATATAAAAGTGATATGTCATTCGAAAGCTGAAGAATTAGGCTTTCAATTAAGATCAATACCATAAAAAAAAACTAAGCGCAGATTTAATGACGCATTTTAATTGCCCGTCAGTGTTAATTACCTCATTAGGAATCCACGCCTTGCGCTACCTGATCCCGCTATAAAACCTTTCCACATCCGGTGTACCTTATCAGTCGCTTGTTGCAAGTTGACCGGTACACATCTCGTTGCATTGTATTCCTTGTTTTCGCAAACCCATGGATACCACACCAGAAGAAGCTGCTCAAGTTGTTGCCTTGCTGCAACAAGGGTTAAGTCAGCGAGCAGTCGCTGCCCAGCTCCACTTGAGCCAGTCTGCTGTATCCCGAGTATACAGACGGTTCCAAGAGACTGGTGCCTTCAATCGAAGACCAAGAACGGGCCGCCACCGCTGCACTTCAGAGAGAGACGACCGCTTCATTGTCTCAACCTCGCTGCGCAATCGACACCTTACGGGCGTTGATGTGCAGCAAGAACTGAGACGTGTACGACAAGTGGCTGTCAGCGAGTGGACAGTGAGAAGACGCTTGAAGGAAGCCAACTTGACACCAAAAAGACCTGCATCAGGCCCCAAATTGACTGCAGGCCACCGACAAGCGCGTCTTCAGTTTGCTCGAGAGCATCTCGATTGGAGCATTGCGCAATGGCGGTCGGTCCTGTTTACTGATGAGTGCAGAGTGTGTCTGCATGGCAGTGACAGGAGAGGCCGGGTCTACCGGCGTCCGGGGGAACGATTTGCCCAATGTTGTTTCGCTGAAACAGTAGCATATGGCGGCGGTTCCTGCATGATGTGGGCTGGTATTTCTCTAGAGGGAAAAACCGCACTTGTTTTCGTGCCTGGAGGCGGCCGAGGAGGCGGGTTAACAGCTGATCGGTACATCACCGACATTCTACTCGGTCATGTTGTGCCCTATGCAGAATTTGTCGGTGAAGACTTCGTGCTAATGCACGACAATGCCCGCTGCCACACGGCACGAGTCAGTCGGCAGTTTCTGAGAGAGAAGGAATTGCGCACGATGGACTGGCCTGCGCTCAGTCCTGACCTGAATCCCATCGAACACTTATGGGACGAGCTCAAAAGAAGAGTTCGGGCCAGGAATCCAGTCCCTGCAAGCGTGGACGAGCTGAAGACAGCTTTATTAGAGGAGTGGGACGGCATTCCTCAGGAAACTGTCAAAAAGTTGATAAGGTCTATGAGAAACAGGCTGCAGGCTGTAATTAGGGCAAGAGGGGGCAATACAAAGTATTGATTTAAATAAATAAATTTTTATCTTAACATTTTTTGTTTAATTTGTATAATACGATACCCATACCCTTTTTTCCTAAATTCCCGTTTTTCCTACAATTGCGTTCAGACATCATTTATTTCAAAAATGATGAATGGATTTCAATAATAATGATATCAAATTAAAGCTGACATCTTAAGCTTTTAAATGACATATCATTTTTATTATTTCTATTCATAATTTTACTTGTATTAATGTATGTTTGCGCCGTCAAGGCTTGAGTCGATTTGGTTGCTCGCGAGTGTATATTTGAATAGCGTAAGTCCATCAAAGAGAAAAGTATTTTACATAATCGTAGTCCGAAAAACTCGTATTTCCAGGAAAAACACGTATCTCCAATAATAGTATTCACATAGAGATTGGGAAAAGATCGTAAGTCCATTTTATGTATAAAGCGATAAAAATAGCAAATTTTTCATAACGCCGTTGAATTCGCAACCACTTTTTTATTCTAGTAACAAAAAAACATTAGGGGGTATCCTAAGTAGAAGTACAAAATAAACAGTTTTTTTTGTCTCCTGTAAAATTTGCTCGCGCGGAGTTAGGCGGTTTACGATTTAAGGTGACGATATGATATGGCAGTTGTGTTATCTATCCTTAATAGAATCTGACAATTGTGAAGGTTTTTAGCAAAGATCTGAAGACCAAAATGAGCAGCCCTTAGTTCGAGAGAGTTAATGAGCTGCTGGCTCTCTTCTTCAGACCACCGACCATTGGCGGTCTCCTCACCACATGCCACCCCCCACCCTGTTTTGCTGGCGTCAGAAAATATTTAAATTTTATAAATATCATCCCTTATAGGGTTATTGGCATTGTCGATGAATTTTAGCCACCAATCGAAATCATTTTGTAACTCAGGTGGTAAGCTTAGGTACGAGTTATAGTCGTCCGAGTTTAACAATGCAAGATATTTACACCGTTCAAATAGTTTGGTGTAAAGCCAGCCATATTGGACGGCAGGGCAAGCAGATGTGAGAAGACCAACCAATCGTGCGAAGCTTCGGATTGTACAACGTTTGATTTTCTTAAATTGTAATAGCTCCTGTTTAATTAGTTTGCGTTTCTTATCAGTTAATCTTATGTGAAATTTTTCTGAGTCAATTATAAAGCCAAGATATTTGCAGGACTTCTGTGGTATCATACAGCT
The DNA here is from genome assembly GCF_932276165.1 of Plutella xylostella. Classification (NCBI taxonomy): domain Eukaryota; kingdom Metazoa; phylum Arthropoda; class Insecta; order Lepidoptera; family Plutellidae; genus Plutella; species Plutella xylostella. Next base: position 9,508,432 of record NC_063993.1, on the reverse strand, counting down.
TTTTTCTTCGTTTATGATAAAACCTAGACACTCTAATATCTGTTTTGTTTGAGAAAGGTTATTAAGACAGTTGTCGTAGTTGCTGCCAACGCAGCAGATATCATCGATGTAAATAGTAGATAAATAGTTAAGGGATCTGAGCAAAGACATGACTGGTTTGAGCAGTTTTGTAAAAACGAAGGGTGCTGTACTTAACCCGAAGGGTAGTACATTAAACTCGTTTGTTCGTTGTTGCCACTGAAAGCGCAAATAGATTCTGTGTAATTTGGAGACCCGTACTAAAAAATATGCGTCTTTTAAATCTAGCGACGCCATGAATGAATCCCGCGTAATTAATTTTAGTGTTGTTCTTAGGTCTTCTAACTTAAAGTGTTGTGTTGACACATATTTATTTAGTGATTTTAGGTTTAGTATAAATCTTTTACTGCCATTTTGTTTTTCGGTCAGAAAAAAACTAGAAAGATATTGGCCTTCTACCGGTACGCATTCGGATATTGCCCCTTTTGCTAATAAGTCATTAATGGCCTTATTATATTCAATAATATCAGACGGCGAACAATATGGGCTTCCCGGTTTGTGCGACTGAATAGGAGGTTCTGTAAACGGTATTTGGTACCCCCGAACCCAGGATAGAATTACAGGGTCATTGGTTATAATTTTCCACTGATTATAAAACGAGCGAAGTCTTCCACATACCGTATCTACTGGCGCCGCTGTGGAGCGCGGTACTGTGAGCGCTGCTGCGGTGGCAGCGGCGGCGGCGGCGGTGCCCGCGATGTCTGCGCGGGGGGCGGGGGGCGGCGCCGAGGGGGCGCGTGCGCCGGCTGGCGCGGCACTCCCTGCTGCCAGCGACCCACTGCCGCACCCGCGTTGTACGGGAGTGGGGCCTTCGAGTTTAAAGGACGTGGAAACTTTGACCTCGAAGCAGAAGAATTATTCTTTGCGGAATTTATTTTTATTTCAGATCCCGACTTGGTGATCGCCTTGGCAGAAATAAGGGTTTGTGCGAGTTTTTCGCCAAATAGATATCTGTCGATATCAGTTTCATATATGTGATCCTTAATTTCTTTCTTAATACCGGAACATATGAAACTACGTCTATTCATTGACTCGGTATGCTGTAGATCACACACAAGGCGCCCAGCTTCGATAAGTAATTTTACCACCGACGTATCTTTATTACTCTGAGCAAATATTTTTGTAAGAGCCTCCCCTATGCATGATATTGCGGCGCTGATACGACCTTGCTTATTTTCAATGGCCTTGTCTTTCTTGATAGGATTGTCTAACAAGGCTGCCTTGATTTCTGCATTCAAAACCGGTGCATCTATTTTTTGTCAATTTTCTGGAACTAGATGTCTGTCGAGAAGGAGCTCCGAATCGTTTTCCGAATTACTCTTCTCCGATAGCACGGTTCGTCGAAATCACTGTTCGTCGACGGTTTGTTCATCGAAAAAATCCTTCTCCGATAGCACGGTTCGTCGAAAGCACTGTTCGACGATGGTTGCTTTGCCGAAGAAATCGTTCGCCGATTGAAAGATTCGTCGAAAGCACTGTTCGCAGATGGTTGCTTTGCCGAAGAAATCATTCGCCGATAGAGAGATTCGTCGAAAGCACTGTTCGACGATGGTTGCTTTGACGAATAAATCATTCACCGATAGAAAGGTTGGCCAAAAGAACATTGAAAAGAAAAGAAAATTGTGTAGTATTTAAGAAAAGTTATTTCTATTTCTATACTTGCTCTATATGCACCTAACGTCTCTCTCTTTCTGTTTGCCTGCCTAACGGTGCGCGGTCACGGTGTATAATATGTGTGACTATCGTTTTGCAATAAATATCCAAGTTATAAAGTAATCTTGCTCTTTTTGCTTACGCTTACCCAATACCTATGCGGATGGTTCGTTTAACGAAATAATCAATTGCCGCCGCAAAGAATTGTTTACTATTTTCGTTAGGAATCGAACCAAAAGGGTTAATATTTTTATTGGAATATTTAAGGTAAGTATAATCATTATAAGTGTTGCTTTCGAAAAGGTAACTACTGTGTGTATCCATGTGTATAAATACCTACCTAGATAGGGTATCTATCTACCTCAACTTTTTGGTAAGTCCGGAATGACAAATTGAGTTATGTCCAAGCTATAATGTTATAGGTACAAATGCACTTATAATTTTCCATTTAGAATACCTACTGCCTAAAAATCTATGCATAATTTATAGATTCAGATTATGATCTGCTGAGATAGGTACTCATTAGTAGCTTACAGTTGGTGTTCTCTCCACCATGCAATACTAAACACATCTCACAATGTTCACCCGGTTTCAGACAGGCGCAGAAATCATAATATAAGCTTTTTTCCTGAAATAAAAATAGTTTCAGGCAGTCTACATACATAATATTTCATATAGACAAAGGTCTTCAACCAGTACACCCTGCCAGTGATGACATATAGCGCAGAGACGTGGACACTGACAGTGGGACTGGTCCACCGATTTAAAGTCACTCAGCGTGCTATGCAGAGAGCTACGCTTGGGGTTTCTCTAATGGATCGTATCAGAAAAGAGGTTATCCGTCACATGACTAAGGTTACCGACATAGCTGTCAAAATGTGCACGCTTAGGCAGGTAGCCGGTAATAGCTGGATTAGGAAGTCCGAGGACCGAGTGTTGTGGCGCTCCTTGGTAGAGACCTATGTCCAGCAGTGGATGATTAGGCTGATGATGATAAAATACATTTCATATTATTATATCAATTAAAATATACTTTCATTTATATAGAGCACATAAAATATTCTATCATATCACGTAATCTGTGTAAAATAACACAACACCATCAAAACCCCTAGCACCAAAACCTTAAGATAGGTGCGATGACGAGGAAAGCGAGGAGGAGCGGTTAAGTGCACATGCTGCGCCCCACTTCGCTGTTGACGAACATGTGCACCTAACTGCACCTATCTTTAGGTGTTGATGCTTTTGGTGGTTTGTTCGGTGATTTGTATTTCTTTTAAGCAAGTGACTTTTTAGTTTTTCCTGCTTTCATATACTTATCTTTTTTTGCACCTTTTAACCTTTTTACTTGTACCTCCTGTAGGTTGGCTGGTAGAAAATGCTTTTAGCATTAAGTCCACCTTTTGTACACTTATATCTCATATTTGTGCAATAAAGTATTAAATAAATAAATAAATAAAAAAATTTGTAATTCAGCACAGATCATGTCATATCATAATATATTTTATGAACTTTACATAAAATTAACAGTTCGTATACTGTAGTATAATATTATCATCATCATCAGCGATAGGACGTCCACTGCTGAACATAGGCCTCCCCCAATGATTTCCACCTTGTCCGATCGGAGGCGGCCCGCATCCAGTGCTTCCCCGTGGACTTGACCATATCGTCCGTCGATCTCGCGGGGGGTCGCCCAACGCTGCGCTTGCCGGTACGTGGTCTCCACTCGAGGACTCTTCTGCTCCACCGACCATCAGTCCTTCGAGCAATGTGTCCGGCCCACTGCCATTTCAGCTTACTGACTCGATAGGCCATGTCGGTTACTTTGGTTCTTCTACGGATCTCTTCATTTCTGATTCGATCACGTAGAGATACGCCGAGCATAGCCCTTTCCATAGCTCGCTGGGTGACTCCGAGCCCATTTAAGAGGCCTAAAGACCACGTCTCGGCAGCGTAGGTCATCATTGACAATATGTTTAATATTATACTGATGTTATTACTATGATGTTATAAAAGGTAAGGTTAATTACCTATATGTTGTGAACGATATTAATGTGAAAATAAACATTTCGTTTTTTAAAGTCGCAATATGAACCCCATAATACTACTTAAAGAATTCCATTCTACATTCTTTATTATTTTATACATACTGTCGTTCTTTCTTTCGTTCCAATATCTATCCAAATATTTCTACCATACATATCTGTCTAATTTTGCGTTTCCCTCACAGATTTTTTTTATTACAGTGGATTGATTCTTTCATATCCATAGCACAGTTCTTTCATTGCCGTGCACGTTAGTTTCATTGCCGTGGATGTTTTTTTCATTGCCGTGGACGCTTATTTCATTGCCGTGAACGCATGTGTCATCGCCGTGGCACGAAATTTTTGATCATCTGTATCTCTTTAAGTTTTTAACTTATCTGCTAACCATTAAGTAAGAACACTAACATTAACAAAAACTTTAATAAAAGCGTTTTTTCAATATAAACAACCTAAAGATAAAAAAGTCCACGGAAATGAAGATTTTTTAGGACTTGTTGAAATCCACCCAAAGAACCCTTACACCCCGGACTAAGGTTACCGACATAGCTGTCAAAATATGCAAGCTGAAGTGGCAGTGGGCTGGTCATATCTGCCGAAGAAGTAAAGTAAAGTAAAGTAAAGTATTGTTTATTTGCATGAATATAGGTGTTACATAAGATGTTACATTAAAATGTCAATAAATTAAAAAAAAATCACTATATTCTACCATGCAGGCATGCAAATATTATTATCTAATTACAATTATGTCACTATCAGTATAAAATTAAGATCATCAAATATTATTAATTATATATTATATTATTTCTAGTCAAAATTGTCGTCTAGGAACTCTTGCAAACTATAGTAGCATTTGCCTATTAGTAATTTCCTTAATGTTAGTTTGTACAAATGTGTATTATCTATATTTCTAATGCATTTAGGTAGCTTATTATATATTTTCGGAGCCATACCAAATATGCTCTTGCTAAACAGGGTGGTTGAGCGGACCGGAGCACACAATTTAGTGTCTCTTTTATTTTTAAGTTTATTGAACAGGTTTAAATTAGACCTAACGAATACGGCAGTTTCAAAGATATAAAGTGACCTTCATTACCACCTAATTCCACAATGTGACTTGCAATAAATGAATTTGAATTTGAATTAAGTGATGGTAGGGTCAACACATTATATTTTTTAAAGTGTGGCACACAGCTGTCTGTTTGCTTCAGTTTACTTATTGCCCTTATGCAACGTTTCTGCGCTTTAAATGCCATCTCTTTGTGAGTCGAGTTTCCCCAGAATATTATGCCATATCTTAGTGTAGAGGCCACAAATGCATGATATACTGCTAATAGGGCAGATAGACTGGCTATTTTAGCAAGCATGTATAGAGCATAGGAAAACCGACTAACTTTTTTTGCAAATTTGTAGAACCGATAACCGTTGGGGTAGACGAGTTCTCGAGTGGAGACCACGAACAGGCAAACGCAGCGTGGGACGCCCTCCTGCCCGCTGGACTGACGACCTTAGGCGGGTGGCGGGTAGTGGTTGGATGAGGAAGGCCGAGGACCGAGTGTTGTGGCGCTCCTTGGGAGAGGCCTATGTCCAGCAGTGGATGATTATTGGCTGATGATGGCCAAAAGTACTTATACACATTTATATGATACTAGCTGTTCCCGCGCGCTTCGCTTCGCCTTAAAAAGTTTTCCCGTGGGAATTCCAGGATAAAAAGTAGCCTATGTTCTTTCCCAGGGTCTAAACCGTATGTATACCAAATTTCATTCCAATCCGTTCAGTAGTTTTGGCGTGAAAGAGTAACAGACAGACAGACAGACACATTTACTTTCGCATTTATAATATTAGTTAGGATTTATAATTCGGAATTACCCGATCCACACCATTTCATAATAAAATTTCCAACATTCGGAATCACCCTAGTAAGCTAATTTCGGAAAGTAAAAAAAATGAGGGCTCGGGTTTTTAAACTCCGAACGTAGTGAACAAAAACGACAGTCTATTGGATGAAAAAACAATCAGTTAAATAACATAACTGATTTTTTTATTACCGATGTGCGGGTAATTCCGAAAATTCAAACATGCGGAAATTTGAACTTTTGTACTAATTTTACGTTTTAACACGCACGCTCGGTCCTAGCGCCCTGAGTCCACGCTTCAAAATATGGCTGCGTTTGGAAGAAATCGGCCGAAATCGGAATTACCCGAAATTCGGCATTACCCGACTTCACCTTACAATGTATACCATCGCTCATACGGTGAAGGAAAACATCGTGAGGAAACCTGCATATCTAGATGAAGCACATCTAGAGATGTGAACCCACCAACCCACAGTAGACCAGCGTGGTGGGAAATGGTCCAAGCTTAGGAAGGCAGTTTAGACCTTGGGGATATGTCTAAGGTACAAAAGGTTCCGCTCGAGAGAGCCAGGTGCAGGTACTTACACCCCCATAGGGAATAGAATAGAAGACAGTCTGCAACAATTAGGTAGGAGGTAGGATCCACTTCCGTTTTCAGGACTTTATAGTTTAACTGGACTTTAGTGCAAACACCGCCAACTCAGATTGATCTCGCATTCTTTGTCATATATTTTTACATCCTCTACCACAAGATTTATCACTTCCACCGAATCGGGACATGTGCTTCCGTCAAAATCTTCATTTTCTTCATCATCATCATCATCATCATCATCACTATTTGCTCTTCTCCCGCTGTTGTTACTGTCTTGTGTAAGAAACCTGCAGTAGCTATCAATGATATCATCCTTATTTACAGGAGCAGGGTCCAGAGTTATGTAGTTCACGTCGGGTGATTGTCGCCTGGTTTTTTCCCGATCTTCCATTTTTCTACGATTACATGTAACATTTTCAGGTATTTCGATAACAGTTATGTTAGGGCCCTTATCCTCGTTGTTTAGTTGCGCAAGAGCTTGTTTTAATTCTGCTATTTCTTCTTCTTCGTAAAATGGGCCTTTAAGGGTTTTGACTTGCCAATCCTTGTTATCGAGTTGGCGAGGAACGCTAGTGGTAGCATCTTTAGTTTTTGGACGGAATTTCGTCTTCTGGCATGTAATAAAAGTATTTGTGCAAATGATTAAAACAAAAACGTGCAGTACCTTCATTGTCGATGTTAAACTAATAAGAAAATAAATCAGCTCAGTTATGCTTTGTTTCTGGCGGGCATATTGTTTTTGTAGCGGTCTATCGAAGCGGAAATTGGGTTTGATTAAAAATATATACCTACCTACCATGTTATTATCTATATATATATTTATCAATTTAAAATACATGCATATTACACACATAATAAACCCGCCAACCTATGGACACATAGTTTGTTGGCGGAGAGAGCTTTCTTAAACATAAACATTAAATACGAGTACTTATCTACATTACCTGCTACCTCTACCCAAGTTAGTGACTCAACTTTATTCCCACCTTTGTGGTAATGAATTCGCGACACCACATATAATATATAGTTACTTATTACAGGGTGTTAAAATGTAGTAGTACTATTAGACAATAAATGCTCTTTAAGGCTTGTAAATTTTAGTATCGACTCGGTAAGAAGTAAGAACTAAATACTTTCGACGAGTGTACGGGGGATAAAGTAGTGAGCATTACTATGTGAAGAAGTCAGAGTAAATATAGTAACTCCAATCATATTTCACATTTCTCGATCGAAAGCTTCGTCGGTGTCGCACACAAATAGCCGGAAGATATTCCTCTCTCTGCGACTTATTCCACTGCTGTGGCCGCTCCACCGCACTTCCTGTTTACTTCTCTAAATAAATCGGGAATATTGTCGCAATCCGAAACTTTCAACTCTTCCATTTCAAAAGAGCACCATAACAATACATTAAATCGTGGAAGTCCACAATTTCCTTTTATAAATCTCGATGAAACTCTACTTGCATTGGATGGCGGTTGGTCAAACTTATGCTTGTAAATCGAACGTAAAAATTTGATTCCAGCTTCTGTTTCGAAAAAATATCCTAAACTGTGTTCAGAAACAATGTCATAATTTTGAAATTATATTATAAAAGTGATCATCTTTATATTTTCAAAACCCTAGCATAATGTTTCACAAACTCATTATTTTTTGGAAAATGCGCGCTGTATATCCAGCGCTAAATAGCAGGTGACACTATGAAAATTCATGAAACATTAAGGGTGAATTCGTCCAAACATCACGTTACACGAGAATAACTATACCGGAATTAAAATTATACGCGAGTAAATATCTAGGATAAGTACATTTGCATTCTACCAAGTTATACCATGATTAAATTGAATGAACGAGGAACGAAACTGTAATGCAACTAAAATAAAAATAGCTGCGTTTCAAAGCATGCAATAGAAATGACATGCCAACTTAGTTTGAATGGATTATAAAAGTATGAAATTGTTTATGTTTTAATATTTTATTCGCTGTTGTTATTCTGAGACTTTGCCTTTTAACGTACTTTTGTTTATGTTTTGACAGATGTGTTTATATGTCATTATGACGGTTTTCTAATCAGCTGATGTGCTGCCGCCATTACAAAATTACTCTCGGATAAGCTTGTTACACGGTCAATTTTGGCGGTTTAACATTTTATTTTTGGGATAAGCTAGTTATCTTGGTTTCAGGTTTGGTAGAATGCAAAATCTGCTTACTCGCGAGTAACTGGTACTTTACTCGTGTGTAAAAAGTTACTCGACGTTGGTCGAATCCGCCCTAAGTAAGTAGGTACAGTTTAAGTAAATATAATTACAAAATCAGATAAACTCAGAACATAAGACGCGAGTGCCTACCATTATTCTGAAATCAAAAATATTCATTTTAGTTGCCCAAAAATTAAGCCACTGATAATACTCTTAAAATAAAAATATACATGACTGTCTTCATAATTCTACGACATAAATAAACATTGCTCATCTTCTACCCCTGTCGTATGTTTGCATACTTTGTTTTCATTGTGATTGTTGAGTTCGCGTGAGCTTTCAGACAGCGCATTGAGGGCCGCTCATACTTAGGAAATGTCTCAATGGATGCCCTTCAAATATAGGCAGGGATTTTAGGAACAATAATACTTATGTGATGTTGCGAATGTGAAATTAAATATTTCCCTATTAAATTAATTTATAAATATTTTATTAAATAGGCGTATAATCAATAAATGTACCTATGTACGTATGTATCATTAATCCGGATTTAAAATAGAAAGTTATGTAAAAAATACCGGCAATAGGCCCGCCCCCTATTACATTGGGACTAACATAACACTCTGGCGAAAAGTGGGTGCAGCAATGCACCTCTGCCTACCCCGCAAGGGAGTACATTAGTACAAGGCATGAGTGCGTGTTTTTTTTTTTTTTTTGTAAAAAATAAGGATTAGGTCCCTACCCACTTTCCCTAATATTGAAAATCGTTCGGTCTAGGAATCACGAAGAGGATGTGTGTATGCAATATGGATTATTATGGATATGGTATTTACTTGTATTTCTAACAATATATTCGAAAGAAGTTAAGTGTTCGGTCCGTATCTCTGCAACCATACGAAGCAGACTCTAGACGGATCAATAATTATAAATTCCGCGGAAACGGTCTGTTTTCTTCAAGTGCACTGTTACAAATTTTATCTAGAAACTACTAAACGAGGAATAGCGTTGAATGGAAAGTTTTATACAAACGACTACCGGGACCGATTTAAAGTTCTTTGCCAAATCTTCTTTCAAGAAATTTGTTGCGAGAAATTCGCACGAGCGGAGCGGAGGCGGGGCGGCGCGAGTTATGTCTGTACTCGACACTCGCCAAATGCAATTTATTACTCCTCTCTGCAACCACAGCCTTATTCTGGGGATCGGTAGATCCTTCACGGGCATATCCATGAAGATGGGTCCACATTTGTATCATTTCCCTGTATCAGATGTACGTATTGTAGCCTCAACGCGTGAATATATTTCATATTACTAGCTGTTCCCGCGCGCTTCGCTTCGCCTTAAAAAGTTTTCCCGTGGGAATTCCGGGATAAAAAGTAGCCTATGTTCTTTCCCAGGGTCTAGACCTTATGTATACCAAATTTCATTCAAATCCGTTCAGTAGTTTTGGCGTGAAAGAGTAACAGACAGACAGACAGACAGACAGACAGACAGACACAGTTACTTTCGCATTTATAATATTAGTTAGGATTAGGATAGGCCTGATACAGGCCCATAATTTAAGCATTGTAGTTTTGTTTTTGACTTTGGAAATAAGTAGGTGGGTACAAATCTACTCAACTGCAGTGATTTTAAGATTGTTCTCTGAATATGGTCACTAAAACATCAAGAGGTTAATTCTGGGTTATCGCCGTAGGTTTCGGGAATGCCACGAGGAATCTTGCATCGCGATTCACAATGTTACAAGCTCCCGCGACTTTTTATAAGTACCATCAAGGTCTTGAAAATTATCTTATCCTAAGATTTTTAGGGGATGTAAGAGCATTTTCAGCAGTCGCACTGTATTTGTCTTATGGCATAAGTTTAAATCAAAACTCTTACTTTACAATAGATCATCCTACACTATTGAATGCGGAAGGCTATAGATCGCATCCAGTAACGTGCTTTAGGGGAAGCCTACGTCCAGCAGTGGACTGCTATAAGCTGATGATGATCCTACATTATAATTTATACGAACATCATAATATTATTATAAAATGGGGACAGCCTAAACTTTATGAGGAATATAAAAAAGTTAGCGCTCCTCAAATCATCTAACCCATATAAAAATGGGAGGTGAAAATATAGGGCCTACATAATCGAATGGTTTTACTCGGATTCAATCTTTTGGGACAAAACTCTAAATATACTTTCTTGATAGCTTTTAGCCAGGGATTACATAAAATTTTGTGATCAGTATTTTTTACGATCTATAAGGTTTAAGAGTTAGGTACAAACGTTATGATTGTAATTTTATCATGGTTATACAGCTTTGGTTATACAGGCTGGAGTTTTATCACTGAAATTATCAAAGTCAGGTTATAATAATATATCCTTACCTACCTATCCGGTACTTAATCCCAGTACAAAAAAGTAGTTGCAGGTAAATACTTTAGGTACACCTCCCTGAAATTTTCAATACTTAAAGTAGGTATTTTATGAAGTTTATTTCAGGTAATTTGCGTAAAGCCTCATTCTGCACAATAATCAGATCGTATCTCGTAAGGTAAAGTTAAGGCGTTATGGTGAAGTTGTAACTTTTAGGCCAGATCTCAGCTCAGACATAATCATCATCACGACCCATTACGTCCCCACTGCTGGGGCACGGGTCTCCTTCCAATGAAGGAAGGGTTTAGGCCTAGTCCACCACGCTGGCCAAGTGCGGGTTGGTGGACCCCAACACAAGCAAGCTTGTGCTGAGAGAGTTGTCGGGTAAGTGGGCAACCCGACTGTCAGATGTTTTCAAGCCGCCCGAAGGCCTCTGACTAGGCTTAACGACTGCTGCCGTAGCAGCAACCGGGACCCACGGCTTAACGTGCCATCCAAAGCACGGAAGCGTCCAGAAAAGCACCACTTGAAATTGGTCACCCATCCAATGGCTGACCGTGTCAGTTGTTGCTTAACCTCAGCGATCAGTTACGATCACTGAGGCCCCCTCGACTACGGACGCTTCCGTACAGACATAATAGATTTAATTAAATTATGTGTAGTTGTGTACAGATGGTACCCATCGCTTTTTCTGTTATTATGTTTTATTATGTAGCTAAGCTGTAATGTCTCTTAATAAGCTGCTATTGATATTGACTCCATTTTGATCATCTTTAGTGAATCGCAACTTATAAGCGAATGAATCAGGCATTCTTATTCAAGGCTTCACTTTATTCGGACTCAAACACGGTAGAAGAACAAAATTCTCAGTTAAGAATGTTGTGAAGCAATAATTTGAAAATTATCTTCAATGTTTCTTGGTAAAACATTCAATAAGTAGGTTTACTTAGATCTGTAAAATGTCTCGGTAACATTGAAACGTCTCTTTTGGTCCCTAAGGTATTATTGCATTTAGCTAACTTTATAGTGTTCTTATCCACATAGTTAGGTAACAATTTATTATTAACGACACAGGCTCCGCGACTGAGGATCGAGCCACGAAAATAGCGGTAAGACCCCGAAAATAGAATCGTGACGGTGACCAATACACTCCCGAGCAATGAAAAAGTTCCAGTGACATATGGAACGACAAAGGCAGGTGGAACTATGTCATTGCTCGTGAGTGCACTACAGCTGAACGAAGGGTTATCACTGCGGTGAGGAAAGTCTTATCGTGTCGGGGAAAAGCCCAGCTGCCCAGGGTGCGCAGGACGTATAAAAAGTACAATATTTCGTGTACCCCTAAAAGATAGTTTGGTAAATAGTAGGTTATTATTACTTTCATGATAGTATCTACACTTGACATAATAATTAGCGATCCACCTCCACCTTTCAACATGTATAAGAACGCGTTCACATAAGCCTGTAGGTTCTGAAACTGTTATTTGTAACTTCCAAACGCAAGAATTTTAATTTCTGTTGGGCTTTAAAAGTGACCCAAACGCTATCCGCTTTAGCGTATACCCCCGCTCCGTCCCCAGCCCTCCCCTCACCCCCCTCACCGCGACCTCGCGCGGCTCTCAGACCAACTTCGCTCATAGTTATAATTTATGACCTCTTAACTAGTATCAACTTTTCTCTTTACCCTTCGTTAATGTTGAAACAATTCTGGCGGGATACAAAATTAAAGAATAATCCGACAGCCGTCGTGATTTAATGTTAATTTGCGAAATGGAGAAGAAAGTAATACCAGTTGCGAAAGCTGTAAGTAAAGAAATATTTTAATATTTTTGCCTTGATTCTTGTTAGTTAGTATACTTAGAAATAGTTTTCCTGTACACTGCTTTCGTTTTCCCCGGAAGACCTAAATTCCTATGTTTAAATTCCAGAGGCAAATGTTGTATGTCCTATTGTCCATATTGTCCATTGCATGTTAAAATTTTCAGTGTGTGGTGACTATCTCATGTTAGTATGAAAACTGTTCTAGATAGTTCTACTTTCTTTTTTTGTATTTTTTGGTCTGTCTTGCTTGTCTAACGCTAGCTGAATTTTCTATCTGCAAACTCGGAGACTTTAGAAAAGCGTTGAGTTTAAAAAAGAATCCATGTTTAAGTCGTGTTCAAATTTCCGGAGTCGATTTAACAGAAGTTATTCTGCAGTTTCGCAGTAGAATTCCAGGATTTAGACTTTACTAGGAAAAATACTAGACAGTTTATCTGCGAACGGCCTGATTGTTATGGAAAAATGGGGTATGTATGGCGGAAAATTAATAATTCACATCATCAGCATATTATTCAAAATGATTATTTTTCTTAGGACGTATCCCATTAACATTAGCAAGGTAGGCTGATGATGATCAAGGTTTATGCGTGTGACCTAATTCAATAAACATTACATACATTGATGCTGTAGCCTCATAGGTTGATGCTAATATATAATGTATGTAAATGTTATGTACATTCACAATCTATACATATTGAATGGTAGTTCTACGTATCAGATGTTTTTCTTCTCAAACGTCGCGTATTAATGGCTGTTTCCAATATTCATCAAACTATAGTCACGAGCAATCGAGCGGCTGATCTTTTCACCCTGCTGACGATGACGTATGTCACCATTGCATCGCTGCCTAAAAATCTTGTTGCAAGCATGTATGAATTTACTACTCTCTCTCTCTCTCAGCCTTCTGTAGTCCACTGTTGGACATAGGCCTCTCCTAACGATCGCCACCCCAAACGGTCACCCGCCATCTGCATCCAGCGGCTTCCCGCTACCTTCCGCAGATCATCAGACCAACGGGTTGGGGGGGCGACCGACACGCCGTTTGCCGACACGGGGTCTCCACTCCAGAACCTTTCTACTCCAGCGGTCGTCGGCTCTGCGGGCTACGTGGCCAGCCCATTGCCACTTCAGCGTGCTAATCCTTTTGGCTATGTCGGTAACTTTAGTTCTCCTGCGGATTTCTTCATTACGAATCCTATCTCGCAGGGACACGCCTAACATAGCCCTTTCCATAGCACGCTGAGCAACTCTGAGCTTGTGGATAAGCCCTTTGGTGAAGCACCACGTCTCGGCTCCGTAAGTCATCACTGGCAACACGCACTGATTGAAAACTTTTGTTTTCAGACACTGAGGTATGTTTTCAGTGAAGATGTGTCGTAATTTCCCGAACGCTGCCCATCCGAGTTGGATTCTACGAGCTACCTCTTTATCGAAGTTGGATTTACCTAATCGGATCACTTGTCCTAGGTAGGGATACTGATCGACAACTTCGATGGTGACACCTCCTACAGTTACGGGCGATGATGAAACATGTTCGTTCGACATGACCTTTGTCTTGTCCATGTTCATTTTCAGCCCAACTTGTTTAGAGGCATCATTGAGGTCTGTGAGCATTTCGCCTAACTCCTCCAGCGTTTCCGCCATAATAACTATGTCATCAGCAAATCGTAGATGAGAGATATATTCGCCATTGACGTTAATGCCCAGTCTTTTCCACTCTACAAGCTTAAAAACATCTTTTAATCTCTTAATTTACTACTCAGTTCCGGGTAAAGCAGGAATACACGAATGTTGTAAATGTTGCATCGCAAGAGCCACGAGTGAAGGCGGGCTCTACTTCATCTCTGGCGCTATCTTGCCAACAAAAAGCGAACTTTTCTCGTTTAAACTTATTTCCTTTTATCAGTCCTCGCGGGAGTGGACGACTCATTCGAGTTATCGTCTATTTTATTAAATAACTTGATAATTTCAATCCCTGACGTCCAGACTTGCGTGTTGTTTATTTTCGAACTTTCCGGCAAAATTCAAAGTTTGCCGTTTTCGGAAATTAATGCTGTGCATGTTTAATGATTTCTTTCCGGAACGGCTAAAAGTTTTGGTGTACTCTCGTATTTTATTTAAAAAGGCCTTGGCTAGCCTTGACTTACTTTGAATGAGTTGGTAATTTTTATTCGCTTACAAGTCTATTTACATCAAGCGAATTCAGAGCTGGAATGAGAGCCTTAGGTATTTGGAATCTTTTAAAATAAAGCTTGTGTGTTTAAAAAGCAAAGAGCTAGATCGGTCTCTTGAAAGCGTTCTTGTATTGTTAGTCTAGCTCTACTATATTCGTTTGGTGTAAATCGACCTAAAAAAAAAAAAAAAATGATTGTTTCAAGAATCGCTGTGATTCAGAAGAAATGCTCAAAAGGTAAGGAATACACAGAATTCATCTGTCATTCGTAAGATGCCTCACAAATGCCTTCTAGAGATATCCTTTAAAGATAGCTAATCATTATTCCCTTTTAGATAAGACATTTTAATTGAGCCGTCCCTTCGCAGACGTTGTGGGCGTTCAGTAGATAAGATATTGAAATAAAATTTCTACTTGCGCGATTCTTTAGTAAGAAACTGAACAAAGTTTATCCGACAAAATACAATTGTTCAGTGCCCCAGTTTCTGAAAAAGCTTCAAAGTTAACTTATAGCTTAATAAGAAGCTGTGAATTTAGCTTTTATGTTAAGTATTTCATGTCTAAATGCAATTTTTTGCAACCTGTAGGTTCATCGTAAGAGGTCGCTATTATCGATAAGACTGCCTGCTTATTGGTTGTAGTTTGTAGTGTACTAGTATTTTTTTGTCCGTTTTATTATTTTGGTGACCAAAAGAAGCGTAAGTCAACACTTTTGCAACATGCTGTATGTTATTAAGCCGAGGTTAAACAAAATGCTACAGAGCAGAGATTATAACTCTCAACAAATATCGCTAAAAGATGAATACTATTGAATACCATAAAAAAAATTGTTAAATAAGCCAAATAGCCGTTGGCGTTAAGGGGAGGCCACAGTTTAAAAAAAGCACTTGGCATACATTAAGCGTTTTCAGCGGTACCTTACATAGTCCCACGATATCCGGGGGGCTATCTCGTTGTATTAAGTGTGCCGATTGCGTGACAATTCTCGTTCATTCGTTCATCCCCCCCGCTGAAAAATGTCGTGAATTGAATAACCTAACCAACGATAAAACTCCCCACATTCAACATTTGGAATGGCTAAGCCGATTTTGATAATATAATTATGGCTAAGAACACAAGAGGCAACATTACCAATCCCCCGCACAAAAATCAAAACGGAAATCCGTTCAAACATTAGGAGCTACCCTACCACAGACAGATACATATACACATTAAACCTATAACACCCCTATCCTTTGTCGTGGTTAAAAGAAAACCCCCTTAAATCGACAAATAATAATAAATAAGCACGCAGCATCGGCGGCCATACGAAGTGCATGAAATGCGCACATAAATTATTCATACGCCAAATGTAAACCTTTCACATGAGGGGAATATAATTTTTCGTGTTTGTGAAGTTAAAAAGGTAGTTTTAAACATTCGCTGTGCATACAAGTTAATTATTCTGGCTATTGAGCCGTGCCGTGTGTATGCGAGGTTGCAAGCCGAGTGCATTCAACTCTGACTACGGTACACAAGAGCCGGGGGTCACTCTCTAAACTCTAAATCGACGAAGAAACGAACCTGCCCGTCTAATACAAGTTTTGCAATTTTTTTTAAACTATAAAAGTTTATAGCCAAACCAGGAATATAAAAACCCTGTATTAAATGCGCCACATTCGCGTTGAGGACTGCAACACTAAGTATAGTCATACCAATGTGAATTGGCCATGCTCAAATTTATAATTGTCATTTTTTTATTATTTATTTTGAAAAGAGTGTCAGTAGCTCAGTGAGTGCATATATCCTATGGGTTCTTTGAAACTTAAGTAACATTATTGTTTACTAACAGTCTTACGGTGAAAGAAAACATCGTGATGAAACCCACATTTAGATAACAGTTGTGTAGGTATTTACCTTGTAGGTACTCATTAACGGCAATTTGAAAATAGTAAACTTGTCCTAAAGGCAAAATTGCTTAAATGGCATTAAGCATTCAAAAGACAAAGAGTTAGTGGCTTAATATTTTCAATCCTCACAGGAATTCGAGACAAACTACATCTTAGCCTTGCATGCAGAACTATGTATGTTGTATGTATGTTTTATCCAGGCAATGGGTTTAACTTTCTTATACCCATTGCCTGGATAAAATATATGTTAGGTATAATCAGTCAAAACTACAGTTATAGCTTACAAATTTGCCAAATTCATTTGCTCTTACTATACTATATACCTACCAGTCATTTTGACAATAGTATCAGTTATGTTATCAAGTAGAAATAAGTCCAATCCCTCGGACTTTTTCTCCGACAAATACTTGTTTATGTGGTAAATTAGTTTCCTTTCACGGCTATGGATAATTTTCGGCATTTGGAAACACAAAAAACTCACAAAAGCTATAATAAACCCTACGCATTGACAGCACCACAGTTTGACAGCAATAGACAAATGACATTTAGAGTTAATGATACCAGTGCAAGAAAAATGTTCTATTGCTTTTCCGCAATATGGCGAGGGTTTTTATATTCCTGGTTTGGCTTTACTTACGTTTTCTTCTATCATCTGCATACATTATCTGTTAAAAGTTGCATGATAGTTTACGCTAGAGGCGCCACTTTGTATGCGAGAAAACGTAAACTTTTATAGTTTCCGTCAATCTGTACTAGACCCCCAGAACTGTCACGCAATCGGCACCCTTAATACAACGAGATAGAGGAAAAACAAAACTGCAGGGCTAACCACGACTCTATCTCGTTGTATTAAGCGTGTCGATTGCGTGAAAATGTTTGTTCGTCGATTTAGTAAGTGACCCCTGAAAATTTTTGCATGGTGGTCACAGCTTGTTCTATTGTAGCCAAAATTCTTATTTGAATCTTTGTTGTTGCATAGGTACTTTATTATCTTGTAGTTTTCCGAAAACAATGACAAAAGCCACTATGTTTCAATATCATGGGTAAATGTCAGTGATTCTTATTGCACAAGTAATACACTCACGGGCAATGAAATAGTTCCACTCACAAAATACCGACACCGATCGACCCCTGTTTTTTCAAACAAAATATTAACGTTTTTAGTTGTTAATATCCTGATGCTCTGTTAAATGTACTTCAATGTTGCAGAAGGCGTCATTCAGCTAGATTTTTCCGATTAGGAAAAATTTTGTGCTTTTCTCACTGGAAATTTTTCATTGCCCATGAGTGTATTAAACAGCTACAGAATTATTCTTTTCTTCTTTTTAATTATCCTTTACCTTTAGAGGTACGTAAAAATTACCTTCAACCCTTATATATCGTTAAGCAGCATTTTTTAAGTTTCTAGATTATTCGACTGGAATAAATTTATTTGATCCGATATAATGTACGTCAGGCAATCTCTTGTCGGCACAAAGGAAGGGTATGAAAGGAATTTAGATTAAAAATGATCCTTACACAAGTTTAATGTATCGTGAAATTCTACAAGATGGCGGCGAGCGGGAAATTAAAACCAAGTAGATTGGCCTGTGTAGGTACACTGCGGGGTCACTCTATATGACGAAAAACTAAGTTTCGGAACACTGTTGTGCGAGCCACGACTACGACTGTATAATGTATATCGTTGTGTTAAACGTGCCTATTGCACGACAGGTATCGTTTGTTGGTTTTTCGTTAGTATAGAGTAACCATGCTGATACCTTGAATAAGATACTGTAACATAGTTTTATATTTGTCTTTTAAAATAAATAAACCTAATAAGTACCACCTATTATATTAGCATTTCCGCATAGCTTCGGTTGTCTTTGTTTTCTTGAAAATGATTCGATGAACCAAATTAGGTACTACCACAGAATAATTACAAGTACCAGTACAGAAGTCCATCTTCGCAATGGCTTTCAAAGAAATATGACTCCATCCCATAAGCAATAAGATCTAATTTAGATCGCGTTCCAGCCGCACACGTTTTTATTTACTTACCTACCAATTTATTTTTGAGGGAATATGCGCCTTATTTCACTGGACTACGGTGCATAATAAGTTATACGTGGTTATACGCATTGAAAAAGAAGCCACCTTAGGGTTGCCTCAGCACCACAGACTACAACGTTTACTAAGCAACGGACTGAGTTTGTAAAAAGAATGTCATGATTTTAAAACAAAATTAATTTGAATTTAGAATACAAAGCTATTCCAAACTTATTTTCTTTTGGAAATGACTAGTAAAAGCTACGGCAATTTCATAGTTAAAGACCTATTCGTAGATCTATTATTTGTAGTAAAAGAAAAGGTAGATAGGAACCTATATCTACCTAAAACATTTACTTCAGTCAAAAAATGTTTTTTTTCTTCATAATGTCTGATAATATTGAGATGAATTAATTTATCATGATGTTCTGTTTTAGTTTAGTTGAGCACGAATCCCACTCAGCTCACATTTTATAATCGATTCATTAATACATTTTGGGGGAAGTCTTGTGTCTGTAAATTTAATATATATATATATTATATTTTTATAAAGTTAAATGTAGTCGAACATAAAATAATAATTTAAAAAAATAAAAAACCGACTTTAAAAAACCACTAAAATGTAAGTAATAATTTAAGGTTTACACAAATTATATGTGACAGTACAAATATACCTAAGCAGGAACTGTTCTTTTTTGATGTTGGTGCAGTGACAAAGTAATCTGAAGAAATATGGCACCAACTTCAAAAAAGAACAGTTCCTGCTTAGGTATATTTGTACTGTCACATATAATTTGTGTAAACCTTAAATTATTACTTACATTTTAGTGGATTTTTGAAGTCGGTTTTTTATTTTTTTAAATTATTATTTTATTTTATAGTTTTTAGTTTATTTGCAATAATTTTTAATCAAAAGTAAGATGCAAATGATACCAAAGAGTCCTACTAATCAATACGAATCATTCAAGCCTAAACACGAGGTAGTTGCTATATACCGTTGAGGAGTTCCCTTGACTGCCTTCCGTTTCCATCATCAGATCAGCTCAAGGTCACCATCATATTTTATTGTTATAAGAACTATATTTACGTTCTTAATTTCATTAGAATCGGTTAATATGTGTCCAAAATGGAAATTCATACCCTGTTTTTACCCCTTTACCCACCCTTAGGGGTGAGATAAAATTCTGAAAAAAAATGGGACCACCTGGAAACTCAACCCAATACAACAAAAAAAGAATTTTCAAAATCGTTTCATAAACGGCGGAGTTATCGGTGAACATACATAAAATAATATATATATATAAAAAAAAAAAAAATATATCCCGACGAATTGAGAACCTCCTCCTTTTTTTGAAGTCGGTTAAAAATTAAATAGCGCGCGCGCGTGTGTCGTCTTTCGCTTGCGGCAGCCGACTAGATTGGCCACGCAGACGTGGCTTGGAGTGACACAGGCCTGGTACTACTCACATACCAAGTATACTGAAAAAATATTACACCATAGTTTCCAACACGACTCTCCAAAAAAGCAAGCTCCTGAAATAACAAGGCGTATATGCAAATATCTAAAAATATTTGCAATGTTTTATTATGATGTATCAGTCTCTGACTCAGTGCGCTTGCCGGAATCATTCGTAATTATAACGAACAGACTACTACTTTCATACATAAAACCAGTTATAAGTAACATACCTACTTTAAACAATAGCTTCCTTTATACTCAGAAATTCGTTCTCTTAAGTTTTGTAACAAAGTTGTCGGCTCGGTTACAGTCGTTCGCAAGTTGCGACCACACTCGACCCCCAACTTCTGGTCCGCAAGTTCTGGAGGGGGTGCTGAAATTGCCTCAATTTTCTTAATTATTTTGTTACCACGGCTGCAATTGAGTTACCTATTTGAAGATATCGGGTCAATTTGGGGATCGTAATTCCAATCATGTTATTCTAACTGAAAAAAACTTATTAATAAATTTATATGAATACGGCTCTGGTCACCTAGGTACTTATAGACATATTCTATGAAATCAATTGTATTAAGTAATTGCTGATTAAATTTGTAAATTGTATTTATTTGAATAGCAAATAATAAACTATGCAAGAGAATCTTTCAAAAGTGAAATATTAATAATACTGGACTAATTATGGCGTTTATTGCTGTGCTTACTGATAGATATCATCAGATAACCTACTAACTTATTAATAAATTTATATGAATACGGCTCTGGTCACCTAGGTACTTATAGACATATTCTATGAAATCAATTGTATTAAGTAATTGCTGATTAAATTTGTAAATTGTATTTATTTGAATAGCAAATAATAAACTATGCAAGAGAATCTTTCAAAAGTGAAATATTAATAATACTGGACTAATTATGGCGTTTATTGCTGTGCTTACTGATAGATATCATCAGATAACCTTAACCCAGGCATCAATGCACTAAAGGAAACAGTAGTGCAATAAAAACAATAGAATAAGTAAATATTGTTATGTTAATAATTATCAACTGAAATGCTACCTCATGCGCCGCACCGATAACAAATTTTAAGTGCACTTGACATCAATTTATCGATCAAAAATAAAGCGAATTTTAAAGTTAAAACAGACGTCCCGTTGTTGTTCTGCAATAAATCACTTTTTGTCCCCTATCTCGATGATTGATTAACACATGGATTTTCAGTAGGAACGTGAATACGAATAAATTATGGACAGGTTCAATACAGTCGAGGTGAAATATTGCCAGTAGCGACTCACACGCACTCAGTAAAATAGGTTGATGGATGCAACCTGAAGGCCTGGCACGGGGCGCAAGACGCGCTCGCCAAGACGTGACAAAACTTTTCTCGCTCTCAGGTGTGATGTGAGTGAGCGCGACGCAAAAATTTTGTCACGTTTTTCGCCCTGTGTTAGGCCATCTGATGCAACGCAAAATCACAATTTCATACTATGGTAACCAGAACATTAGGTATACTGAGACAATTCCCTGTATAGATAATTAGTTTATCAGAGATGGAATACTGGTTTTTATGCGAACTCTATGTTTAATATGTCTCTGAGGGCTGATGGGAAATGTTATGTGGTTTTATTTATTCCGTTATCGCACCGAGTTCGTACCATATTTATGTCATTTGTATGGAGATTACGAACAGTATGAAAAGTGAATGAATAACATTTTGTACAGGTTTAGATTAACTCTTTGTTGGTTAATGTTTTAACGGTAACAAATCGATCGACAGAATATATAAAGAACATTTAAATTACATTCTATAGTAACTTATACACGAATTTCCGAAAGTAGTAGAACAAAAGTTGTTGAGACAGACTGACTCCCAAAGTCATTGCCTTTTGGCTTACTGTACCTACCACTTTTGCAACATTCTTTATGATTGCAATATACAAATCAAACCAGTTAATTAGATACAGAAAGAAGCTAATTCCCCGGCGTTTGCAAACGGAAGTCAAACATCGGATAAAAGAGGAAGAAATCCTCCGGAAATTCGTAGTCCATTGAAGACTTTCACCGGACGCCGTGCATCCGCAGCGCCGGCAGTGGACTGGGAACTGTGGCGCCACTCTTGAAAGGCAATGTATTGCGTCTGTCTTGCGTTCTCAACATTAAAAAAAATCATAACTTCTCTACAAAATCGATTTTACAAAAAGTAAAAGTACACAAATGTTCATCTAGATAAAGCCTTTTTTTAAGAACCTAGCAGTAAGAACCAAGTACCCAGAATGTAGAATTTATTTCAGATTTAGGCCGAAAAAGTCTTTTTTGGCCTTTTTGCAAGTTAACTTCTAAATTGTAGGCACATATAATAAATTTTTTTATTACCTAGCTGATCATATGAGTTTTTTTACTTTTTGGAATAACGCCTCTGAAGAGAAGTAATGATTTTTTTAATGTTGGGAACGCAGGACAGACGCAATACATTGCCTTTCAAGAGTGGCACTACTGCACTGAATAGCATCATTTGCTATTTTAACTTAAGATGTTTCCACACTCCGTATCATAGCTATCGCGAGTCACACTGGAAATTGTATCTGCAAATCTTATTTGAGACATCGCAGTGTGTCACAGACATATATGACACTAGATTCCCAAAGCGAACGTACTGCGCGTGTCAAAAGGTTGATCATATGATAACTTTTGTTTCAGACATTTAGTTCCGTCCTGCTGTCATTATCAGTGTCAAAAATAATAAGTCCTATGCGAATTTCAGCAAGCCCGGTTCTCATAGAAATGAGTGCATTTGTGGCATCTAGTCTTATATGTCTGTGCAGCGTGTCTAGGAATAGGACGGCCTCTACAAATCTAATTTATACGTACATTGTGAAAGGCGAAGGAGGCGTAGAATACTTGATGAGCCGGAATTGACCTGTAAACTGATGGACAAAGAGACCGTTTTAGTTTGCAGCTCAGAGTCCGGCGAGTAACTAGAAGGAGTGCCTCTTGGGGACCGAACTTAATGTTTGAGACGTGTAAAATAAAACGTTTCCGCTTATTTGCTATTTTCTTCTTAGTGTCGACAAAACAAGGTCATTATATACTAATACTTACGTATACGTATCCAACATAACGGATACTGCATCGCCGCTAGCGGTCCTGTGCCCTGAGTGCGAGTTTTTTAACCTATCGAGAAGTGAAATCGAAACGCAGATTTTGTATCAGCTCCTGGAGGGTTACTTTACACTGACGAAATACGAACGAATGAGAGCTGTCGTGCAATCGTTTAATAAAGCAAGATAGAGTCGTGGCTCGCGTGAAACTTAGTTTTACAGCAGCCCCCCTAAAACTTACATGTGTAAAGGCACGTGGGGCATCATGTGAGGTGTACCAGGTATTATGGAGCACCTCACAATACTTTATCGGATAATCCCCAGCTATAAAAGAATATGATCATCTAGAGAATAATTTATTCTGTTTTATACTTAAGTTTCAGAGTGTGACTCTGAACTGGTTTTAGTTTTTTTTCATTATAGTAAAGAAAGGTTTTTTAGAACTGTTCAAAAAGGCATCTATTTTGATAAGTACTAACACAAGTCTAGACTTTTAGTGTTTCCAGGCGCTGGAGGCGCAGGCACGTGCCGGCTCCGAGAGACAGATTCCATCTAATTTCACCCGTGATCGGTAAGTGGACAACGGATATAGATAACTTGGTAACTATATACAGGGTACCTATATATAGGGTGCTTGATTGTCGTACTTCAGAGCAGCTTTTTTAAGTACTAAGTAGGTACTTTTAATATTAACACGAGCACAAATATGTTAAAAAGATATTTTCAAGCGATATTTTATTTTTAACATGTATGTATTTTACTATAAGTACGAGTATAATTGAAAATTATAAAAAGTGGTATTTGTCTTATACTTTTCATAATTTTCAGGGCAGATTGCAGCAACGAAGGTCAACGAAACCCGTTCGTTGGCGTTCGTCGGGCCGGTCTGTACGTAGCTTTAGATGAACTGCACCATCGAAATACATGCATCTGGAATAATCTGGATGTAGCGTATTCCAGTGACGACAGAGATAATAGCACTGAGTCTTCCTTGAGTGTTAATGCCATGCCTGCTTTATAAACCATCATCATCATCATCAGCCTTCTATCGCCCACTGTTGGGTATAGGCCTCCTTATTTTGTACGCCAATTCTTCCGGTCCTGTGCTGCTCTCGACCACTGCTTCCCGTAAAAAAACATACATACAGACGAATTGAGATCCTTCTCCTTTTTCAGAAGTCGGTTAAAAATACAAAATTATTAATGACACAAACGCACTCACGCCTTGTACTAATGTACCCCTTGCGGGGTAGGCAGAGGTGCATTGCTGCACCCACTTTTCGCCAGAGTGTTATGTTAGTCCCAATGTAATAGGGGGCGGGCCTATTGCCATTTTACGGGCACATCCAAGACCCGAGAACAAATATCTGTGTTTAAACAAATATCTGCCCCAGCCGGGAATCGAACCCGGGACCATCGGCTCAGTAGTCAGGGTCACAATTATTAATGAGTCCTGAAATAAAGGACCCTGCGAGTGAAAATATAAAAATATTATAATAAGTTTGATTCCGTTTAACTTCGCCTGAATGGAGGCACGAAATTCATAAGGGATGGCTTTGCAAGTGAAATGAATTAAAGCTACCGTCACAAGGAAATGTCGCGGTTTGGCTACGGTTACGGCTATGGCGATTTCAATTATTATTTTTAACCGACTTCAAAAAAAGGAGGAGGTTTTCAATTCGTCGGGATATTTTTTTTAATGTATGTTCACCGATTACTCCGCCATTTATGAACCGATTTTAAAAATTCTTTATTGTTGTATTGGGTTGAGCTCCCAGGTGGTCCCATTTTTTTTTCAGAATTTTATCCCACCCCCAAGGGTGGGTAAAGGGGTAAAAACAGGGTATGAATTTCCATTTTGGGCACATATTAACCGATTCTAATGAAATTAAGAACGTAAATATAGTTCTTATAACAAAAAAATATGATGGTGACCTTGACCTGATCTGATGACGGAAACGGAAGGCAGTCAGGGGAACTCCTCAACAGTATATAGCAACTACTTCGTGTTTAGGCTTGAATGATTCGTATTGATTAGTAGGACTTTTTGGTATCATTTGCACCTTACTTTTGATTGAAAATTATTGCAAATAAACTAAAAACTATAAAATCCCATATTTCTTCAGATTACTTTGTCACCGCACCAACATCAAAAAAGAACAGTTCCTGCTTAGGTATATTTGTACTGTCACATACGAGTAGAATTTGTGTAAACCTTAAATTATATCTTATATTTTAGTGGTTTTTTGAAGTAGGTTTTTTATTTTTTTAATTATATGTTTAATATATTAAATTAATATTTAACAAGGGAAAATGAGGGTAGTTATAAGTTTAACGTAGTGTTTGTATCTGTCTGTCGTTGCGTAGCTCCCAATCGGCTGAACCAATTTTCGTTTAGTTTTTTTCGAATCATACTCGTAGATAATGTTTTCCCAAGTGTACTAAGCTATATTTAATCAAAATCGGCTTAGCCGTTCAAAACTTGTAGTGTTGAATGTCGGGGGTTTTAACGATAGTTAAGTAGTATTTAGTATTCATGAATTTACGTCTTTATTTAGCATTCATTCCGTAAATACATATCTCGCCAGTTCTTATAAAAAGAACGTCCAGGTCACCCACAAACTTTTTCCAGGTTTTTATTTATTGGCTATTGTTTATTCCGGAATTCACACGGGAAACCTTTTAAGGTGAAGCGAAGCTCGTCGGTAAAATCCAATAAATCGATATTAAAATAAAAGTATGGAGATGCTGGAGGTGTTGGAGCATCCCCATGCAAAGGGAGGATCCTCCGACCAGGCCGGGTGGTGTGGCCTGGCGGGCAGCTGCCCAACGGTTAGCGTTGGGGATTTCTATATATTGCAGAGTAGGTGAGAAACTTCGAATGCGCGATGTAGGATTTTCATAGTAATATGCGTAGTTCCCATACATCTTCTCTGTATTGCGTTCCGAGCGCCATCTGTTGATCTTCGTCTGAACTAGTGGCTAGGAGTCCGCCACATCACTCCCCCACCGAGACCGGAGGGCGATAGTCTTCAGTGCAGCCGAGAGTCTTGATTGCCAGCCAGTGCCGCGTAGTCCGCAGTGAGTCGGGACTGTGAGTGCGGTGAGGAGTCCCCAGTGAGTCGGGGTGATGCTGCAGTGGCGATGTCCACGGTGAGTCGGGATGAGCCTGCAGTGGAGCATGGTGGCAGAGTGCTGCGTCGACCAGGAGAGGATGGCTCTGCTTGCTGACCGGCCGAAGTGCAGTGGTGCTGTGCCAAGTTGCTGGTGTGGGTCGAGGGTGTGACCGCGTTCGCTGCATGCTGGTGGTCATGATGCCCTTTGAGACCGGATGCTGGCTGGTTGGCTCCGCCACAAAAGTACTTAAGCGGCTGAAAAGAGGTTCGACCAATATTTCGATGCCCATTTCTACTAAACTATCTTTAAAACCAAAAAGACAGACAGTAACTTCTAAAATCGAAGGTTGCTTGGAAGAAAATTATTTTTGGAACCTATCTACCGAATTATAAATCGTATGTAAATAAATCGCTAACGCTTATCGCCTTAGTTCATGGCCTCGCTTCAAACCACGGCGTCAGGACCGGAAGAAGAAATTCTCATTGTTACAACTCTTCCGAATGAAGACCGTTTATGCATTCGAAAACTTATTAAATTTTCATGGGAAACGGCAATTTGTTTGTGCAAAGGCTCTGCTCATGGTGACGTCACGAGTGTTACCTTTTAAAGCCAACCGAAAATAAGAGGTTTTATGTGTTTGATGTTTGTATCTTTGTGTACAAATGTACTGGTATTGTGATTGCTACGTTTAAGATAATAAGATAGAGTCGACAACGCTCCAACTCCAAATCATTTTTTTAGGTTGTAAAAAAAGTTGTGTCATTAGGTCATGATATAAAATTTGTGCCTTTAGAATCTTTATCTTATAAATAATAGTTTCATTTGAGTTTCATACGTTAAATTTTCTTTTTTATATGTTTTCAACCCCCCAGGATCACGTTTAATCAGCGACCTCTGGCCCCAGCCTCTGTCACGAAATGAAAATGCCCGAGATTACCTTTGAAGAGTTTTTTTTATACGGTTACGTAAAAATCCTTTGTGAAATACAATTCGGCAGCAAAGAGTTCGTTAACAATATGAAAGGAGATATTATGGATGTCCTCTGGACTCACTAAAAGCGGATAATCCTCTCGATCCCACGTTAATAGGCCTTCATATGGAAAAAATACTGGCCGGCCCTTAAGGACCATTGGTAGCGGTAGGTATTATGCGCGGTAGGTTATTTTTAATATTGAGACGTAATATTCTATGATTTCGTTACAAGAGTAGGTATCAGACCTTTGAGATAATAAAACTGATGAGGGGTCGGCCTTTTCTAGAAATGTCTAAATATATAAAAAAAAAATTTAACCTAAAACTAAAACATATAATAATTTACTCCAAAAATTTATAACAGAATGTTTATCGTTGTCGACCACGTGAATCCAATATGTTTTTTTTCGATTATCCATGTAATTACTTAATTAAGTAACACTTTGGCCTTCACAATGAAATGCCCGGTTTCTCACTTGTCCCCCTCCCCTTTGAACATTGATCAAAATAAATATAATTCAGAGAGCAAATACTTTAATCCTTCAATTTGCTCTAAATCCCCAGCGCCACTGCACGCGTGTTTGAGCGGCAGGTCTTTCGCATAATTCATTAGCAGTTTTAATAGGACCCGCCATTATCATGTAAATACAAGATGTGAGATTTAATTAAACTCATGGAGCGCCGACCCTTAGGGTGCTTTTCCACCAGAGATGTGCTATGCTACGATGCTATGGATGCGTTTGATATCCACCAATCATAATTATTGGTGCACATAGCTTAGCACTGGTGGAAACGGATTCAACTAAGATATGTTTTTTGTATGGAATGATGCGTGCTATGGATGTGTGCTATGGATGCGTGCTATGGATATGTGCTATGGACCATCGCGAGTGGTGTAGCTATGGCGCCGCCGCCCCCGTCGTTTCCCTACTATCGATACATAGCATAGCTCGAGATGCGCATCTTTCTCGCACAGCTACTTTGCGGCGGCGCATCTTCGTAGCGCATCTTCCTCGCACAGCTACCTAGCGTAGTATTGGTGGAAACGGTCACATATTTTCGTAGCGTAGATATCACATCTTCGCAGCATAGCTGCATAGCACATCTCTGGTGGAAAAGCACCCTTATTCTTGTTGCGCGAGAGATTCCGGAGTGAGCTGTACCTTTAATTACTTCTCAAACTTATTTAACACCCCTATTTTTCTGTAAGCGCTGTACCTAATAGCACATGCGATTCTTAAGGCGTTTTATAAATTTTAGTACTGAAACTTATGAATCTTATTTCTTGTTTTGTTTTCTAAAAATTGCTTACTTTAAAAATAGTCTCGTTCATATTTTAGTTTCTATACTGCACTGGCATGCAAAATTAAGTCTCTTATCACACTTAAAAAACTTAAAAATCATTGGTAAGCCACATGGTCAAACTACATAAAAACGTTATCTGTGGGATGAAGAACATGCTGCAAAGGGCTTTCAGACAGGGGCAGCATGATTCTAGCACACAGTTACAAGTTTTATCCAAAAATAATACTAAGGGCCACTTGCACCAACATATTAAATCTAGATTTAGTGTTAAATCTCGATCGATTCAGTGTCAAATTTTATATGGACTGACGTTTCTTAAATCAAGATTGAAGTTTGTGCAAGTGGCGCTAAAAGATAGTACTGAGACTGAAGCGAAAAACATACGAAACAAATGACAATAGACTCCACATTATACTCTTCAAGGCAACTAGAATACGGCAGCTGTTTAGTATGCCCAAATTAAATCCGTTCCTGCGCCTTATTTGCTTGACCCGGGGCGCACCGGGACGAGGCGGGATCAACCTCGGCGGGGGCACTTCACTGAACACCGACTGCTTATGAACGGGTTGTCATTGTTACGTATTTAGGGCCACTTGCACAAAGATATTAAATCTAGATTTTGTGTTAAATCTCGATTAAAGCCATAGATTTGTATGGATTCACGTTTCTTAAATCGAGAATTGACACTAAATCTAGATTTAATATGTTTGTGCAAGTGGCCCTTATAGCTTTTCTTCTTAAAATTGCCTTAAGATATACGAACAAAATGATCTGTCACATAGAAAAACAAAACAAAAAACTGTCCGCATTTTGTTTACTGACAAACTGATGTCGATTGTGAAGGCAGAAATTCTAAATTTAGAGCTAATATCTTAATTTCTTTGTTTAAAATTCGACTCTATGATTGTAGCCGTAAATGTCATTTTATGCTAGCAAATTTTTTAGTTTGACAGCGTTAAAATTAGAATTTCTGCCTTGAGAATCGATAATATCATTGTTTTACTTATTTTAACCTAATGACAACCATTGTACCAATGTATTAAAGTCACATATCTTCTAACCGCACTAATTCAAAATAAGAGCTCAGTGGTAGAAGTGGGGTGTTATTTGTTGAGACATTTCTTTTGCTCCATCTATTTCGTATTAAAATATCGTTGCCTGCGTGTCCGTTTATCTTGCCATTTTTTTTCACTGCCTTTTTATATACGAAAAGCTATCGGCAACAACGGTAGTAACCCCAATTTCCTTACAATCAGTATTCCGAGCATCGCGATCCATTGAACTGTAGTAAACAAGCTTGGTGTTGAGATACTCTTACTATGAATATTCGTCTTGTGCCTAAATGTACCAAATTTGCTTAATTTGGTACGTCTTGTCACCAACAAACCGTGGCTCCAAATTATGTGACTTATACACTCCATGGGATGAATGGTCTGAATGCAATTTTTGTTTTAAACCAATTGGTGATCCAGTCACAGTCATGCTTGAAAGTGGTTAAATCCATCCATACTTAAGCAGTTAGATTTTTCAATAATATCTGAGACTTTTAACACTGCTAACCTTACAAACACGAATGAATCGCTTTAAGATAAGCGTCCACCTTTCGCCATCAATGGACGCACCGCATTAAGTATTCTTTGTATAAAAAATCACACAGGTGCGTCCACTTTATCGGCATTGCCAATGCCGTTTCTCCATACATTTATGAAAATCTTTTAGGTGCGATACATACGATAAATGGACGTTACGGACGGATACGACCTTTAATCATCGATTAAATACACCCTGATTAAACTGTTTTAGTAACTATTCCGAGATAACCGTCCGGTATCGGGTTCCTCAACTCAATTATTATATCACGTAGGATGGCAGAGTTCTGATTGGTCCATTTATACACAAGCGGCTGTATAGCGTTAAGCCAATTAGTAAAGTGAGCTTCACGCTTTGATTGAATGTGTTACTATAAACTAGTATTGGACATGGTAATTGTGTATTTTTTGTATAAAAATAGTGAAGTTTTGAGTTTCGCATACTATAATATATCATATGCAACTGTTGTATACCAATGATAATAAATGATAATATAACATGTACCTACAACATAATTTAAAGGCCTTTATCACTACGATACTAATAGGGACATAAACGACACCACTAAGTACTAAGTATACCATAACAGTGAAAGAGTTGGCGAGCTCGCGAGCTCTGACTATACCCACTCAGGGATTACAGTCTGCAGCATATGCAAGCCAAAGAGATTAATACGATCTAAAAACAGCACACAGCCGCAAGGAAAATAATACCATTCGTAATAATTTTCGAGTAAACTGTACGGATGCAGTGAGCCAGCCGCGTTGTGCCAATTCTTTCCCGACTAAGCACCGGGCGAACGAGGCGATAAACTGCATAATTCGGGTGCCAACACGCTACTGCCTTATTCATTTACACTCCAAAATAGCGGGCCAATAAAGGGAGAGGCCAAAAAAATCACGTTTCAGATCCAGTCCAATGAATATAAAATGTACACTAGTATTGCAGATCGCTTTACAGAGAGAACCGTTTTAATAAGCAACTGAGAGCGGCACGTTTTCAATTTGCGAGGCGCCTGTTTGGTAAATATTAATACCTATCCTATAGGTACATGTGTATTTGTGTAGCGAATGTGATCAATGGACGCAACAGTTGGTATCGTATCGATCCAATTAAAAAACTGCCCAGTTGTGTGTTTAGTTTGCTCTGTGAACTGTATGTCTAGAATAAGCAACACGCGTGGATTATGTTTGTGTGGCAAATAAACTAACATCTTCGGTAATAATCATTGGAAATTTTTCATTGCTTGCGAGTGTATATTGGACATACGACGAGTGTATATTATACATACGTATTATTTACATATAAATTTATATACACCAGGCACGTAGCATTACCGATAATGTCGCGGTTGGTCTAGTTTTATTTGATACTACCGAAATGTATAAGGCCACTCGGCTATGAATATTTTATCTATTTTCCCTTTAGTGTTAGTGGCCAGAATTGAGAATATTTTTATATTTACATATAAAAATATTCTCTTATAAAAAACAAACTGCGTGATATGGCAAGTAAGTAATTAAATGGTTTACAAACGTTGCTCTTTTTTGTTTTTACTTAGGTATATTCTAGTGACGAATACAATTAGCTCTACAACAGCGGTTCCCCAATTCTTTTCAATGTAGAACTCTTTTGGTTCGCCGTTATTTTGAAAGAACCCTAGTTTAGGCCTTGAACCTATTACCAGCCACCTAGGTACTTACGCCATAAGTGCTTGATCTTAGTATACTTGAATTATAACGGACCCCATAGGATCTCTCATGGAACCCCAGGGTTCCACGGAACACTAACCGGAACCCTTGCTCTAGATTACTCTCATATAATACAAATGCACCGACCTAAAATCATAATAAACATGGACATTAAAGTTCTCTGGAGTGAAAGTAAACTTTGTCAGTGCAACTAACAACAGCATTTAGCAAATGCGAAATATTATTTCATTTTGTTATCAAATGCAACAGTTCCCGACATTACTGAGTGCACGGCCGCACTCACAGTCGCCGTGAATGTAAATTACAATGATCATGTCGGTAACTGTACACGAAACACAAGAAAATTGCCTTTATGTTGCACTGTCTTGCATAGTAAAGGGATTTGAATTAGTGATATTGAATAAGGGTCTTTGAGGAAATCCATCTTTAGGACATTTATGTTGTCGTATTGAATTTCCTAGATACTGCTGCATACCTAGCACGGGGCGAAAGACGCGCACGTCAAGACGTGATAAAAGTTTTTGATTGCACTCGCTCTCGGTCGCGCGATATGAGTGAGCGCGAAGAAAATCTTTTGACATGCGCGGCTTGGCCGTATGCTGATGAATTAATAGCGATAAAAATATAGGTTTAACCAAGACAATAATACAAAATAATGTTT
Source organism: Plutella xylostella (assembly GCF_932276165.1). Lineage (NCBI taxonomy): Eukaryota > Metazoa > Arthropoda > Insecta > Lepidoptera > Plutellidae > Plutella > Plutella xylostella. Next base: position 9,475,827 of record NC_063993.1, on the reverse strand, counting down.
CAGAACCCACATAAAGCAGCTACACACATGCCCACACAACTACGCAAGGGTTTCAGGGAGTTAATAAATTACTAGAAGATATTGAGTGTACACAGTACAAATAGCACGTGTGTAGAACCCACCACATTGTGTATGCTAAGTCCCACCGGATTGGGTACGGATAGGCGCGACTAAAGCCTCCTATCGGCGGATTGTTTATCGAGTGGATGGAAGGAATAGTTTTTCCAAAAGATAAAACTGCGATCCGAAACCTCAAATGAAAACGAACTGGGAAATAAGTTTTTGTTTAACTTTCTATGCGTGAAATACAAAATATGTTTTTATAGCGTGACTTGTAAAATGGCAATACTATAAATATGCACTACGGTAATATAGAACTGCTGGCTAGTACAACCTACTTACTCCAGCTCCTTTTCTAACCTACAAACCTCCTTTGAACCGAAAATAGATACGAATTCAGTATTCCGTTTTAGAAATTGAATTCCCAAGCTTACAATATGGGCAGAATATCTTAACAACATCAAATAGGATATCGATACAGGGGTATATATTCACGATCCCTCCTTCTAGTTTAACCTAAGCACGTTCCGACTCATCCGAAGGACGACTGTGGAAGTACCTACCTACATAAATATAGATAGTTGTATATTTTCACACTGCCTCTCAACAAAACTATTTCCTTTAGACATTACTCTGTATGTCAACCGTCACTCTGAAGGCTTTTCCCATCCTGTGCATGCAGTGACAAAACCTGAAAAAAAAAAACAATATTTAAGTGGAGGTGGTTTGACACATCAACCTAAACATGGGCATGCAGATAGCCATTGTAACTAAGACCTCCACAAAAAAAAATATAAATTTAGGTACAATATTTTCGTTTTTAGTAGTATTCTGATGCGCTGTTAAATGTACCTACTTCAATATTGGTGTAGGTGTAGGTGTAGGTGGTAGCTAGCATTTTCCATTTAGAAGTAATTTAGTGCTAATTCAATGGAACCTTTTCATTGCTCGCGAGTGAGGTAAATAATGAATCAAACTTGTTTGTTTGTTCGTTGCTTTACGTTGAAGAAGAAATACTTAACAAGATTATTTTATTTCTCCATCTCCCGGCGCGACGGCCCGCGGTGTCTGCTTACAAATTAAAACCCACAGCGTTCGGTTTCCTTCCACCTTTGTAGTGGTGCTAGCAAATAAAAAAACGGTCAAGAGCGAATCACGGTGGACACGTGATTTTTTTACGAATTTCCAATAGACGTGACAAAGACATTTATTTGCGTCAAATGTGGTTCATACATACGAGTATGATGTTACATTTTATAATCAGTTCAGCACATTTCACCTTACAGGCATGCAATTATTTAGGGCAATAAAAATTGATCAATAAAATTTTAACCCTTTCGGCTTATTATACCGCTTTGGCAACAACCTGCATATTAATGAAATATAAAATGTTTTTTTTACTTTCAATTTGGCACTTCAGTTTGGAAGCACCCCCCTCAATAGTTTCAGTGACGGAGGCGCCCTCTGCTGCATATTGCATGCGTGACACGGAACAGCGATGTCGCACCAAACACCCATTGCTACGGAGAATTGAAAATAGAAGGGTTTATCGAACAATTTTCCATCTCTCACTATCGATATCGTTTTGAATTGACAGATATCTCATATTTGCGTGTTGCCCATGGACCCCTGCACGGCTAGTATGGCCATAATAAGACAACATGTGAAGTGACTGATTAAATTGAGTCACTTTTTGATATCAGTCTTAAATGTTAGCATAGGGTGTACATGGGACTCATTTTAGTTGTGTGATTGGATATAAGCCACAGTGACACTGAAACTTTTCTGCTCTGTGGAAATATGTATTTCATTCGTTCTTTTTTTTGAAAATCCCTCATTTGTGGCTCTTGTTTGTATTGTCTATGGTTTTTTGACAATTTAAATGTCACCAAACGTCAAATTTGAAGAAAATTTTCGCTGTTTGGTGCGTTCGAGTGAAATATTTTGATAATATTACCATTGCATTTTTGCATTGCGCTACCCCATGGACTCATTAACTACTTTCTTGAGTTTCTTGGACGTCGTCACATGAAATAATATACGACCGAGCTTGATCCCGACCAAGCACGATCAGATTCCTTGGGAGTTCTTCGGCAGACGATTTCTATGCACCGGCTCCATGAGACGAAGAACAAAACAGCATGCCACCTGACTGATGACCCACCCACCGTTTACCCGGCCCCAGGAGCTAGAAGGCCTTGAGACAAAAGCTCGGGCAGGATTCTGATGGGCGCAACAGAATATCATCTACGATGCTTGTCCCACGGTCTGACTGAATATTTGTATAATCAATGGAAGGAAAAAACAGTAGGTAAGTGCCAGTACCAGTCACATGTTATTATAATTGGGCACATGCACACAAAACAACTCAAAAAACTTTTTTCACTTGGCAGTACTTGGTCAACTAGGCCATTCATTGGAAGGAAACCCGTACCCCAGCAGTGAGGATGTGATGGGCTATGATGATGAAGATGACAATAGGAGTCATAATCTTAGTTCATAAGTATAACTAAAATCTAATGAAACATTTTTGTTTGTTACAGAACATTGAAATTGGCTCGTAGGCAAGACGGAAGATGGTCAAAACCGGTCAGAAAATGATGGCCTAGACACGGTTGGAGAGCTCTTGTTGGCAGAAACCACCTGAAGATGGTCAGATGACATCAGCAACCTTGTGGTGATACAATGAACCGGAGCGGCACCGAACTGAAAAAGTTGAAAAACTTGGCATACATACTATGAGACCTATTTGATGACTGATATAAGCCAAGTTCAGAGTGATTATTGTGATAGTTGATAACTAAGAATACCTAATATGCTTTTATGGTGTGTGAAATAGTATACTTTTTATAATTTATTAATTAAAAGTTTAATAAATGTTTTACTTACCTAAAGAAAATATTATATTTTTATAACCATTTAATTTAGTTGTACATGCTAGCATATCCACTTATTTTTTTATAGTTAGTGTGTTGTTGATAAATAATAAAGCCTGACTAGGGTTTGTCGCTGTGGTGAAAGGACAACCAGTGATCATAGCATCAGTCGCTGACTGCCCGGTGTGCCGGACCTATTCAATGTATATGATTTACATTTCGTGAACTCCACATTTAGCATTCAAACTATTCAATTAGCCACTTCATTACCTACATACTTTGGCGTGAATAGGCAAACTTAAAGTATATGGGAGACAACTGAAAATCAGTGGTTTGTTCCTAAGGGCAAACATATGCACTGAGTTGCTTCCAAACAAACTAATGTCTATCTATCTAACTTCTTAGCACATGTCAGCGACAGGATTTGAATCCACATCTCTTCCGTGAGGGGCGGGCGCTTACCCGTCTGAGCTAACACCGCTACATATAAGTAATATACTTAATGTATAATTTTAGTCAAATAAAAAAGAGGATGTGTGTTTTGACAAATGTTGTTTTTAAAGCATTTTCAACGGGTTATTAGAGACCCGGATCATCCTCCCTATAAGTATTATAGTAATTTTCCTTTCCTGCATCTCTTCTTGTAGAGCAAGGATGAAATTAACAAAAACTAAACAAATAATTATTTGTGTCACATGTTATCACCACCTTCGAACTTGAGTGATATAATGCTACCTAAACAAATGTCAAACTGAGACATGTGTGGATAAATTGGTACACCCATGTTAGGAAATAAGACAAATCTTCCAATCTCGCTGTCAAAATTGTAACTCACATCTTGTAGTGATTATTTCGTGTTGGCCATGTTAGCGTTTGTGAGGACAACTGGTATCACACAATTTGTTGCAACTAGCTGTCATTTATATCTTGTCACCGCCATACTGTGCTACGCGTGCTGGTAGCTCTGTTAGTTAACCATGTATCACAAAATCTGTAAATGGGTTATTTATACGATAAAAGTCATGCTGTGTTAATTTGTTTTAGGTAGAAGATTTTTGTCGTAATTTTCGCCAGATAATAGGGTAACGTAATATATATATATAAACATATACTTATCTTATTGGTTACCTAGTTTATTTAAGTTAGTAAGTTCTGACTTTTTCCTTCTTTAAGTACCTACATATTGATATCGATTCTGAAGGCAGAAATTTTAAATTTAGCGATGTCAAAACCTTAATTTCTTTGTTTAAAATTCGACTCTATGATTGTTTCCGTAAATGTCATTTTATGCTAGCAAATTTTTTAGTTTGACAGCGTTAAGATTAGAATTTCTGCCTTCAGAATCAACATCATTAATGCAGTTATATTATGTGCACTCTGTTTAACATTGTATTTGTATATACACTTAAGGATACCTATTACTGGCCTTACCTTAAACACACTACTTATTGTATAATCTACTTCATAACGCTGTTGGTTATCTATAAATAAATAAATAAACATATAGGTAAATACACTTAAATTTTACTCTTAGTTTTAGATGACATGACAAAAATTTACTTTATTTATTTTTATAAAAACTAGAACAATAAATCCTTGTGTTGAGAACCTGTCTCAGAAACAAATCAGGAACTTACTTTTCGTTTATGGTTATAACCACAACATAACAGTGCCATAAGTCTGCGAGATAAGATCAACGAGACGGACTTTAAGTTACTTATCAACTATAAAAAATCCAATTTCTTCTTACAATGAACCATTCTCTACAAAAGCTACCAAAACAACGTTAACGTCTTCGCAAATAAAAGAAATGAACTCCGTGCAATTTACTTTTCCGGTCACGTTCGTTATATCGTTTAGGGGATAATAGTTTTACCTGCAGAGCAAATTATGTTTTCTCTTCTATTAAATTAATGACGCTAATATCCCTCTGACCTTTCCCGACCATTTAAAAGCAAGTGGTTTTTTGTTATAGCGGCACGGAAACAAAAGCGGGTTTAAAAATGCACAAAACAATACCGTGAAATAGCTATTACGTTGCTGAAACTTTACCCACATGCGGTTGTGTGTCATTTTTCGCAAATTCAACTAAACAAGCATAAACAACGTGCAAATTAACCGAGACCGGACACAGATGAAAATTGCACAGTCGAAATAAAGGCAAGTTTGTCAGCGATTAACCGGCCAGCACTAAATTAATTTGAGAATCGCCGCATCTGAAGCCGAATAATGAAAACTGTCCAAGTGCCCTATTCTCGAAACAACTCGAGTTTTATGCTGCTCGAAAGGAGAACAGGAATGTACGCGAGTATTTAAGCCGTGCACTTTTAACAGCAGAATTTACAGTAATAGGACTCGGCAAGAGTGTATTTCCCTCGTGGAGAGTATATCAACGTTGATATTAACGCCTGACAACTGAGTTATGTATCACTTTCTGCACGGAATGAGAGAGTTGGTGCTTAAATGCAAAATTTACGTTTAAGCGAATTGCCGATTGGGAGTCATCATTTAAATGTTCGTTGTAATGTAAAGCTTTCATATGTGTGTGTAAATAAGATAAACAATAGTGAATTATAATTCTGTAGTGAATTATCTGGGTTAACTTTTTGTGAGTATAGATACCTATTTCAGCATGGTATGCTTTGCAGAGCCATGCTTGGTGAGAAAACCGTGATTGATCTTATGATCCATTGGAGAACTCAGGTTACCGGTATAGCCGTCAAAAGAATAAGCTGAGCACTGAGATGGTCACCTCAGCTATGTTACCAACCTATACTTGCCTACGGCTGGATTAAAATGAATAAGTACATATACATTTTTGGATTACAATATCAACGACGCAAACCAATCCAATTAGGCAATAATTTAATATTTTTTCCGAAAATATAATGATTTTTTGCCCGGCGTCATATGAAACTAAAAATATCAACCAGTTACGGAGCAGGCACGTAGCGATCCGGATGGAACTCGATTGAGCGCGGCCCTCCCATTGGTCCGCCGGTGTCACCTATACCTACTCAATGTCTGAATCATAATTAAAACTGTTTCCGGTGCCTTGGGCAACGGCAAATCGCTTTTACCAGCCTCCCTGCCTCCCCTACCGGCGGCTGATATTGGCTACGTAATAGGGTACTTTAGTATTTATCAAAATGGCTACACGCGTTTTATCTTTGATGGGGTTTTCTCCCAATTTCGAGTGTCTGCCAATTTTTTTGCATCATTTATTTTTGCTGCTTATTTTAAATGGCATGCATGCCTGTTATACGCTTTCTTTAACATACTATTCGAAATAAAATAATCGATGAAAATGTATTATTTGGTAAGCCTTCGAATAAATGCTTAGACAAGAGTACGAAATAAGATTCATCAATCTACCTAGTTACCTAATAACGTAAGTTACCTACTCAGTACAGAAATACAATTACTACTTACATCTAAGAGTGGTACTAAAAGGTGAGGGTGACCAAATTGAATCCAACCAGAAGGCGAGCCGACCGCGCTTGATCATTGCGCAACAACCATAAAATTATGTTTATAAGAGATTGGCCACTCTATCGAATTACTTTGCAATGCATAGGATATTTCACGCTTATACACATTTTCGGCGTGAATCAATTTGGGCACCGCTCCCGTCGTGGGCATAAGTTAGGGCTCCCAATTGGTAGTTTAAAGTTGAGTGTATTTGCATAATGAAATAAGTTATGTATAGGTCCGTTTTATGAGGTGGTCAGATTGAAATTGAATAAGTTATTGTATAGAACGTTTTATGTTTGGTTAGTGTTGGTGAGTTTGTGTAAGTACATACATTTATTTATCGTTTTTTTTTGCATAGATCTTAGTATTTTTTTATGAATTAGGTTTTATTATAATTATTATATTCCCATTGCTATTGAAAAACATTGCCTTTCATGAAAGCAATATTTTTAACAACAAAACTTCTAATATCGTTTCGTAGTAAGTAAAACATGGAATTTAATTAACACCGATAATTCCGAAGTAATTTCCAAACCAAAATCCACATTTATTACACCAAAAAGTTGCACCAACAAATTATGTGTTGCAATTAATACTGTCGGCCGCACGACATCATTATCACATCGCGACAATACATTATTTATCAATTACTTTATATAGCAACATTAAATATATATTATATACTATACAGGGTAGACTTAGTAAGCCGCAAAATATTTACGTTTTTAGTTGGTAATATTCTGTTCTGCTGTTAAATGTAGTTCGGAATTGCAGACGGTGTCATCAAGCTAGTATTTTATTTATTTATTATTTATTTATTTAATACTTTATTGCACAAATATGAAATATAAGTGTACAAAAGGTGGACTTAATGCTAAAAGCATTTTCTACCAGCCAACCTACAGGAGGTACAGAAAAACTAGTAGAAAGGTGCAACAAAAAAAAAAGTAGTTACTAAATTGAAAAAGCCGTATTTTCCGTTTACTTAGGAGTCATTTGGTTCTATACTGAATTTTTTTCATTTACCGAGAGTGTATTTATAAGTAGGATACATACGTCTTTGCGATACGTTTCTTCAATCTTCAGTGCGTAAAATCACAATAATTTTACGACTGAGAACCTCCATACAATGAGTAACTTAGTTTATTGAATATAATGAAGACAATACATGATTCTTACTATAAATGTCTAACTTACACATACATTCAGGCATAAATTATTATTTGAAGGGAAAAGCCCGCGACCCGCGACTACCGAGCGGGCCGACCACATCTCATTACCATGTTTCAATTAATAACACGAGATTGCAGGTAAATTGCTTCGTAATTTGGACGTGTGGTTGATAGTATACTGTAATTAAATCATCATTAGATAACTCGGCCCCGCCTCCTGCTGGATAAATTTAAAACCTTGCTTTTCAATCATATACTTATGCACAATAATTATGAAACTTGAAAAAACTTTTGAAAATACGATATAAGTTTCTATATATATAATCCACTGTTATGTATGGTTGTGGAGTGACAGCTTACAAATTTTTTCTGCTAGTAAGTTCTACTTGTAAGCTTCGCTATCGTTTTGCTTCTTTAATGGAAAGTAACTTAGCTATTAAGTATTTAATTTCAGCTTCTAGAAGCCAGATAGTTGCCAGCAACTATCCACCAAAAAACCTGTTTGGCTTGGCTTTTACAAATATGTCAAAACTAAATAATTTTAGTAATTCCATGTGATACTCACAATATTTACAATACCTCTATCTACCACTTATCCTATCCCCTGTAGGTACATCTTTCAATTGATTAACAGTTTCAAAGCTTTAACAGTTTTGTATGGGGGGTCGAAACTACAATAATATTTTGCTTGGCAAGTACGAATATGATTCTATAATGTATCATGTGGATAATAGCGCATAGCTGTTTGTTCTTGCGAGTGGCAGATATTATTTTAGATAAAGAGACGTTTTGTGATAATATCTGTAGGGGAATGTTCGCGTCAGCCCAGTTATATTCCATTGTTGCGATATTAAGATTGTTTTGCAACATAACAATACAGTGTGTTAAGAGAACTGTGTTTATGAAAGTATAATGAAGTTTATTTACTGTCTGGGGTTGTCCTCCGCAGAAATGGTTATTTATTTTATTTATAAACCAGTTATTGTTCAGTAGAAAAGGTATAGTCAGCCAAAAATATACTTGAAATTTTATAAATGTAGGTATTGAAATGAAAAATAGAAAAGTAAAATAATGAGTCGAAATCATATTTTGGTTAACTTGTGAATAAATCTTAACTGAAGTGATTTTGAAGGTTTCACAGTTTATTATAGCGTTTCCCGTGTCTCCTTAAAATATTATTATCCTGTAAAGTCTAATATATTTTATAAGTACTTACCTAATTTTTCAAATATAAGGTTATACTGTAGCAAATATTTTTGTGTTTAGACACCCAAATGTAATCTTAAAAAGGCCAAAAAGCTAACGAATTTATGTTACCTACCTTAGTGTAGCGGTAGACATTTCCCAGTTTCATTAAGTTTCTCTGAACATCTGGCGCAGGGCGTTGTTTTGTACAAGTTGCTCTGAACTCGACTGATTCCGCCTAAATTGACAGACCGACTTACGTTTAGCCAAAGTTATGTTGTTTCGTGAAATTAGCGCCAGGGGAGCAATTATGTCAGTGGGCGGCGAAAGGATGGAAAGTTGAGACGTTTTGTTTATTTTGCTTACGTAGCAGTTGTATTGTACAAGCTTTACTTTCTATTTTGCAGACACAAATGAAATGATTTATAAATAAAAGAAACAAAATAAAATGAGGACTACGAAAGGGCTACGAAATATTTCGTAGCACCAGTCGTAGCGCTACAGTGCTACGCTCTTGCTACGCCGCGCCGTAGTAAACTTGAATATTCAATGCGTGGTAATATTGAGGCGTTTGTTGATAAAATACATAAGTTTACTCGTATAAAACGCTCGTTTTACCTACATTTTATATACATAATTCCAAGATATTATTTATGGAGAACCTCCTCCTTTTTTCAAAGTCGGTTATAAAAAGTAAATTTAACATGATAGCCGAGTTAATAATTCCGCTTTAACAGTAATGCAGGTTAAATAATTATTTCACAACATTAACTGACTGTAGTTCAACATTATCATTTTAAATAATGATGTACGCAGGTATAATATATTCAAAGAGAGAGATATCAGACATAGCTGCACGCAACATCGATTAATACTTCGTACATATTTTATAGCGTTTTGTGGTAAAATATGCAGTACCAATGTTGAGTATGCGGCCTAGAGCGGTGATACACTGGATCCATTAAACTTAGCGACCCCATTCATAAACCGGATAAACCAAAGCTTTAAATTCACATTATCCACAAATATGTGTATTTGTGTATCCATTTGGTATCTACAGGGTGTTCAAATGGTGTATCTGGAATGTTAACAGAACTAGTTGTTCTAACGTTATGTCACATTTTACTTCGTTTGTTTTTTTTTGTAAAACTATAGTTTTCAGAATGACCAGCTGAGTTACTTTTCAGCTTCCTATACCACTTTTGCAACCACTTGTATATTTTGTAGAACTCTATATTTTATGCAATTGATTCAGAATCGATTTCAAAAGCTGAAAATAAATTATGTTAATCTTTTATGTTCACGTTACTTGTCGGGATCGAACGGAAAACCTAAAACGAAACGTACACACGTAACCACTACGCCATTCGATCGGAACAACGAGTATTATCATAAGCATAAACAGTAAGTCGTAAAACTCTTAACGCCTCATTTTCGGTCGCTGCGCCTATCACTCCCTGGCACCCTGGTACCCTGGTACCTCAGTAGTGCGTAGGCACACAACAGGGGGTCACTCTATATTATAAAAAAACTAACCCCCTTATTCATAGAGAAGTTACAGAACGTTTTAACTAATAAACTGTTTTGTCCCTTTCCGAAAAAGAACAATTTGTTCATTGACAAAGAGGGACAAAACAGTTTATTAGTTAAAACGTCTTGTAACTTTTCTATGAATAAGTGGGTAAGTTTCGGTGCGCTACTGCGCGAGCCACGACTCTATTATGTTGTATTAAACGTGCTGATTGCACGACAGCTCTCGTTCGTTTGTTTTTCGTCAGTATAGAGTAACCCTCCAGGTACGAAGAGGCTTTTATGCCGTATAAAATCTTTATGTTAATATATTTTCAGTTCCCAACTGTGTGGGATTCGACTTTATTATCATTGTGGAACTAAATCCGTTGAAATTTTATGTTTTGTTTTTCTCGCAAAGACTCTGGAATTATATTTTATTATGTTGTTTTATTTTGCCGCCTGATATTTTGTATTTTTAATTTAGCTTGGAAATGAATAAGATTTTTTGGTTGTTATAAAATATTAAATTAAATAATGTTGTTATTTAATCGCAACTGTATCTCTAAAATCGTCAGCTATCTTCCACCATGTTGTATTAAGGTTAGCGTCCACCTTTTGACATCGTACGCATTCAGTATTCTTCGTATATAAATTCACACAAGAACGTCTACTTAATCGGCATTGCTGACGGCCGTTTCTCCATATGTTTATGACAATTTATGGTCGATAGGTGGATAGGTGGACGCTAACCTTTAATAGTACCTAACTAGGGCAAACCTTTCAACTAAATCCTGTGAGCTAATGTACAGGGTACATAAACTGCGAGCATCGCCGCGGATCACAAGTAATCTCAGTTTAGTGCCGCACCGCCGATCCTCATCAACTTATCTCTTATCGCGTGAGTCTTACGTTTAGTATACGAAGATGATGGAGTGTCAGTGCAAAAGAAATGTCTCGACTAATAACATCCCAACTGATTTTAAATTAGTTCAGTCAGAAGATTTCTGACTTTATTCAATGGTACGATGTTTGTCATTAAGTGGAGCTTAAAACGGTTTGACGATAAACAAAAAGCAGACAGTTTTATGCCTTCTTTTGTTCGTATATTGTTTATCTAAGGCGTGAGTCTAATCCCGCCGCCGTGATTGAGTAATAGTCAGCAAAAGAGATAAGTGTCAATCTTAGTGCGTACACTTTAATATTCAACTTTATTGATGAATAATTCATGATTTGAAACGTACCTTGTTTAAATAGAGCGAGACGAATGTATCGAAAAATATACTTCAACTCATTTCTTCATTCACTTTTGTACATATTTTGGCAAGGTACAAAAGTATTATATACCTATAGGTCAATACCTACATATCTATTGGGTTGGTTCCACTACTTCTGGTACTCATCAGAAGTCACCGTTTCGTGTTTTACGATTAGTATAATCGTCGTTGGAGATGCAGGACGCGGAGATGACGTGGTCCGAGGTGAAGCTCGCTGCCGTCGACAGACAGAGATGGAGAACCGTTGTGTCTGCCCTTTGCCCCACGGGGGGGTCATAGGACGCCAAGAAGAATAATCGTCGTAGATCTACGTTTACTGTCCGGGGCCAGTAACTAGAATCTAGTTACTGGATTAAACCTAGTAAAAGTAAGTAATTTTCAAGAGAAACTAGTAGAATACGTTTGCAAACCACCTAATGTACCTGGTGTTTTGACCGATTCCAGCTCGTTCTTTTTTACATCATAAAGAGCTGACATTTTCAAAGAATGACTAGGCTAAATAACTTGGTTCGCATCCCTTACAAAAATGCCCTGTTTATTAAAAGTTGACACTATTTTTGTCAAGTGTACACGTACAGTCAAAAAAAGAGATAAGTTATTTTATTGGTTTGCAAATAGAGAGTAGGTATTGTGCTAATATAGTTCTTACAACGAAAGACTCCATTCAACACCAGGTGCAAAACTACTCGCACTCATTTACAACTCAGCAACTAAGTATACAACGTCACACGCTCCGCTTTTTGCAAATCGAATTCACGTACAGTCGGCGAGACAAGCCGCAGCGGTAAACGTTTTGCGTACAGTTGCGCACAGCAAGCTAATTACTATTAAAAGTTTGGACTAAACAACGGAGTTTGTTGTTTTCCGGCCATAATTATATGCAGCCGCACGGACCATCTATTCATTTGTGGGAATTATGGCGCCAACTGTATCTCTGCAGTTGAAACCCAAAACTAGCGGGCTATTTGGGTACAATGGAGCGGTGCTGTGTTTTTGCAGATATTTTGTCTTTTGTGCTTAAGTGTACAAAGCGAAAGTTATGACTGCCGCTCTGCGGGCCATGTATTAGTTTAAATGCGTCACCTGTGTTTTGGTTTGATGTAGGGTAATTACAGCGTATACCGTCCTGAATTTAATTACATATTTTAGAGACTGTAACTTTACAAGTATGACGTATTAACTGTAATATTGTATACGTCGGGTGCGCCATAATCGTACCCTGGGCAGTCAGCGATAGAAACTTATCAGACTTACTTACTTATCACATAGACAAGCCAACTTAACCTACATACATAATATGGCAAAGTAGAATCCCCCTTTTTCGAGTGTAACGAGCGGTTTTGCTGTTGAGTTTATTAGATTAAACTTTTCACATCGTATCGGTCCCTCGGCCCTCGTAGTCTGAGAATTGTCCCCCCGCACGCGGCTAAACCATGTTCTTGAGACCACGGGTATGTATGCACAAGTTGACTTTTATTTATTTATTTATTTATTAATTTATAATAAATAATACACTCACGAGCAAAGAAAAGGTTCCAGTTACAATAGCACCAAATTACTCCTAAAAGGAAAAGACTAGCTTAATGTTTGTTGAAGAACATTTAACAGCGCATCAGAATATTACCAACTAAAAACGTAAATATTTAAATCGAATTTTAAATTAATTGGTACCGTACCGACATTTTGAAAGTAAAAACTTTTTTCATTGCTCGTGAGTGTATCTTATACAACCTGCATGGCTATACATTCTCTATCCTAGTTTCTATTTAAAATTGACCTCCATCTTAATCCAGTTAGCCGAGCCGCCGTACGTAATAGGTGGAAAATATCAAAGATTTTCTCTCTTAACAATTTTCACGCTAATTAAATAAAGGCTTTAAAAACTTTATCTTGCCGAGGCTATCGTGCGAAGCAAGCTGAAGCAGAATTTGTTTCAAGTGTCCATATTATTTCTTCCGAAGTCCAAACTAAGACTTGACTCAACTTATATAGAGGGTGCTCCTAACTTTTGCACGAGTTTGAAGCTCAAGAAACGCGATAACAGGATAGAATGGTTATTCTTACAACAGTTTCAGCTTTTTTCTTTGGAATTTATGTTTTTTTTTCAAGTGCTAATGTTAATTGGTTTCGTTCTCGCTTCCGTCTTGTCTGGCGTACTTGTTGTTTTACAAGTTTTTAAAAGTACCTATACGTATTCAAGATGACTATCCTATACTTAATGACTTGTTGGGGGAAATTAAGGTACGGTTAAGATTTACATCATGTTTTGCAATTTAAAGCGTGCCTAACAGACTAGGAGAAAAATCTCAACACTTTTGGTAGATCCAAGAAAAAAATATTTTTTGACCGGGATATTTATAGTCTCGTTGTATAAAACAGGAAACATAAATACCCTATTTAACTTAACGTATATTATGTATACCTACCTATAAAATCTAGGCTATGTATGGGTTCTTTATTTATAAAAAAATCTTGAAGGTATCGATAGCAGGTAGGTACAGTAGGAAAACTTATTAAAACTGGGAGAACGAAGTGAGTGAGCTCACCTGTGTGGCTGGAGAACTTGTCGAGAAACATAATATTATTCTTCACCAACTTTACAATAGAAAGTTGGCGCCGTGTGTACCACTCGGTTAACTCTTAGAAGAATTTCTGCAGAACCTCGAAACAATGGTTCTTAGAAGAAGTGACCAAAATAGTAGGTACTAAGTACGTTAATACTAAGTACTTAGTACCTAGTAGTTATTTGAACCTCTTCATATAAGGCACTATAGGCCATAAGCCACTGTAAGTAGCAACTGATGGCTGTGACGCAATGTTGAAAAAATAAATGAAAATTTAACGCTGATTAAACGAATATCTTTCTTCAAAGCGTTAAACTCTGTTTCACTATTATGTTTATAATATTATTTTCCAAATAAAATTTAATATTTATTCCTATATAATATATTATTTTACATTTTATTTTGAAATGCATTCACTTCACCTTATACTCGCACTTGTTGTACTCGTATCAGTTCTAACATCAGAGAACTTTGACGGACGGTAACATTTCACTTCAACTCTATGTACGAATGTACGTAGGTATAATTTAACTTTTTGTGGTAATAACTTATTTATCTTCAATACAGTTTCATAATTACTTAAGTACTTGAGAAAAACAATGAAACGAATATTGCTTATTCCTACGACAAACAAACATTGATTGTAGTCGTGTTGATCTTGATCAGCCTACTAAAATAATTATTCAAGGGTTATATTATCACTGGGTAATGTGTGTATTTCACACATATTTCACTAAGTAGTATTGTACTTGGGAATCAATTTTGTTCCATTAAAGACATTTATTTAATTTTAAGTAAATTATAATTATGAATTCAAACAATTTATTCCAACCAAGCTTTCATATTCGACCTATTCCACTTCTATGTTAATTTTCTCTTCAAAGGATATTTTATAACTGTATATTCACCGTCTGGCATTGCAATGAAATTTATTCAATAAAAATGTACTTTATCAGATAGCAATAAGAAATACGTACGCAGTATTAGCACAGTTCGATTAAAAACTACAAGTATGAATGAATTCAGTTTAAACTCCTATTTTAATGAAATGAAGTTATCAAATTCATAAGAAAATATACCTACAGAGCGCTGCAAAAGTGACGAAAACCTCGGGGGGTAAACCTTCTACATGAATATTCCGATCAATTCATGGAACTTGATGGAAATCCCTAAAATATCTCACCTTTAGGTGCCACAGTCAGTCAGTCACAGCTACAGCACAGTTTGAAAAAATCTACAATATCTTAAATATACAATATTTAAGTTATTTTTATTTTTAGGAATTTAGTTTAGTTTTTATTTATATGTCATTTTTTTTTGTTTTTTGTTATTAATTTTATATTTAAATTGTATCTGATGTTTTGTTGTATATGTTTTTGTTTTGTGGTATTTTTCAGTGTATCTGTGCAGCACCAAATAAAATCTTTTTCTTCTTTGATATTTTTTCTTACACTGTGCTAATAATTTAAATATTCTCATAAAAAAATCAGTTTCCAAGGGACAGACGGAGCTTGATTAAAACGTTGGAAATGTTGGAAAAAATCTATACATTAAACAGTCACGCACAGTGCCCCATTAGTTATTTCAGCCACAGAATTAAATCCACAGAGCGGCTCGTAATAACTTTCATAGAATGAACTAACCCGGACAAACTTCCATGAATAATAATTTAGCCGGAGCTGTGTAGAGAAATATTTTTTAATTTTCATTGTTGCACAGAGTTAGTTATGGTATTAGAATAGCCTGTGGTGATATTTTTGTCAGCATTTAGGTTAACTGTAAAAAACTAAGGATGAATGTATGTTTTTTTTTGGAAAAGTAGCATTATGATATTTTGTTTTGTAAATTATGGATTGAAATGATCTCGTATGGAATTTAAATAAGATAAATGAAACAGCGTACATTCAGGTTTAAATAGTTTCGGAACCAAAAATGTACAACAAATAGCGCCAGGTACAACAGGTATATGTAACCATCAAATACCTGCTCATTTATTCATGTGCTATTAGAGAGCACACAATATTATCTGATAGCGATTCCAAGATTAATCAAGTAAATTACTTCATAATTGTCAAGAGAATTCCATCGTTGTATGAATTATTAATTAGGTTATGATACATATATTATTATATCCGATATTATATTATGGTTCTGCAGGGTTCTAAATCTGAAAATAAATTTTGAGAAGTGTGTCCTAATTATTAATCACATCTTGGACTAAAAAAGTCTCTAGAAACATTCTGTACGTATACGATTAACTGTGTTCTTTTAATTTAAACTACTCTCACAAGCAATGAAAAAGGTTTAAATTTTAATTAAATGTTTGTAAAAATTGAGACCATTAATTTGGTGTCTTATACATTTTGTAACTGGAACTTTTTCATTGCTTGCAAGTGTATTAAGTATTCCGAAGTGGGTTTTCTTTCACTTCAAATGGCTTTGTCTGAAACAATACCGTTTTAAAGATGTTTTTAGTCCCCGTATTAAGTGTCAATTAGGGGTCAAATAACAAAGAGTACTTAAAAAGTAGAACTGTTTATGTTCATTTTATATTTATAAGATAAAAATCAGAGGCTACTTAGGTGCTATGGATAAGTAACTGCAGTACGAGTAATCAGAGTCATTTAATCATTCATTAGCTTTAGTAAATATTTGAGTACCTATGGGGAGATTGATTTTACAAATCTTTAATATTTAGACGACTCAAAAACAGTAGGTCAATTGTTTATTTAAAAAAAACAATGTCCATAAATATTGAAAGCACAAAAGTAACACAATTCTTACAGTTCTCACAATCCATTTTCTTTTGAACTAAGCAGTTAACTAGATGAATAGTTCTCGAAAAACTAGAAATGGATGCTCAAAGTACCTAATAAGTGCCAGAATGAACGATATGTTTTCAAATATCTTGTACGTACCTAATTATGCGCTGAACTCACTCACTCTATTTACAACTCAAACCTACAGTGTAACCAAAACTTTCTTGTATTCCGAAATAATTCTAATACATTATGTAGTTTAGATTCGTGATGAAGATTTTATACACCTTCTAGTCAACTACGTTATACTAAACTGTATTAAAGTTTTAAGAGGTTTGTATAAATATTAAGTTTCATAATAATAATTTACAATTATAATTAATTTCATCAAATGATTTAAAGTATTATATTTTAGTTTTAAGCTTTGATACCATTAGACTTGAAGCAGCGCCACCAGCTACAACACACTTGAGCTCTAACGAGGCTCTATCTGTATCTATCCGGGCCCCGGGGCGATCAGTCGTCGGGGGCTAGCAAATAATTTCGCCAAATGACGTTTAGGTACCGAAAATGTTGGTAATTGCCCTCCCGAGTTATAAATTGGCTGAGACATACCCCGGCGGTGGGAGGGGCGGCTCAAATGAGGTTTGCGAGAGGGTGTGCGCCCTTTTTCAAGGCAATTGCATCAAACCCGATAGCTGCGCCGGAATGCCACTAGGTGTCGTTGTTTCGCGGTGGCAATTTCGCCAGCTAAAGGGTTAAAGATTGGTGTTTACAGTGTGATCGTAATTGGAAATGGAAAAATTGCTTCTCTTTGATTGAAGTTTGCGGAGGTGGAAATGTGATTTTGGTTCGCTTCTCGTGTGGAAATATGCCGTTTTGCGCGGCGTATTTGATTATTTTCCCGTATGGAATCGCTGGGTGGTAAGGTTTCTCAATAACTTTGCAACCGCGAATAAACACCCTGTGTGTGTATAGACTGTTATTGGTTAGGTCAATGACTTCATTATTAGGTATTTACAACGTGACTATTTTAAATAAAAAAAACATACCTTTAAATTAATGAAAAGTTATGAGATTCTTTACTACAGCATTATAGCTTATGCTAGCTATAATAATTTTAGTGAAGTTATCAAGATACAATTTGTACTTATAAATATATCTCTTTGATTCCCATGTTAGTTAGGATCGACTATACTCCTGTCTGATCACTTATAACTTCCACCCTCTGCATTTAGCATTTACCCGGGCTGACCTCATAAGCAAGAACGGCAAAGAAATCTCATTGTTCATCATAATAATCCGGTATCAGAAGTATTCTGTGAGTTACAAGGGCCCTTTATTTGTGAGATTTACGGTTTCCCGATATTTCATTTGGCGCGACCCCCGTCAAACTCATTCGACGTTTATGGATATTACTTCACCGATATATCCGTCTTATTGCAAATATTGTGCTGAGATTTCTTTCTTTTGGGTACTTACATCGTATTTTAACAGATACGATGTAATTGAGGTATTGCGATTGCGGTATACATAACAACGGCTTACTAGTACTTAAATATTACTACATAGGATAATGATGTACCTATGTCAGCACTGAGATTTAGAATGTTTCACGCGTATTTTGTATGTATCTGAGTCGTGATCACAAGTTTCGATCCTCCGTTAACGTTGCGTATCGTCAACTGTCACTGTCAAAATGTAAGGCAAAGTTAGTTCCAAAATTGACATTTGTTTTTTCCATATGTTAGGTGGAATTTCACCAAACGCTAAACGTATTTAGTAGCCTGTCATACGTCTGTCAGTTAGTACAAAATGTATTTAATATTTGATTTAAATACGTTGGTAAAAGTGACCCTTCGTGTAGATTCGAAAATAGTATCGAATCCTGTGCTCGCTGCACTGCTTAAATTCGAGCGGGCGCGGCGTCCCACCACGCTACGTTAGACGGACCCTAGACCTACAATAATATTGTGTAATATATTTATTGTGCAATAAGTTTTGTATCCAAATGACATTTGCGCAATCTTAAATATTAACCCTAGACGATTAATTATATTGCACAATTGCCAATATTGCGCAATATAATTGATCGTCTCGGGTCCACCTTAGATTAGAGAGACTATTCTTAGTCTTCAACTGTCTTTCCACACAAGCATTTGTCTATCGGAATCGCTATAAGTTATCAGTTCGGGTAGTCATTATTGGAATAATCCTAATCCTAATCCTAACTAATTAATATTATAAATGCGAAAGTAACTGTGTCTGTCTGTCTGTCTGTCTGTCTGTTACTCTTTCACGTCAAAACTACTGAACGGACTTGAATGAAATTTGGTATACATACGGTCTAGACCCTGGGAAAGAACATAGGCTACTTTTTATCCCGAAATTCCCACGGGAAAACTTTTTAAGGCGAAGCGAAGCGCGCGGGAACAGCTAGTAGGTAAATAAGTTTGGTATCATAATACGATCCGTATTCTTCCAGTTAATGACAATAATTACGAATGTATGTACATGTATACTGCTCATTACTCGTGTTTGAATATGAAATGAAATTAGCGTGCGCCGGTACATGGCTTGATGAATTGTTTTTAACGAAACCTCCCGTGGGATGGCATCAATGTCAGGAGGATTAAAACACAAACAAGTTATTAATTAAACCATTAATGGGTTTTAACCACAATTATAAAGTCGGTCATTGCATAATGAACGCTTCGCCAAATAAAAAGCATAAAGAGCAGTCATGTCGCAGGTAATTTTAATGCTGACCTCGTTTTGAGTTTTAATTATCATTGATGGTGACAGCCGAGGGATCGATTTGCTTCCTGTTTCGATATAATATTGGATGGTTATTAATAATATATAATGTTTATACTTAAATCAAAAATCTTCTGTTCCGGTATACCGTTCAAGTACCTATACCGGTTTTACCGGTACATGTGTGGCCGGTATACCTACCAGCACCGCGTCATCTCATCATATCCCAGACAAATGTTTGACTGTGTGAGTGATAGAGATAGGTGAATAAATATTTTGAGGAATGGGTATCGTATTCAAGTATGTATGTGCTAATGTACGAATATAATAGTATACATATATACCTTTACCTCTAGCTGATATAAATAAGGATCATAGTAACGTGGCAAGCAAGGATTATAGCCTGAGAATTAATATTCCCACAGTGCATGGCGATCATAACTTCGCAACACGAAATCAAGAGTAAATCCAGAAGTCTTGGTTCTATCTCGCATCTAAGTTTGTGCATTAGCATTTTGCGGTGTCTCCGCTTGTTGCATAACTTGCTGTGGCTTGGGGCACCTTCAGCCATGAAGAGGCAATCAGCTGGGGTCAGATCTCATTCAGATCTTACTCAGGTGGAATACCTAGGAGGTATAGTGTTACCTTTATAAGTTCATGGAAGATAAGGCTGAAAGTTGTGGTTGGCCTTAGAGGTGATGGAAAAGTTTTCAGGTGCCGGTCATGTAAGTCAGAAAAATGTGTCATCAAAGGGCGCGTTTTCTATCGGGCCTATAGCCGTGCTAAATGTGTGTAGGGTCAGGGGGGTCACTCACTCAATCGACGAACGAACGAACAAGAATTGTCACGCAATTGGCACGCGGGCAGCGCTCCGAAACTTCGCAACAACAAATATGCAGCGATAAACACGACTCTATCTCGTTGTATTAGGCTTACCGATTGCATGACAGCAGCTCTTGTTCGTACGTAAGTACGTTCGATTTCGGTAGTAGCCCTGCAGGCACGTTTAATACCGTAAGCTAGATCCGTGGAGCCGTTCGACGATTTTGAGAGTAACCCCCCAGGTTAGGTTAAACTCATACTTTGTCAAATTATCAAATAGCCAGTGTTTGAATGAACAAATAGGCGGTTTGTCAGTTTGGCCACGTAGGTACTGCCATTCTAGAAGCATTGCTATAATGACAAAACGGTGATGTAACATCTTTTTTATCACAGCTTATCGACGATACTACTGAGCTGCATATTACGAGTAGGTACTTATTAAATAACAAATCACGTTTTTGCTAGGGATGTTACGTACAAAAAAGACAAACACTATGTAAGTATGTAATAATAAATCTGTGTAGCAAGTGATTGATTTCACGTGCATGTAGCTACCTACCGTAACTTTTGTCAATTCGTTGAGTTACTGACAGACTTCAGCGTAAGCGGAAATCTGCTCTGAATAATTGACTCGTCCATAATTGGTCCAATAATCGGTGGAGGCTCTCCGCTTTATCAACGGTATTGTGTACAGACACACAGACTCAGACAATCTCCTAAGTGCGATTGTCCACCGCCGCCGTCACCGTCGCGTCATCGAGAACGAGATGACGGCGCCGAAGTAGCGGTACATACATTTTACTTAGCCGCGTGTCCACCGTCCATCTGTCACGTCACCGTCAAGTCATATTAAACTCGGCCTGAAATAATCTCGCTCTCGTGACGTGACGGTGACGGCGGCGGTGGACAATCTCCTAAGGCAATAGGCAGTCAAGGCATATTGGCGAGTGACCAGAAGGGGATTATTCTCAATTTATGCACACTGATATTGCTGTTTACAACGGACAATGCCGTGTGAGTAGGGCATGCAATACCGGTAATATTTTCAATACCGGTATTGAGTTCCGGTATTAGAACTCAATACCGGGATCCCGGTATTAATACCGGTATTAGCCTTCCTTGTTATAAATGACATATATTTTGTTTAAAGGTCGTATAGGGCAAACTACAACAAGAAAAAGCAATCAAATTCTGTATTATGTAATATTTTTTACGAGAATTGAGTATTAGAGCTAAAATTTTAGAACGCATGGATAACAAGTAGGTTTCCAAAGGCCAAAAACCGCATGTAACGGTTGAAAACAAGTGCACTTTCATGGTATATAGGAGCACAAGGCTAACTACATCTTAATCGCTTGATTTATAGCCTAAAAAATTACCGATTCCGGTATTACTTCAATACCGGTATTAACTTTCAATACCGGTATTGAAAAAAACGTGGATTTTGTCCGGGATCCCGGTATTAGCAATACCGGTATTACGGTATTGCATGCCCTACGTGTGAGATGATTGAGTATAGTAGCTATGGATTTTGATACAGTGTACTCAGTTAATTGGGCGAAGGTAAAAAAAGGTAAGTATAATATACCTATTAGTTATAATTATTATTATCTGTGTTTTGGTGATGAAACAAGTCAAGTTGGCAGATGTTGGATGAGGAAGGATATAACAAAAATCATGTTCTGGGCTATAATGATGTATGAATTAAAACTTATTTTCTACAGTAAATGCTATTTTTACAGGTAATCTTTGAATTTTTCATAAGCATTTGCAGTGATAATAAAATAATCAACTTTATTAAATGTCAGAAAAACACCAGTACCTCCTGAATTTGGGAAAAATTCTAAACACACAGTTCTGCGGTACAGAGAATCACACTGAATTCGGTAGGTAATCATAATCAAAGGGAATAATATTCCGGGAACACACAGGACTTTTTCCCTTTTTCAAGTCTCACAAAAGGCGGAGTTGATGAAAGCGAAATCAAGGACTTTTCATTACGTCGAATGCTAATAACAACGCTAATCAAAATCCGACGACAAAAAAGGCGCCGTTGTGTTATTTTTTCAGTAGCTACAAATATTACTGTGTATTATAATATGCGCAAAAATATGTTAATACAGTCTTAACTGGCTTTTACCCGTGTATTTACCCGTGCATATAATATTTACTCGTGTGTAGAAGGGTCCATATAATTCAACTATTCTTATTTTTCATAGATTTTTTTTTTGTCCAGAATGACCCCCTGACCGGGCTTACTATAGACGTACTTACTATTTTTGAAACACTGTAGTCAAGTCGCCTATAGTCAATGATTTTACGAATAAATGATTTTTCAAATAACAGCGCTGTGTGATGACACCAAAAAATTTTCTTTTACCGGAAGGTTTTCAACTTAAAGAGTAAATTTTTAAATATGATTCTGGATCTCTGTTAAATATACTACAATATTGCAGACGGTGTCATTAAGCTAGCCTTTTTCGTTTAGGAGTAATTTGGAGCTATTGTCACTGAAACTCTTTCATTGCTCCTGAGTGTACAAGTATAATAACTTCGTAGTTACTTTAAGGCCCTGTTTCACAATGTCTGGTTAGTGGCTACCTGTGAGATAAAATACATGCTGTCACTCTCTGTTATTATTTTTTTGACAGTGACAGCATGCATTTTATCCTACAGGTAGCCACTAACCAGACATTGTGAAACAGGCCCTTAAACACATGACAGACAGACCGATGTGCTGATAGTCATTTGTTTGTATAAACTCGCTCGCATCAATGGCAATGATGACAGAATGGCCGGACCTTTATTAACCTTCGTTGTAAGGGTCGCCTCACAATAACAAACAATACACCTGCCCTTTGATGGAAACTCTTCTTGATTAGCCCATTATTATGATTTTTTCGACCATAAAATCAACCGGGAAACGACACAGCCGGTGATCGGATGTCCGTGTGATCTTCCTATATATTAAATTCATGGCGACGACGTATAGCATAAGCTCTACAGATGTATAGCGAACAGCGATAACATTTCACGTACCGATCGATGCAATATGGAATATGCATGTGATTCAAATAAAGGTCAAATATTATTTTTAATAAACTTTGTCATTTCAGAATGATGCCTCCATCATTTTTTGATTATAATTCATTTATGAGCGAGTAAATAATTGTCAAAAAGTACAAAATAACTTCGGTAACTTTAAATCTTTGAAACGTGACGGATTTTCTTAGAGCGGATGTGACGATCTCAGAATAATCTATGCCCATAGAACTGAGCGTCGGCGCGACTGGCGAGACTCATTATTCTGAGCCGTGAAACGAAAGTAATGACGTCACACCTCTTCACACAAAGTTTTGGGCGTTTATAGTGGACGTGTATTTTGGCGTTGATTTTTTTTATATAAAGCGATGTAAAACTCTTGAATAAGAATATAAAAAAATACATGCATATTTCCTATTATTGTCAACTACATAATAATAAGCAGAATAATGTCTGTATAGTAGAAACAATAGCGGACTTACCTATCCCTAATAAGACTTTGAAAAACCACGAGGTTGTTAATTAAAATGTCATGCATAACTTATGAATTTGAAACGCAAATTGTAATAAACTGAACACCAGTAAATAACTCAGAAACCCACAAAATAACTTTCAAACTGGCCATAGACATCGCAAACTCATCTGGCACCCGCGATCCGCAATCCGAAAAATGTTTACGAACAATGTACACAGTTCCAAACACACTCACACACAGACAACACAAACGGCCCTTAATTATCCATAAATATTCTGGAACGTTCCAAAATTGAAACTCGCCAGTTTTAGCATATCTAAACAAATGTTTACGCTTAAGTTCAGCGGATGCGTAGTCGCTCTTCCAAAACTTTCTTTAATTAAATCTGCGACAATTCCTGAAGCATCTGCTCAGAGTTTAGATTCTCATGTCACAAACACATTTGTGTGACCATTATATAACAGTAAAACTGGATCCATTGTCACTTCAGTCTCAGAAATGCCATTATTATAGCAAATAAATTATTATTGTCTAGTTCTCAACATCGAAAATTGAACATAAGCTTTAGCTTTCCAGCATCAACTGCTGAATGTATTCATTGAATATATGTTCCTAAACTTTTTTTTAAGGACCCTCGAAAACGTTGCGTATTTTTGAGATCTAAATGGTAAATGACAGTTTGCGATTGGGTTGCGAATATCTTGCGGAGAATAAACCCTCAGAGTATCGAACTTGGGAACTGTTTGCCGTTGGTCCGATACTGCTATATGGTAAGTCCATACTACTGAGGGTGGATAATTATATAATTAGTTGACTGTACAGTATTTGATCCAGAAAGGCTGAGGACTGACAAAAATGTACGGAGGCCGGTCCAAGGCATGAAAAATTTTGTCAACAGAAATATATTTTCAATAGGTATACTACAATAGTTACTCTGAGAGCTCATTTTAAGGCAGAATATAGATAAATCAAATAATATTGTATCGATACACACACACAAGCTATATTGATTAGTATTTGTCATACACTTGTCTAAGGTCATACCACATATCACGCGTACGTGGATCGTGGAGTTTAAAATAAAATTGTTTGCGTACGAGGGTATACATTCTCTTTCGCTGACTGTACAGAAATATAATATTTAAACCATTCAGTTCGAAATCATTTAAGCAATGCAGTATATTCAGTTATAATCCGAAGCAAAATTGTTCTATTTATTTAAATATAGCATTATCTACTACAGAACGGAAAAATAAGTACGGTAAATTGCAGGTCTTTCTATTAAAAAAAGTATAATTTTATTATCTAGACATAATAATCAGCGGTTTATTCCATCACGCCATGTTTTTTTGTGAGAACTTCAACAGTTGGTGACCGGTTCCGGTTACTGAAATAATTACGAATTTTAAATGGTTTTAATGAATGTTAATTACCTACGGTTATAATTGAGTGGAATAAATAGTCAAGGATTAAACTGAACAGCTGAAAATTCGAAAGTCAAACTGCTAGTTCAAAGCCAGTTCGAGTTTCCTTAGGGTGAGGCCACACAAGTCATAGTGATAAAGGGATTTACTTATTTTTAATGACTCTAACTCTGAAGCTTACCATATAAGTCATAGCTAATAATTCCGAAGCATTTGAATACAAACAATTATTTATAAAAATACAGTAATCATAACAACAACAAAAGCTCTAATGACATTTAGAAAGATGTGTACTTAATTTATTTAAATTAGCATGACGAACTTCCTAGTTGGTCTTACAAAAATGCTTTTAAACAGAAGTTAAGTATATTTTTTTGCCATGTAGCCTTCGTTATTCCCTTAAAGTTCTTTATTATTGTGAAAGTGACACTATTTACAGTCAAAATAAGTTCGCGACCGCACGCCGGTTTTCGTCGAAACCAAAATGCGCCTTATAGAGACAAACACGAAGATTATTTACTGAAACGTTTATGAAAACTGCAGCATGACTAGTCGCTCGTGAACGTTGAGCCAACGTTGTCAAACGGCGCACTCCGTGTGTCATAGAGTAGACACACCTTTTGTTATTTTCAGAATAGACATAAAGTGAAGTGTAAGGTAGGCTAGCGCCCCCAATTAAACAAAAATCATAACTTCCGTTTGAAAGCGTTTTTTCACAAAATTGCCACGTTTCACGCACTTGTTATGCTAATTCCAATTTTTAAAACCTACCCCTCAATACCCTATAACTAGAATGAAGGCTAACGTAAATATCTACGAGTGCAGCTAAAGAGTAAATAATACTAAGTTGATAACAGCGCCCTGCGGCTATCGTTCTTCAGTGACGGCGCGGACTCTACACATGTATCTGACCCTCGTGGCTGTGACTGACGTAAATGTATATATTCGGGCCGTCAGTCGTTCTGTATGCGAGCTTTTAAAATATTAGGAAACATATTATTAGAATTTTGGTAGCCGCCTCTGGAAAATAAATATTTATTAAAGCACCGAATATTAACAAGAAATATCTTTCTTAAAAATATGGGTTTGGCTGGTTTTGTATGTAGACTACATTTATGCGATCTTCATTTCGCGTAGAAAATATATTTCCTGTGAGAATATTAGTAGGTATATATTATAGCCTCGCACTGTCTGTCGCAATGATCATGAAACACACCAAACTAACCAACTATAACTAAGTATATTCATACATTTAAAATTGTTACCTACTAATCTCACTACCAACCACTTTCTCGACATCACCAAAGGTAAACTGGTAGAGAATGCTACTAGCATTAAGTTCGCCTTTGTACAATGTTTTTTTTTTATGTGCAATAAAGAATTTATAATAATAATAATAATCTATCTACAGCTCCAATGCGGGATAATTCTATTAGGCATAGATGTGTAACATAATTCCAACTAGAACCTCTTTGCCAATACCTATTACACGCTGCACGAACCGCGACGCTTCCCAACATCATGATATTCCTTCTCAAACTTGACTCAGCTCGCTTCCACCACCTTTCCATGACCCACCACTTGACTTTTAACACCTCTATTCTAAGGACCGAGATCCTTTGGCGTAGGGGTCAGGATATGCTGGTATGTAATGGTCTT
Source organism: Plutella xylostella (assembly GCF_932276165.1). Classification (NCBI taxonomy): domain Eukaryota; kingdom Metazoa; phylum Arthropoda; class Insecta; order Lepidoptera; family Plutellidae; genus Plutella; species Plutella xylostella. Next base: position 9,448,772 of record NC_063993.1, on the reverse strand, counting down.
AGTGACTATAGGAGTTTGACATTTAGGCACGGTGATAATATCTACGCTCCACAAGCGATATGTGCAAACTTAGAACTTACTAGTTGTAATTGGAGTAAAGGAATTGAAGACAATGACAGTAAGATGCTGGAAGTAAAAAAAAACTAAAGAGAATCATCGTAAACTCAATCTTTGGAAACTCCAAATTTGTAGTAGGTGGCCACGTGACTTTTTTTTATTAGGGAACAAAATCCTTAGGGACGTGAAAAAATCATTCATGGGAAGGAAAACATTATAACGCGTAGCGAAGCTATTTAGTTTATCTACTCAAAAAATATAATAAAAATGGAATGTTACTTACAATTCATATTTCGAGATAATACCTATTATTTTACTTGAGTTCCCTGAAAGTATGAAACTGCAACAGGGCTGTGGAATTAGGGCAAATTAAAATGATGGCGTTATTAGAAGTCCCCAAGTTAAATACTTGAAACTTTTCGAATATTCAAGTATGAAAGGGTCATTAATTTAGACCTCGCACCAATTATCATCCGGCGGTAATTTACTTTACATAATGTATTTAGTAGAGCTAAGTATTTATGGTAATAGCTCTGTGAAAACTACTTGAAAATAGTAAAAAAATTCTTTTAATAGTAAACATGAAACTCGATACTTGCAATAATCTAAACTAAAAAAAACATTAAAAGGTTTTTAACTTATTTAATATGACAGTATGTAAATGAGAAATTGATCACACAAATTATAAAAGACGCAAGATCATTCGGCTTCCATACACCATTACTAGCTAGTCGCTACAAGAAAAACACGTCATTCTTACAGTAAAAAAAATATCCCTAAAAACGAACCTTACTTCTCTTAGAAAGATCGTGTTTCTTTTCGTACTGAGCATGTACTAAGCAATATTTTTACGAGGCACTCCACGTGTCATCCCCCAGGTAACGTTTATTGAAACCCAATAGGGAAATAGGAGATGCATTCCAGATGTAGTCAGGCGGCTGCGTTAGAGAACAAAAGCGCTCAAGTTTCTACCCATTTACTATTGAACTCTACAATTGACACGAATTTCTTATATTTGTAACCTGACTGGAAGATTGTGCGTTGCGGATGAAAAAGAAAATGAAAATTATAAAAACATCTAGTAATTTCTTCTATTTGTGATATGAGTTCTCTGATATGGATCATGTGAATAAACTTTCTACTTGCTACCTATAGCACGACCTGCGTTATTTTATTTTATCCTTTATTGCACAAACACAAATAAAAATAACCCCCTTATTCATAGAAAAGTTACAAGACGTTTTAACTAATATACTGTTTTGTCCCTCTCTGTCAAAGAACAAATTGTTCCTTGTCGGAGAGGGACAAAACAGTTTATTAGTTAAAACGTTCTGTAACTTCTCTATGAATAAGGGGGTAAGTGTACAAAGGGTGGATTCAATACTAAAAGCATTTTATGCTATTCAACCCACACAGTTAAACGACCAGAACAGGTATTTTTTAAAACGTGTGTCTATTCATCGTATTTTTTTAGAAATATCCATTCACTATATCTATAAATGACAGATTCTGGTAACATCGCGACACTAGCGCCACTGGAGCAGTTTCCCCGTTAATGTTGTACAATGACGGAAATTCCCCGGCCGTGTGGGCAGGTCCTCTTACACTGGGTCTACGGTAAGAATTGGAATTCGAAAAATTCAATTTCCTTGCTCAGAATTTAGCACAGAGGGTAAAAATAACATGCTTTCAGTGCCTGAGACACTGCGGTTGGGAAATAAGTGTTCGCTTTTAGCGGCACTGCTGTAATATGTATTTTATTTTAGTTGGCAACAGGAATTAAAGTGTGTGTAATATTAACTGGTATTTTACCGCCTATTTTACAGTCGTTTCAAGTTTTATGTACGGTGGCCTGCGCCTAAAAGTACACAGGCAGACTTTTTAAAATAGCGATCTCAAACTCACATGCTGCTCAAGCACATCCACATAAACACCACTGCTACACACATCACACACAACACTTCCCCGGATTTATAACAGATGTAGCTAGTCCCTTCATCATCAGGGATCGCTATTTTAAAAACTCCGCCTGTATACTTTTAGGCGCAGGCCATCGTACCTTCTGTTATATTTATTACACTTTCAATAAAGTTCAACATTGATGTCGATTTTTGAAGGTACAATTTCTAATTTCAGTGCTGTCAAAACCGTGTGTTGTGTTTCCGTAAAATGTCATTTTCCGCAATTATTTTTTTACTAGCTGTTCCCGCAAACTTCGCTTCGCCTTAAAAAGTTTTCCCTTGGGAATTCCGGGATAAAAAGTAGGCTATGTTCTTTCTCAGGGTCTAGACCATATGTATACCAAATTACATTCAAATCAGTTGAGTAGTTTTGGCGTGAAAGAGTAATAGACAGACAGACACAGTTACTTTCACATGTATAATATTAGTTAGGATTTCATATTGATAAAATTAAACAGCGTGTCTTCATAATCTAGGTACATCTATTTAGTACTAGTTTGGCTGCATTTGACCCAATTCAATGTGTGATTTGGTTGATATAAAACTACATAATGTTTTCCGATGTGCTAGTTGAAAACTATTATGATTTCTGTAATCCCTAAAAAACTTTTCAGTCACGCAAACGTTTTTGAGAACTCTACTCTTTAGAAAAACAAATGAAGGTAAGTATAGATAGGTACAGTCAGCCAGGCACTCTCTAAAACTTGAAGCAGTAAGCTCTAACGCTGTCTTATGTCGTTAGCTGGCAGTGATTCAATTAACATAAAATATAATAGACTCCCACATCTGAGCCTTACGTGTTCAAAGGAATATGAACACAATTGCTATCACAATAAGTTGAAATTTACATTGCTACTATGTTATGCCTATTTGGCAAAGCGATCGAATTTTCTTTTAAAGAAGAAAATGACTTTTACTACGTATGTAATAGAGGTAAAAAGTTGCGTTCTTGCATATTCTTATGCTTAAGTAGATGTGATGTGGCTAGTTACCAAAAACTAGTTAGTTAACTAACATACTTAAAATATGTGGGGCCGTTAAGTTTTACTGGCATTAATGTGTTCACTAGAAAACAGAGTAGGTAGGTATTTAATTATTAAGAACCAATGAATTATTTAGAAAAATAAGGAATACGAATTTAGAAATATATTGATATACGGATGAGAAGGTAACATAAATAAACACCTAGTTTACTAGATCTGCTGCCGCTGCACGAGTCCGTTATCTCAGCAGACAAACGTCACATTATCGCGTTTTGCCATAAATACTGCGCTGTGATTGGTGGGACACATTAAACGAGTTTACCGACGTCGATATCGGGCTCGTGCCGCGGGGCCTGTTTCAGTTTATTATTTCTGCGACCCCCGGCGCACTAGTAGATGGAGTAAATTCGAAATTTCCGAGAAATCACGGCAATCGGAACCCGTCTCGGTGGATAATGTAGACGGAATCGAATAGTCTTTTTCAATTACAAATTAAAACATCCATTTCCAATGGAGTGTTTACGCTACATCAGAAGTGCAGGGTACTGGGGGTCTAGTACAGGTTTGACAGTTTGGCGAAAACTATTTGTTTAAGGGCCCGTACAGGGTGACGTGCCCCGCCAAATTTGGGTTTTCAATGCTCTTCACACAGCACACGCAGTGACACGCACACATGTAAGTTTGCACAGTGGGTCATAAACTTTTACTCGCCAACTTTATTGACAATTATTTTCAAGTAGTGATTTGAGGGTAAGTATAATTTTTAATTACACTGGTAAGCACCAGGAAAGAGTAGAAATTAATAGGGGTGCCACTTTTCTCCATACTCGGAACCCGATTAGCTTTCTAAACAAATGTAGTATTTACTTACTTGTAGAAAGGTATTAAAGTGTAGATACTAAGGGTATACTAAGCCGAAAGGGGATGACTCAACTCAAGGGGTCATTCTGAACAACTTTTGTTCTACGAGTTTTGCAAATTCGCGAAAAAATATATTCGTTTTCCATGGTAAAAAGTCACGTGTCATCAAAGTTTCTATGAAAAAGGTTTTTTTTTGTTAATTTTTAAAACTTGTAGAACAAAAGTCCAGAATGACCCCCTGTCTCACTTGTTTTTACCCGACTGCCGAAGGAGGAGGGTAATATTTTTCGATTGTATGTTTGTAAGTATATTTTTTGGTAGCAGAATAATATTTTTTCTTATTTTTAGGGTTTCGTACCTCAAAAGGAAAAAAAGCAACCGTTATAAGATCTCTTTGTTGTCCGTCTGTCTGACTGACTGTCTGTCACCGCCCTTTTTCTCAGAAACGGGTAAAGATATCAAGCTGATATTTCGCATAGATATGGGGACTACCCCAAAAAAATATTGGGGTAACTACTCCCTCTCCCATACAAGTAAATTGGGGCTGATATTTTTTCCGGTTATTTTGATGGTGTAGGTAGGGTATCGTTGAATTGGTCTTTTAATATAATAGGTATAAAAAAAGGTTAAAATATAATTATTTTGCTTTTACCCTTAAATTTGGGGACCACACCATAGACAAATCCTAATTAAAAAATGATTTCAATAGATGACGTGTTTTTATGTTGGGTAACTCAGAATAAGAAATGATGATATCTCAGAATAATAATGGTTAATGGTGCTATTCCGCTGAGCACCGAAACCGGTGGGACGCAAGTGAAAAGTGGCGGTTCCCCTCATCTCGCATAATCTTTATTGACCAAAACTCATTTCGCATAACTCGTATGGTCTAAACTTTTTTGGCCGAACCATCACTTTGCCAAGAATTATGTGGCATAAGGCTCGTTTCGTCTAAAACTCTTTAGGCACAATCTTTAAACACCTAAGTTTCGTTTGCTCAAATGTATGTTCGTCTATACCTATGTATAATCTTGTTTCTCCTAATGTTATCTTAATAAATAATATATTAAGTATGTAGTAAATGTACAAATTGTGGTATTTTTTCTCATACATCCCGAAAATCACGATATTGAATGATTAAAAAATCGAAAGTTAACGAGCAATACAACATACATTTATAATACACATACAATAATTATTACAAACCCCATGAGATCGAAACCTAAAGATAGGTGCGACGACGAGCAAAGCGAGGAGGGGCGTGTTAGGTGCACATGTTCATCAAAACCAAAGCGGAGCGCAGCGAAGCGGAGCGGAGCGTTTTCCAAACAGCGGAAACAATACAAGGCACCAGTTTGCGCTATAGACAGACGCTCCGTCAAAGTTAAAGCCAAACAAATATTATTACTTTGTATAAACCTATTATTAGGCTATTCAAGATTTGGCCATACCATTATTAGGCTAAACAAGATAATGCAAAATAACTTTTTACTAATCGAGATTTATGCCATACGATTTTCGGCGAAACGAGACTTTGACCAAACGTTACTATGCAATACGAGATTAGGCAAATAAATCTTGGGCCAAAAAAGGTAGAACCGAAAAGTGGTCATGAAAATGCACTAGGGTAGACCCTGCTCCTAGAACAGGGCATGAGTTTGTGATTTGTGTGCGAGGATGGAAACTTTGAATAATTTCTTGATTTTTTTATTATTGATGCAATAACATATAGTATTTTTTCTGAGTTACCAACCGAAGTCACCCCGTGACATGGTGACTAGATAGGTACTTCTGCAAATAACGCCATCTATCGTTGGTTTTTTTAGTAACTACTGTCTATAGAAGAAATTTCGTCATTATCAATTTTACGTTACGAATGAATTTAGTAAACCCAGTAAACCTAACTAATCCAGAGGAAACCTAAAATATCTTTCTGTCTCTCTGAAAAACATACTTAATAGCCCAAACTCGATGCTTTTAGCTATTAACATCTTTGAAATAAAATTCAGTCACCACCTTGTTACTGCCCTCATCAGATCCTCACGAGACCATTCCTCAACCAGTACCATGAGACTGTGTTTTTGATGAATCCTAACCTAATGTTCCTACGTATTGTCATCACTTAGATCAATTCGCTATATTCCTGCTCCTCATCGGACCTTTACGAGACTGTAATGTCACGCGAGAACATTGCCCACTATCTAATTTAATTTAATGTATTGAATATAGTGTAAGAATTATGCTTCCTCAATTTCAAATCAAATTATGTTGGTGTCATAAAAGTTGAAAAAGTGCAATGACAACCAATGTGCAGTGATTTTGTATCTGTACACGAAAAGATCGCGAGCTGTCAGTGCTGCCTAAACCGACGTGACCCTTCTTTGGAGGCCAGCGGCCGACTGAGTCAAACGTCGCTTGTGTTTATGATTTTATAACACAGAAAGCCGCCATAGATATTTGTATGAAGATTTGAGGGAAAAAAATTGCCCAAGTTTGTTATTAATTTACACAAAATAGGTGTGTGTTTATTTAAAAACAAGGTATTTAGCGCCTAGTCCAAGCATTTATCTTTATAATTTGATAAGAATCATATGAAAATTCTTGATAATTACGACACAGTTGTTACAATACGGGAGTGTGATTTACTGGTTTTTCGAAATTAATTTACAGTTATCCATAAGAATTTACTTAAATTCGAATGATTCAGCACCTAGCTAGACTCTTCGGCTACCTGTGTGATTTTTTTCAAGACTGTAGAGCATCATTTACTATATAATTCTATGACAATGCCAACCCTCGATTCCCTATTGCAGACCCTTAAACACAGATATTTGTTCTCGGGTCTTGGATGTGCCCGTAAAATGGCAATAGGCCCGCCCCCTATTACATTGGGACTAACATAACACTCTGGCGAAAAGTGGGTGCAGCAATGCACCTCTGCCTACCCCGCAAGGGAGTACATTAGTACAAGGCGTGAGTGCGTGTTTTTTTTTTTTTTTTTATAAAAGTTTACGTTTTCTCGCATACTAAGTGGCGCTTCTTGCGGAAACTATCATGAAGGAGGAAAGGAGAAAATGTAAACTTTTTTAGTTTTCAAAAATAACAAATTCCGTACTAGGTCTGTTCAGGGAAACTTGTAGTCTTCTTCTTCTTAGCGTGTCAGTGACTAACACCCTGAAGCCAGAGCTGGACTGGCGTGGTGAAAGGATCGGTCAGTCAGATTAGCGTCTCTCTGATGGCCCAGGGTGCGTTGAATTTATAAGCTTCATTTGATACGTCCTTCGAAGAGAGTAGATGCTTATGACAAAAAACGAAGTTTCGGAAATTTCGAAATGCTGAGCGAGCCACGGCTCTACCTCGTTATATTAAACGTGCCCATTGCACGACAGTTACAGACTACCGTTCGTTAGTTTTTCGTCAGTATAGAGTAACCCTCCTGAATACAGAACACAGTCCCAATCTTCTTCAACGATAATTACGATAATAAGTCACTCAAACAGCTTCTCCAATTTCCAAATTATCGCAACTAAGACTCAAGCTAAGTTTCAATTAAGCATAAAATATAATGTGCCATTACACGGCGGCTATCGTTGGATATGTTACTGTTACGGCTGGGTTGATGCGCCGCCATTACTCGACAGTCTGGGAGCCACGCCAACAATTTTATACGAGAATTTTGACGCTCACTTGCCAAGGTGTAAAATGTTTTATGCGTCGTATAGATAAACGTGCGACGCGGAAGATGTACGAAACTCTTTATCAAGGTATTGGTTCAAGCAATGGCGTCACATTTGCTGTTCATGGCTTCGGTTGATTATGATTTTAGTACTCAAGGATATGTGGTGTGTGTTAGGAAGGTTTATTTTGTTTATGCCATTGATTAACTGTTACCTGTCTGTCACAGGTCTATAATTCTAAATAACTCAGGTGTAAAAAATTTGCATTGTTATGGTTTTACACAACAAAAAAAATTACAAATATAACGACTAAGCAGAAATCCAGCCTACGATAGCACAAATCTTATTAGAGACTATTCTATATTACCCTCTAAATGTCTACCTTGTTGGCTGCCTTTCACTTTCATAATCTAAATATGAAATAGCAGTTGGTATAATTCGCGCAAAAATCTGATAAGATTTAAGTAACGAGCTCCCGAACCATAAAGTTCTGGCAGGTTAGTCTAGCTTGACCAAAACAAACGAACTGCAGCTGTCGTGCAATCAGTACGTTTAATGCAACGACATAGAGTCGTGGTTAGCGCAGGAGCTTACCAAATCTTAGGTTTCCGTGATGTAGAGTGACCCCCCTGTAGCCGGAGTACTCGGCACCTAACGGTTACTGTTTACTTAAAAACCAGTGATAATGCGAGTTTGCGATACTAACTTTTCTGTTACGAACTAAACTTAGTTTCGTTATTATAGCTCAACCCTTTTGTTGTGGAGCGCGGTCGCTTTTTAGAGCCTTTAGCCTTATTGTTTTTGTACAAGCTTTATGGATACTTTGCGTAAGTATCTACCCCCTTCTCTGTAATAAACTGAAACTTTCACAGCGCTCATAACATATTTTATACAGAAGGATTTTGGGCAGGTTGGGATTCTTAATTCTGAACGCCCTTTTAATTATCAGGTATTTTCAATAATCACAATATTATTTCTTTACTTAGAAATGAGCAATTTCATTTTTCACAAGTACCCCCAAAATGTACTAAGGAGTAAAGTACATCGTTACTGCACAAAGAGACACACAACATACATAGGTCAAGCGCCGTGGAAAGCACCTTTATGCCATTTGCTGCAACAAGCGGCTTGAGGTGTGCGGGTAACAACCCGGCATGTCTTGTGATAAGGGCGATGTCACACTGTGTTCAAAGAGATACAGACGCGAATACGAACACCTTCAACTGAACGGAAAAAAATACAGTAGGAGTTATGGTTTTTCAAAGTTTTTTTACGTGGTATATACATTTGCGAATAAATAAGTATAAGTATGAATAATAATAGTGATAAAGTTACGCATGTCTTTTGTTGGTGCATCAGCTGCTTTAAAACCTCGATGGGACTGGGCTAGTTAACTAGCTTCAAGTCGGCAAGTTTACAAGCTACTCGCGAACTTGCCTCCACGCTACTAGTTATTCACATTTTCGTTTTTCGAACTTCAGTAGCGGACTCAGCCATAGCGGCGGCACGCACTAGTATTATTTACTCTATGACTGAGGACCACGTGTACAAATCTAAGAATACTGAATGCGATGCGTCCGTTGCGTACGATGTCTAAAGGTGGCCGCTTACCTTTAGGTTGTTAGTGCAGGAGCCGCGGCTGTCGAGAGTCTCGGAGGAGAGTGTCTCAGCTCCTGGACTACCTCGCTTCCTGTCGCGGCCTTATTGATACAAATATGTATGTAGTACATTCATTCGTTATGAAACTTATAAATTTTCTTGGATTACTAGGTGGTACACTGCATTAATATGCGTAGAATTTTGTACCTTGTGAAAACCAAATTTAACGAACCGCCAATGAAGTAATTGTCGGTTTCTGAGTATTTGGCAAGGGAATAGATGTAAAGATATCTACCCCCTAATCCATAGAAAAGTTACAGGATATTTTAGCTATTAAACTGTTTTGTCCTTTTGACAGAGAGGGACAAAACAGGTCAATAGCTTAAACGTCCTCTAACTTTTCTATGAATAAGAGAGATAAAATTTTGCATGTGCAAAATGCGAAAATTGCTATGTATAAGCTTCCTTCAGCTGCTTGTATTATATCGACGAAAAGTTTTAGTTTCGTATCCCATATCTTTCTTTCAAAATATCCACTCATTCAGTAAGATACACGAAAACACAATTTCACAATTAAAAACATACAGAAGTAACTAAAATTTAATAATTCAATAAGAAAAATTAAACTTTTCATAATAAACAACAAAATGAACAATGACGGCGCACAATATAGCGACCTGCCAACAGAGGGCAGGGAGCGCAAATAAATTATAAAATAACAAACAAACTTACACTCGGGTCCCTGTAGTAATACATTGCACAAACAAAGGGGTAACCTTAGAGATTTCTGCAGAACATACTCTCTCCTCATGTTGTATGTATAACTGAGATAAGGCAAATATTGTTTCATCAGCGTACCTTTACCTCCACAAGTATAGAAGTATAGGTACCTGAATATATCTACTGTCCATATTCTGTATGAGCTGTTTGATTAACTCACCCAATTTTGGTGGATATGTGGGTTCTCGTGATGTATCATTTCATAAATTAACCAGTTGGCTACATTTTGTCCGAACTTCAACTGAGTGAAAATACAGAAATTATAGATAAATCATTAGACCCCAGATCAATAATCTTATTAAAATTTTCAAATTATCCTAACCTACACTCGCGAGCAATGAAAAAGTAGCAAAGACTAGCTTAATGAAGCCGTCAGCAATACTGAACTAGGTACATTACGTTTCATAGCGCATCAGGATATTACCAACTATTCTATTCTATTCTATTCTCTGTGGGGGTGTCAGTACCTGCACCTGGCTCTCTCGAATGGAACCTTTGTGCATATCCCCAAGGTCTAAACTGCCTTCCTAAGCTTGGACCATTGCCCACCACGCTGGTCCACTGCGGGTTGGTGGGTTCACATATCTAGATGTGCTAAATCTAGATATGCAGGTTTCCTCACGATGTTTTCCTTCACCGTAAGAGCGATGGTATACATTGTACTTAAATTCAGAAAAGAACTCATTGGTACATGTCAGCGCCGGGATTCGAACCCGCATCTCTGGCGTGAGAAGCGGGCGCTTACCCGACTGAGCTACCACCGCTCCGATATTACCAACTAAAAACGAAAATGTTTTTATCAAATTCTAAATTAAAAGTATAAAAAATTGGTGTTGTCATTTTGTAAGTGGAACTTTTTTATTGATCGTATAGTAATTTCAAATTCAAACCACAAAATAAATTCAAGACGAGTACATTTCTCTTTCTGCAATTCAAAAGACGATTAACTCACTCATCAAACAAACAAGCTGGCAGATGCAATCAAAACTAAAGCTCAGTAATTCAATTGTTTGGTTTAATTTGCTTTGTAACTGCAGTCGGAAGTCGGCTGTGATCGGAACTGCTAGCTCACTCCGCATGTTCGATCACTGTGAAACCACTCATGGTCAGATTGTATAGTCAACTGACGAAGATATTAGACGTTTAATGGGGTGGTTTACTGTCCCTGTAGTACAGGGCGCTATTAAGACGTGACCAGAGTTCTCCGTCGTACTCGCTCTTGAGGTTGCGCGATGTGAGTGAGCGCGATGCAAAACTCTTGTCACGTCTTAAATGCGCCCCGTGGTTCTACCTTTTTTGGCATAAGATTTTTTTGCCTAATCTCGTATTGCATAGTAACGTTTGGTCAAAGTCTCGTTACGCCGAAAATCGTATGGCATAAATCTCGTTTAGTAAAAAGTTATTTCGCATAACATTGTTTAGCCTAATAATGGTATGGCCAAATCTTGAATAGCCTAATAATGCTATGGCATAGGTTTATACAAAGTAATAATATTCGTTTGGCTTTAACTTTGACGGAGCGTCTCCCTACATAGCGCAAACTGGTGCATTGTTTTGTTTCCGCTGTTTGAAAACGCTCCGCTTTGGTTTTGATGAACATGTGCACCTAACACGCTCCTCCTCGCTTTGCTCGTCGTCGCACCTATTTTCAGGTTTCGATCTGATGGGGTTTGTAATAATTATACTTATTGGTCGTTAACTTTCGATTTTTTGATCATACAATATCGTGATTTTCGGGATGCAGGAGAAAAATACCACAATTTGTACATTTACTACATACATAATATATTATTTATTAAGATAACATTAGGATAAACAAGATTATACATAGGTATAGACGAACATAAATTTGAGCAAACGAAACTTAGGTGTTTAAAGATTGTGCCTAAAGAGTTTTAGACGAAACGAGCCTGCCACATAAGTCTTGGCAAAGTGATGGTTCGGCCAAAAAAGTTTAGACCATACGAGTTATGCGAAATGAGTTTTGGTCAATAAAGATTATGCCAGATGAGCGGAACCCGCGCCCCGTACTAGCCCTTCTGAAGTTGCTAAACAAACCCCGTCGCAAAACTTGTTTTACAACGATTTTCGGATTCCAAATGTTGTATTTGAGGCTAATTAGTTCGTAAATGTTACTTGGTATTGGTTTCGCCCACTAAGGAACTTGTAAAAAAGTGATCTAAATAACCTGGATTCAACCGTAGTTTGTGAATCGCTTTTTAAAATTAGATTTAGCTAGATAGTTCCGTATTGTCCCCAAAACTACTTTTATAGTAAATTTCCTGAAAAGAGTAATCAGGTGCTGAATGCCCAGGATTTTTCATTTAAATAAATACGTATATTGAATAGCTGTTGTCTGTGAAATAAGAGTCATACTTCCACTCTCTAACATCACGTTCCACGTATCTTAAACATTTATTTATTTTATTTATTTTTTTATTTATTTAGCATAGCATAGCATCGTTCATTAGCAAACAAATACACCGGACCAACACGAAGTGCTAACATGGCGCGGGAATGTTGCCTAAGGTCAGCCAGCCTGTTTACTTATGAAATCGGTTTTATCTCTATCCGACTTCTATCTCTACTCAGATTGAACTTGAAATTCATAGTATACTCGTGAGCAATGAAAAAGTTCTTTCCACCTGCCATTGCAGCTGCATATGTCACTGCAACTTTTTAATTGCGTGTGAACGAGTGTAGCTATAAAAGGATATAGGAGCTATAGCTAACTTAGCTATGTTCGATAGCATAAAGAGTAGCCAGCGAGAGGCGTGTTGGCGTAGCGGATAATGACTCATCCTTTATTTTACTTTGGGGACATGCACCATCGTTTCATTCGAATGAGCCAGGTGCGGGTCTTTACACCCCCACAGATAATAATATAATAGGTAATTCATCACATTGTAAAAGTCAGCAAACGGCTCCAATATATACCTACCTAATAGTCAAAGGCCAGTGAAGCAGTTTTAAATTGAAATCCCTATCTATTTGAAAGCATGCAAATGTTATAACAATAACGTAAAGGGTATGTATAATAGGTATTATTTTGTAGCCGGAGGTCCCAAGTTACCAGTGCGGAAATCCAGACGTTTTAATAAACGAGAATATTTTCAATATTCTTTTGTTAGAGAAAAGGTCTTTGAAAGATTTTTCAATAACGTAAAGGGTAAGTAAACATATTTACGGTTATCAGCGAGCTATGCCTGATTATGATTACATTATAAAATAAAGTTTATAAATAGGTAACTATGTGAAACGGAAAAGCTAATAAGCTTATTTAATACCTGTATAATAATATACGGTGTTGCAGAAGACAATGGTCGACGTTCACGTTACATTTTTATTAGATAATGAATGTTAGGTCGTGGGTTCGAATCCTGAAAGTAAGAAAGAAAAACATTTTATTGCCACAAAGGAAATAAATATTGTATAGACACATTTTCAAAGAAAAAATAAATTATACGCTTTACGCAATAGTGGATAAAGGACAACCTCAGCTAATGCTGCGTATTGCCTTTGCCTGTGACCTGTGATAACACACTGCGCTGCACACACAGTCCTTTTATTAATAACTTAAAAACGCTGTGCAGATATCAACAATATCTAACTTTACCAACTCAGCGTAAAGTTATTCAAAAAGAGGAAACCCTTCAAAGGAATATAACTCTTTTGGAAACTCCCAGGTTGTTCCTGTTTTTGGACCATTTTTTGTTTTACTTTGATGAACCTGTCTCAAAGTGTAAATTGTTGGAAACTTCGTGGTGAAGTCAATTTGGTATTCAGAAGTAAATTTACGAATTCTTACTTTGTAGGTGCCGTTCTTGGCACCTAACAAAATGAAAGTGTTAATTGAAAATTGGGTAAGTTGCTTTATGGAACTGAAATTAAGCTGACTACAAGAATTTTAGGGAAATTTAACTAAACTGCGGATGGTTTATCCCTTTTGTGTAAGGCCGAGCCCACGGGCCATACCGAATCGCCAAATTATTTGAATTCTACCGACAGTGGCACAGATTCCGTGTTAAACAAAGACGATCCGAAAAATATATTAATATAACTTAAATAGTAGTAGCTTAATCATGAACTATTGAGCTAGATTATACAGAAAACCTATAAAATATGTAGAACGTGGTTAAAAAAACATTATCGGTAGATTAAATGTGGATTTGAATTAGAAAGGCTTTGTCGTTTAAAGCTCGTATTAAACTCAGCCTCAAGCTGTGTGCATTTTTGAAATATACATTATAAATTACTGACCTAATAGTTGGAGAACTTAAGCTTATTACCTGAAGTTATTTTAATACATATTTCAATCAAGAACGGTGGAGTTCAATAAAAAATTAAACCTCCCCTCTTATGCAATAAAATACTTAGGAGAACTTCCCCCTCTGCTTCTAGGAAAGTTTTATATTAAAATCGTTGCTGGCAGAATTTAGAGATCCTAAATGTCTAGCTAGGTAACAGATGTGGGTACTGCTCAGTGCTTATACAGGGTTTTTTAAAGAAGTAAAAGAGTAAAATTATTATTTTCAAAAATCTTCTTTAGTAAAATAATTCAATAGGTAGGTCCACTTTCTCATTTGAGTAAACCTACCTAAGCATAACTAACTTAAGTCCTACTTAACAACATGAGCACCGTTATAAACTCTTAATAAAACTAGAATATTATGATTATAATTGACCCACGTCTTTATAAACACAAAACTAAGAACCAGATTAAATTTCCGCTACAAATAACTGAAACAATTTTCCATCAGGTGTATGAGAGAGAAAATATGGTTAAGTATTTCATAGAATCACTGATTCCTTTTCAATATAAAGGAAAGAGTGTATTCTTGTGAAGTGTTTTAGCAAATCCGATTCGCACTTGGTCGATTTTTTATACTTGAATAATACCTATTGTACTTGAGATATTGTACATATCACACTGCTGTTCCTAAACACAGTTTTAGCTGGAAATTCCTTCGATTTCAATGTTGAATAAATTCTGTATTCTAGGGGCTTGGCAAAGGCGTCGAACGCTCCCATGGCTTTGACCAAAATGCTAATCTATTGTTTGCACAACGCTGCCAAAGCATTTCTATTTATGCATACGAAGTCTTTGCAGTGCAAAGCCAACACACATGCATACAGAAATATCAGAGTTTGCGGTAAATCTTGCCTTCGAGTTAGCATGTCAAGGGGAAAACGTGTCTATACGCTGCTGCAAATGCAGTTCAATAATTATTAAAACTGTATTAGGTATATTACGCTTAAGATTATGAAAAACTATCTAGAGATGCCAATATGAAATTTATAATATCGAAACATTTGTTTACAGACAAGGCAACTAGGAGAACAAAGGAAGCGACACAAACAAAAGCATGCTTCAAATATTCCAAAAGTGCTGTGATAGAGGTCGGGCTAGATAAAAGCCATCGCACTTTTAAAGTCCTCGATAGTCAAATAGTCGGACAGAATGTAGAGAAAACAAACAGGTTTCGACAAAGCTGATTGCGAAGTTCTGACATCGGCATGATTACAGTGACAGGCACGCAGTGCAACGCTTTCACTTTGACTTTAAAGAAAATATTGTATGGGAGCAGTGTTCAGTGGTGCGTTCAGTCTGCAACTCAAAACGATGAAACGTTTAGGAAGTAATAGTTAAGTGCCAAGTAAAAAATATATATCAGAATAATTCGCCATATCGCCTTGAAACTGTGCTCTTATTGCCATTAACAAAATAATATAAAGAAGGTGCTGCTTCCTTACTCTTATACTCATATGAGTTTCACCTACGCAAATGTCCACAATATTCATTTACTTCCAGTTTCAGACCTGAGAAAATAACTTTAAACAGAGTGTGATTGCATATTTTTGGAATGAAACGCTGTCCAATATAGTAGAAAACATAAATAAATTAGATGCATATTTTATAAATCTGAATTTAATAATAAAAACGCAACGAACAGTGGACTCTGGACCCAAAACTATAACGCATCTGTGAAATTCGCGCTTTTTTCACGGTCTCACAAAAAAAGTGTGCAGGTGTGACCTGTTTCGGTAGTTTTTGTTACGCAGCGTAATTGACGCAGAAACAATAGACAACAGATAACGACCGATGCTGCAAATAAAATAGAAATAGTTAAAAAAACAGACGGTTCTATCAGCCGCACTGTGAGCGAGGATTTTTTATTAGTTTCACACCCAATGGTATATAGATTCATGTAGATTATTATAAAATGTGTCGTCATCGCAATCAGACCATAATCGTCACGTTTACGTTTTTAGTTGTTAATATTCTGATGCGTGATTAAATTAACTTTAATATACTTATACAGGGTGTTGCAAAAAGGGTATACTAAGCCGAAACCTACATGTGCAGCATGTTTAACGTGACCATACGTCCCGCTTTGGGCGGGACAGTCCCGCTTTCAAGCTGTCCGTCCCGCTGTCCCCCGCGAGGGCAAAAATGTCCCGCTTTCAGATTCACAGACCACGCGATAATTTAAATTACCTACATTTTGTAACTTCATCCCATATTTCCTTTCTTTCTTTTAATCACTTGTGACAACTATTTATCTTCTTATCACTTACTCACATAGACTATAGGGAGTAATATGAGTCCGAGTTCCACCGAGACTCCGCGAGTAACTTCGTTCAGTGACGATCATTGACTCGCTCTTGCTCTATCGTGTATACTATAAATTCATCTCGCTCACCTACCGATTCCCAACAAAGAAGAAATGCGTAGGAGTACATGTTTTCCAAAAAAGTAATCTGTATTAACTTTTATGAATGTGAAAATAAGATAAGATGCACTATTGATAAGAAGTTTAAATTAAACTATTCAAACGATTTATAATAATTTTAATATACGTATTCGATTTATAAAAATCGAATACGTATAATAATCACGAAGGTTTGTTATTACGATTGTTAAATACACGAACGTAAAAAAATACGATTACTTTAGTATACGAAAAATAAAATATACAGATTTATTATAATCACGAAAATATCAAATCCGGACCGAAAATATGATGATTCGTGATTTTGACAAAAATAAAATGAACGTTTCAAAAACTTTAGAACCAAAACCTACAGATAGGTGCGACGACGATCAAAGCGAGGAGGAGCGTGTTAGGTGCACATAAATATCAAAAAACAAAGCGGAGCGTTTCAAATATAGAGTAAAAATATTGTTAAATAGAATATTAGTATTTGTTATTATGTAGTATTTGTTGTTAAGTTACACATCAAAGCAAAACAATTGCACGGATTTTTACGGTGTTTAACGTTAAAAACCTTAGGACCTAAACCTAAAGAAAGGTGCGACGACGAGCATAGCGAGGAGGAGCGTTTAGGTGTACATAGATGTCGAAAAACCAAGCGGAGCACAGCGAAGCAAAAAAAAGTTAAATTGTTAACTAAGTTACATTCGGGGATGTGTGTTTTCGGAATATTAAAACTTCGTTATTCGTTATTTAAATAAATTGAAATATTTAAAAAAAATCGTACATTTAAAACTTCGAAATTATAACATTCCAAAAATTTACTTTGGTCATTTTAATAAATCTGTTGTTTGAAATTTCGTTTATCAACTTCTCGTAATTTTCGTTATTCGGAAACTTAAAATTTACTAGAACTATGAATTATAACTATTTAAAAAATTGTTATTTTCATATTCGTAAAAAAGTTATTCGGATTTATGTAGGGTATATTTATAATAACATAGTAAGTAGTCTTATTAAGTGTTATATTTAGGTATCCTAAATATAACACTTAAGAAGATTATTAGATAAATATAAAAAATGGTCATTCACCATTCATGCATCTCTTTCACATTTCACTCTTTCATCGTAGGGATTGAACTTTCAATTGATGCACTGAGAAAACTGAGCGAAAGGATAAGAAGATAAGAAAGAAAGATAATACTTATGTATCTTTGAGGGATATGAAATTCGGCAGGTGGTGTCCCGCTTTGACAAAAAAAATAAATGGTCACGTTAAGCATGTTATATATAAGCCCGAAACTGAAATCAGAATTAAAAAATTCGCGAAAAAAAATATTCATTTTCCATAGAAACTTTGTTGGTCACGTGACTTTTTACTACGGAAAAGTTTTTTTTTTCGCGAATTTCTAAATTCTGATTTCAGTTTCGGGCTTAGATATACCATGCTGCACATGTTGGTTTTGGCTTGGTATACCAATTTTGCAACACCCTGTATATAGAAAGAAACATTTATTTGACACACTGGAACAGAAAACGAAACATGAACATGAAAATCACAAATATGAGATCATAAAGAACGTTTAAACTAAAACGATTTGAAAGAAATTAGTAATTAAATTGCACACAGAAGTCATAATCTACGTAAACTAGAAACTTAAGACAAACAAGTACAAAGGTTGTAGACAATCCGATACATTTGCCCTTTAAGGGTTTATGAAGAATTCACGTAGGCGTTGACCTTTTAATAGAATTGGATTGGATTAAGACATTTTGGACATTTCTTATTTGTTATTATTGTTTTATTTTTATTATATTTTTAATCACTAGGGTAATATTTCATCAAACGCTAAACGTATTTAGTCGCCTGTCAAGCGTCTGTCGTGTTTAGCGTTTGGTAAAAGTGACCATAGGTATGGAAAGGTAAACGCAGCGATCACCGCCAGCCAAAAAAAAGTTAAGGTGTCACCGCCACCCGCCATCTTCAAGAAATTTCAATTTACTAAGAGTACCTACGAGTCGTGGCGGTAATGCCAACAATCGACCTCCCGTTCTTTTTTATTTATTTTTGCCTATAAATTATAGTCTTTTCATTTATACAGGTATATTTTATATAAATTTTGACAAATATACATTCCATACTTCATGGATAAAAATCTGATGTCGTTAATTTTATCCCATCAAAAACAATACTTGTCAAAAATACCAAGTCTCGTAACTCAGTTGTTCTACGGTAAAAAGTTGTGAGATCCATGTAATACCAAGTCTTATCCACGCACGCATCTCAATCTTAAAAATCTTTGATGTTTTATATAAATTTATTGACTCGGCCATCGCATGGAATTACGTGTTAATTAAATTATTTAGTGCGATGACCAAGTCAATATATTTATATAAAACATTACCGTGCCCCCAAATATTTTAGTTTTTCCTTGATGCATACACCAAACACTACTTATATTCCAAATTTGAAGCTTCTAGGTCTGCTAGAAGTGCCTTAGAATTTTTATGATCGGTGAGTGAGCGAGTGAGTGAGTCAGTGACAAAATTAAGAAACTTTGACCCGTTATAATTCTTTAACTACTGTTTCAAATTTAATGAAATTTGAAATATACCGTGTCTTTACAATGCCTGCATGGTTAGTGAAAATTCAGTCTTCTAGTTTTATCCACAACGAAGTTACAGGGGGTCGAAAATGGCCTGAATTGCTTCGAGAAAAGGATGGTACGGCCGTGCCGCTTTTTTGCTCGACTTGGTGGGGGCACTGCCGTGCCCCCAGATTATCAACCAAAACCCTTGCTTTCGATCTTCAAAATCCAAAAATACCTTAAGGGTGGCGGTAATATGCTTTAAGCAATAAGGCCGCCTTTTTTGTACTATGTTATGTATATAAGTTGTGAATTGTAATGTGTTTTTAATGGTGCAAAATAAAGAGTATTCTATTCTATTCTATTCTATTCTAATATGTAGCTGCATTTACGATATTGTAGTAGTATAAATATAGTCTACTCAAAAAGTCTATCAACAAAACACGGCCCAATTTTACGAACGTCCAAAACCAGCAGCTATGTGACTATTGAGGGGTAACTCTTATTGAAGCTTCGGAGAGCTGCTGCGCTAGCTTCGACTCTATGTCTTTATAATGCTTGCTTCGTTCGTTTGTTTTTGTCATATAGAGTGACCCCCCTGGGCGGGTGGACGCGGACGGTGGCTGTTGTTTTCATTAATATTTGCTTGTCCGCTGCGGACAATTATTGCCGGAATAGCGGACACAGTCAGCAGAGACACCGGAGCGTGAACGTTTATAAAAATGCACCTTTTTCGACTTTTACTAACGAACGTTTGTTAAAAATTGCAGCCAAATTGAGTCATGTATACAAATACAAATACGTATACGTCCCTTTTAACACCAGTCTCGTATCAATATAACTAATATTGATGACATTGTTTTATCGAAGTCTATTTTATGTCTTATCAATAGATGATTTTTTAAACCCATTTGTAAGAGATGAAATATCGTTTTAAGAATATTTTTTGTTATATAATGTTTGATTAAATAAGTATGTATGCATCGATCGAAATCCATACTTTTACAATCAATTTTTAAGTTAAGTCCTTACATATGTCGCAGGCATTTTGTAAGATCTCGCCGTTTACATACGGCGTCGTCAGTTTACAAACGCTCGCTGTTTTGTAATATGCCGAAGGCAAATTGTTTATTGCCGTGTCATTTTGTAGTATGCCATAACATTTCATTGACAATCCATACGCCGTTTACATAATGCCGCGGCAAATTGAAGAATTTAGTTTTGGTTCTTACCACGTGCGGCGCTGTTGATCACAACAACAAAAATGGCGTCAAGTAGTGGTTCTTTGACTCAATATATACTCAAAAAAGTACAAATATTACGAGTGTAGAAGCATTTTCACCAAATAATTGTGACTTTAAAGTCATTTATTGCAGTGCAGGAGCAGTAAAAAGGCCGTAGACAAACGACAAAGATTTTGAGGTTTTCCCGCACTTAAAAACTACTACGTTATCCATAGATCCTGGTGTACGGAGGACACATGCAGGATATTAATTTAGAGCTTCATAAATTGTTTAGTAAAGGGTTAGCGTTTTCCTAAGTTTAGTGCATTCATTAAATTTAGGGCACCAGTGTTTGTTTTTATCTGGAAATGCCTAGTTTTATTGGTCTGTATAAATGACTATGTTTTTTATTTAAATGTATCTTTTAATTAAATATTTAAACTTATGTAGAACCTGCTTAGGTACCTACTTTAGAAAACAAAAGTAAAAAGTCTTACTTGAAATCCTGAAATAAAGTCAGATTTTTCCATTTGTTCAAAGTTCAAACTGTGTTTTATCATGGTCACCCTAAAACTGCAATTAACGTCGAAATCACAACGATTGAACGAGTTATCAATATGCCTTCGGCAAATTACAAAACAGCGAGCGTTTGTAAACTGACGACGCCGTATGTAAACGGCAAGATCTTACAAATTGCCTGCGACACATACATAATTGTTCAAGACCTGTGTATTGCATATCCGCAACATGAGCGTATGTTGTAGACATTTTGCTGATTTCAGAATAATTATGACATATTGTATGGCGGTAGGTTGTATCTCCGATTCACCCGACAAAGGAATAGCAACGTGACAGTTACAAATTTGGGAGACGATCCCTTCGAAAGACAACCAGTAACCCTAGACCTGTCAGTGCTATATCTGGTGGAGTAGCAGCGTGTGGTTACGGAGGGCAGGTTACGGTGGTGAAGTAAGCAGCGTACAGTTTTGAACGGCTGTCATACGCAACACGTGTTTTGTGCGTATTCATTTGGCATATTCATTTTTCTGGGAGACATATTCTGTTTTGACTAACGGTAGTATGGGCGATCATTTTTGTGTATGAGTAATATAATCGGAGGACCGCATAGTTTCCTTTGAGCTAGCCAAAGGAGCTGCATTAGCTGAATGCACACCTTTTTGACGATGACATCAAAGGACAAAGGCAGGGTTCTAAGGACGTTTTGTACCACTATGGAAATGACGGGTTCCGTAATGAAAGTACCATGATTAGAGAGACACTGTACAGGTTCACAAGTCAATTAATTACTAGATTTTTAGAAGCTGGGAGAAAAGAGAAAAACGGAAAAAAAGAATCTTTAAAATGTAGTCGCAATGGAACGTAAACATTCATACAGGAAGAATGGAACGTCAAGTGAAGTAATGTTTATGCCAAGTACTCTGTGATTTACGTCATAAATGTCTAGGTTGGATCTCAGTATAATGATAAAAATTGACAAACCAGAGCAGAAAAATTGAAATGATAAAAAAATGTGTCATGGCAACAACTAAACGTCAACACTTGAACAACACAAGACGAACAACGTGAATAATAATTTGATAATAATATGTTATTATAATAATAGCCCCATCGCTGCCGCTGTGGGGAACATGCCGACCGCCGCGGCCACCACGGCCTATCGTGTGGCCGCAGTGCCGGGCGCATAGCGCGCCATGCCGAGCTTAATGACACCATCCGCCGGGCCCTTGCCAGTGCAAACGTTCCCGCTACCTTAGAGCCAAGCGGGATCATGCGGGACGATGGCAAGAGACCCGACGGCATGAGTCTAGTGCCATGGAAGAGGGGCCGACTGCTGGTGTGGGACGCAACATGCGTGGACACACTAGCACCGTCCCATCTTCCATCTACCTCTACAGAGGCAGGCGCTGCAGCCGGGCGGGCGGAAACCATGAAAGGCCGCAAATATGCATCCCTAGGAGAGGGGTACATGTTTGTGCCTTTCGGAGTCGAAACCCTAGGGCCGTGGGGATAAATACGGGACGTGCAACGTACATAATAAATATAATGATTTTATTAATATTATCGACTAGATCAGGCTACTACTTTCATCATAGAATAATGTTATACTTATCCAACTTCTGAAGTTTTAAATTGCCATTCCGCAACAGGGATCTGCTATGCCATTTCGAAATGCTATATGTAAAGATTCTACTATATGGGTAGGCATTTGACGAGTAATGTAATGAAATAAAATATACCGTTTAAAAGATCATTGTTTTATTTACATAACATAATTTGCCTGGAATCAACTTTAGGAATTTTATGTTCCTATTACCTACTCTATTCTATTCTCTGTTGGGGTGTAAGTACCTGCACCTGGCTCTCTAGATGTGCTAAATCTAGATAGGTATGCAGGTTTCCTTCACTGTAAGTGTGATGGTATACATTTTAATTAAATTCAAAGAACACATTGGTACATGTCAGCGCCGGGATTCGAACTGCAGAACGCAGTTGCTCTTCTCATATTTGACTTAGGTATTTATCATCCTATGGTTCATAGAAAATATTGTCAGGATTTTGCGTGTTCTTGTTCTGCTGCTTCTGCAGGTTCCTGATGAAGAAGTGGGACGGGAGCCTGCCGGGGAGGTGGAACAGGAACCGGGTCTGGTTCTCCCCTTTGTCACATTTGTTCTATATCTTCAGCAGTTTCAGCGGTATTCAAAATATTAAATAATTAGGTTAGGTAGGTAATGGAAAATGAAATAACAACTACTATGACAAGATTGACAAGCAAGATTGAGTGTTGTTAGATTTAAATATTCAAAAAATATCGATTATAGTGAATCGAATAAAGAGAAAAAGAAAATGGTTTACTATGGATAAAAGTCTTCAATACTTAAATATAATGATATTGTATAAACCAAATGTACTAGTTTTGGTACAAATAGTACCAGAACATGTAATTTATTGATAAATAAAATATCTTTTGTATTTAAGAATGTATCGATATTTCTATTCGATTACTTTTTTGCTCGGATTTGCTGGTAATATTCCGAGGTCTGGCACCACTGTTGTTACGTTCCGTTCTCTATATGTTTGTTTTTACGTTCCATTATCCTTAGATTTAAATATTCTTCATTTATCATTTTTTCTTTTCCCCCGACTTTTAAAAATATTGTAATTACTGAAAATACCTTATCTACACTGTATTAATAAATGGTGAAAACATGGTTCTGAAACGCTCCAAAAAAAAGGCGGTACGCCCACTGCCGTTCTCCTATAATAATTATTGTGAAATATAATTTATGTAACTTCTTTATGAAATAAAGTTTTTTTTTCTCTCTCCGTCTCTCTCTCGTTGTGCAGAAGTAAGATATTTAATTGTTGATTTAAATATAGATATAAGTAGATAATCAACTATACAAGCGATTCGATGACGATTTTGTTTGTCACGTTTCAAATTGCAATGAAGTACCTAGTTTTTTTTATAGATTTCTTTACCCGTATTCTAGTTATGCTAAAATATCATTGAATTTTTCAAATATACTGGATCGGGCTACCGGATATTGCCGGATCCGGTGGACACCGAAAAGTTACCTGATCTACCGGACCTGGATTGCAATTCCTAACTAAAAGCTAATAACCTTGCGGCAGAATAGGACTCCTCGGAGGAGAAAATAACAATCACAGCGGGAGGACTGAAATGGAAATTTCTTCTCCTGATGCTGAAAATCTTCCTCTCCACCCAAGTACATACGTATGTAGTAATTTGTTTTAGTACAATTTCATAGAAATTGTCACTTCACCACGGACTAACTGCGTATTGGACTAAAAACTAGACAAACTGCCATCTGGTCGAAATGCGTATCTTACACTTACACAGTCATATTTGGTGTTTGATGTGTCACATGTGTGAATAAGCTTTTATAAGTAGAATTACTAACAAAAAATAATGAAGCAGTGAAACTTAAAATTATAGTAAAAACTAATAAAAACAAGATAGACATGTTTATTTTTACAAAATCCATAAAACTTAGCATAGAAAATTTACAAATAAATCTAATTAAGTAATTCAATTTCATGAAAGATAATTAAAAACGCTTTAACTTCACCATGGAAGCTAAAATATTGTTATAAAAGTAATAAAAACTGGCTCGCTTTGCAAAACTGTACTCAGACTTCACTGAAGTATTTCAATTAACTGAATTAAAAAATGTCCACCACCCGCACCAAGTTGTCATTTCACTTAAAAATTGTAAAATTTTGTTCCGGACGTTTTGTGAAGCAAAGGGAAATAGTGCACTAAATTAAAATAAATAAAAAAACACTTATGCTTCAAGAAACCCTATGACATCATTATTATGTTACGATCGCTCCCATTATTACATTAGAACAACATTTTAATGTTGTTCAGAATTCTAAGCTACATAAGTTAGAGTACTTTATTAAACTACATCCACTTTTGCAACATCCTGTATAAAATATTAAAGCGTAATCACCACATTAACCACAAATTAGGTATAAACGAAAGAGTAGGTATATGATATGACATCGTGAAGTCTGCAACAGGCCCCGAACTGCGCTACAGGGAGTTGTAAAACGACCATTACGGAATACCAAATCCCGCCCAAATACCCCAGCCCTTCGAATACTAAATTAAATATGAAGGTAGGATTCGGATTCGGTAATAAAATGAGAAATATTGTGTTGTTTTGTTATAGCACGGTACAAGAGAATAGATGTTGTCGTTACAGCGAGGTTGTGAAAACCAGTTTTTACTGGTTCGTAAAATTGCGGACTTGCGGCTGTGGGGGTGCTATCCTCTGACTCGTTTATAAGTTTGCTAATAGTACTTCTCTAATTAATATATTATTTTAAGTATTTATTATGTACAGGAGTATAAGATGGGCTTGTACCATTTAAATCTTGCTCCTTTGGTAAACTCACTAGAATGAAAAAGTTCCAAGCACATATGGACGGCGATGGCAGGTGGAACTTATTCATTGCTCACGACACGAGTGTAATACATAATAATGATTAATAATATAACTTCAATGAAATGGTTGGTGAAAATCACCTTATGGTTGGTAATAATTCTTGGCTAATGTATGCATAAGTAGGTAAATTTATCTGAATCAAACAAAACATCCTGTATATTTGTTCAATACAATGTGCCTTGATAAAATACAAAGATATTTCAGAATCAGAGTCGCTTTCTGCTAGACTATTTATGAATAATTTAAATATTTATATCCCATAGAAGCCGTAACCCGTAGCTAGTGATATTGGAACCTCAGCATGCTCTATCCTTTTGGTCGAAGGCTCTATCATATTGTTGTTATATAGGTCCGATGACAAGTAGCAGATATAGGCTAAAAAAAGTTCATAAAAAATATAAATATCAATACATCAATATCATAATTCACTCTCATATTAACAGGTCTTGTGTAGGTAAGTTACTTTCAATCAGAGCGTATATTTGGAAAGTACTCGGGACTTGGGTGTTGGGAGTTGATATTTATATTTAATATGTATCTATCTAAGTATTTGTGTAGATATATCAGCTGTCCGATACCCATAACACAGGCTTTGCCTAGCTTGGGGTCGGATGGCCGTGTGTGAGATCTCCCCACATATTATTATTTTTATTTAAAGAAAGATCCTGAAATTGTTTTTTATACCGGAAGTATAATTTTGAACATTTAGAAAAAGTTCCAGAGAAGAAATTCCAAAATCCATTTTCCGCACCATTCGTAAAACAGAACGCGATGACTCGCTCTTTCTCGAGGGATTTATAATCCGACATCATTTCTTATCTGTAAGAAAGTAGCTGTCACCATATCTGTCTCTTTTTTTATGGAAAAATCTATTGGACCACTATGTTATTTTGTAAGTTGTAAGGCTTTGTGGTACACTATTTTATTCAATATTTTCCTACGAAAAGGTAAAATTTATATTACACAAAATAACATGGTGTGGGATGGTATGTTTTCAATTCAGCCGTGTAATAATTTATCGCGAAAAAACAGACGGGACTCCTAACAGCTCTATAACTTGTTACCAAATGAATAGTCAGTGGAGAGTAATAAATAAGGGCTGAGGTCCACCGACGGCAGATAAGCGAGGATCTATTGGGCTTATAAAGCACTTGGTTCAGTGAGCTATGGACATGGACCCTTATGTTCTAGATTTATAGTTCACCTGTGGGAACAATGCTTGTGCGTTGGCCAGGATACTGGACTTCAGGTGTTTGTGGACGTTCAGATTTGAGCGAGGCACGGCGCCACTGTCTATGGAATTCAAAATTAACTTACATAAATACCTTGATTGTCCTGCATATGTGTAAGTAACTTCCCGATAAATTCATGATTTCTATCAAAAGTTTCAAGAGCTATAAAATTAACGTCTGATCTGTACATATTTGTGTCACCGTATCTCTAACCATTTTCTAAGAGCACAAAAAATATGTTTACACCGTTATTTTTCGTCTAGTTTAATCTTGTTCCCGGGAGGAGCGTTATCGCGACCAAGTTGTATGATAGCCGGCACCGGCTGAGTTATAAGACAATATTGAGGGCACGTGACTCGTTAGCCGTCTCAGATAGTTGATTTATATTCAGATGCCTTATTGTTCGAGATAGGCTCCCCTTTTTGCCCGTCTGCTTCAAGCAAACTCACGCAAATCTAATCAGTGCGGGAACTATTATTTGTGTAGAGAAATTTGGCGGTTTGGGTTTCTTTAGAGTTTCGGTTGACGCAATGGTACAAATAAACGTTTTTATTAAAAATCTGCACAAAATGCGGCAATATAATTATCAGAATTTGCTTATTTTTACTTATAAACATAATTTATACCAAGCTCGGATGCACTTTAGTGGGTCATATACATTGTCTGTAAGTACAAGCGTAAAGCGATAAGCTATTCATAAACTTTTTATTTTTCATTAGAAAGGTTCGATGGCAAGGTCGGTGGGTATCGGGATCTTGCAGACTTTTCATACTCTTGGGACGTCCTCTTGAAATTATGTGCCGTTTCCCATAAGGACTCCATCAAAACCCTATCAGTGCGGCCCCTACATCACCCATTCATAAAATATACGAGCGTCCTAAGTAAAATATATTGAAAACAGATTTATGGAATGGCCTGTTTTGATCCACTATCATAACTTATAATTTATTTGAAAATTTGAAAATGATTGATATTTAATTTTTTAGAGTTTTTTAAAACATTTTAGGTAGTTATTTTAAATTTCAACACAATATTTACATTTTTATTTTGAAATGTAGGCAATCGATGGCATCATTAATTTATGCATTGTTTTCCGTTTAGGACCATAGAACAACGCGGACTCGGGTTTAGGAGTAATTTGGTACAATTGTCACTCTAACTTTTTAATTTTTCGAGAGCATATTATACGTAAAACAGACTCTTCATTAGCAATACCCATAGCTACTTTGTTCGCTAAGCCAGCCCACCTGAATCCACACTATCTATTATGATTCCATCAGCGAAATTATCGTGACTCTGTTATCTTTTGACACAGCAACCACGGATCATTCCACAACCTCCATCGGTTCTCATCCATAGTTATGGACCATTAATAGTGCGTTAAACTATTAGCAAAGCCATTATCCTCATATAGTGGATAGGACGGCTCCCTGGTGGGAACTAAGCGATATTATGACCACTACCCGATTCGCCTCACATCGAACTTTGCCTAGTATCGACTCACCGGATGGCCGGATGTGATGTGCCAAAGTTTCCAGATAAGCTTCTGCCCCAATGTACCTAACTATTTACTCGTATGTAGTATAATTAGGGCGGCTAATGCTGATGATGCTGGAACTCAAAGTTGTTTTGGCTAAAGTTGTAAGTCGCAACAGATACTTGTCTATAGCAACAGATATATTGTAGTCTTGTGGAGTTAGACAAGCCGAAAACTTCAAAACAATTTATTTTGACAATATTAATGTGTTTTTTTAAATATATTAAGTAAATTTCTATTATATCTTCATAATTAGATAGGTGTACCTTGACTATCGGGTTGGATACTAGATAGTGACTAAACAGGCTTAATACATAATTGGACTTCTTTTTCAAGACAAACCTTTAAAATATTTTGTATCAAACTTGCCTATGAATCAGGGTGGAAATAAATGTAGATGCTGTAGGAAAAGGCTATTAGCTATACAGTATACAGTATGTACTACACGTACATAGAGAAGTCGTCCTCGTGAGGGCAAGCATTATGATGCGCTTCTCAAATTTATAACTGCACTGGACTTGGACTATCTTAACGGGTTCTGCTCCACTCACGTAAAATTAAACGAAGGTCGTATAAGATTTATCATTAATATTGTATCATGTACCTACTTATACCACCCGTAGCTAAAAACTTGTGTAATTATAATAGTTATGTATAGATTCGTTATCTAATAATTATATTATGTTTTGTATCCGAGGTGGTTCAAACGGAACTATTCACTTATGCGATTATTTTAAACACATACATAGCTGCTAAAGCGCTTACAAAGTAAGCAATTAAACAGTTTAGTGAAACATGGTGCTCGCTACATGTACATAATATTATATATACTAGTGTATATATAGGTATATATAAGCTAGCGAGTGCAAATCGATGTCGGCGCCCGCACGCGATGTAGCCTCCTCAAGCGGAGCTTAAAGCGCCGTGTGTCTTGTAAGCTTTTAATAATAGGCTTTCATTACTGTACGTTATTGTTATAACTTTAAAATGTACAGCTGGTTCCTACGGTTTTTTGGAAATTCACGAAAAAAAAACCAGTTACCTATAAGTACTATAAGTTACGAGACCAACCAAATTTCTCTATACAGTGGCTTTTTTGGCTATTTCTTTTTGTCTTCGAACAACATTTTTTCAGTAACGGCTTACTATAAGTACCTACCACTTTTGCAACAGAGCTTATACATTATATTATAATACTAGCTGTTCCCGCGAGCTTCGCTTCGCCTTAAAAAGTTTTCCCGTGGGAATTCCGGGATAAAAAGTAGCCTATGTTCTTTCTCAGGGTCTAGAGACCATATGTATACCAAATTCATTCATTCATTCAAATCCGTTCAGTAGTTTTGGCGTGAAAGAGTAACAGACAGACAGACAGACACAGTTACTTTCGCATTTATAATATTAGTTAGTATTAGTATTATGATCTCTTGGACATGGACACACCTATACATGACCAATGTGCACTAAGACTTTTGAACTAGCTTGCAGTATTAAATCTAGTCCAGTATGCCCGACTTAGATTTCAATAAACCCAAGGTGCAAGCTAAGACTCTCCCTGAAGACAGCTGGTAGAACAGCAGCTTGAGATTTGTAAATGCAAATGATATCCTACCGACTGCGACATTTTCAATGTCCTACTTCTAGTAACACGGCTTTCTTCTTCTTTGGGTACCATCTCCTATCGGAGGTCGGCAATCATCTGGCTTATTCTTTCTTTTGAGACTGCCGCTCGGAACAAGGATGTGGTGTCGGTGTTGTACCAGTCTTTCAGATTTTGGACCCAAGATGTTCTTTTTCGACCTCTTTTTCTTCTTCGACGGCCTTGAATTTTCCCTTGTAGGAGAAGTTGACGGCTTTGTGACTTCTCAAAGTAATTTGATTGTGGAGCCCGTTTACGCTTCGATATTTTTTAGCTAGCTGTTTTCAAGTTCTAACTAGTCTTGACTTACTATCGTATGTCCCTAGAGGACATATACGATAGTAAGGGGTGAGAATACATCCACAATTCCGGAGTCCATCCACCACCATCATCATCATCCACCACTCCATCAAAACGGTTTTGAGCTCTAACTAGTGCACACATTTTCAGATACTATTCCACTGTATAAAAGATGAGCATCATATTTATTACGACAGGCGATTTCTGAAATCTTGATTTTTTTGAAACTTTGACGACCGTGTCGGCTCCACCAAAATTAGCACCTAGTTTTATTCCAACTTACCCGCTTTTTGTCTCAAATCCAGTATTTTAGCAAACAAA
This sequence comes from Plutella xylostella, assembly GCF_932276165.1. NCBI lineage: Eukaryota > Metazoa > Arthropoda > Insecta > Lepidoptera > Plutellidae > Plutella > Plutella xylostella. The sequence continues at coordinate 9,418,304 of NC_063993.1, read as the reverse complement.
AAACGCTTTACACCGTTATTTATTTGAGTAGCAGACATGTCCCCAAGAAGCGTTGCGTGATTGCTGAGAGCAAACCATATGTGCCCTTTTGTTTTGATGTTTTGACTGCGGGAGGCGAGGGTGAGAGATTGAAGGAAATATTGTTATGTTTTGAATCTACATTGCTAATAAAGGAACAAAGTGTGTGTATGATCCAAGTTACATCATAAATGAATATACCTACTGAAGTAAATATAATTATTTAAGTAATAAGCTTTATAGAAATTCTTTTGATAACAATAGTTCATTCACCTAACACCTAAAGGTTGCCTGGAAGAAATCGCTTTAAGCGATAAGGCAGCCATTTGTACGTATGTGTTAGATTAAGTTGTTTGTAATTTTTGTCCATTTTTTTGTGAATAAATAAAGAATATCTATTCTATTCTAGTATTCTATTCTATTCATTCAACGTTAGAAATAAAATAAAAATTATATTAACTTTAAATGCTTTAATACAGTATTAATTATCTTATTAATTCTGTGATTGACAAGTCTCCATTAAACGAATAAGTAAAACAGAAGAATAATTAAACAAAAATTACAGCATGAAAAATAATTGAAGACTTAATAAGAAATTAACCTGGTCCTTTTATCTCGTTTAAACTGAAAGAAAACATACACTGTTATCGTTAAATTTCAGAGACCATCGTTATCTTTAGATTAAAATCTAAGTATATTATATAATACAAGAATAACGGTTGCAATGAAAATTTGTAGGAGAAAAAATAATATACGACTCCCGCGTAGTATCACTTTTGCATACAATTTCGCTTCCTCAAAGCAAGAATCTCAAATAGTAGAGCACGAAATGTCTTTATTGGAATTTCGCCTTTGTAATATACTTTCTTAAATGGCGTACTCAACGACACGGAAACTTAATTTCAACTTTGATATAATTTTTCTTCCGAATCTCAAGTAACAATCTAAATTAACTTTGGTCTAGCAGGTGATGAAAAAATCTAATTTACTGCCCTCTAGACATTTTCTCGTAATAATTTATGTCACGCATGTAAAATCAGCGTACTGTAACAAATCACACATATTACATAGTGCTTACATAACATTCATACAAACTTACATCACTTATACAATCCACTGTGGGCCATAGAGCGCCCGCTTCTCATGCCAAAGATACAGTTCGAATCCCGGCGCTGACATGTTGGTAAGTACCTACCAATGAGTTCTTTGGAATTTAAGTACGATTACTTAGTAATTTTCATGTTAATATTCATAAACCTTAATGTATTCATTCAGTTCCAGTCTTTGATAAACAATACTGTTTACTGCTTGCAGTCAATAACAAACCAAGGTAATAGGTGTGAATGTCTAAAATATCAGTAACAGGGTGTATACCAAACCAACACATCAACCCAGTGGCATACCCATTAAACTCTGACTTCCCTAACAAGAAAACTATTAGTAATTATCTTTTCACCGCATTCAATCAATTTTGTAGCGTTTCAACAAACACTAGCTAGGCAGAGTTATCGATGCAGTGTTAATGAACCTTACTGCTGTGTTGTTAAGGTTTACATTTAAAAGTGTATTGTTAGGATAATTTTGCAGCCTGTGAGCGGTAGCGGCTGCACCCTTGCATTTTGGTTCTTTTGTTTTTCTGTTCCAAAACCGATTTGTGGGGAACGGTCTTTTAATAAAGTTGATTCTCACTACAAAGATAAGTAAGGTAACCTCAGTAAGGTATCGCAGGTATGCTTCTTAAAACAGTATGCTAGTTTAAGTAATATTGAATAATTTTACAAAAGAACCTACATGTACTTAACAGATTTGAAACATTGTATCAGATATTCTGTTGGCGTGGTTTTATCGCCCTGACTACATTTTAGTCACAATTTTCTTTCAGGCCGTCCCTTCTATATTATTGTATTCCTAAGGGTGTCTACTCACCAATCCTTCCGGCGTTCTGCTGTCGCCGTCAGGTTAGTGGTCGTTGATTGAAACAGACAGTAAGTAAGCAAGTTTAATAATTCGCCGGGCCGAATCTTTGGTGTGTAGATGCCTTAATGATGATTGCTATTAGCTCTTTGTTAAACACCTCACATGTCAAATTCATTTCTCATCTTTGTATTACTACAGTTCGGTGATAACAAGCGAACGTTTCTGCCATTACGGAAACAGAATTTGAACATAAAAATGTTAACGACCAGTAAAACTAAACATTTTGCAAGATTCTCATGATTACTGTAGTACAGCTTAGCAATGTCGTGTAACGTATTACAGGCTCTTATAATAAATTTGCATAAATTACTTAGTACATATTTTGCATTTGAGGAATAATTTTAAAACGAGAATCGTGAGGTGTGATACATATTTAGTGTTAAAATAAGAAGTAATTGAGTGAAACATATAGGTACCAAAATGAAAATTTCACCTACGGTGAAACAGGTACGTAATTTTTTCTTAGTCCTTTGTCCTTCATTACCTCACCTTATCAATAAACATTATCTAGGTATATTAACGCTCGAATGTTTTTTCATGTATTTTGATTAACCGTCAGATACATGTATTTACCTATATGCTACTAACTTGTGAAAAGTTACATTTCTTAAATGACTGAAGATATACATTACTTATAATTCGAAAGTTGAAATTCGTATATCTCAATGCCAATTCTAAACCTATTAACGTGACAAAATGCTCTATGAATTTGGGGTTCTTTGAATCTCTGAATCTTTGTCTTCAGACTATATTTTCATTGCCACTGCTTCTGAACAATGTCAGCATTGGCATGATGTATGGCTACACCGCATTCCTGATCCCCGCCCTCTTGACTGAAGATGGAGACGATCTGAAGACGGATACATACACTGCGTCCTGGATTGGTGGGTATTATTGTTTATTTACTTCCTTTAATAATAAACAGGAGGTTCTCGGTTCCAATTTTTTTATGTTTGTTGACTTAACATTCTCTACTGGGTACCCAACTGATTCTGATTCTGAAATTTTATGCTTCCCTTGTGAAATATTAAATATATTTATATATATTATTATTATTATGTTATTTCAACAGGGTTATTTTTATTTGCAAACTTTATATTGTATTTATTCATCATCATCAAACTATGCCCTATAGTATTATGTTGAGAGTTGTATCTTTCCTGGAGATACAAATTATAAATAAATTATTGAATGTGTCTTCATTTCAGCATCAATAACTGGGATCTCTGGAATTGTCGCTGTTTTATCAGTGGGGCCTTCCATGCACTACTTAGGACGCAGAATAACTCAGCTCATCATATCAACGCTCATGTTCATTGGATGGATTTTAAATACTACTGCTACTTCAATACCAATGCTGATGGCAGGGAGGGCATTTCAAGGGATTGGAACGGGAATCCTGTCCTTTGGATCAGTGTATATTGCCGAACTGACTAGTCCGAAAATAAGAGGAGTCGTGTTAAGTGTTAAAGCCATTACGCCGTCATTTGGAACTCTTTTAGTGCACATTTTAGGATGTGTCCTGCATTGGAGGTACGTAGCGGCACTTGCTATAGTACCAATTGTTATTGGGACAGTTATCACGTTTGTGTCTCCAGAGACACCAGATTTCTTCATTTCGAAAGGACTTTACGATGAAGCTCAAAACGTATTCTTCTCGATCAGAGGACGGGATTCAAATACAGAAGAAGAAATTAAATCTGTCATAGAAACCGAGAAGGAAAGAACAAAAAGCGAGCATTGGAAAATGAATCTCAGAACTGTAGTAGCTAAATTGTTTTCAAAAGTTTTGCTACGAGTTCTGGTTGTACTCTTTTTTGCAAGAGTTGTGATAGAACTTGGCGGAAAACATTATTTTTCTGCATATTCTGTTAGTTTACTTAAGAAAATGAATATTAACGTAGAAAAGGGTTTACTTTATACCGTTTATATAGATTTATTTAGCATGGGGGCATCCATTGTGTCAGTATTCCTCATAAAACGATTTCCAAGACGATTGGTTATAATAAACTGTGGTTATACAGCTACCTTTTTGAGTATTGTAGGCTGTCTCCTGATTTATGTGAAAGATTATGCATTTGATAACCAGATTCTATTATGGATTGCTGTTATAATGATAATTTGCTTCTTTGTAATTATGTACGGGGCTACTTTTGGCGCTTGTTTCATAGTAATGGGTGAACTTATACCGTTAGAGTTTAGGTCAATAGGCACTGTACTGGAAGGATTGTTAGGTTGTATATTATTAACAATAACTTTAAAGACAGTTCCCTTTTTAGTTGAACTTATAGAAGTTCACGGGATGATACTAGTATTCAGCATTTGTATATTAATATCGTTGGTTTACATGCATATTGATATGCCTGAATCAAAGGATCGGACTTTACATGACATAGCTGAATATTTTAAAGGTAATAGTCCAAAAAACAAGACTAACAAAGTTAGTTCTCTTTAGTGGTTTTTAGCCTGTTTAGTGTTTAATATAATTGTGATTAGATTTTAATGTTGTATTATTAAATTACCTGTTTAGTTAATGGTTTTGTACATACGTAGGTATATAATAATGATATATTATGGAAACCAGTTGTGACCGATTGTAAATAACACGTAAGTACTGTTTCAATTTTTTTTTAAAACTTATGTCTTCGAAACAGCCCCAAAATATTGTACCTATTTAATAAAACATGCAATGAGGACTGTGACTGTGTTCAATTTGCGATACATAACTAAGTAGTTTTTTTAAACCTATTCTAATGTAACTTAATTATCTACAATATACTACTATTACCATACGTTCATGTGTGTAATTAAAACATACTTATTTATATCTGCTGGAATTCATCGACTTTCTACGTATTTATACGAATTACGAGTTTCTTCAATGTTAATTGTAAATACAATACAATACAGTACAGTATATGTTTATTGGTCACCACAAATTAAAACATACCAAGAAAACTTATAAACTAGGATCAATGAGCAATAGGCTAAACAGACGTGTAGTTCTCTTATTCTCTAACGTGATTCGCCACAGTTGTCACAGAACCAGTGGAAGATTTTTCATACTGCTCAGCCGTATAATAATATTATGTTTTTGTGATTCAAAGTCGAAGATTTAAAAATATAAAAATAATTAGTCTGCTACACCATTTCAGCTCGGTCTAAGACGAGAAGAAATGGCGGAAGATAGGTACTTATAGAACAACTTTTGAGTTCATACTAGTTTAAGAATGTTTAACGTGTTTGTGTATTTGTGTGTGTACTTGTACTACATATGTATATCTGGTGGCGTAGCTCCCAAACGGCTTAACTGATTAAACATGTGTTTTTTTAGGTTATTGCATAGTGATGTTAACCCGAGTGTTCTTAGACATAACTATTTTATCAGAATCGGCTTAACCGTTCGAAAGTTATGCGATTTTAGTGTTACATTTCGGGGGTTTTTAACGTTGCTTAGGTAATCAAATATCTATTATTTCGAATGGATTTAGAATGAGGTCCATTTGGGAAAAAACGGTTCCTGCATTATGTCCTCTGTAATTGATTTCTTTGAGCCAATTCATGAGGTCGGTAATCACGAGCCATACCTTTTAATTTGAAAAAAAGATTAAATCGAGCGTAAAATCTAAAATGGCTGCCTTTCAGTGCTTAGAGCTGACAGTTGAAATGAGATTTCACGAAATAATACGTTGAACATTTTTGACAGTGCACCGTGTCATAAGTGGAACGATTTTCCGCCAGTGGCGCAATCACAGGTGCCGCCAATGTCAGCTGTTAAGATAAAACTGGAAATTTTACCTTTCAGACGTTTCATATCCCGGTCTATGCCAGGTCTTGATGATCAAAATTCCAATATTTTCTGTTTCAGTTAGACTATGTGATAGTTACTAAATTGTCAGTAGACTATGCATTTTTTAAAATAAATCATCCGCTATTGTGGTGTGTCTGCTGCAGAATCCTGAATAGTAGCAACATACCAAACCAATGTCCTTGACTGCACAGAGTTAGGTTTCAGACCCAGACGAGCTAGGTCTCAATAACGCGTGCTGGATGCTAATGTCTCATTTGCATGGCTGTATCCCGGAGCGCGATCCGCCTCCATAGCCTAGACTGCTAATCTTGGAGTTAGCATTCATTTTGGTTGAACATGAACGCCTGAATAAGTTGACCGAGTTGACTTAGATATTTAGTACTTACTAGTACTAGATGTATACTTAGTGCTTTGTGTCGTTTACGAAAACGATAAGTGGTTTCCTTTTAAGGGTTCCATCGCCAAATGGCAATAATAAAAATGTTTATTTGTCACAGAACCACAAAGCAAATTGCTTTGTGCACAGAACGTCTTGAACGCCCAAATGTAGGTATACTGACAGTAAAAGTTACCGTTTCATTAGAGTTTTGTGAATATAATGTTTGGATTATGGTTAAGTTACACCTAGGTACATACTTAGTTCTGTTGTCTACATGTGCATACTGGGCCAAGGCCTTTTGTATGCTACACTCCTCGGTTCGTGAAATAACAGTAAATCGTATATTTTATTTACATTTTACACTAACCCTTATAATTAATATTGTTATTTTTCCATACCTGCACTGCAACCTGTTCACTCAAAAGTACTTTTGACTTAAAATTATTACATAACATACTTAAGTATTTTATGTTTTTGCAATGGAAAGATCAGTTAATAATTTCGACTACCTATATAGAAATCAACTCCATCCTATACCTGTTAAATGCTGGCTATAATTAGGATTTAAACTAAAATTGTAGCTCAAAACATGTCATGAAAGGTACCGTAAGTACTCTATGCTAAGCCTTGGCTAAACCGAGACAGCGTGTTATGAACTTGGGTCTCCGATGAATACTAATCCCTGAGTCCACACGTGCTAACCCCTTCGCTATAATGTACAAACTGGGGTTGGCGTAAGATTAGGACTTAATTCATTCTTACACAATATACATGGTCAAGCATTTAAGAGCGGGTCCAGTTTGGAAACAGGAACCGAAATGATGGTGCATTTTTTATCTGATATAATTATAAAATACAGCTTAAAGGTAAGCGTCCACTTATCGGTATCGTACGTATCGCACCAAACGGATTTTTATAAATTTATGGAGAAACGGGTTCGGTCCGTCTGAAAAAACAGTAAGTGTTTGATCTTACTTTGATTCATAACATTCTGGAGCTACACAGACAGTCATCTAGATACACAAATGTTTTAACTTATAACACTACGCTTAAATTTATGACTTGGGCCTGCATAAAATAGCCATATTGCGCCTGTATTAGCATGATTGCCTAAGTTATTAGCATTTGTTTAGGCTTGCTCGTTAGACAGTGCAGAGTACGGGGTGGATGAATATTCTATTGACATTTGCACACAAGGTAATAGTGTTATCGGAGTTTTGATTGTGTTCGTGTTTTTGCAAATATTGAGGCAGGCATTCCACTGATAGCTTCATCTATTTATTTGTAACTATCAGAATTAGTTATCGTTTTCAATCAATGATTTATTGACATAAATACGTATTACAACTAACTCATAACATACAAGGGGTGTAAATGTTCAGTTTTTTCATAAAGTTAACGTTAGTTTCACAACTCATAAAGGTAATGTTGCTTTATTTCCTTCTACTTCTATATGTAAGACCTTTTTCTTTAAACTTCTTCTCTATGTAACACCTGTATCATAGGATTCAGTTTCTTCGGGACTTTGTCACACAGTGTGTAATATGAACCGTTTCTCAATGGTTTGGCCTGCATTGGTTCTCATGTCTCAAATGGTTCTACCATCAATGACGAACCATTTATCATTTTATAGGTTTAGGTTTAGGTTTAAACGTTTATTCTCATAAGAACATAATATACATTTGTTCACTTAAAATGAGATGTTAATTAATTAACTTAAGTATCTATGTTAGTCCTTAAATAATAATATTTACATTTTTTGCGCATGCAAGTTGTTGAAAGTTATACAATAGTTGTAGTTACTTATAGTTAAATATTTTTGTATTATATTGTGTAGGTTACGTAGCTAAACAAATAATAAGTACTTAGCAGCTATATTACTATTTTATAACAGTGACATTTTTATAAATATAACCCTTTAGCAATTTTTTAAATATAAATGGCGATTTTACATTTTTATCGAAAACAACCTGTTCGATGGGGCTTCAATTTCATTCCAAATATTGAATTTGAATTACTTACCGATAATGAGTTACCCGTTACCCGTAAAACTGACATGAAAATTGCTTTTTTATCGACTTGTCGCATTAAACAGTTCCAGCTTTAAATTACTCACAGATATTCCTGTGGGACTGTAAAAACCATCTTCTCAAATAATTGGAAGCCAGAGTCGGAAAAGAAGTGAAAATTTTTACGCAAAAATATAAAAAAGAAATCATTATTATCTTTGTAACCCAAATTGATGAAACGTGGGTTTTGATTAGTTGGACTAATAAAGGGATTGTTAGATTTAACAGTTTTATCTGTCTCCATTTTAATCCCGGTATCTTGGTTTAAAGATGTTTTTATGAACTCATTTTCAGTTGAAGTAAATTTTAATTTTTAATGTTATTTCGGTATTAAAAAGAATATTTAAATATGTCCCAGGGTTGATTTCGCTTTCTGAAAATACATATTTAGAAGTTTAGTTACACTGATTAAAATATAAGGTGGGGAAATGCATGTTAGATTAGCGTCAGCCGTTATTGACATCGTAGGTATGGCCTATTTTTCTTTCCAGTTTCAAACAGTACACTCAAAACTTGAAGGTATTTTTGTGTCGAAAACTATTTTCGAATAACGGATAGCAGACAAAATATTCGTAAAATTCGTATATGAAAATAAGAGAATCCGATTTGGACGCAACGGAAATTGTGTTTTATTGGAAATTATGAATTGAACATGGATATTGTGAATAATCGGAAATGAAAATAGCTATGGCACTGTGAAATAAATTGGCTTTTTAATCTTTTGTCATAGTTAGAGCAATGAATTGTACAGCGCATACCAGACTTTTGATTACAAATAGGTAGGTAGGTATCAATTTAAATACCTTTACAATATAATCCTTTTTATTACCATCCATTCTATTCTATTCTATTCTCTGTGGGGGTGTAAGTACCTGCACCTGGCTCTCTCGAGTGGAACCTTTGTGCATATACCCAAGGTCTAAACTGCCTTCCTAAGCTTGGACCATTTCCCACCACCCTGGTCCACTGCGGGTTGGTGGGTTCACATATTTAGATGTGCTAGATCTAGATATGCAGGTTTCCTCACGATGTTTTCCTTCACCGTAAGAGCGATGATATACATTGTACTTAAGTTAAAAGAACTCATTGGTACATGTCAGCGCCGGGATTCGAACCCGCATCTCTGGCGTGAGAAGCGGGCGCTTACCCGACTGAGCTACCACCGCTCCCACCCATTTATTACCATCGAAAACAGCACTGATAAAATGCAATAAGTACTTCAAACCCGAAGCAATGCTAGTTACACTCACGCATGCAGGGTTCCGTAACTTTGTTCTTTATAAATGGCACGTTAAGTATTTTGAGATTTGCTGTGTAAAAATATTTAAAATATGGCAGTTACAATTTGATTTATATTTACAAATTTTAATTTTTTGTTTTTCCCTTAATTTTATGTTCTTGACCAAACTACTCGCAAAAGTTTATACCGTTCGTCTTTTTATGTAAATATTTCGGCAAAAGACATGGTTATAGATAATGGACAATACAGTGTGTATGTCATTTCTCTTAAAGTGTATGAATTGTTAAGGAAAACAATACAATACATAGATGAACCGGAATCAAAAGTAGATCAAAACCGAACTAAAAACAACTCAACATGTTTAGCCTTTTCAACTTCAATTTTCAATCACGTTTCAATCATCTTCTAAACTGTCAGTTTGATAGTCATCAAATTTTAAATTTAGAATCTCTCTGAACTGCATTAGCCGGCTCTATTTCTATTCTCTGTTTGACCAATCTGATGAGTCGATTGACGTCGCTATCAGCTAATTAGTCAGTATGCTGATGTGGACAATTCTGATTGGTCAGCGGGTTTGCGTGTGTGGACTTGTGGTGCTCTACTGTTTAGTGCCGATTGAGCTGTGTGGCTTGCAAATAATTAATGCTACATTGCCGAATCGGGATCTCTGTACAAATAATCACTCTGAAATCAAATTAAGCTAAGTCAGTAAGTACAGTGAAACCTACCCATTTGATTTCATGTGTTAATCATAGAATTCATACATGAATAGAATCATATTATTATAATGGTTTATTTAATGGTATAAAAAGTTTATTATTATGAAACCACTAGATAATTTATTTAGTGTTAAAATAATAATTATAAACATGCATTAAATCCACTACAAGCTTCGTCAAAAACTATAATACATAAACTAATTTGATATAAACAAACAGTATTTTAGACAAAAATACCCCGAGACACATCCGACCGAAGTTACCCATGAGTCCCATGACACTGGCAGCATCACCACGCCGCACAGCCACGGATAGCATCTGCATCAGCTGTGCTCCGGAACGATATGATGTGATTATGAAATTTAATACATCTTGTCTTATTATAAGTGCAAGTTACTTAAGGTTAAAACACTTCACATAAATGTAAAATATCAATGCTATTTAAAACATCTTCAAATAATGACAACAATATTAAAACAGCTACTTAAATCAATAAGAAGAAATAAATATAAACGTTGACCCTGAACGTCACTTTCTTAAGCATCTTTTAACCAACCATTCTCACTAGAAACAAACGTTGCTAATATGCACCTTAGCCTCGTAAAAATAAGGCTTACAGACGCAGCAGAAAATGATTTGTATTCGTATTAAGAGATAATTGAGTCATCCATCATTCGATGTCGTGGATTCACCTGGCATTCAGGATTGATTATGGAATACCGAAGTATATTTGTACGGGATGTATGGATTTAATGTACCCGTGAAGGTTAATGCAAATGTGATTGAAGATGATGGGTGTTTGGATTGAGCGAGCATGAGCACATTATCTGTATACATAAGTACCGTGAAATGGTGATATTATCGGGAAATTGATAAATGAGGTTGGAGGGCAAAGACGAGTTGTTTTTTTTACGTTAGTGCTCAATTTAACTTCAGTGTTCTATGATTTTCTCATAACATATAAAGCATAGTGTAGGGGCATTTCCAGCCCTGCGGTTGTGTATAACATAATACTCTCACGAGCAATACCAGTTTATTTAAGTATTTAGTTGGTTAAACGTACTTTAATATTGCAGACGGCGCATATTTTAGAAGTAATTTGGTGCTATTGTCACTGGAACTTTTTCATTGCTCGTAAGTGTTCTTGACGCTCGGTTCATCAATAGTTTATAACCAAAAATGAATAGCTATGTAAGTAAATATAAAAACAGTATGCATTCACGACCGAATGGCGTAGTGGTTAGTGACCCTTACTACTGAGCCGATGGTCCTGGGTTCGATTCCCGGCTGGAGCAGATATTTGTTTAAACACAGATATTTGTTCTCAAGTCTTGGATGTGCCCGTAAAATGGCAATAGGCCCGCCCCCTATTACAATGGGACTAACATAACACTCTGGCGAAAAGTGGGTGCAGCAATGCACCTCTGCCTACCCCGCAAGGGAGTACATTAGTACAAGGCGTGAGTGCGTTTTTTTTTTTATGCATTCAGTCTATACTGGGACAAAAATGTGATGTTGCTGTTAATAGGTTAGTAGCTATGTTACTTTAATTATTTTTTAATTCATTCAAGAAACCACGTAGTTACTAGGTTGTAAATTACTGACGATGACACAAGAAGGTAATAATATAGAAAGATTTCTGGAAGATCATCGGGTAGTTAAACATTAAGAAGCGTCCTTTCTGCAGACACCGAGATAAAAAGGAGTATTAAGTTAAAATGAGAAAAGTTCCTTCAGGTTATGAAAATGGAAAGATCATGGTTATCTTCCTGAACGCAATGCATAATTCAAGTAGTAGGTATATTTTAAAACGGTGACTCACGGTTATAATTTTGTAGATTAGACACTTGAAACTGCATCCCTAAGGTTCGTTTTATAGTACCAAGCTCAGTTAATTCTCAAGAGAAAAATTAAGGAATGAATTCACTATTTTTAAATACTGGATATAGGGCACAAAGTTAGTTTCTACTTTATGGCAGCTGCAAACTATTAATTTAAGTACATAATTATTAGTATTTCCAAATTCATGCATACTGGCAACAACTCTTCCTATATGTAATTCAAATGAATCTTCACAAATAAAATGTGCACCGAAACCAAAGTTTCCGAACAGCTTTGGCAGGAAAAAAGGTCGAAAAAACGTAAAAACTTTTTCGCAGTCGTCCGTATTAAATGTCGAGTGTTGTAATCAGACACAAAAAGGCACAAAGGTTGGGAATTAGTGGCAGTGTCTTTACTTCCGAAAGAAAGGCCTCTTTGTGGACCTAACGAGGGTCCGGTTCAACTTACAAAGAACGGTCAAAGTGGGAAGTGGGAAAAGATTGGGAATGTGTAAAACTACCTTAAATTTCCCCAGTTCAGGGGTAAGAGCCTTAATAATGTTTAAGAATGTTTTGTGTTGAAACACGGACTGTAAAATTGTTGTTATGCTCAATTTTATTTATTTCTTTGTTAAATTATTATTTGGATTACGTGGAAGAATTTCGAAAATTCAAAAGATTCCGAATTAATACAGTTAACTTTATATAGTTATTTACTGTTTGAGAGTATTTTTCCTACTAATAAACACATTATGCGTAACATTGTGCGGTACAAGTGCGGTAAAACAGTGCATATTTTTTTAACGGAAGAACACAGTAACTTCATTGGATATCAAATCATCATCATCATCATCACAACCCATCAGGTCACCACTGCTGGGGCACGGTTCTCCTTTCAATGAAAGAAGGGTTTAGGCCTAGTCCACCACGCTGGCCTAGTGCGGGTTGGTGGACCCCAACACAAGCAAGCTTGTGCTGAGAGAGTTGTCGGGTAAGTGGGCAACCCGACTGTCAGATGTTTTCAAGCCGCCCGAAGGCCTCTGACTAGGCTTAAGAGGAGAGTATAGCACTTGTTCGTCCATACAAAAAGAGAAAACGTTTTACTACCTCTAAATATTATCCAATCTTCATGATTTTTTTGTATGTTATTGGCACAAAGAATAACTAGGTTTATAGCTTTTTCTTTTTTCGATATTGTTTATAGATTTATACTTATAGGCACCTCAAATAACGTATTTTTTGCGTGTTGAATCAAGCGGTTCGTTAAACAATAACCTATAAACCTAGTATATATTATGCTGAAGCGATTGACACCAAAATCTAAGAGATTGCTTAATATTTAGTTAGTGTAAAACGTTTTCTCCCGAAACCAGAATTTCATTAAGAAAAATACCTATTGTCAGTCGTGTGCTGCAGTGCATCTCTATCGCACCCGTGCCCGGGGCATGAGAGCGCAAGCGATAAGAAATCTTTTCCTAAATACCTATTTCGCTAGAATCGCGAAGGTATACTCTACTCTTAACGACTATCTAGGAAATCAAATAAAAATATTTAAATATACCTAAACCCACACCCAACATTTATAATTCATAACACCGCTATTTTTCGATCTAACTTGAACAATATTCGCTAATCCTTACTAATATTATAAATGCGAAAGTAACTGTGTCTGTCTGTCTGTCTGTCTGTCTGTCTGTTACTCTTTCACGCCAAAACTACTGAACGGATTTGAATGAAATTTGGTATACATATGGTCTAGACCCTGGGAAAGAACATAGGCTACTTTTTATCCCGGAATTCCCACGGGAAAACTTATTAAGGCGAAGCGAAGCGCGCGGGAACAGCTAGTCCAGAATAAAATAAACTCTATCTAACCAACCACAACACAACTACATGTAAGCTTAGTTGTGCCCTATTGGTCGGTATCCAATTTACGGCGGCGATCATTGGTCAGCTGAGAAGATTTATTTACGACCGCACCACTATTACTGGCTGGAAATAGTGAATTAGACGAACTTTTTATTGCGATTAGCTATATTTGATTCATAAGTACGGGGCTTAGGGTCACTTTATGGTTAGCAGTAAATTGTAGTCATGAATAGGTAATATAGATAGAAAACATAAATTTTCCATGAACTTAATCCCCATTGCAAAACTGGGTATAATACGATTGACAAATAAATAATAAATGTCTGTCTATGATTGTGCAGGGTCTTATGCTCGAGACTAATGGATCGATTCAGATTTGATTTTATATTATATTTTTAACGGTGTAGATAAACTAAAAAGCCAACCAATATACCTTTTATGCGTTTAAATAATAAAAACATTAACTATCAAATAGAATAGATATGGAGACATGCATTGAAATTGAAAAATAACTCTCCCCAGCCATCAAGGTCCCTGAAATGCGTTAAAGTCTAGCTGCTAGAATTATGAGTATAAATCACATTGAAATTGTATTAAAATTTAAAACTGTCATTGTCGACATTTTTTAATAAACAGCCTCGAAGCTTATTGCTTTCTATTTTCATTCGGCAACTTTTAATCTAAACCGACATTATTTGTTGAGAGTTTCCTCCAGTGACAAGGAGTCACGTAAGCAATATGTGTCGCTGGCAACTTAAGAGTTATTCGGGAGTTATTGCTGTTTCGATATCGTACCTGCCACTGCTTTGAAATAGTGGAGGATATTAAAACTTGCCGATGGATAAATGAATAAATAGTGAATGCCTAATTAATGGCGTTAAAAGGGTACTTAATTGAGTTTGTTTGTCATTGTTTGAAGTCGAAATGGAGTTTTCATACATTCTTGAATGGAAATAGTGCAATATATAGCAGTGCAAAATTACCCCATAATAATAGGTTTAAGAGCACTGTATGTATTAAGAAAATATTATAAAATAAATGAACAATAAACAAAACAAACAAAACAATGGAAAAACTAGTCGTCGTGAGAAAAAAACTAGTCCCTAAGCTAAGTATAACCATGAATTATTTCAGATCAATTCTGTTATTGTACTCCAAATAACGAATATATTATCTGGTAGATTAATCTAGTTTTATTGTAGTATTTATAGGCATAATTGAACAAAAATAAATTTATGTTATTTGTTTAAAATGCCAAATGCATTAGGTTTCAAATGTCAACGTCCTTTTATACTAATTCGTGCATCTCGAATACAATATTCAGGCTATTTGAAGACTCTTAAATTTGCATTTGTCTAGAAATAAACGACTCCACTTTTCACTTTACCCCATTGTCTAAGCGCTGTCGTCAGCGTTAATAGCTTTATTGACTCTCTTTTTCCAACACTCAATGAGATTTTATTGGAAAACTCCGTTCTGCCGAGCGACGGTTAACAGAGAGAGCAATAAGGACGTCTTCGATTTCAACTTTCATGCTTTTCTCTCTTTTCCTCTGTGAAGTATCGGCTTTGTCATGTTTAGGATATTTATTATATTCAGCGCTTTTGACGAAGCGTGAGGGCGGTATTATGTATTATTGTGGATTTTGATCCCTTCTGATACAAATTAGATTTTTGCTGTTGGCAATGGAGTTTTTCGTTCTCGTTTCAATAAAGCCGTTTATTTTAATTTTTTGACCTATGTTAATATAGGCTAATGGGCTTGAGATAAAATATGTCAACTAGCTTTAGGGAATAGATGGACTAACAAAAGTGGTACCTATATAGGTTATAGGCTTTTATAGTAAGCCAGAATCATTATTTAATTACTCTTAAAAATCTTCTACGAATTCGTGTGCATCATTCAACTGATTAATTGTTTCTTCTTAGCTTAATGTTGAAAAACACTAAAAATAATAACTACCAAACCCTAAGAATAAGGATTGTGAAGTGTTTTGCCCACATGCCGAAAGAATTTCCAAGCTAGATTAGCATCGCAGTCGCTGACTCTGACGCGATGTTCAATGAAATGAATTCCTATATTTGAAATTCTTTGTTCATGCACTATGGAAATTCTTTCTATGCGTGTTACATTGCATGTTACGTTACAACAGTGTGTATCCGCCTTAATAAGTACAGGTAAAAACTTACAATGTCTCCTTTCGAACAAATTTTGCATGACTCAGCGAAAAACGACTTCCATTTTCAAAACCAACCAAAATCGGAAGCCGTATTCTGAGATTCTGCCCGCGTTTAAGAATCTCGTGAATTGGCGCGTTGAGGTCCGCTCAATGGGGTCTGATTGTGATCGCGCCGGGATCGCGGTCCGCGATTCAGACGGTATGTCGGGCGTCGGCGGTAATTTGGCTTGTCGGATGCAATGGGAACACGCCTTGGAGGACTGCAGGGTTTGTGGTGAGCGCTAGCGGGACCGTCTTGGAAATTTAATTCGTACCTATGTACTTACCTATAATTATTTTGAGGATAGTTGGCAGGTAATACAATTTGAATGTGTACAATTTCTTTGGCTGTCCTCCTTTCTCATTTGAGTACTAAGTCCAATGATTATTAACCTAACATCTTAATTCAACGTTTCTAGATATAACGACGGACTTCAATTGCACGTTAGAGAGTCGCAATTGCACGTCTTATTATAAAATAATCGAATACAGACTCGACGACCGAATGGCGTAGTGGTTAGTGACCCTGACTACTGAGCCGATGGTCCCGGGTTCGATTCCCGGCTGGGGCAGATATTTGTTTAAACACACATATTTGTTCTCGGGTCTTGGATGTGCCCGTAAAATGGTAATAGGCCCGCCCCCTATTACATTGGGACTAACTTAACACTCTGGCGAAAAGTGGGTGCAGCAATGCACCTCTGTCTACCCCGCAAGGGAGTACATTAGTACAAGGCGTGAGTGCGTGTGAGTGTGTGTGTGTGTGTGTGTGTGTGTGTGTGTGTGTGTGTGTGTGTGTTTCGAATACAGAACCAATAAAACACATCCACACAGAAAACTACAAAACTTCTCACCTCTCAGCATGTCAAACCAGCTAAACAATTTTAATTACCCTCTAATACAGCTGCTTCTCAGCTACTAAAGCCTCAGGCGGGTCGTGATGGAGTCACGTGTGAGACGTGCTGATGCAGTGGTGGGATTTTTACCTCTCGTCGTGGCGCGGCGCCCACCTCAAATATTCCGTTTTCCGCCCACCGTCATTTGGGTGTGGGCGGAAATAAAATGTGTTCTGTATTTTTGATGTTATTATTATTTTCATTCCATGTTTCAATGAAATAAATAATTTTTTTTCCATCAGTGGTTAGAAATACTTAGGTATGTAAACTTGGTCCGTTTTATAACTATATCCCTAGTGAGATAGTAATGAATCGCTTTCGTATCACTATGCTCCGGTATATAATCATATCCCTAGGGATATAACTATATTACGGCTATAACTATCTTACTGCGACATATATAACTACCAGCAGTAATATCGTTATAGGGTCTATTTCATTTAGGAAGGCAGCTGCCAAGTTCTAAAAAAGAAGGTAAACGCTCGCTTTATAAGTGCTTAGGAGCGTTTTGAAAAGCCTGTCAATATCAGATGCCTTGCCAAATTAAAAATAATACCGTAGATAAAGACTGAATAGTGTCTAAAACCCAGGTTTTTATCGATTAAAATCGGATGTATAATCTGAAAAGGCACGGAAAAGGTATTTCAGCGATGAATTCATACATACATGAGTAATTTCATACATTTGAAACTAGCTCCGCAGTCAAGACAATACGTTCTCAAGTAAATTCAGTACAATGGAAACACTGTGTCGAACGAAACAGGTTGATCAGATATTAATACAGAAGTTGTATTCTGTGAATCAAAACCATTGCAAAGCGATTTTAATATTGTATATATTATTGTAAGATGCAGTAACATTTATGTTGCGTGGCACGATTTATGAATGACTATAAAGTGGATTCAAGGGACCTCCAATCAAATTAGCAGAAAATGTAATATCTTGGTATCGTAAGGGTCACAAGACTCACAAGGTACCGTTGCAACAACCGAAGTTATTGCTGGTGTTTGACACATCAATTTGTTCGTTAGTTCGGCAAAAAGAGTTCGCGGTACACTAATTTCTAACTTGGTGGTCGTACAAAAAGTCTTTTTTGTACTTAATCTATCGGAATATATGAAAAAAATATAAATTTTGAATAAATTTTATGTGAAGTGTATGTACGTCTATAACCCGCCCCGCCCTTAAGATTTAAAAAAAAAGCTGTTAAAACACCCAGCTATCATATTATCCGCAAACTAATTGACCACAGACTTAGAAACAACCGCAACTGACACACTAAAAAGCAAGTGATCTACGATGGCAATAAAATTTAGTGACTCTCCCAGGATAAGCCTGTCTAACACTGCACAAAGGCTGTGGTATTCAAAGCTATGTAGTACAAAGGTTTGCGGATCCAGATCGTTTCCTATAAAGCTTTGTATTCCTGCGATCTTTAGTGTGGCAAAGCATTTGTTCACCAGTACGCTGAATGGAAAACGTACGTTGTGGAGGTACTTACTTCGCAAATCGCAGAGTGAATATGAAGTGGCTTTGTAGATTTTTATTGTTTAATATAAACTTGAATGTTGAGAGTATGCAGAAGTTATTTTGAAAAACTGGAAAAACTATAAACGGTACTCAAAAACTTAATACTAGATTTTTTCGTATCTGCCTGTTTCTGTTTACTGCCAAAATTTCCAAAAATCCTTGAAGTACTTATCAGTTTCAATTCGATTTCCTAAAATGCTGCTCAACTAAAAAAGTTGAACAAAATATAGTTAATACTGCTAAAACTGAGCCTGTTTCCCGAAATATAATTTTTACCTGAATTCAAACAACAATTTAGCCAATTTAACAGGTCGGATGAGCTTAAAAGCACTTCCCTGTTTGAGACAGTTGCTAGAATGTAACAAGCATTACACGCTAAGTTGGAAGGCTGTTCCTACTTTACAGGATAGTAAACAGTGCCCTAGTGTATTGTAGGTACCTTTATAAAACCACCGGCCACAGCATTCTTTGTTTTATAGAGGTAGGAAATACTGCTGGAAATTATGTATGGCATAATTATATGACTCGAATGTGAAGTGGAGTGCTAAGAATACCAAATGCTGCTCATCATCGCCATCATCATCATCACAAAACATCACGTAGCCATTGCTGAGGCACGGCATTCCTTCCAGGGAAGGATTTTACGCCTAGTCCACCACGCGGGCGCAGTGCGGGTTGGTGGACCTTAACACAAGCAATCTCGTGCTGAGATTGGCACATTTTTTCGCATATCGAGTACTTTTTGAAGTCATATTTTTTTTTATTCTCATATATTCCACTTTCAAGTACCGTACTTTTAATGGCTACAACAGCTTTCCTAGCATCCAGTTAGCAAAGAGCCTGAGCAAAGCTTTACGTCCTCCCGTTTGTAAGACGCCTCTTAAGTCCTATGTGAATACTTACGCAGCTCTTTTATTGCTTTCATAATCCAGCTTCTCTTGTAGCTCCCGTATAACTTGTTCTATTAGACTTGGACTTATGTGCTGTAAGGGGATAGGGAGAGGAGGGTCACTTTAGCTAGCCAAAATGAAAATGGGTGAGAGCTGTCATGCCATGCATCGGTACGTTTTTTAAAACATAGAGACAGGGAGGTTACTCTCTAAATCGAAAGAGACGAACAAGACATTGGTAGCCATCCAGCAGCGCTTAGACGACCAAATGGAATAGTGGCTGCTATGAATGCCAAAGGTCCCGCCTACAATACCCGGCCAGGGCAGATATTTATACTCGGGTTTTGGGTGTATATTGTATAATATGTATTTGTATAAAGAAATTTTTCATTTTAATTTTCATTTTTCATATTATTATATATTTGTGTAGATATATCAGCTGTCCGAGGGAGCGGATGGCTGTGTGTTAGATGTCCCTATGATGGTAGAGTGACCCCTTTGGACTTATGTGCTGTGAGCGGATAGGAACAGAACGCGGATTGCAGACGCTCACAATAAAAAAGTTTAAACGCAGATAATGGCGCTTGCGTCTGGTAAATCCGTATTTATGTCATAGCGAATAAATAACAATGTTGAGTGCAGTTCTTTGTGCCAAGAACGCAGTGTTGTGTTGTGATTACGATATGACCTGAAGCCAGATTTTCATCTCACAAACACAGTTGTACGACCATCATGGGACCGTAAAACTGGATTAATTCCCACGAAGACATTAGAAACGTTTTTTAAAACGTGACGCTAACGCCATTTTATAGCAAATAAATTCATATGTGAGATGCTGCTTTACTTTTGGATAGATGATGTACGCTATCGTAAGACCATTATGTATTTTTAATTCCTATTTACATCCATAGGTATTATGCCCTCTAAACGATTTCTTGAGGGGAGGTTTTAAAACTACTAATAATAAGCATAGTACCCCGCAACTAGAGAATAAAATATAAAGAGAATACAAAAGTATTATATAAATAAAAAAATTATCAATTTCATTTATTCGTAGCCAAAAATATCTCACTGAATATTTAAATAATTAAGTAGGTACTAGCTTAACATGCATTAACAAAATACATATTTCAATAAGTAGCACTGTTGTTTTTACACAATGATATAATATATAATTATTATTATTCGTTGATTATTCTTCAAAATTGTATAAAGTATAGCTGTTCCCGCGAGCTTCGCCTTGCCTTAAAAAGTTTCCCCATGGGATTTCCGGGATAAAAAAGTAGCCTATGTTGTTTCTTCTGGTCTAGACCATATGTATACCAAATTTCATTCAAATCCGTCCAGTAGTTTTGGCGTGAAAGAGTTACAGACAGACAGACAGAGTTACTTTCGCATTTATAATATTAGTTAGGATTAATTCCTATAAAACAGCAAAAGTTTCAGTTCCTACAAAATCATGCTTTTTCCAACTAAGGGGCCATGCATGAAGACTAAACTTTACGGTAAATTTAAGTATGAATTTAAGAAAATACTCTATATATCTGTTTCTAAAAAAACATGGTGCTTTCAACTAGGGGCCATGCATAAAGTATTTACTAGAAAATTGAGTGTCACAGCGAACAACCGTTATCACTGCAGCACCTGCGCCCCTGCAGGTAGGAACAGTCAACTTACCTACTGTATGTTAATAATTATTAAAAAAATTGCTCACGAGTGTATTAAATACAGGTGTTGCAAAAAAGGTATAAGTACTAACTGCCAGTTTCAATACTCTATCTATCGATAGCTGACAGTTACTATCATACGATTTTGAGTTTTGACACATAAAACGTTGCACTCTATCAAAATATTATGAAAGTAACTGTCAGCTATCGATAGATAGAGTTATTGAAACTAGCAGTTAGTCGAACGTGGGTGTCTTAGGGGGTTATTCTGACCAAATCATTTCACGAATTTCCAAAAGTTGTCGGAAAAAAATTGATCAGAATGACCCCCCGAGTCACCCTCTTAGGCTTAGTATGCCCTTTATGCAAAACCCTGTATAAGTTAGTCTTAATTTACTCGTGCTTTAGGAATTTAGTCTAGTATGAGCTAGAACTGTTCACCGTAGCGCTACCTAACTCAGTATTTAAATGAGCGGAGTGCTGTACGTAAATTCATTACGTAGACGTGTTATATATAGAGTATATATACATGTTATATAAACTATATATAACGGTAAAATATACGGTGGTGTTAATCTCGCCTGTGGATTTCTGGGCGTAGCGGACAAAGAATAACACGGCATTTCATAAGCCAATTATATTAATTGAATCTGAAAAAGCTTTTAAACGTTTCTTGTTCATTCTTAAGGACTTTTCTACTGTGCCGGAAGTGGCATGTCATGAAAATGTTTTGTAAGAAAACGCTGGATGGTTAGAAAAAAAAATACAACGGTAGGTAACATACGCAGGTTATAATTAAGCCATGACAGTCACAATTACAAATACATTATAAATGTTACCGACGTAACGTAGGTACCTATAAATATGTCTTTATCTGTCCGTTTTGCTGCTCTTGTTATGTTACTTGTGTTTTTTTCATGTTATTAAACCAAAAATATATTGTAATGAGCGCTGAAGTATACTTTTGCAACACCCTGTATAATAAATACGAACCATAATTATTAGCATTTATATCCAAAACAAAATGTTAATCTTAAGTAAGAACAACAACCCTTGACGAAAATTGTTCAAATAATCTAACATAATAAACGAGATATTAATTAAGAAATAATTTAAGTAAATTACTTTACATTTGATATAAAATAAAATGATTACGAGCTTGAACCCGGCCCGCTGCCGTAAGTAAGTTAAATCTATTAGCATATATGAAATTTTATCAAGAGGGTTTCATCACGTTATTTCAAGTAGATAACCATATCGGAGCTTCCGGTTTAAACGAGTTATTAAAATATTGGAAGAGAACTTTATAAGCGATAAGGTCGATGCCTTTTCACCTCTATTTTTTGGTACTAAGCATTGCCATGACATGAGCTAGGTGCAATATGTTGATGATTGTGATGTGTGTTATACCGGAAAAGCTGATTTTGACGAGGTTCTAAAGTGTATAAATTCATGTTCATGGGTGAACTTTATTGAAATTTTTCGGCCCTGGATTGTGTTACACCCTGTATATCGCAAACTCAATACTTTGGATTGTATCAAATGTTTTCAGATACTTGTACAAATTCAACAAGTATAAATCTTCGGTTGTGAGATATTTGACGACAGCCATAATTTTATTGCGAAAATACCTTGAGTCAAAGACTTAAAAACTGATTACGACTTAATCGTCGAGTAATTTAAAACACTCTTAATTAATTCGACCGAATTTTTCGGCAATATTTGAAGAATTTCGGCCTGAAATTGTTGGCCTTAATTTCAACAGCCATCAGAATAATTAATGAAGAAAATTTGTCGTAGCTGTGTACTAGTGAGTACTTTACGTTCGCGTTTTTTAATTAATTTATGATTGGATTTCTCTTGGCAGTTTTGGATAGGTTGATGAAAAGTTTTGTGTATGTCAGGGAAAATATGGAAAATATAGGCTTTTAATTCCTCCATATATTATTCTAAGGGTGACTTGCACCAAACATTTAAACGTATTTCAATCTACACAGTATAGTGTCAGAGCATGACAATACATTTAAATATTTGGTGCAAGTCACCCTAAGTGTGAAATTATTGTTATACCATGTAAAAGCAACACTATACTTTGTCCATAAGCGGAAAAAAAATGTGACTATATTTTTAATCGGATTGCATTATATTTATTAACGAAATCAACTCACATGGGCCCCCGGGCGTGACACACAAAAACAATCGCACCATTTCCTCGGCCCAATAAACGGAAACAAGTTGAGAATTTTATTAGAACGCTAACACAATATTCAAATATCCTTTGTGGATGGACCGCCCTGAGCCAAACAAGGGTGACTTCCCACCGGGCAGGGTGGGTCAGGAGGGTTTCTCTATACTGAAAAAACAAACGAACGAGATCTGTCGTGCAATCGGCACGTTTACTACAACGAGATAGAGTCATGGCTCGCGCAGCAGCACTCATAGAGTGACCCCCCAGGCCCACCGGGTACGATGGGCCTAAACTATTCTATGCATTTCAGATTGATTCGATAGACCACTCTTACAGGAGTAATTTAACGGCAGTTAGAGGTCTCATCTGAATCGGTGGTTCGATTATGTAAATATTAATAGTGGGGTGAATTACCTATTTATAATTTTGTAGTTTAATGTATTATAGGATTTTGTGTTTCGGTTGCTTTCATATGAGTACGAACTAAATTTTACGAGTGAGCTAACCAGGTAGGCACTTTATTTAATCATCAATTCTAATGAGAAACCAACTCAGGTTAAATTATCTGAAACAAAAAAACTATTGCCTTCTACGTTTGACACAGTACATTCTATTCTATTCTATTCTCTATGGGAGTGTTAGAACGTGCACCTGGCTCTCTCGAGTGGAACCTTTGTGCATATCCCCAGGGTCTAAACTGCCTTCCTAAGCTTGGACCATTTCCCACCACGCTGGTCCACTGCGGGTTGGTGGGTTCACATCTCTAGATGTGCTAAATCAAGATATGCAGATTTCCTCACGATGTTTTCCTTCATCGTAAGAGCGATGGTGTACATGTACACCATCAATGTATTGAACATAAATTCAACGAACTCATTGGTACATGTCAGCGCCGGTATTCGAACCCGCATACCTGGCGTGAGAAGCGGGTCCTTACCCGACTGAGCTACCACCGCTCCAAACTCAGCTACCCCCCAGACACAGTACATCAATGGTTTCAATTTACGTCATCGCACTGCGATCCTAACCCTTAATATTTTACGTTAGTATAGAGCCAGCCGATTGGTGGAATGTAAATTGCTCTATCAATCTCCAACACTATGATAAACAAAGCAATAAATTTACTGGCTACTTTATACATCGTTTATGAGTTTCGTTTAGGAAGATTATGCCATGATTTCTCTTGTGTTTAAAAATAGTTTTTAGGGTAAAGTTGTATTTACTTTATTTATATGCAACTATGGATGAACTTGCATTATATTTTGAAATCTAGATTTATTAGTTGTTGACATATTTGAAGGTTTCCTTTTTTTTAAAAGAAAATACTACGATTTTGTACGTTTTGAACGCAACATTGGGAAGTGTCATTTTATTAGTTATAGCTGTTCCCGCGAGCTTCGCTTCGCCTTAAAAAGTTTTCCCGTGGGCATTCCGAGACAAAAAGTAGCCTATGTTCTTTCTCAGGGTCTAGACCATAATATATGTATACCAAATTTCATTCAAATTCGTTCAGTAGTTTTGGCGTGAAAAAGTAACAGACAGACACAGTTACTTTCGCATTTATAATATTAGTTAGGATTACTTACACTGGCCATAAAGTAGACAGTTATTAATTGTGAATATACTTAGATAACAGAATAATCCATACTCTCTCTCTCTCTCTCTCTCTCAGCCTTCCGTAGTCCACTGTTGGACATAGGCCTCTCCTAACGATCGCCACCCCAAACGGTCACCCGCCATCTGCATCCAGCGGCTTCCCGCTACCTTCCGCAGATCATCAGACCAACGGGTTGGGGGGCGACCGACACGCCGTTTGCCGACACGGGGTCTCCACTCCAGAACCTTTCTACTCCAGCGGTCGTCGGCTCTGCGGGCTACGTGGCCAGCCCATTGCCATTTCAGCGTGCTAATCCTTTTGGCTATGTCGGTAACTTTAGTTCTCCTGCGGATTTCTTCATTACGAATCCTATCTCGCAGGGACACGCCTAACATAGCCCTTTCCATAGCACGCTGAGCAACTCTGAGCTTGTGGATAAGCCCTTTGGTGAAGCACCACGTCTCGGCTCCGTAAGTCATCACTGGCAACACGCACTGATTGAAAACTTTTGTTTTCAGACACTGAGGTATGTTTTCAGTGAAGATGTGTCGTAATTTCCCGAACGCTGCCCATCCGAGTTGGATTCTACGAGCTACCTCTTTATCGAAGTTGGATTTACCTAATCGGATCACTTCATACATAAATCCATACATAAAACTTAAAATTAACGAACGCAAGCGAGTAATTGTTCCACCAATTTAATTACTTTTCTACAAAGTAAAGCCACTTATATTATAGCAAAGGTAACTCAACGAGCTTAGCGCCGTTATTTAGGTAACGCTTCAAACTATAACCTTATTGCGGACTAAAACACGTAGCTACAGTCCAATTAGCACAACACAGATCGCGTTAGTATTAGGCTTGAACCTAGACTCCCTATTCTGTTTCTAAAGCTATACAGGTCGTATTCGGGAAGTAGTTTTTTACACAAATACAAATGTGCAAATAAATAAACATTTTACTTTACTTTACAATTTGGTTTTTAAAAAAAAAACATTTTGTCCATGAGGTAGGAATCTTCTGTAGTTCACGTGATCTTTTACAAAAAAAAAAAACAACTCTTTATACCTAGTAAAGAGTTGTTTTTCTGTTTGAATTTCTAGAAGGCGTAGAACAAAAGTGGTTTAGAAAGAACTCTTTCTCTAGTCTCATCCCCTTATACCTAGTTTACAATACCACTTTAGCAACACACTGTATAACAACTGTCTTTATGGCTTTAAAAAGATTGGACCACGCCAAGGGTGCTGGAGCGGATGGCTTACCGGCAATTTTTGTTAAGAATTGTGCTCGGGCGCTTAGTTATCCCCTTCATTTAATATACAACGCGTCTTTACAGTCTGGAGTATTCCCTACGGTTTGGAAGGAAGCTAGAGTAATCCCGCTCTTTAAAGCCGGTGATAAAAGTTCAGTTACAGATTACCGTCCTATATCAATATTATCAGTAGTTGCCAAAGTTTTTGAAAAACTTATACACAAAATTTTGTTTTATCATGTTAGGCCTCTTCTATCTAATAATCAACATGGCTTCATGAAGGCGAGATCTACCTGTACTAATATGGTGGACTTTGTGGATGAAGTTTCGCAGGCTGTTGACTTTCGAATAAGTACAAGTACTATTTACACGGATTTTAGCAAAGCTTTCGATCGGGTGAACTATTCTATACTGTTAGGGAAACTTGAAAGCCTGGGGGTGGGGGGTGGTTTGCTGTCTTGGCTAGGATCTTATCTCCATGGTCGAAATTCTAAAGTGGTAATAAATGGCTATTCATCGTATTCATTTGAAGCCGTATCTGGGGTTCCGCAAGGATCACACCTAGGCCCATTACTTTTCAATGTTTTTATAAACGATCTTCCCCTTTGTTTTCGACACACAAATTTCTACCTTTTTGCCGATGACCTGAAAATAGTGAAGCCCATATTGTCGTTAGAAAGCAATGATGAACTTCAAAGTGATTTAAGTCGTCTGGTTGAGTGGTGTGATGTAAATGGCATGCCCTTAAACACATCTAAATGTTATCACATGATGTTTTCGCGATGTAGGCAAAATTGCATACCTCATACATACTACATAAATGACTCCCCTTTGAAAAATGTGGTTGAAATCAGGGATCTAGGTATAGGACTGGACAGTAAGCTACAATTTAACAAACATGTAGAGTGTATTGTGAATCGCGGCTTTAAAATGTTGGGTTTCATAATCAGAAATACAAAGGACTTTAAAAGTGTTTCAGCTAGGCTAGTTCTCTTTAATTCATTAGTACGTAGTTGTTTGGAATACTGCAGTCAAGTGTGGAACCCCCACTACGCTGTTTACGAGAAACGAATTGAGAGTGTACAAAAAAGGTTTCTGTGGCACTTAAGTTACCGTTATGGCCTTGCAAAAAAACTACAAAGCTACAAAGAGAGACTAGAATATTTTCACATGCAGTCTTTATCTTCACGCAGAAAGGTGGCAGATATTATGTTCTTGCACAAGTTGGTAAACGGAATGATAGATGCACCGACACTACTAGCCAAATTACAAATAGCAATCCCTGTACGTTTGCCTAGAAAAAATAAATACATGCTTTTCCACATTAGAAAAAGCAACACAAATTTAGGGCAATTTTCTCCACTAAACAGGATGTGTAGATCTTTTAATACAGTCACCAAAGAAACGGATATCTGCATATCTCAGAGGCTTCCAGTTTTCAAAAAGGAACTGATGCGGTTGTTATAGTCACATGTTGGAAGCTACATATTATTTTAAATGTTCAAATATTTATTTTTATTTTATCAATTAATTATTTTTAATCAATCTATCAATTTCAATGTAAATTCAAATTATTTATTGCCAATTAATGTTATTTTAATAGTGTTTCAATGCAATTATACTTTTTTATAATTTAAATGTAAATTATTAAGGCTTTAACTTTAAAAATCTAATTTAATTATTACTTATAATGCATGCTGTATTCGCCTGTTATTGAAGATGCATTTATCATTTAACTACTGTATTTTTATTAAGCATGAATTTAATGTAATCTTTGTTGGCGAATCATATATAAATAAATAAATAAATAAATAAACCGTAAATAATCTACGAAGCCTTCGCCCAAAAAAATATTTTGTTTCATATTTGCGCCATTTATATTTTCAAATCCTAATAAATTAACCAACGGAAGTTATAATGTTAATTACTAGTGCAAACGTTAAATTCAATCACAGTGAATGTGTTCCAAATATAATGATTATAGTAATGATTCTAATGAACCCATACGTATTAAATTACAATACTCATATAATTTCAGTGTAACAATACATCACAGAACATACATTAAATAATTCCCCTAACTAACCAGAATAGGGGTGTTTGCCCGATCTCCTCTGATTTATCGCTAATTGTTATTTGATATGCCCTCTCGTTCTATCTCGTTTCATCTCGTTCTCATGCTATTGCTATGTAGCCTGTCTCACTCTCGTTCATTCGGTGATGAAGTGCAAATATGTAAAGGCAAGCAAACGACTTTCCTCTTGCAAGTTTAATTATCTTGCTCATGCTGATTGCTGCTTTGTTTCGATCAAACAGTATATTAGGTAGGTAAGTGCCGATGTCGGTTATATGTAGAGCTAATACTGCCCCAGAAACACAGACAGGCGCATGTGAAACTTCCTAGGAGCTGTCTCCACGGGCGAGGAAATCGTCGCGCCACGCATTTCTATATACTCATACAAGGTGTCTACACACGGCGATATTATTGCTGCGATGCGACGAGTATATAGTTGAGTGCGCGCAACGTCATAACATCGCTTCGCTGCGAGCTCGTTGGTATTGTGATGTGAGTAGCTATGGACATTACGATTATGTTGCGATTATGTAACGATACGTTGCGAGTCGCGACGATACGCTGGCGGAATCATGGCTCGGTCTTGGAGACTACCCGACGGTAGAAGAGCGGACTAGTCGCCAATCATCTAGCCTGCGGAGACGGCCTCTAGTGTTGGTGACAAACACTACAGTGCGTCTGGGATTTGTCACCGTGGAGAAAATTGCTACATTCGCTGACTGCCCAGGGTGCATCGGCATACACTTCACTCAGGGCGGTTCCAAAAACCTTATTTTCCGGCGCGTTATTTGTTAAGTTTGTACCACTCTAATTTTAGTTTCAGCTAGGCGTACTGATCATTATGTATGGCACGCCCTTATTAAGCCTATCACAGATTGATGTAACTAACGAATGTAGCCCGCATGACGTAGCGTTTATATTTGAATTTATCCGACAAATTCAAGGAGGAACGCTTCCTTTGAAACTTCTAAATTGTCTTGCAAACAACTGCGCACTGAATTAGCCTTTGAAGCTTCCGCAAACAAAGTAGCGAAGAATATTGTGTGAAGATGAACACAAATAAATTGTTACACTTACGTAGAGTTCAAATGTAATGCAAAGCTAACAAAGACCAGAAGATTTTGCGTAAAATAAGCGCGTTATATGTCTGCCAAGCTGTATTATTTACATACAAACTATATTATCATAGACGTATATGACTGTAATCACCGAAGGGGTAGTTAGAGGTGACTCGCAAACAAGCCACCCACTTTTCGCTGTACACATTTGACCTTATATGATAGGTCGCGAGTCATACAAGCGTTTTAGTGAAGGGGTTAATAAGTATAGGAATGTTTGAAAATCTGTAATCTAGAAATGTCGGTACATACAAATACTGTGAAGGGTGTCATTTAAACGATCGCCAATTAAATCCGTTTTGAATTTGCTAAATAATAGGTTTGAAGGCAAAATAGTAGATTTGCCAGCAAATTTTTGCCCCCAAACAATTTTAAATCAATTCAACAATTAATCACTTAAAATTGCCGGGATTTATGATCAAGTGGCAACTTAACATTTATGTATATATTTTAATAGGTATGTCCACATAACTCGATGTTATGTTTAATATTTAAATGAAACAAAAAAATAAGTTTAAATCATCAATATTCTTAATTAAAAACAACATAAACAACTTTCTTCTAATTATAACTTAAACCTTAATCTTCTTCTAATCAAAAGCAATCTTATTGTAATTAAAACTTAAACTTCCTCTTTTCATCATCATCATCATCAGCCAATAATCATCCACTGGTGGAGATAGATCCGCTCCCAAGGAGTGCCACAACATTCGGTCCTCTGCCTTCCTCATCCAACCACTACCGGCTATCTGCCTAAGATCGTCAGTCCAGCGGGTAGGAGGGCGTCCCACGCTCCGTTTGCCTGTTCGTGGTCTCGACTCGAGAACTCGTCTACCCCAACGGTTATCGGTTTTTCGGCAGATATGACCAGCCCACTGCCTCTTCAGCTTGCATATTTTGACAGCTAAGTATGTCGGTAACCTTGGTCCTCTGACGGATAATCTCATTTCTGATACGATCCATCAGAGAAACTCCAAGCATAGCTCTCTCCATAGCACCGTCTCCGCTAATTTGTAAACTCATGTATTAAATTGCTAACGAATTATAATGTTTTAATAACTTGACCAATCATAATGTAACTACTGCAATGCTGATAAAATATGAATTAAAAAGAAATCGCAACATGCGACCTAGAGTCAATATATTTGCTGGCAAATCTACTATTCTGCGGGCGCAGTTATTATTTGAGGAGCAAAAATAATATTCTGCATACAAAGTTTTTATTTATGTAATGAACTCAAATTTTTTGGCAATCCATCTATTATTTTAGATTTTTGTATTGATATTATTTGCTGATTCATACCAGAGGACACTTTTTATTTATTTGAGGACAAAAATATATTGTTGCGGTTGATCTATTAATTTGCTGATACAAGTTGATGACAAAAATAAACTTTGCTGGCAAGAAATATAGTTCCCTACTGTGAATTATAGAAATATATGTGTGTTCAGTTTTATTGATTATCAGATAAATGTTTGGATAGTTCAATCTATTTATGTAGATCTATCTATTTAGATAAATGTTATATTTGGGATAAAATAACACGAAACAATGTTTTAACTAGTGACAGAAAACTCACGAACTGTCCGAACCGTTTGCAGGTATCTGATTATTGAAAAAATCTATAAATAAATAACCACTAAGTACTTTTTAAATAAAATCTATCTCAATCCTCTCCTAAATAACGACTAGCCTTAAAGTCTAAAGGATCTTAACAAACCTTCCGCGGGAGCCATTAATATTTCCACACCCGGCCCAGTCGGCCCACTGTGCAGTAACAAAGCGGAACTCCAGTGAACTCTGACCAGTGGACGAGCTCCATAATCGCATCACACACACTGGACCTGACAGCCCCAAATTTCAGACATACCCCTCTATTGATACTGCTATGGAGAGTAGGGAGGGAGGGCTATCAAATAGCTCGAGGTAATAGGATTTTACTATACGACGGTGGAACAAATAACTTGGTTTCACTCCACGAAGGTTCGTAGAGAGAAATCTGAAACTGAATTCGACCACACCATCCGCGTGACTAAGATTTTTTATTTATTTAATAACTTACCATATAATATTTTGTTCCTCATTTCAGGTTCAAATGATTTGCTATCACTATTGGAGCTTCGAACCCGCCACACTGTCGTGTTCCACTCGGAAAAAAGGCAGATAAGATGAAAGGCCGACAGAGAACGCTAACCGACCAAGTCGAAGTGGCAGCTAAGTCAAGAGCGGGCATTTGAATAATTAACATGCTCTTTGTACGGGTTCTAATGAAGGAATCGGGCGAGACGTGCTAAGAATGGCCGGATGCCGGCACGGAATAACTCTATCCGCTCTATAATTTATACATATTTAATCACGACCGTCTGCGTCCCCCGCCGCTGCCTTTTTAGTAGTCCGTGTAAACTTCGGCGAAACGGAACGATTTTTGTTTACCATTTACGCCGCCTGTGGATTTCACGTCTGTCAGGATAATAGAACTTGGTCAGGTCCATATTTATAATAAGTATAAAACAAAAACATTTCGCCAATAACAGTAATAATTAATAACGATTTTCCGAATAATTCAAATTTCAGTCCTTACATCTTTCAGGAGAATGAAAACACAGCTAGAGCGTGGGTATCAATACACATAGGTATAGGCTTTATTCCCTCCACCAAGGACCTATTTCGGCGCACCCTGCATAGGTCCAACTGAATTTAGATCCACGTCGTTCATGTATAATGCATTTGCGTAGTGGTCGAACATCCATTTAGGGCGAGCCTATCTAGTAAACACATAAATAAACTTAGAGCTCAATGTCGCTGCAATGTGAATTGATACCGAGAGAAGAGAGGGCACTAACGTCCACAACAGATATACAGCGTGTTACGTAGGTGTACAACAGATATACAGGGTGGGTGTTACGTAACAGTTACGTAGGTGCATATGTGAGGGGGGTCACACAATTCGTTCGTTTGATAATGATAGCCCGAGGAACTAATCCCTATTTTCGGGCAAAAAAAATATACACATAATAACCTAACCTAACCAACGTTAAAACTCCCTAACCCGGGGCTATTCAAAAATATAAGTCCCATAACTTTTGAATTGCTTAGCCGATTTTCTTTCACCCCGCCTTTTCCATCGGGGGTTAAAAAAGAAGATACTATGTATAGAAACCAAAATATTTGTTTATCATCTGCAGTGGGGCAAACGTAAAAATATGAATACTAAAATAGAAACAACACTCCATTTGAGTACCGAAACCAAATCGTGCGAAACAAAGCAGTACACTCGCCTTTGTTCAAAATTCGCAGGAAAATCTCTCGGATCGTATTTACTGTTTCAACAGAAAGATTGCCTCGCTGTATGCTTCTTGCTTCTCTGATACTGCGCTTCGAGTCCGAAAAGATACGAAGATGCATCCATTCACTAACTCTGAGCTTGTGGATTTCAGGCAGTTATATTTAGTCACTCACAGTCTATTGAACAGAATCAGATCTTCTGAAGACCGAATGGTGTAGTGGTTAGTGACTCTGACTGCCATGCTGAAGTTCCCGGGTTCTATTCCCGGCAGGGGAAGATATTTTGTTTAAAGACAGATATATGGTAATACACAGTGATACTATAACAGTAGGATGCCAAGGGGTCGAGTGCTGAGAGTGAACCTACATCATAAAAAATACTTTATGGGTTGCAGCCAAATGGCTTTTGTTTTAGGTACTTATTAGCTTTTGATTAAGTTTCCTGTAAGTGAAAATTATGGTTTAAGTATATTTTATAATTCTTAAGTTTCCCATAATGTAAAAAAAAAGTATTTGCTTCTAGGTATCATGATTTTACTAGGAAAACTGCAGCCTGCAGCGGGCACAGTACACTATATGTCGGACAAGACAAAGGGATCCGACTCGTACCGCACAGCCTGATAGGATATTGAAATAAACCAAATAAAGCTCTGCTACACGTCCACTATATGCATGTAAATCGCCCC